>NC_045597.1:138980597-139646597 GCF_009762305.2 Zalophus californianus | reverse complement strand
AAAAAAGCTCATTTATCTCAGTTCATAATTTAGCCCAAGGTTCTCCAGGAATCATAAAGCTTACTTATGTTAAGGCCATCTGGGTCAGCCAGTTGAAATTGTGAGCCTTAGCAAATACCAAAGTTTTATGGAATTCTCTACAATAAAGATTCTAGACTCAAAACACTAAACTTATTCCTTTATTCCTCCTACTCTCCTATTCAGTGTCACTTAGCTCATGAAGAAAAAAATCAGTTTGCCTCCAAATATAGCATTCATTTACTATATACATTTAAAATACATAGAAGAGTTAAAGCAGCCTTACAAATCATATTTTAACAAAAGTATTGATATCTGAAAAAGCTGGTTGTCTAGAGGAATATAATTTTTCTTGATTGAGTTGGATAATATTTTCATCAAAATTACAAGAAAAATTTATCAAGCACCTATTAAGTATAGGGCATTGCCCTGGATTTGAGATGATTGCCTAATTTTGCTTTTCATGTCTGCTGACAGCCAAGTTTAATTTGGAGCTGTTTCTCAAGAAGGGGGAGCAGCTGTGACTGATTTATTTAAATACTTTAGAACATTTGAAAATCATTTTTCTAATTCACCAGAGAATTATTAAAGCCTTGCGGTTGTATATTCTCTTGAGCAGTATTAGTTTCTCCCTCATGTTTGGACAATTGCTGTGGTCTCATAACTGTGTCTTTGCCAACAATAGCTACTTTTTCTTGCACTAATCCTCACAAAAGTCATTTTTATGACATCATTCTCCTACTCAAAACTTTCCAGTGGTTCTTCACTTTCTTCCAAACAAACTCCCCAGCTTGCATTCAAGGCCTCCACCATCCGGGTACTGTCTGCTATTCAGTGCATATTTCCCATTGCTTCCTTGGGCTTCCCTCTGTGCCTGGCATACTCTCTGTCCCCGGATGCTGCACCCTCCATCCACCATACTTCCTCCCCCTCCACCATCCCATCAGCCTGAGATGTCTCTACCATTCTTTCCGGAACTCTTCCCACACACTCCCCACGTCGTCTTTGACAGACAGCCTTCTTTGATTATCTTAGCTCCTTTCCTCTCTAGAGTCCACAATTTGACACTAGTCACAGGATGATAAAAAGTTAAAACTGGCAGGGAGTAGGGCCACTTGTTACTCCTTTATACAGCTTCTTTCAGTCTTTATGGAGTGAAATTGTACTGGATTAAGGGTGACGAGACCCGATGCTGCCAATTTCTCAAGAGATGACCTTGGGCCAGCCACATGAGCCCTTTGAGACTCAGTTACCCTATCTGTAAAATAGGGACACCTGGCCTACCTGCTCTGCAAATTGGATTTGAGCATCAAATGTGATAATGTGTAAGGACATGATTAATGAATTCTAATGTACTAAGTGTTGTTCCTGTTTTTCAGATGTCCCCATACACCGCACCGTCCTCCTGTCTTCTCCGCCCCATACACCCAGTGCTAAAGAACATTGTGTTAGGGCAGAGCAGATGGGGACTTAACAAATATTCTAATGATGATGTTCCACAACTCAAGGATATATCTCCCTGTATTTAGGAGAATTAGACAGATTGTTTATTTTATTCACTTCAGATGGATCTTTGAGTTGTGCACATTTTAGGCACCTCTTCTGCCATATTGTAATTGGCAAGATCTTGGGGATCCTCAGATTCTCCCCAGTGCTTAGAAGCATGACCTAAATCTTTAACTGTCTATCTCCCACAGATGGTGGTCAACAAATTTTTGTGGACAAAATGAATAAACATTCATTCCTTATCTCTCAATGAGCGTGTGATAACTTTTGGCTACTGATGCTTACACTTCCAAACTTGTTCATCTGATTTCAATCGCATTCCTCAAATACAACTTTCTTTAGTGCTAATCGCTCCAAACACCTAAATACCCACATAGGTACAGAAGCCTCAGACTGTCAATATTTTTCAAATTTACTTGCTGAATGTGTGTGTTAGACAAACTTACAAATATGATCTGTCTGATAAAGAGGCCCACTGGTCCTCAAAATGTCCTCCTCTTTTAGTGTTGAAACAACAATAATGATTTGCTTCATTTGTGCACTACACACCAGTGACATGAGCTAATTGCACATCTACTATGAAATAATGTCTGTTATTACATGGGTAACTACACATTAACTCCATTGGAAACACTGGTAATTACACAGTATGTTATGTTAATGCACCTGTGTTATCTTCTGATTGCCATATCATTAATTCCAGCGACCTTTATAAATCTGTTTCCCACCATCATTTTCTCATTCTGGGCCCCTTTATAACACTTTACAGACTGTTAGGAAAACAATCAATTAATCGGTTAAGCTCCGCGGTGAAATCTATTTATAAAAAAGATGATCGGAAATGTGCTTCCATTGCAGCTTTTGTTCTTCATCACTTCTGCTCTGTGCGACATATACAAACAACTTTAGAACTACCTTCTAGTTCCTTTTGTATGAAATGTGAACCATTTTCACTTCAGAGAGAATTGCAGCAAGTTTTTGCTTTAAAAAAAAATTGAAGACCTGTCTGGTTCACAAACAAAATCACCGTTTAGAAGGCTCTAAGTTCACCCTGAAAAATGCTGACCAAGTTTTCACAATGCCAACACCCTTAACAAAGGAAGGTTCACGTTTGCTGCTGAACCCTGAGCTGACTCCCTGTCCAGTTTGCATCTGGTCATACCAAACCCGGCTTTTCTAAAGTCAGCCTGGTCCTGACCATCCCTTCTCCCTGCAAGCCCCCCTTCCACTGCAAAGCAACCACGGCCCGGGAGATACAATCCCCATGGCATTTTCTTAGTTAATGGCAGGGCTACAAAACAGAAAATAACAGCAGGAGTCTGAAGCCAGTGCTTTTATTGGACTAACTAATGATATAAACAAAATGGTCCCTGATTGAGCTTCAGAGCATCACTGTCTCTTTATCAGGCCATAGAAAACAGATCCAGGAGGGCGATAAATACGGCATATAACAGAGTGGAATTAAATGATTAGGCCTGAATTAACACCCTGTTTCTGAGCCTCACTTAGTGTTCCATGGCCCCAATGAAACGCAGCAATTCACAAACACTCAAGGCCCATTTAATTTTTATTTCAAGCTAGTTCAGAAAAAGGGATTACCTATAACTCCCCCCCCCATTCCATTGTATAACTCTTGAAGTCACAACACTGATCCTGTCTAGATAGCTGTTAGGAAAATAGACTGTGCTATAGGAATCACAGAGTTTATCCAGAATCTTGCCTCCAAGAAGTCGTGTTAATTAAAAGGGACCAAATCCTTGCCCCGGTGAAAGTGAGAAGGTTGTCTTTGATGGGAAAATAATGAATTAATTAAATCGACTTGATTACCTTCCTGGGTATTAGCCACAGAACTCAGCAATTGTTAGTCCAATTTTTTTTTTTAACTTTTTGAACTGTGACTTCGGCATGACAGAGATTCTCAGTCCTACCTGCAAAATGGAATTTAATATCACCTTAGAGGGTAGTACATGGTGGTTCCTTTTCCTCTTGTGCCGTTGGCTATATGATAAGGTGAGTGAGTTCAACTTAAACCCTGTTGGAGGGAAGTTAATACTGTTCTACACATTTTCATTTCTATAGTGGTTGTAGAACAAGAAATCTAAGGATGACGTTAGAAGAGGGCGTGGCTATACCAGTGAAGCACTTGGAAGTTTCAGATGAAATATGCAGCAAAAATCCACATTATGTGTCTGTGACCTGAACTGCTGTATGAGATCGAGGTATATTTATTTATAAGGCAAGATCCTTGAGAGTTGAGAGGTGAGGGAGCTTGCAGTTTTGAGCACTTACTAGGTATGACTTCATGCTGGGCTTTTTTCTCATTGAATCCTTACAACATCCTATCAAGTGGGTATGATCATTCCCACTTTCCAAGTAAGGAAACTGAAGCTCAAAGAGTAATGATATAAATAAAATTTATTTCATCTTCTTTCATAAATAAAATACCTGCCCAAATTCACACAGAAGGTGATAAGGCTGAGATTCAGATCCATTTCTACCTGATTCCCAAGCTAGACCTTTCTATCAATACTATGGTATCACCTGCTTCAGACTCCCAGCCCCACTGGAGCTTTGACATAGAAACTTCTCCAGTAACCAAAGAAGCCAGCCATTATGTAGAAGAGGAATGAGACTGATTCAGTATAGTATCCGAAGGGTGGAAAAAGAACCAAAGGTTACTGGCCATGTATGAGAACATCTTTTATAAAGTCCTAGGAGATCCAGACGTTCAACCAATTGAGGAGCTCTCCTGTAGATGAATCTGCCTATCCAAGATTGCTTCAGAGCGCCATGAGTCCTGACTGAAATACAGCAGGAAGATTCTTCCACATTCTTAAGAATATGAGGTCTGACCATACCCCAGTTTTCCCTAACCATCAGCTCAATATAGCATGAAGTTGTGTGCAAGACAATTAGAAAGGGACACCTCTTAGATCAAGCCTGCTCCCCTTTAATACTTTTTGACAACAAAATTACATAATCCTAACTCAAATTTATGCTTGAGTACCTTCGATGAAATGCACACTAACATACACATAATTCTCTCTTAAAGCAATCTTATTTAACAGGCACGGCCACTGAGGACTAAACTGGGGAGAAGTCACAAAATAAAAACCATTTTTTTAAGGATGATCACTAGTAAGTTTACTGGTGATAGATTTACTGCAGCTTAAGAGTGTTGAGTTCTGTCTATCTGTTGAATTATGTCTGGGCACTCAATAGGTAGGAAAGTGTCTAATTTCATGTTCTATACAATATCCTTGTAATTTTTAGTACCCAATAAATTAAATAAAATGCTTCTGACACTCGGTTAATGTTACATGGTAATAATTACATCTATTCCTTTTTAAGTGATAAATTCCCTGAAACTTTATGTTTTGAGAAAAGACCTTTGTTTACCAAAAAGAGATATACTGATATGATTTCAGCACGTTGAATTTGAATTATTAAGTTTTCATTCCTTGGCCAACAGTTCTTAAGCAAAGGTCTAGGTTGTAATTGCTCACATGTTGAGTCTCAGCTTTTGTGACTGTTCTTGGCTATGGTTTTTAAGAGTAACAACAAGGGCCTTGATATCTTCTGGCCTAGACTTAGACACAATCCCAGGCTTCCCTTTGACCTTCACTTTTCAGTACTAATTTAAGTGAAGTGAAATCTATCTCTTCTGTGTCAGCAATAAAAGACAGACTAAGTCTTTGAACTTGACTTCTAGTCCTGACTCCACAACAAACCATGGCTTCAAATAGCTTGTTTGGTAGATAGGACCAACTTGAGCATTTTCCCTGCCAATTTGCTTATTTAAGTAGTTGTTTTTGCACTTTGAAGACATAGCTTCAGTTTAAAAAATCCACATAAAGATGGATAAAACTAGGAACAAAATAATGGACTTTACCAGAGTTTTCATTTTCAATTAGCTACAGCGGCAGTGTGTAACGTAATCATAGAGAATGCTTCCTTTAAAGTTGTGGAGTGTCTGCTTTTATGAGTGAAATGGCCAGCCATGGTAGAGAGAATAGTGTCACCATTTTTAAGTTGCCTTTTCTGTGACTTAGTTTCTTCCGCTAATGTGAAGATTGTAACACCTTATGGGATTGTTGCGGAAATCAAAAGACATAAAAGGTGTGACTTGTACTCTAAAAAGCCATAAAGTGGTATGCAAGTATGAGGTATTACTGTTAATAATTCTCAGTAAAGACTGGCTGGGATTTTAAGTTCTTATCCTTGCTGTGCCACTTTTTATTACCCATTGATTAAAACCCTGCCCCTCTGGCCTTATTTCAGACCTTGTAAACTTGGACCTCCTCACAACACTTAATCACTGATCACATAAGGTTTGAATCCACGGTGCCAAACCACAAAGCCACTTCTAGAATGATCCTGTCTGATCCACCTTGGTCTCTTCAACACCGTGCTCTTGGTCTAAACCCTTTCATTTGAGTTTGACAGTATCTTTTTCTTTGGACCAGGAATTTGCAGAGGTGAAACTATCCAGGAAATTGCTCTGCTCTATTTTCTGATTTGACATTAGAGAAGCTATCCTCTGAGGTGAACGTGGAAACTCACTGCACTCAGGTAAGTCTCAGCTCAGTGTCCCTCTTTATTACATGGGAATTATCATTGGTGTGATTTGAAACCTTCCTGTTTACCTACGGCGTTTATTTACCTGTGTATCATCCATCTCTCGCTTCTGGTATGTCTGCTCCAGAAGAGAAGGGGCAGGGCATGTCTTCTTTACCACGGTCTCCTGGGCCTACGGTACTTCCTGGAACCTAGGAGAAGCCTGACAAATTGTTGAATGACCAGATGAATTGCTGTAAATAGTGAAGGTCACATTTGCTATCATTAAAGCATATAGGTCCAAATACCATTTTTCCTTCCCCAAATGAAAACTTAACACTTTTCTAATCTCTCACAATAAAAATTTCTCTAGCTAGGTCCTTAGCAATATTAATTCCTTAACTCACATCACTGTTTTTCTCAGGGCCCGAGGCTAGGCCAACCGTGATTGAGGTTTTCAAAAAAATATATTTTTAATATAATTTTAAAATATACTCAGTAGGGGAAGGCTCATAAGATTCAGCCTCAGCCACAGTCTGGACCATGGGCTGCCAAGTGCTGCATAAATAAATCATCAAGTCCTTTTGGCATCCTGTGGACCAGAAGGAATATCTTCTTCAGTAGATTTAAAGAGACATGGTTCTGAAAGAAAGGGGAGCAAAGCGAGTGATTAAATATGTACTCTCGTATTATTCTTCTGGAGTTTGGACAAGTCCCTTAGAGCGGTGACAGTCCATTTTACCAAGGGCAGGGTCTTTTTTTTTCTCTTTAATTGGAACCTACTGTAGAGTTGAAAGAATCCATTCCAATATGCACAATAAATGCCCCCTACCTACTTGGCAACTATTGGTACACTTGGAAAAGGAAAATGCAACACAGCAGGCAGAAGAGCGGGTTACAAGGACAGCCTGTGGCCACGTAGATGTAGCACAGATTCAGAAAAGTCAAAAGGAGGGCAAGAAAGAGAAACAAGGAGGACAGTGGAGGGTGGTCTGTATGACGTAGCAGTCGGGAGGGGCTGCTTGTGCATAGAGTCGAAAGCAATGGCTCAGCGTGGGTGTCTAGACTAGAGCTCAGCTGTGCATCTCTCTCTGTCTCTGTCTCACACACACACACACACACACACACACACACACACACACACACACACACAGAGTGACCAGCTGCTTCCCTGGTCTACTCTCCCTGGCTAATCCAGTCCAGGTTGTTCAACTGCTTAATGGCCTTCGGAAACTTGCCAGAATGAAGAACACTGGATAAAAACGATGTGATGTATCCATTTCCTGTGGATTCAGAAGCCAGGCCCGGAATCGGAATCCTTCCCCTGACCTCAAAAAAAGAAAAGGAAAAGCAGCTCTGAGGTTTACAGAAAGCTCTTTTATAGATGACACTGTTCATCAAAAGATCTGTGTTAACAGTCAGGGCCAGTAGGGGAAAATTGCAGGGTCTTTTCAGAAGAGTTGATTAAAATATGATGCCATTGATGTAAGAACTTATAACCCAAGTCATTCGGAGGAACCCCCACGACCTGATGTATGGCGTACCTGTGGGAACACGCATTCAGACCCAGAAATATCAGGCAAGCCCTCTTGTACCCCCCCCATATTTGAACACACGCACACACAGCAATCCTTCTCTTGAAAAACACCTCGTTTTCCCAGACTCGTCTTATATGTAACCATGACCAAAAATTAAAAATTGTATACAGTTCCTTTTGTGCTTTGTATTTACTAGAATCCAGGCCAGTTTGTTTTTCATTCTTGGGAAGAGATTTGCTATCTGACTACTATCTGTATCTGTCTTAGTGGGTAGTTGATAGACTGTCCTTGGGTTATTAACCAGTTAGTTTCTCCCAGAAAAGAGGTCATTAGCTTCTAACATCACTCAGGTTGTCAGGACATGCAGGTACCAGATCCTCTCATTCTGGTTTATCTTTAATTTAATCTCTAGATTTTTCAGCTCCAGCTGCCGTCTGGCTTCTACTTAATAACATATTTTTATCTGGTGGTGGTGGGAGGGGGTGGTTTTCGGTTTTTTTTAAACAACTCAATAACTGATACAAGGATGACAGAACTGACAAATTCTGCATTAATGGATTTCCTTCCTGCATCTAGACTCCGAGCTGCCAAAAGCCAGAAAGGGTAAAGTAGATTCCAGGCAGTCACAGGTTAAGAATCATTTGCATAAATTAGCAAGTTTTGCAAATGAATTCATCTAGTGAGAAGTAAGACACGGGACACTGCATTTTAATAATTGACATTCCACATGAAATGCAATGTTCTTGAGGAGGAAATTGAGCTCCAGGTTGCTATTAGAACCAGCGGAGCAGCACGGGTGGAAGAAATGCCATCCCCCATTATGTGAGTTACCGCTCCTGCATAACAACGACCGCGTTCCGGTGGGCTTCTTTTCATAAAGGCACTAGCGCTCTCACTCCCCGACAGGCAGAATCAGAGGGATCTGCTCATCAGCAGTACTGAGCAGGAAATGAAAATAAAAGAGTTCTTCACATGCAGCCAGTCATTCTTACATTCTCTTTCTAAAGTCATCTTTCATTTTCTGTTTGATTTGGCAGAGGCTCTCCCCTCCCTCTTCCTTTCCGATTTTATGAAACACTTAGGAGATTATTTAAAATATACAGAGTGTGAGGGAAAAAATTTCAATTATCCAATTTGGAGGTTGTCTTTCAGAATGTCGGTTAAATCACAAATAAAGATAGGGGGGCCTCGTTGTTGCCTCCTAATTTGGTTAAGAACGTGCCACAGGGCAAGTGCGGGTGAGGGTGCCCGATCGATGCCTCTACTGAGGGGGTGGCCCATCCATCAAAGTCAGGGTGTCCAGAATGTGGGCAGTACAAACCGCTCACATATGCAGTCCCAGAGCTGGAAACAAGTCCACCCGTAACAGTGTTTCCTGGCATAATTTATAATTACCATAAAATGAGTTAAATCACTCACTCAATAGACTTTTTTCCAAGTTCATGCAGAGTAAGTGTGTCATATCAATTAATTCTCAATGAACTGCAGCAGCCAATAAACTTTTTCCCAGACACTGGTAATAATCCAAGATATTGATGGGAGAGGTATCATCATTAATACGAGTCTAAGCCTCAAATCATCTACAGAGAACAGGCCCATATAGGTCCTTCCGTGGAAGGCATGGGGCATGATTCTTGCTAGCTGTCTGTTGTTCTTTCCAATTTGTTAAGCTTTCTGTTTGCTCTGCTCTCACTTTTTACACTGATAACCTTTCATTTTGCCTACACGACTGAATTCCCCTAGTGTAGCTGTCTGTTTCTGCAGGATGTCTAATCTGAAAAACTTAATACACACGAACAAATTGAACAGACTCAAATAAAAGGGATGTATTATGTTACCCATATAATTGAGACATTTTCAATGGCTCTTCTGCAAGTTCCCAACCACAAATAATTGACATAGACAAAAATTAATACAACCAGATCTTTGGTCTATATAATTCAAATAGGCATCTTAACTGATATTCAGGGGAGTCTTTTTGTAACTGAATTAACCAGTTGATTCTGGTATGATGTAGACAAAACCCCACAGCCCTACATTTCTTTGTTGATACTATGTGACTATAGAACAAAGGAACCAAGCGCCATTGGATTTGTCACTCCCAAGCTTGTGTTAAACCGTACTTCACCGATTCACCCAGGTTTTCCTAAACAATAACACCTGTTAACCAGAAATGTTTGATTTTATAGGCATTTTTTTTTTAACCTAGGGAATATTAGTTTGGTCCTCAGGTTAAATATGTTCTGATAGTTGGAGAGGGCAATCTTTTGTCTATGCCTCCATCTGTATGCTTATGGCAACATCAGAGAAGGAATCCTGACGAGCCTGTTGGTATGTGTAATGAGTTGCCGTGGCTCTTCTCCCAATAAAGGGTGTGTTCAGACTCTGCTTATTTATAGACCAATAAAAGGAAATTTCCACTGTTCTCTTCAGCAGGCTGAGGATAAATAGCTGTTCCGTTTCTAACATTTAATGGTCACAGACACAAAAGCAACTGCTCTGAATATTAAGCCAACATGCATATTCCACCCCGCCCCCGCAAAGGGGAGAAATCCTTGAATATGAAACAATGGAAGATTCAGATATAATCTGTCCCATTTTAGAACTGTTTTATTGCAACTTGTTTTCCTTAACAAAAAGGCACTCTAAGCTTGATCTGGTTACTGGATGGAGCATCAGCTCACGTGCTGTGACGATTTTCTCTGTGACCTGAGAGCTTCGGGCTCCATGGGATGGACCCTCTTTCGCGAAGGCAGTGCGGCCCTCCGTAGAAGCCGACTGCCCTCTGACGAGGTGGCTGCTGCTGGCTTGAG
The DNA here is from genome assembly GCF_009762305.2 of Zalophus californianus. NCBI lineage: Eukaryota > Metazoa > Chordata > Mammalia > Carnivora > Otariidae > Zalophus > Zalophus californianus. The sequence goes on along the minus strand of NC_045597.1, from coordinate 139,636,165 downwards.
CTGCTCTTCAGGGGCATGTGTGCAGCCAATGCTTTCTCTTTTCCCATTCTGGAGCAAGGAACAGCCTAAATTACCTCTAATTTTTGATTCTGTGATGAAGTAGCCATCTGGTCTGATAGCACGGTGACAATGATATAGGAGCGAACACTCTATGCTTGGTCTACTGCACAGAAAAGGACAATAGGACATATTTTAAAATGTCAGGATCCATCAGAAACATGTTCAGGAAAGTTTGCATTTATGAAAATAGATAGTATTGAAGATACATCATGATGCAAATCTAATTATGGCTGCTGGGCAGCTGAATTAAATTAAGAGTAACTCTGAATCGTTCCAATTAAAAATGTGTTATTCCTTTTTTTTTTTTTTTTTTGCTGCAAAAAGAAGATGCTTTACCACACTTTGGGGAAGTTGTGTTACAAAGGCTGTTGACCTGCCTACTCCTCTCCTGACACATGCATGTAGACCTCAGGCTCCATATATGATGAGTTTGTCAGTTTCCAGTTAGTTATTAGTGAAAATTGTCTTCACCGCTAAGTCTTTCATCAGGTGTACATATTCCTGGCGTGGGAGCTATTGAAAATCACATGTGTGTGAGCATGTGGTATATCCACAGAGCGGTAAGAGGTTTATTTTTCTAATGGCCCCCCATTTAATTTATTTATCTCCCATTCATTCATTCAGCAAACATTGATTCAGTACTTTTCATGTATCAAGCAAGAAGAAGGTGACTCATTGAAATTTGGGGGAGGAGAACAATAATATATTTTGATAGTCCTAATGTGGCTGATGAACACTACTTTAGTAAGAGAGATCAGCAACCACACGGTGATTGCCTGTGAACAACCAGAGTCAGTGTCTGCATCATTATTGTGGGAAGCCAGTCAGATGAGTGTCAGGGCTGCAAGATCTTGGGTGGGACAGATGAGAGGCTGGCTGAGGGCAGGTAAGAAACCTGCTGCTTGGGCGGGTGTTGTAGGTGCTAACTCCAGCTCGTGCATGCTGGTAGAGGTACAGAGTTCAGAAGATCTGGGGAACTCAGCTATGAGTGAAGCAGTCAGAACCAGGAGGTCCAACCCAACAGGCAGAACACTGCATCAAGATCTGAGTAATAAGGACAGCCTCCAGCTCTTAGTGGAAGACAACTTGAATCAAAATGGAGTCTTTATTATCTTAATTTCTAATAGATACACGACACTAATTAAATGATCTCAGCACTCTTTCTGGGTAGAGTCCAGATACTGGGAAATAGTCATTACTTTTCTTTCTGAAAGAGTAAGGAATTCACATACTCAAAGAATAATTATTGAATATCTGTTTGTTATGTGCCCCAAATAGCTCCAATTCACCATGCACAGACCCATCCCATTACCTCCTCCACATTTAGCCAGCTCTGCTCTCTCTCAGCGGCTATGACCCCATCATTACCCAGTCTCTTAGGCCTTCAACCTGGAAGTGATCGTAATTCACTTGTAACTCTCCCACCCCACCATCAATACCAAGTCCTACAGAGCCCATTGCCAAATATTGGAGCTCTATCCTCATCACCACCATAATTCCCCCAAATCATTGTCTCTAGACTGCAACAGCTTCCCAGCCGATGCTTCACAGATGAAAATTTATCGTGTGTTGTCATGATTATGAATCCCACAGTGACTCTACATTGACTCTGGAAATGAATCTATGATTCAGCCACTGTCCATTTCCCCAGCCTCATCTTTCCTCCCCTCACCCCCCTGGGGGTGTCAAACATCACAGCCATGCTCAACAACTTGAATCCTGCCTTTGTCTCTGAGTGTGGCCTTCCACTGGGGTCTTCTCACTTCCTTCATCTCAATCTCCATCTAGATTAACAGGATTTTCCACTTCCTTTCTTTAAAAGTTGGTCCAAAGGATAAACCAAGCCCTTGGTTCCCCCAAGAATTCTGGGACTGACTTCTCCAAGTGCTGAGGTAGTGAGCAAAAAGTCCTAGGGCCTAGGCCAATCTTCTCACTCACTCTTATGTTCTTATTCTAAAAGGTCAGTATGCACTAATAATCCCCTACCTAGGAACCTTACCCCCCCCCAGGCCTCAGTCTGCTTATTGTCATGCTTCCTCCCAACACACAGCAGATGGTGTCCTGATAGTCTCACCAATTTTGAGAAGAGCATTACCACTCTACTGCCTTTCTGGTGAGCAATGCCTCTCTGTCCTGGTTTCCCTTTGGAGAAAAGAGATTTCCTTTTTTTTTTTTTTTTTTTCCAGAAGATTGTTAGGATTCTGATGTCTGGCACCATGAATAGCCTCTTATTTCAGTGAAACCCTACTTCCTGCCTATGTAGGGTATGTCTTTGACCCTTATCACTCAAACAATAAAACAACGCCTTTATCAAAAAATATCTTAATATCCACACAAGAATCACTTATAAAAAACAAAGGAGGGGGCGCCTGGGTGGCTCAGTTGGTTAAGCGACTGCCTTCGGCTCAGGTCATGATCCTGGAGTCCCTGGATGGAGTCCCGTATCGGGCTCCCTGCTCAGCGGGGAGTCTGCTTCTCCCTCTGACCCTCCCCCCTCTCATATGCTCTCTCTCTCTCTCACTCTCTCTCTCAAATAAATAAATAAAATCTTTAAAAAAAAAACAAAGGAGGAGTTTTTGATGAAACAAAGTTATATTCTGTTTTTATGTGTATAATTGTAAACATGGATGTTATGTATTCACTCAAATATGTCCCATACACAAGACCTTATTTAAAAACAGTGACATTGATAGAACCTACAGTTTCACAGAAACAGATGCAAGAGAAGTTTTCTGTACATTCCCTGAATCAGGGGCATGTGCTGTTCACTGCATATCCATGTGCCCCCATGTGCCCAATAGGCCATGAACAAGAGTCACTCCTGGGTTGAAGCATTCAAGAGTCCATGTGCAACTTTCTGACTCTCTTTTCTCCTGCCATGATACAAAGAAGAGTATGCACTGAGATGGTGGAGCTATAAGGTACAAATAGCTTGCATCTCTATGTCAGAGCATGGAAAACAGCTACTCTGAAGAGTTAGCTGACTCACATTGGGACTTAGCATGAATAAGAAATAAGCCTTTATTGTGCTAAGTAACTGAGACTCTAGGGTTATATTTTTATTACATCAGAGCCCGTGCTCTCTTGACATATACACTCCATTATCTCAGATTCCAGCACACACGGAATATGGAAAGATATTTAAAATTGATTGAGGTATTGACATAGGGAATCATGCCAATTAATGTCAGTTTTTATAAAGATTCAGTTCATCTTATCTGAATATGCTGAAGACATGGAGAACAGTGATAACTAGCCTGAGAGCATTCAGAGCTGGCATGTTATCTAAGTTAATGTGAACTTTTATCACCAAAACTTAGACAAGTTAAGAAGTTGGACTCACACCAAAAACACATGCATTGCAGCAATGAGTCCTCATTTTGAGGACTCAATAGAAGCTTTAAGTATTGGTTATATAAAATGAAACCTTTTATATCTAAATCTGATTTAGGCTCAGCAGTTCAAAGAAGATTTAAGGCACAGTTTGTTCAATGGAACTGTTTGAGACGCAGACCTACTCACTTTTGGAAAATGAATTCCATATTGAAGAGACTGCTTTCCCTCCCATGGTGGGAATATATATGAATATGGATAGATAATCCATAATCCATTTAGCCACTCATATCAAATTTTGGCCTTTGGAAAGATGTTGAACTTGGACATCTCCTCGCTGCCCACTTGTTAATTGCTTATGATTTACCTGCCTCCCCTATATCAGTTTAAAATATTGGGCCAACAAGCCAGAAATAGTTACAGTTTCAAGAATGTTTCTTGGTCTTCTGTTTTTTACCAGGATAAACTTTCAAAAATATTTTTAAAAAATTATGTAGTTGTGTATTGGGGAGATAGAATGAAGTTGGGGTGGGAAAAGAAGAGGGATTGTATCAGAAAATCTAAGCTAAGAATTGTTATTGACATTAAACATTGAATTTGGCTCTGAGTTTCCTAGTAGTCAAAGCAAGAGGGCAGCCTAAAAAGTTCTATAGCTTTGTTTCAGTTTTGACAAAAACAATGCTAATAGCAAGGTTACTGGTTGGCTATTTAGATCATTAAAAAATTATTTTGATGGTCTGATTTCAAGCAGCATTTGATCCTGCCTAACCAGAGGAATTCTCTACAAAGGTTATCTCCGTGAAACTAAATTAATTTACCAGTTGAATGAAATTATTTCATACTATAAATTCTCTTTGAATGCTGAAGTGAGGAAATTATATCTGAGAAGTAGAGAAACAAGTTTAGCAGGATAGGGACCCACCATTTTCAATGATTTTTAAAGACTTTTCTCCTAGAGTTAATTAATCATTTGCCTTAGTGTGGATGGTATTAGCAGATCCCATCTAGAGAGAGTTCTGGGGGAGTCTACAAAATGTGTAACAATCATTGCAGTACTGGGGAAAATAGCTCCTCTGATGTTAAAGAAAATGTTCCCCTATGTGAGCAATTACATCCTGAAGTCTTTATTGACCAGGTTGTCCTGCTGCAATCTGTTCCAGTATATTTTTCATAAAAAGAGTTGTTCCAAAGAGATAACATTTCTTTGTGATGTCCTCTGAAGCCATCTTATCTTTCTAACTTTGCTGGCTTTTGTGGCCTTTATGGTATGTTTGCAAATCCAAAAGAGGATGCCGAGTTACCCAGTCACCAAACCCAGAGAAGACAGGGTCTATTCCAATACCATGTTTCCTTGTATGTGATTAATGGTGAAGCCCAGCCCAAGAGACAGGTACTGGATCCCAGAAGGTCACCTATGAAGTGGGGTCCTTGTTCCATCCTAGACTAGAGCCCTTTGTTTTACCGCTGCTACTGCAGTTGGCGGCTACTACAGAAAACTCTCAGCTCTGACCTGCCACTGCTCCCATGGCCTCTGAAGTCCAGGAAGGCAGACAGTCTCGGAGTTTGCTTTGATACCAGTACTCACTTTATTAGCACCCCATAGCGACTGTTTGCAGTGAGAAGCTAACCAGCAGTACAACTCTTGACCCCGGGCCTTAGAGAGCAGGGTGTAGAGACTCTTTCTGAGCAAACTTTCTGTGTGAGTCTGTGTGATTAACTCCTTATTCAGTTCCTCTAGGAAGAAGGGATCTGCCTGGTATAGGTATTGTGATATTCACAATTGATGCAACTCTTCCTAGGGCTCACCTGGGGGAGAATGGTGGTATGGAGGGCATAGGAAATGTAGGTGAAAGAGACTCAGACAACACACCACATAGAGAGGGCTCATTGGTGAGTGCTCTTAGGAGAGATGCCTATAAAGGATTGAGGGAAGGAGGATTGGACGGAAGGGAAAGTTACATTGTGATAAGGTTGTAATAGGAGTATCGGATGATTTTACAGGGAGGTCTGGAACTGTGATGGCCTTTCAGAGATGCCCCCAAATTGGAGCAAGGGTGCTGGGCTTTGTACCCACTAATAGTCTAGGCATTAGATGTGGGCTACCCCTGAGGAAGCAGCTAAGCTTGAGCAAGGCGGCTTCCTTTGGTCAAGGGCAATTTCTGAGGAGGGTCTCAACCATGAGCTGCCAGCAAACGACACTTCTGGAAGCTGGAGGGGGAATGATCTTGACCTTTTTTGGACATTGGTCCAAAAGGAGGAATCTGGGTGGCACACCACAGCATTATTATACCCAACTAGCTGACTTTCTATCCCAATAGCTTCATATAGACAAGTAGCTTCAGAAATATGAAAGGGAATGATACATGTAAGGGGTGGTGGTAGCGGATAATCACTTGAATCTTGATCCATATTGTTACAAGGATACATATACAGTAAAGGGCTATTTGGTAAATAAACAGTAAGCCTGTACTTTTATTAGAGGAGTGAGTGAAATGATTCCATGATTCTCAATACCTATTAGAGAAATTTTTCTTAAAAGGGTAGTGGGAAGGAGGCAGGGGTAGTTCTTGCTTACATGACCTAGTAATAATCAAGCCATCCAAGGTTCACACATGAGAATCTTTCCATCGTGGAGGGGAGCCCTATATTGGTTATCTTTCAGACCACGCTTGACCTTCGAGGTCTCTGGAAAACACATTATCACCCCACGATCATCCGGTCCCCAGACATAGCTTCACTACTTGGGCATTCAGAAGCCGACCTGATTCAAACTCCCATGTCAAGAGACACTATACGACTATAGCCCATGGAGCCCTTAACGGTTAACAGTTTCAACCTGCATAACTTCTCAAGGTCATTTCAAGTCCTATATAATATTTAAATTAATACATATACATATACATTATCAGAAATTCAGACAATACAGAATGATGAAATGAAGAATTAAAAATTAACTTTAATTCCACCATGGCTGACATAGTGGTATACATTTCATCCTTCTAGTCTTTTTTCCTATTCATATGCAAGTACTATTCTAAAAAATGATTTTACCATGGAGGCATAGAGCTTTGTATTCAAATCCCAGTTCTACCACTTACTCATGGTGTGACCTCAAGTAATTTACTCTTCATTTTTTGGTTCATGTATAAAATGGGAATAATTACGGTCACCTCATGGAATTTTATTAGGTTTTAAAATAAGGTGATACGTATAAACCATACAGTCCATCACCTGGTACAAAACAAGCATTCGATAAATGTCATATCTCTACTTCCCCACCCGAGGGGCTAAATTGGAAAAACCACAAAGGATTCAACTTTGAGAACCGAGTTATGATCTGAGAAAAGCCTCCTTAAAAAGATCTCAAGCTTCATGGCTTAAATTAATTCCAAACTTTTTCAAGCAGTTAAGAGGCAATGCACAATTTGATTCAGATATGTAACATGAGACTATGTAATTAAACATATATATCCTGAAATCAGTTTTACATTCACTTTTATAATACAGTACACTTATATAGAATAACACATGGCTCTAGATTAAACAGCAGACTGCCATTCAGTCAAACAGCTCAAGGTAGATCATAAAACGTGAAAATGCAGCATCAGCACCAGAATATGGTTATGGGATTTTAATATTCACTTCCACACTCTTACCTAGGTAGCATAAAAATGGATGTTTCAGAGAGAAAATGTTAAGAAAATGTTAAGCATTAAGTATATCACATTTCTGCTTAAATGCTATTGGGTCATCTTGATTTATTGTAAATAAGATAAGAGGAATTTAGAGATTTGTCTTTCAAAGTAAAGTTAATTAGGACCATTATAATTTTGGTTTAAAATTTTCAATTATGGAAATAAAAAACTTTTAAAGGCATTTGAATTTATTATTTTCTGTATTTCTTATTTTATTTTCAAAATAAAATCTACTGAACTGTGCACATATTATGATGGAAATATTTTCGAAATCTCTCAACTCTGAATAATCCAAACTCTTGCACAGTTGGGGGAGTTGGGAAAAGGATAAATGAAATACACAGATGATTCCTTAAAGTCTGGTTTCATTCTTTAATGTGATTTTTCTTCCCTTCTACAAACCTTTAGCTGAGCAATAAAAAAAGACAGTCAAATTGGCCATTTGAGTTTCATTTTCCTCACCTTCCCATGTTGGAAGATCTTTCAGGTAGGGAAAACACTACGCTTGACTAAAACTCACCCACTCATTATTCCTTACAACAAAGTCATTTTCCCTTAATCTGATCATGCCCAAATAAGACCTACCTAAAATACCACATAATTCTAGATGTAAACTTTTTATTGAAGTACACCATGTTGAGAGAGAATCCTCCAGCGGTCTCTCACGTTTCTGCATGCCTTGTGAGCAGAGACGCACTGATAGCTTTTGTTCCCAACTATTTTTTCAAGGATGATTGTATAGAGAACAGCCTTGGAAGATAGTGTCTCCCTCCCAAGCAGAGGAAAGTTTGTTTACTGTCTAGTGTAACAAAGATATCATCGCCCAACCATGGAGGTGGGGCAGATTGGCTTGTATCCCATTACGAAAGATTTCAGTTTTCTAAGCTTGGGGATCCTCAGTTGACACAAAGCACTGCATATACAGCAGCCATCTGAGCCTCCCCGGTGCAACTTTGCGGAGGGGGAGCAAGGGCAAGGAGAGCAAACGTACGGCTCACACTGCTTGCTAGGCTCTGAGTAACCAATTCCTTTGTCTCTGACCCAGGAGTATCGTGTCTTCTGCCAGCATGTATAAAACTGTGTCAGTATTGCAAGCGGAGTCTGTATCAGACAATTTACAGTTCTTGACATACAATACTTTCAAGAGCTACACAAATCCTGAGTATAAGGCTAGGTGAGTTTTAAAATTTATTTTTTTTTTTAAGATTTCATTTATTTGACAGAGTGAGAGAGCACAAGCAGGGGGAACAGTAGAGGGAGAGGGAGAAGCAGGCTCCCCGCCGAGCAGGGAGCCCGATGCGGGGCTCGATCCCAGGACCCTGGGATCATGACCTGAGCCGAAGGCAGACGCCCAACCATCTGAGCCACCCAGGTGCCCCAAGGCTAGGGCAGTTTTAATGAGGTGAACATATATAAGCAAAACCCAAAAAACAATGTAACCAGAATCCCAGGAGTCCCTTCACATTCCCTACCAGTCACAAACCCCCTACACAAGGTAACCAACCACTATCCAGATTTCTCACACCGTAGCTTAGTTTTGCCTTTCTTGAACTTTATGTAAATGAAATCATACGGTGTGTATTCTTTTGCTCAACACTATTTGTGGAATTCTTTCATGTTGTTGAATATAGTTTTAGTTTCTTCATTCTCATTACTGAAAGGTATTCCATATGCGAATATACCACATTTTCTGAATTGCATATCTTCTGAATGCCCACAATCCTTTATTAGTAACTTCCCTATTTAACTAGTTACTTTTTACTTTGTTTTTTTTTTTTTTAATTCTTATGTATGTATGTACGTATTTGAGAGAGAGAGAGAGAGAGCCCGAGCTGGGAGGAAAGGGAGAATAGGCTCCCCATGAGCAGGGAACCTGACTCAGGGCGTGATCCCAGGACCCCGGGATCATGACTTGAGCTGAAAGGAGATGCTTAACTGACTGAGCCACCCAGGCACTCCTTTACTTTGTATTTTAGTTATTAAAGTACGTGTTATTTCTTACGCTAGTCTTTTTAACCCTTGAAAACTTAAGCTTCAAGAGAACCTGAGCAGTATTTTAATTAATTAACTTATTTATTATATTATTCTATAAATATTCAAAGAGAGCCACTTATGTTTACAGTATGATGGATGCCAGCATTGTGTTCATCCATAAAACAAGTACTAGAAAACATATGGAGAATGACTGAGTAGTTAATAAGCAGGAAGCAAAGGGAAAGAAGGACACAAGAAAATGGCTGAGGAAATTGACCAGATAAAATGTGTCTTGACAAATGTAGAGTTGATTGTGTTTCATGAGGAATGAGACTAGTTTTTAACCAAGATTCAAGGACTAATATGGCAAACTGCTTTGTAAAATCTTCACAAGCTTGTCTTCTAGGCATTTTTCAAACTTTACAAAAGTAAGCTTGTAACTTACACATCCCCAAATTTGCTCCTCCACAAATCTTTGCCATCTCATTCAAATGCACCTCAATCCATTCAGTTGCATCCAGCATCATTTTCTCTTTCCCTTATTCCCACATCCAGTGCAGTAAGCCCTGTAGACTCCATCTCTAGAGCACATCCCAAATCTGTACATGGTCCATCTCCACCACGATCAGTCTAGTCCTGAGAGTTTCCTTGCTTCTCCTCTACCCCTGCCACAGAGCTTCTGAAACATAAATCAGATCATGTTATGTCCTCACTTAAAACCCTCTGATAAGGGGCGCCTGGGTGGCTCAGTCATTAAGTGTCTGCCTTCGGCTCAGGTCATGGTCCTAGGGTCCTGGGATTGAGCCCCTGATGGGGCTCCCTGCTCAGCTGGAAGTCTGCTTTTCCCTCTCCCACTCCCCCTGCTTGTGTTCCCTCTCTCGCTGTTTCTCTCTCTGTCAAATAAATAAATAAAATCTTTTCAAAAAAACACCCTCTGATAGTATCTCATTGCTCTCACAACAAAGTCTAAATTCTTTACTCCAGTTTTTTTATTTTATTTTTATTTTTATTTTTTATTATGTTATGTTAATCACCATACATTACATCATTAGTTTTTGATGTAGTGTTCCATGGTTCATTGTTTGCTTATAACATCCAGTGCTCCATTCAGTACGTGCCCTCTTTAATACCCATCACCGGGCTAACCCATCCCCCCACCCCCCTCCCCTCTAGAACCCTCAGTTTGTTTCTCAGAGTCCATCATCTCTCATGGTTCTTCTTCCCCTGCGATTTCCCCCCTTCATTTTTCCCTTCCTGCTATCCTCTTCTTCTTTTTTAACATATAATGTATTATTTGTTTCAGAGGTACAGGTCTGTGATTCAGCAGTCTTACACAATTCACAGCGCTCACCATAGCACATACCCTCCCCAATGTCTATCACCCAGCCACCCCATCCCTCCCACCCCCACCCCTCCAGCAACCCTCAGTTTGTTTCCTGAGATTAAGAATTCCTCGTATCAGTGAGGTCATAGGATACATGTCTTCATCTGATTGACTTATTTCACTCAGCTTAGTACCCTCCAGTTCCATCCATGTCATTGCAAATGGCAAGCTTTCATTCCTTTTGATGGCTGCATAATATTCCATTGTGTATGCATGTGTGTGTGTGTGTGTGTGTGTGTGTGTGTGTGTGTGTGTATCTCACATCTTCTTTATCCATTCATCTGTCGATGGACATCTTGGCTCTTTCCATAGTTCAGCTATTGTGGACATTGCTGCTCTAAACATTGGGGTGCATGTACCCCTTCAGATCCCTACATTTGTATCTTTGGGGTAAATACGCAGTAGAGCAATTGCTGGGTCGTAGGGTAGCTCTATTTTCAACTTTTTGAGGAACCTCCATACTGTTTTCCAGAGTGGCTGCACCAGCTTGCATTCCCACCAACAGTGTAGGAGGGTTCCCCTTTCTCCGCATCCCCACCAACATCTGTCATTTCCTGTCTTGTTAATTTTAGCCATTCTGACTGGTGTGAGGTGGTATCTCATTGAGGTTTTGATTTGGATTTCCCTGATGGTGAACGATGTTGAGCACTTTTTCATGTGTCTGTTGGCCATTTGGATGTCTTCTTTGGAAAAATGTTTGTTCATGTCTTCTGCCCATTTCTTGAGTGGATCATTTGTTCTTTGGGTGTTGAGTTTGATAAATTCGTTATAGATTTTGGATACTAGACCTTTATCTGATATTTGCAAATATCTTCTCCAATTCTGTCTGTTGTCTTTTGGTTTTGTTGACTGTTTCTTTTGCTGTGCAAAAGCTTTTATCTTGCTGAAGTCCCAATAGTTCATTTTTGCCCTTGCTTCCCTTGCCTTTGGTGATGTTTCTAGGAAGAAGTTGCTGTGGCTGAGGTCAAAGAGGTTGCTGCCTGTGTTCTCCTTTAGGATTTTGATGGACTCCTGCCTCACATTTAGGTCTTTCAACCATTTTGAGTCTATTTTTGTGTGTGGTGTAAGGAAATGGTCCAGTTTCATTCTTCTGCATGTGGCTGTCCAATTTTCCCAACACCCTTTGTTGAAGAGACTGTCTTTTTTCCATTGGATATTCTTTCCTGCTTTGTCGAAGATTAGTTGACCATAGAGTTGAGGGTCCATTTCTGGGCTCTCTGTTCTGTTGCACTGATCTATGTGTCTGTTTTTGTGCCAGTACCATACTGTCTTGATGATGACGGCTTGTAATAGAGCTTGAGGTCCGGAATTGTGATGCCGCCAGATTTGCTTTTCTTTTTCAACATTCCTCTGGCTATTCGGGGACTTTCCTGATTCCATACAAATTTTAGGATTATTTGTTCCATTTCGTTGAAAAAAGTGGATGGTATTTTGATAGGGATTGCATTGAATGTGTAGATTGCTCTAGGTAGCATTGACATCTTCACAATATTTGTTCTTCCAATCCATGAGCATGGAACGTTTTTCCATTTCTTTGTGTCTTCCTCAATTTCTTTCATGAGTATTTTATAGTTTTCTGAGTACAGATTCTTTGCCTCTTTGGTTAGATTTATTCCTACGTATCTTATGGTTTGGGGTGCAATTGTAAATGGGATCAACTCTCTAATTTCTCTTTCTTCTGTCTTGTTGTTGGTGTATAGGAATGCCATTGATTTCTGTGCGTTGATTTTATATCCTGCCACTTTACTGAATTCCTGTATGAGTTCTAGCAGTTTTGGGGTGGAGTCTTTTGGGTTTTCCACATAAAGTATCATATCATCTGCAAAGAGTGAGAGTTTGACTTCTTTGCTGATTTGGATGCCTTTTATTTCTTTTCATTGTCTGATTGCTGTGGCTAGGACTTCTAGTTCTATGTTGAATAGCAGTGGTGATAGTGGACAACTCTGCCGTGTTCCTGACCTTAGGGGGAAAGCTCTCAGCTTTTCCCCATTGAGAATGATATTCACTGTGGGTTTTTCATAGATGGCTTTTATGATATTGAGGTATGTACTTCTATCCCTATACTCTGAAGAGTTTTGATCAAGAAAGAATGCTGTACTTTGTCAAATGCTTTTTCTGCATCTATTGAGAGGATCATATGGTTCTTGTTCTTTCTTTTATTAATGTATTGTATCACATTGATTGATTTGTGGATGTTGAACCAACCTTGCAGCCCAGGAATAAATCCCACTTGGTCATGGTGAATAATCCTTTTAATGTACTGTTGGATCTTATTGGCTAGTATTTTGGTGAGAATTTTTGCATCCATGTTCATCAAGGATATTCATCTGTAATTCTCCTTTTTGATGGGGTCTTTGTCTGGTTTGGGGATCAAGGTAATGGTGGCCTCATAAAACGAGTTTGGAAGTTTTCCTTCCATTTCTATTTTTTGGAACAGTTTCAGAAGAATAGGTATTAATTCTTTAAATGTTTGGTAGAATTCCCCTGGGAAGCCATCTGGCCCTGGGCTCTTGTTTGTTGGGAGAATTGATGACTGCTTCAATTTCCTTAGTGGTTATAGGTCTGTTCAGGTTTTCTATTTCTCCCTGGTTCAGTTTTGGTAGTTGTTACATCTCTAGGAATGCATCCATTTCTTCCAGATTATCTAATTTGCTGGCATATAGTTGCTCATAATATGTTCTTATAATTGTTTGTATTTTTTGGTGTTGGTTGTGATTCTCCTCTTTCATTCATGATTTTATTTATTTGGGTCATTTCTCTGTTCTTTTTGATAAGTCTGGCCAGGGGTTTATCAATCTTGTTAATTCTTTCAAAGAACCAGCTCCTAGTTTCGTTGATCTGTTCTACTGTTCTTTTGGTTTCTATTTCATTGATTTCTGCTCTGATCTTTATTATTTCTCTTCTCCTGCTGGGTTTAGGCTTTATTTGCTATTCTTTCTCCAGCTCCTTTAGGTGTAGGGTTAGGTTGTGTATTTGAGACCTTTCTTGTTTCTTGAGAAAGGCTTGTATTGCTATATACTTTCCTCTTAGGACTGCCTTTCCTGCATCCCAAAGATTTTGAACAGTTGTGCTTTCATTTTCATTTGTTTCCATGAAGTTTTTAAATTCTTCTTTAATTTTCTGGTTGACCCATTTTTTCTTTAGTAGGATGCTGTTTAGCCTTCATGTATTTGAGTTCTTTCCGACTTTCCTCTTGAGATTGAGTTCTAGTTTCAAAGCATTGTGGTCCGAAAATATGCAGGGAATGATCCCAGTCTTTTGGTACTGGTTGAGACCTGATTTGTGACCTAGGATGTGATCTATTCTGGAGAATGTTCCGTGGGCACTAGAGAAGAATGTGTATTCTGTTGCTTTGGGATGGGATGTTCTGAATATACCTGTGAAGTCCATTTGGTCCAGTGTGTCATTTAAAGCCTTTATTTCCTTGTTGCTCTTTTGCTTAGATGATCTGTCCATTTCAGTGAGGGGGGTGTTAAAGTCCCCCACTATTATTATTATTTTTTTTTTAAAGATTTTATTTATTTAATTGACAGAGAGGGAGAGAGAGAGAGACAGCATGAGAGGGAACATAGGCAGGGGGAGTGGGAGAGGGAGAAGCAGGCTTCCAGCTGAGCAAGGAGCACGATGCGGGGCTCGATCCCAGGACCCCGGGATCATGACCTGAGCCGAAGGCAGTCGCTTAACCAACTGAGCCACCCAGGCGCCCCAAGTCCCCCACTATTATTGTATTGTTGTTGATGTGTTTCTTTGCTTTTGTTATTAATTGGCTTATATAATTGTCTGCTCCCATGTTAGGGGCATAGATATTTACAATTGTTAGATCTTCTTATTGGATAGACCCTTTAAGTATGACATAGTGTTCTTCCTCATCTCTTATTATAGTCTTTGGTTTAAAATCTAATTTGTCTGATATAAGGATTGCCACCCCAGCTTCCTTTTGGTGTCCATTAGCATGGTAAATGGTTTTCCACCCCCTCACTTTCAATCTGGGGATGTCTTTGGGTCTAAAATGAGTTTCTTGCAGACAGCATATCGATGGGTCTTGTTTTTTTATCCAATCTGATTCCCTGTGTCTTTTCATTGGGGCATTTAGCCCATTTACATTCAGGGTAACTATTGAAAGATATGAATTTAGTGCCATTGTATTGCCTGTAAGGTGATTATTACTGTATATTGTCTGTGTTCCTTTCTGGTCTATGTTACTTTTAGGCTCTCTCTTTGCTTAGAGGACCCCTTTCAATATTTCTTGGAGGGCTGGTTTCGTGTTTGCAAATTCCTTTAGTTTTTGTTTGTCCTGGAAGCTTTTTATCTCTCCTATTTTCAATGACAGCCTAGCTGGATATAATATTCTTGGCTGCATATTTTTCTCATTTGGTGCTCTGAATATATCATGCCAGTCCTTTCTGGCCTGCCAGGTCTCTGTGGATAGGTCTGTTGCCAATCTAATGTTTCTACCATTGTAGGTTACAGATCTCTTGTCCCGAGCTGCTTTCAGGATTTTCTCTTTGTCTCTGAGACTCGCAAGTTTTACTATTAGATATCAGGGTGTTGACCTATTTTTATTGATTTTGAGAGGGGTTGTCTGTGCCTCCTGGACTTGGATGCCTGTTTCCTTCCCCAAATTAGGGAAGTTCTCTGCTATAATTTGCTCCAATATACCTTCTGCCCCTCTCTGTCTTTCTTCTTCTTCTGGGATCCCAATTATTCTAATATTGTTTCGTCTTATGGTATCACTTATCTTTCGAATTCTGCCCTCATGATCCAGTAGTTATCTCTTTTTCTCAGCTTCTTTATTTTACATCATTTGGTCTTCTATATCACTAATTCTCTCTTCTGCCTCATTTAGCCTAGCAGTTATAGCCTGCATTCTTTATTGCACTTCATTGATAGACTTTTTGATTTCGACTTGGTTAGATTTTAGTAGTTCTATTTCTCCAGAAAGGGTTTCTCTAATATCTTCCATGCTTTTTTCAAGCCCAGCTAGTATCTTTATTTTTTTTTAAGATTTTATTTATTTATTTGACAGAGAGAGACACAGCGAGAGAGGGAACACAAGCAGTGGGAGTGGGAGAGGGAGAGGCAGGCTTCCCACCGAGCAGGGATCCCGATGCGGGGCTCGATCCCAGGACCTGGAATCATGACCTGAGCCGAAGGCAGATGCTTAACAACTGAGCCACCCAGGCGCCCCTCAGCTAGTATCTTTAAAATCGTCATTTTGAACTCTAGTTCTGACATCTTACTAATGTCCGTATTGATTAGGTCCCTGGCAGTTGGTACTGCCTCTTGTTCTTTTTTTTTTTTTGAGGTGATTTTTTCTGTCTTGTCATTTTGTCCAGAGGAGAAGAGATGAATGAGAGAACAAAATGCTAACCGGGTAACAATGACCCCAGAAAAATATACAATAAACAAGTCAGAAGAGACCTTCCAGAAAGTGGTTGCTTTTCTGTTCAGAGTTGCAGCTATTCTTTTCTTCAATCTCCTGTTCAGTTCATAGGTGTTCAGAATGGTTTGGTCCCTATCTAGCTGAATTCCTGGGACCAGATGAAATTTAGCTCTCCTACTCCTCCGCCATCTTGCTCCTCGCCTTTACTCCAGTTTTTATGGCACATTCTGAACTGTGAGTTTATCCTGTCTTCACTTACTAAGTTCCAGCTACCTGGCCTTTTATTTGCCAAGCTTACCTTGCCTTATGGCCTTTGTACTTTCATGCCTTGTCCTAGATGCTTTTCTTCCTTATCTTCACATGGCTGACTCCTTCTTTTCAACAAGATCACAGCTTAAATGTCACCACCTCAAAGCAACTTCACCTCAACTTCCAGGCCAAAGTAGCCATCCAGTTACTTTCTGTCACATCACCATATTTTAATGCTGTGGGTAGCACTTTTCCTTACCTGATATTTTGTTTCTCATTTTTGTGTCTATTTTGTGTCTCCCTCAACTGAAATTTAAGTTCCATGAGGGCAGAGACCTAGTCTGTCTTGCTCACCAAGAAAGAATTGGAATGAGATTAGGTAGAGATATATGGAGGCTTTAATTTTATTCATGATGCCCTGTTTCTTAAACTGACAGGTACACTGATATTCATTTTATTACCCTTTCTACAAGATACATACATTATATGTATTCTTTTTCTGTATATTTTATAATTATATAATTATATTAGCTATTTCATAATTGAAAAAGTAAAAATATAATAAAGTTAAATTATTTACTTTATAACTAAAACTTCCATGTTCTGTATCATAGTGTCAGGAAATATTTTGTCTGATTTGTAGCCTAATAGCTATAGTGCTATGAACTCTATTTCCTATTTGGATATTGCAGTGGGTTGAACTGTGCTCCCCCAAAAAGATATTTTGAAATCCTAAATTCCTGCATCTCAGAATGTGACCTTATTTGGAAATAGGGTCATTGCAGATGTAACAAGTTAAGGTGAAGTCATACTAGAGAAATTTGGGCCCCTGATCCAATATGACTCATGTCCTTATAAGAAGATGGCCATGTGAAGACAGAGACAGGAGGATTTGAATGATGCATCTACAAGCCAAGGAATGCCTGGAGATACCAGATGCTAGGAGAGAGGCATAGAGCAGATTCTGTCTTAAAGCCCTCAGAAGGCAATCCAACCAACACCTGGATTTTGGACTTCTGGCCTCCAGGACTATGAGACAATACATTTTTCTTGCTCTCAGCCTCCCAGTTTGCAGAAATTTGTTATGGCAGCCTTGTGAAAGTGATACAGATGTGTCTGAGGGGTATAAATCAAACATGTACATTGATGATTTAGGTTTTTCTATGACAAGAGTGAGACTATACTGGACCCAACAATGAAATCGAGTTTCTCTACTTTTACAGTCTTTTCCTTCTGCAGGCTCCAATAATGCATGTAGTGATAACACAGTGAGCCTGAGAACCAATCCCAAATTTGAGAGGCTTTAGAACATACTAGGGTGTAGGAGAAAATTAAATAGCTCATTTTCCCTAGGACCTTCATTGCCGTTGGTTGAATCAATCATTGAGCTGCATTCATAGCTATTATTCATAGGATGTCTGGTACCATTATGACCTTTCAGATCTTATTAGTTTAGTTGAGGTTGGTAGAATTACATTTACATTGATTTCAAAAGGGCGGAGTGTTTGAGAGCAAGCTTGGGTGGTGTTTACCAAATGGGATTGACGGGGTAAACACAGATAAAGAGTTAAGAGTGCTCCAGAGTCAGCTGGATGATAAAGGCAAATCTTATTTAAGAATAATTGATTTATGTTACCCATAAATCTGAATTGTATCTGGAAATGCTCCTTTATATGCAATCGGTGTATCAATAGGGTTAGAATAAGAATAACATCTAATCTCTCAAGATCACTTCTTGACCATAGAGAATAGTTCCTGTTTTGTTTTCAATACAGAAATCTTGAAAAATGCCAGTGTGTGATGATAGTGCATCTTATGCTCAACTCACAATGGCCATTCAATAAGTATTAAATGATGTTGCTTGGAAAAAATTCCTGACAATGTGGGAATTAATATTCAGTATTGTAAGATTTTATCTCAAGGAGAGGAGCTTGGGAAGATGGCAGAGTAGGAGGACCCTAAGCTCACCCTGTCCCATGTTTACAACTAGATATCATTCACATCCAAGTATGTAAGGTTTTATCTCTACATGAGTCAGTTGGACTTGGTCAAAGGATTTTACTTGTTGGAGGTTTGGATTGGTGATGGCACATGGGATACACTCTTAGATCGGAGTGGCTTCTGAATCACACATGGCCAGATAACCTCTCTACGGGTGACTGATGGACTAGTGACTAAGGGTGCAAGAATTGGAAGCAAATATACTTGAGTTCGAATCTTGGCTCCATTCCTTACTGGCCACTGGCCTTTAGGTAAATAACTTCGCTTTGCTGCATTTCAGACTCCTGACCTGCAAAATGAGAATTTGTGATAATGCCTACTTATTAGAGGTCTTGTGGGGATTAAGTGGGGTGAGGATGCAGAGATGAGAGGGTGACTGCTCTTGGGAATGATGCCTCTATCTACTCCACTGCCCGCCAGACTGACTGACACAAGAGTTCCCTGTAACCGAGCTTTGTCAGCCCACCTGCACCTCCACGCTTAGCATCGCCAGGTGGTCACTTGCCCCGACACCTGCTCTGGCCCCGTGGGCAGGTTGGAAGTCAGGTGCAAGCTGTGAGCAACTGGCCCTTCCCTGCCTTACTCCTCTGTGTCCTCTTTCCACCCCTGTCTCCTACTCCTGGGTCAGTGGTGGGTTGCCAGGAAAAGGACCAGAAAGCCAGAGGCAGCTTTAGGGGAAGCAGTATCTCAACTGTACAGTAACAGCTGCAGAGAGACCCCGCTTCCTGGCTCTGTCTTCCCTCCTGCCGCTCTGATCTCCTGCACGCCTGTTTCTCCTCAACTCCCTGCAGCAACCTGTGGTTTCACCTCCTTCCACTGCATGTTTTCCCATCATCACAGAAATCCAGTACCAAATCAAATGCACAAGGTTCTCAATTAGAAATGATGTTATTAGCAACAACTACTGACCCATCAGAAGGGACTATGGCAGAGGGAGCCCTGAGGCAGAATCCGGAGACCCCCTGCATGGCCAGGAGTCAACCCTTCATTGGCTGGATCCTGGGGGAGGGGAAATCTTGGAGGGCCCCCAGGAAGGGACAGAGCAACCTGGGAGCAGAGGCAGTGGGCTTGGCAGTGGAGCGCTCCGGGGACTCAGGGCAATGGCTGTTTACCCAGAAATCCTTCAGCTGTTAGGCTGTTCCCAAGCATTCGAGTGAAATACCAGCCCTGATCCCAGACTTCTCTGTTTTCTTAACAAGGTATTCTTTCATTTTCTTTCTTTCCCCTTTCTCCCCTTCTCTGCTTGCCTCTTGTCCACTATTGCATCTGGCAAATGTCAGATCGCACACACACCGGGCAACATACCCATTCCCTCCCGTGAAGAAGCCAGATGAACATGGACTCGGGAGATATGAGGGGATCTGCACTGGTTTCCCAGGGCTGCTGTAATGAAGTGTCTCACAGTTCTGGGGGTTGGAAGTCTGGGGTTCAAGTGTTGGCAGGGCCATGCCCCTCAGAAACCTATAGGGAAAGCATCTTTCCTTGCTTCTTGCAGCTTCTGGTAGCCCTGGACGTCCCATGGCTTGTGCCTCTATCTTCACGGTGTTCTCCTGGGGTCTCTTCACATATTTTCCTTCTAAATCCATTTTATAAGGACACCAGTCATATTGGGGTAGTGTGCCCCCGGATGATCTCATCCTAATTTGTTTAAATCTGCAAAGACCCTGTTTCCAAATAAGGTGACATTCCTCAGAAAGTGGGTTAGAACTTCAACATATCTTTCTTGAGGGGACACAGTACAACCCATAACAGTGTTCCTTCCCCACTAGGTAGCCCTTGGGTAAAAACGCATGAGGTTCTCTGTTCTTGTACCAACACCAAAGCCCTGACTTTGCTCTCTACTCAGACACAAAACATGCTGGGCTAGGGACATTAAGGTCAATTTCAGAGAGCAACAGTGCTCATTGAACTTCAGTGCTAGAAGGCATTTCAGAGGTTTCTGTAAGCGACCTACCCACTTTGCAGATGAGGAAGCTGGAGGGCCAAAGACAGGCTTTACCTGAGATCTCAGAGCTTGTAAGAACCGTAGCCATTGAGTAGGACCCATGCTTCTTTGCTCCCTTTAACTGTTCTACTCTCACAGGTAAAGTGTTGGGTGTTTTTTTTTTTTTAATTTTCTTTATTTGAGAGAGAGTGAGAGCAAGAGAACGTGAGCACACACAGAGGGAGAGGGAGAGAGAGAAACAGACTCCCTGCTGAGCAGGGAACCCAATGCAGGACTCGATTCCAGAACCCTGGGATCATGACCTGAGCAGAAGGCAGACACTTAACCGACTGAGCCACCCAGGCGCCCCAGGTAAGGTGTTGCTTTAACCAACATTGCATTTGCCTTCTTTCAGGGCCTATTTTAATCCATTTTTTCACCTTACTTAATCTCTGTAGACATAGCCTCTAAGATGATCCCTAAGGAAATACTTCTCAGAGACACCAGTGTATCCATTGAGTAATAATGAGAATCAGTGGGTAAGGCATTCTAACAATCCCCAAATGTGTTTTTAACACTGTTATTGTTGTTTTAACATTGAATACACTTAACCAGGAAATTCAACTTCTTTCTGAAGCATTCCAACTGTTGTGTTTATACCCAGTTGCCACACAACATTTGCTCCTACTGTGTTTTAGTTGGCAAGGGCTGGAGGAAGGGTTTTTGTAGCCAAGTAGCCTCAGATAGGGAATCTTTCCAATCCCCAGGGACCTGGCATAGCCCCAGAATCAATAGTCACAGGGACAAATGCCAACACTCATTTTATCCAGTGTTTTAGGTAACCTTGGACCAACCTCCTATTTAGATCCTGAACCTGGATAGGAAGAGCCAGCTGAAAAAATAGAACCTCTCAAAGCTTATAGATAAATAAGTGAAAGCTGCATTTTTTTTCCGTCAGGGAAAAAAGGGGGAATCCTGCAGAGGATATATTAAATTTTCACTCTGCCCCCCCCAGAAAATCTCAAATACAGCCATGTTGTCAACCTCCTGAATTAAAAATGGATAAACACAGTCAATGTTTTACTATTATTACATATTTTCCAGACTACAGAATACAGAATTCTGTCACCACCACAGAGTATTTCCTACTTTCATTACACAATTTGGAGGCTGTGAAATGAAAATATACTTGATTTAAATAGCAGTGTATAAATCTGACATCCTTCTCTACAAGACATATCATTTATTTATTCAGCAAATTTTGACTGAACACCTGCTATGATATACCAGCCCCATGCTCTGCTCTACAATTCTTAGCTGAATGAATGTGCACCCCAGATGAGCTTCCAGATTGCCAAGCAAGACATAATACACCAACTCTAGCCCACTGTGTCTCTTGCTGGAATAAAGGCGAATGGGCAAAGTCAGGGGAGTGTGGATGAATGATGAATTCTGCCGTTGAGGGAGAAGTAGAATATAGGGACATGTGCCAAGAAAGGGTCAGTCTAATTGGTGTTTCAGAGAGATGGCCATATGAACAGCGTGGAGGCTGCGGGCAGCAACGCGTACCCTCTGTGCATCTACTCTGGGCCCTGGCAAATTACGTGAATATTTAGGAATTTCTTCAGTGGTGTCTTTCTCAGAAGGTAGATGAATATGGAGAGGTTCTTTGTGACCATTCTAACATACACTGCAGTATGGAGGAGGCCAGGGCTCTGTGGGGCGTGCCTCGCCTTTTTCTTTTTTTAAAGATTTTATTTATTTGACAGAGAGAGAGAGAGAGAGAGCACAAGCAGGGGGAGTGGGAGAGGGAGAAGCAGGCTTCCCGCTGAGCATGGAACCCTATGCGGGGCTTGATCCCAGGACCCTGGGCTCATGACCTGAGCCAAAGGCAGACGCTTAACGACTGGAACCACCCAGGCGCCCTGCACCTCACCCTTCTGTAGGGTGGGCTGGAGCATTTCTGATGATCCCTCCCTAACATCCCATTCAGGCCCAAGCTACAGTTGTTCACTTGTCTGAACAAGCACCTCTAACTGAGGATGCACCAGGAACTGTAGCTGTGGGGAGGCGGGGAGGGGAGCGGAGATGTGAGGAGGAAAAGAAGGGGGGTAAGCGGGACCAGAGAAGGGGAGGCTGCAGGTGTGGAACGCATCTGGCTTAATTTCGATATTGCTCTCCTGGATTCCAAATGGAAAATAGAACTGAACACCCATGATTAAAAAATGCAATACATGCTAAGAAAGTCTAAAGTAATTTACACCGGGCATTAAAGTGTTTTGCATGAGAATATAGTATGATGGAGACAACCGAAGAATTATGGCTTTCATTAAAAGGTTTGCAACTCAGTGTGCTGTGATATAACTATAGCAGTTTTTCTGTCTTGGTGATGGTTTTTTATTTTAAACACTGCCTTCCAAACCAAGGAATGCAAATGCATCAGGAACACTCGGCCTCGGGGTTTTAACTTACTACCACCTCTTACTAATCACTTCCCTTTAGGACTCTACCTGCTGATGCCAAGGTGAAAGGTGAACAGTTACACCTCCATTGCCCCTCAACCTCATGTATCCTGAACCCAGCTATAAAGTAAACTGTCATTTCTTTCTTCATTATTCAAAGTTAGCATTCGCTAGTTCAAAGCCCATTTGAGATTATGCATCAAGAATGATATACATTAAGGTTGGGATTAAAGGAAAATCAGTTACATGAAAGAAAGGTGTTTTTGCCACAAATCTTGTGTGTGCATGTCAAGAAGTATATTCATTGCCTAATTTAAAAAGAAACCAGGACAACTCCCAGAGATATATACCTGCATCTGGCCAGTCTTTCAATAAGGATGCTTTCTGTTTGAAGTTTGGCTGTGAAGTTAGAGGAAAAACATCCTTCCCTGGCTAGCACATGCAGTTTGTTTTTTAAAAAATTGCTAGGTGGAATTCTGATTTTAAGCACTCATTAGGAGTAAAAATCAAAGGTTGATTCATCCTGAATATGCTTAGACAGGGTAAGAAAATTGGGCTTACCAGTAAGATAGACAGATTTAGGCTAGCTAGAAATTAGATGAACCTGCACAATCTCTTTTAACCCAGTGATTCCATAATTTTATCAGTTATTGCCTAATTATACTCATGGTCTTGATGGCCTGTTTAGAGCAACCATTCACTGATTTGATACAAATCTTGATGAGGCTCAATTGGAATCAAGGGAATGACAGTGGGCCAGGCACTGAATTAGGTGCTTTTCATGAATTGTTCCATTTAATCCTCAGATCAGTCCCTCAGTTCAGATATTCTGAGTTTCTACCATGCATCACCCTCCACAGCATGATTTACCATCTTCCTTGGACTATTTTTAAATTGGGCATACCTGAGGTCTGAGATCCGATGCAAAACTGAATTTTAAACTACTGTGATCGAGTTCTGTCCTATGTCTGGGACACCATGAGCTCATGCATGTTAAACAATAGAAAATAATAACGCCTATATCTTGCTGGATCAGTTTTGTAACCTATCAAGAGAACATAATGTGCAAACCAAATGTGTGAATGTGAGTTTACGAAGATATTGGTGCTCTGGAGCAGTTCTGGCTCCAGAGGCTAAGAGGCTTCGGGTCTCTGTGATGTTCCTAATTCCACCCTGGCTCCCAGCATGTCTGGCATTAGGGATGGGTTTGATAAATGTTTGTGGAACTGAACTGAGGCACACTAACCTCTCTTCCAGGCCCTCCTCAAGCGCCCCCAGTCCTCTTGCTTCCAAATATTATGATGGGAAGGTCAGAGGGGCAAGACCTTTCCATGTGTTTCTGGCATTCTTTCTGATCAAGACTTGATAAGCAAGAGTGTTATCTGAGGCCTCCAAAGCAGATGCTCAGGACCTATTTCTACTTTTAACTCAAAGGCAGATTTTGCTAAAGGACTTTTGGGGTCTGGATAGGAGCTCTGTGATCTGTAGGATTTGAGGAGAAGCACTCAGTTCTTCTGTAACTTGGGGAGGGTGCAGTGGGCAAAAACGAGTGGAAACCATACCTCTGTCTCATAGTTTTGCACCCAGCTCAGGCATCTCATCACTTCCATCTGGTTTTGCTCTTGTATAACGAAAACATCAAAGCGGACTTGGCAAGGATCATCCCCCAAATATGCTTTCATTGTCTATGTCAGTGAATCTCTGTCCAGTCAATAAAGGGGAATGTTTTACTGTGGTTAATGTCATTTGCTTCATGGCAAGAACTAACTTAAGCAACTGTACCTAATCCCAAATAAATCCAGTGGTTTTATAACTATGGAGAAAACAAACATTTACAGAGTCACTTAATTGGATCCAGGCATTTTATTTCCTGCAACTCTGTTTCTGAATATCTATCTCACCCGATGAGGAAACACAGGCACTGAAAGATTAAGCAATTTGCTCATGATCACTGAGTGTATTGGAGTTAGTGACTGAGGTAGATTTGTACTCAGGTCCATTTGAGAAGGGAGTCCCAGTTTTTCTACTAAACTCTAAGACCTTTATCGGATCAGCAGAGACACGGAAGCACTGACTCCTGTCTGTGCTTCGCCAGCCCGGCGTGGCATGAGTTGCTCGGGGCTGTCTGTCTGTTCTCAGGAGGCCCCAGGAAGTGTTGGCGCTCACGTCTGTGAACGTGAACACGGAGAGATGGCTCCCTGGTGTGCTCCAGGGCCGGGTAGGAGCCGGCACAGCCCTACTGGCCCACTCAACAGCCCCGGAGAGCCTGGACGGTTGTTGCCTTAGTGTTTCTGACCAACACAATGTCAGGCAAAGCCCTGAAGGTCTAGATTGACGTGCCTGTGTCACTCCCCCTGAGAGCCCGGGGATGTTCATGAGCCCCACGCAGCAACCTCAGCGCTAGTGGGCGACCACACTTTACAAATACACGATTCCCGTTTTTATCAGGGAATTCTGCCTTAAACACTTAAAAAATTGTAAGTCAAAAACACCAAGCTGAATGTGATTTTAAGGTTATCCACTGCCTAGAATACTATCTTTAAATGAAGATAAGTGCCTATACCATTCGAATGAACTTACATATGTTTGCAAACCGTCCGCTGTCTTGCTTGAAGAACCTAGCTAATGGGGGAAAGGAACAGAATCAGTGTGCTTTTCTATTCTGTTGGCATACACAGATTTTTAATTAGCTTGAGTGTCTATTTCTCAGGTCGATTAAAAATACTATACAGTTAATATATATATATATCATTCTACAGTTAACATGTGTATACAACTGAATTACTTAGCAATTGAGTGGCAGAAATGGACAGCCCATAAGATGGGGCAGTAGCCCTGAGTGAAGAAGAAGCTACCGCACAGAGAGGTCGACCATCTGTTTCAGAGTACACAGCAGGCGACGAGGTCTGACACATGCTCTGGGTCTCCAGCCAGAGCCAACTTACTTAAATAACCAATAAAATGTCGGTAGGCACAAATGGCAGTGTGGCAGTACAAAAGGGTTTCTGAGAAATCATGCCTATTCCCAGATGAATTCTCGACATTACAGTTGGTAACGAAACATAAAATCTAACAAATCCGTGCGATGCAAACTCTTTCTTATTTTGCATTCATTTAACAGCATCTTGATGAAAGCTTTTGCCTGTGAAAAATATTTCAGTTTGGCAGCTATAGATATTTTTCTTTTCTTTCAATTGGAGCATTTACTAAACATCTTTCTATATGGCACCTGACTTATGTTCTGCTCACAGCCACACTGTGAGAAATGGAACTGAAGTTCAGGAGGTTAAGGGGCTTGAATAAAGCCCTGTGGTCAGTAAGTGATAGAGCTGGGACTCAAGTCTCTGCTAAAGCACATGTTCTTCCCAAGACTCTGCCCAGAACCTGCTCAGGTAGGCTCTCTGAGGGGTCCCCTACTCACGTGACTAGGAAAGGACATGAAGAATATGAATGAAGAAAACCCAAGTTAGATGTACAGAATTTCTTACGGGCCCAAGGTTGACCTCCAGTAAAATGGTGAAGTGTGCATTGGGTGGTTTGGCTAAAGGTGCAGGCTTCCCTTCCTCTAGGGTCATTTGGAGTCCATGACGATCACCAGCAGACCCAAAATCTCATTTCTGGCCTGATGGCTTTTTTGATCCAGATATTTTCTAACTCTCTCCATCCTCAAAATCTTCCCACTTCAAAAATATCTATAGCAGGCACCTGAGTAGCTCAGTCAGTTAGGCATCTGCCTTTGGCTTGGGTCATGATCCCAGGGTCCTGGGATCGAGGCCCACATCAGGCTCTCTGCTCGGTGGGGAGCCTGCTTCTCCCTCTCCCTCTGCTACTCCGCCTGCTTGTGCTCTCTCTCTCTCTGTCAAATAAATGAATAAAATCCTTTAAAAAATCTATAGCTACCAACAGTTGAATAACTAGTACATCTGATAATCCAAGACTGTTTTTGACAGTGACCCTGTGGAGACATTCCTATCCATAGACATGAGTGCTGCAGTAGACATTTCAGACATGTCAGCAAATGAGTGGAGAAATCTTAGAGGTGGATTCACGATCATACAGTCTGCTCCTGGAGTGGACATGGCTGGCCTTAGACTCCCTACAAATGTGTGCCATGACCCTTGTCTCAAACTTACCAAATGTTAGATCCGAGAGTGGGTTGCATGATACATTTTTGGTTATAAAGAACAGAAAGGAATTTAACCTAGCCTAGAGGGAAGAAAATTACTCTAAGTATATAGATGGGAGAACTCGAGGAGAACCAAGCAAAGTTTGAACATTCAGGTCTCAGAACAAGGGACAACAGGGGCTGTTTGTGGAATGCGGGAGTGGAAATTCAAAAACTTTATCTTGCTAGCAATGTGACTTGGTTCCCAATACCCAGACTAACTCTCAGCCCAAAGGAGCCAGACTGAGTGAGTCTCAGTCAGATGATTACTTTGAGCTAATCAGCTCTAGCCTGTGAGGGTCATGAGGTCCATACATAATGTGGGGAGGGGAAGGGTTTACAAAGAAAGATTTCTACTAGGAGGCCAGAGTGACCACCATCGAGTCAACTCTTTTCTCATCTCACAGGAGTGGAAGCAGGGGCCCGAAAAGGTGAAGTGACTGCCCCAAGGCCAAGTCCCTGGTAGTGGAAGAGCTGAACTAAAATACGGGGCCCTCTTGACTCCTGGGACAGTGTGCTTTGAGCTGTCCTGCTTTTGTCCTTTGCATATTTCATGGCTTCAATCTATCTTTCCTCCCACTCGCCCTTCTCGCTGCTGACACAGAAGTCTTCCAAAAGCCCAAATCTGATCGTGACACTGCTCTGCTATGTAGTCATCTATCATTTCTAGTCCAAACTCCTCAGCACTGCATGCAAAGCCCTTTTAATCCTGCCTCTGGAGTGTAGTAGTCTGCTTGGGTTGCCATTACAAAATACCATAGACTGGGTGGCTTAAGCAAAAGAAATTTTCTCACAGCGCTGGTGGTTGGTGATGGCAAAGTAGGCTTTATTCTGAAGTCTCGTCCCTTGGCTAGCAGGTGGCGGGAGTCTCACTGTGTTTTCACATGACCTCTTTGAATGCTCAAGGAGCGAGACAACTCTGGTGTCTCTTTTTTTTATAAGGACACAAGCCCTATTGTGTTAGGGCCCCATCTTTATGATCTCACCTAACCTGAATTACTATATAAAAGCCCTATCTCCAAATATAGTCACTTTGGGGATTGGGGCTTCAACATACTAATTTGGGGACAACACAGTTTAGTCCACAACATGGAGCTTGTCCCATTCTTAAACACAATCCCTCTCTTCCCCATTCTCTTTACATTCAGCCACTGGATCTACTGCACCCCAATCCCACAAGCCTGGCCCTCCTCTTGCAGTGTACTCTGCTCTTTGTTTTCTGCTGGCGCTTCAAGTCCCAATTCAAATGGTTGTTGTGCCATGAAAGCTTATGGATGGACATCCTCTGAGTCGTGCTCTTGCAGCACTGGCATGCATGTGTGTTATGTGTGGGTCCTGTGTGTGGACCATGTGTATATATCATTGCATTTGCCACATTCTAATTAATTAGTTTATGCATTGGTCTCTCCAAATAGAAGGTGAATTCCTAGAGGGCAGGACCTGTCATTGATTTTAAGCTTTTCTCTCTATTGCCTAACCAGCATTTGGCACATGTAGGTACTGAATAAGTATTGGTTGAATAAAAAGGCAGCATGATTATAAAAAAGGAAAGACTGGTTACCATATTCTTTGCCTCCATTTCATCAGCATCTATTTCAGGGGAAAAAAATTCATGAGCCATGAAGGTATATGTGTGTCAGGAACTGAAGGGGAATAGACATTGGATCATTTTTCTAAAGTGGTAAGGAAAGCAGAACTTTGCTTATTCACTAATGACAAAGGGGAGACCCACTCCAGATTACAAGATTTTGCATAGTGGATCCCTTGTGCATAGACAAGGAATGAATTTATCATACTCTTTCACATTGCTCTCTGATATTGCTATGAGACCATGCAGAAACTGCAAAGGGAGACCTCACGAAGCACCTCGATAGGCAGATGAGAAACAAACATGATAAAATACAAGAGTACCACACCATAAGACTCACTTTTTCATTCACTTTGACAAGGGTAATGTAGTTTTAATTACTAATGATAATATATATTGCCTACTAGTAAATGTCTTGTGGTGTGTTTTGTAAACCTTTCATCTTAGAATACCACAGTACTCCCAAATTTGTTCATTAAACCTTTGCTACAAACCAAGAGGTTATTGGCTGTCAGGAAAAAAATGAGGGAGTCAGTGAATTAGCAAAAAGGAATTAATAACCTCTTATTGTAGCAGTTGTTTACTTTGAAAAGTAGAGCACAAGATGCAGTGGTCTTTTAAAATATTTTTATTTAATTAGAATATTATAATTTCAAAATTAATAAATTGAACAAAGACCATCTTCAAATCTGTCTCAAAATGACTGAATTAAACCTTGTTTCATTTTCAAGGTCAAAGAAGTAGTGTATAAAATGTGTTTGCCAGACAAGCTAGCAGAGATAGACAATTGTTTTCTTTTGTTTATGTTTATAATTTGTAGCACTCAATGCTCCTATTGATGTGTGTTTGTCTTCATAACAAATCATGCACAATTATCAATAAGAATTCAAAGGATGCTGCTAAGGTGTGAAATTATACAAATCATTCCACTGCAAAGAAAAGGCCCTGGAGGTGAACAGAATATTGAATTTTTCAAAGGAAAATTATGTGTTTGTGAGTGTGTGTCACTTGATGAAATGATTGTCATGGAAAATTAAATCTCACCTTGAAAGAAATGAGTAACAGTGAGAAAAATCATCATAGATTCTCTCTGTATAAAAAGGAATTGTACCTTTTTATAAAGGAATTTTTCTCTAAACCTCTAATCATAGTATATGATACATGTCAACTACACTTACGTTCACATATGGGTTGATGTAAAAATATATTCTTATCAGCACTGTATTCTTTGGGCCTACTTCAGATTCATGGCAAAGGGAAATATAGAAATTTGGCATCATCTAATTTTGTGTCCCTCAAAGTATGGCTCATGGACAGCCTATATTAGAATCCACTGGGATACTTGTTGAAAACACAGCTTTCCAGCTTCTAACCAAGACCTGTTGAATCAGAATCTCAGAGGCAAATCTTAGAATGAGGCAAGTTAGGGAAACACTTGTCTAGCTAATTTAGGCACGATATATTTACAAACCATCCAACTGGTTTCAGGACATTGGTATAGTGACATCGAGTGGAGCCTGACAAATTGATGCCCAAAAGGCTTTTGAGGCTCTTTTGACTTGCCCAAAAAAAGCCTCAAATGCAAAATGCTTTTCAAAGAAATTGGGTTTTAATATTTTTAAATATTGTATATATTATAAATGAAGACACAAATGAGTACTAATATATTTAATAAGGAGCACTCATGAAAAAGTTATTATTCACAACAGGCCTGTCCGACATATTAATGCCTCCTAAACATAAAACTTTTGTAATATTCGAGACTTGGTTACTGGACACAGTAGTGAAATTCTCATGAGGAAAATTTATAATTTCTGAGTCCTTGGTTGAAAAAGATTTAATTTTTAAAACTGCATTCTATTTACTGGAGAGGAACATCCAGGAATTGATAAAATAACACATTTCAAACTTTTTGCTAAATACGTATTGCATAGACATTGTATGAGTTATAAGAGGAGCCCAGATTAAGGGGACATGAATTAATGATTTTTTAAAAGACTTTTATATTTTATTTGAGAGAGAGAGAGATGGAGAGAGAGAGAGCATGAGTGGGGAGGAGAGGGAGAAGCAGGCTCCCCGCTGAGCAAGGAGCCCGATGCAGGGCTCGATCCCAGGACCCTGGGATCATGACCTGAGCCGAAGGCAGTGTCTTAACCGACTGAGCCACCCAGGCGCCCCCTGTTCTATTGAAAAAGTTCTACAGGGTATCTTGGCCATGGATGTGTGGGACATCTTGGTAACATCAACAACAAAAATGATGAAATCCATGATTTCATCTCTGGGTGAACTGCTCAAAAGAGTATAACTGTAAATTTCATTATAAATATGACCTCAATACAGTATGCTTCATGCTAATATTCTTGAGTGCCGTACTTGGATTGTTGGGTTTTATGACACTTAGGAAACTACCTCAGCCCTTGAAATTGCTTCTGGATCACTGGAAGGCTCCCTGATCTCAGTCTGTGGGACAGTCCTCGGCAAAGCTGTGAGACGGTAAATTTCGCCCCCCTGCACCTATACTGTAACCTGTAACTTCCCCTATGGTGGCCTCCGCTTTGGGGACAGGTCACATACAGGGTAATGGTTAAGTATGTGTGACTTGCAATCAGAGAGAGGCTTTGTTTGAATCATGGCTTTGCCACTTACTAGTTATGTGACCTCAGGAAACACACTTAACCTCTCTGTACCTCCTTTGCCTTTTCTGTGTCACCTACCATGTCAGACTGGAATGGAATGAGGCAGGTTATATGTGTAGCAGAACGCTTGATATATATTAAGTATTCACTTGTATCTGTATTTGTCTCCCATCCTGATTCCCATCCCAGTGTCCAGTGTTTTCTGAGCAAACTAAGTTCCAAAGGATTCCTACTGCTGTGTGCTACCCAGCCCTGACCAGAGTCTTCTCATAGGGCTCCTCTGTCTACTCTTTTCTTGGAAGTTAAGTTGTTAGAGTGGGTCCATGGACTCTGTTTCCCATGGTAAACATTTAAGGGGAGCATTAGATAAGATTCATCTGACTGCAGGTGGTGGTAACCTAACTTGAGCTAGCTAAGGAAATGAGGGATTTATTGGCTCCCATAACGAAGAAGGGCAGGGATGTAGCTAGCAATGACTGCCTCTCACCTCCATTTCTCTCCTCTTCAGCAAATGGAGGGGTCTCATTTCCCCCACTGCTGATAGGCTTCTTACTGCCCCAAAGCCATGCCACCGGCACCTCCAGGCTAATTTCCTCATTCCCAGAGAGAAAAGGGCTCTTATCTCTAACTCCAAAGAGAAGTCCTGGGGGAGGACTTAAATGGATTCATTTGGGCCCCATGTTCACCCATCAGCCAGTTATGGCAGCCAGAGCTTCGTGAGGGCTTGATCCCTCTGAATTGGACTACCTGGGAAAGCAGGGGCAAAGGGAGTTCCCAGAAGATTGGGTGGGGGTAGCACAGACACAGCTGTGGGAGGAATTACTATAAACGAGGCAGCCAAGTCTGTCTCTTTTCTAGGTGACTGTGCCTAAGGTAGAAGAATTAATTGCTAATGACAATTTCAAGTAGCAGCTGCCAGCCTGTGGAGAATGGAGATAATTTATGACACTGAGACCTACAACCCTCCAAAGAAATGGCCTATTGAAATAGGACTTTCCTTTTTTGGTCCCCAAACAGTCAGTAATGAAGTAGAAAACCAAGATCTTACAGATGATAAAAGTTGCTTAATTCAGCTTTAAAATGTGCACGTTCGAGTGCCTGTTAGCTATAGGTTTTAAAACAATGATGAGCAATGATGTGCCTGCTGAATGCTTGATGTGGTGCAGTGGTTCTCAAAGTGGTGTCCCAGGCCAGCATTGCCTGGGAACTAGCTAGAAATACAAATTCTTGTACCCCACACCAGATTTAATGGGTCAGAAACTCAAGGGATTGAGCCCAGAGTTTGCATTTTAATGAGCCTTCTAGATGATGCTGATGTGCGCTGAAGTTTGCAAACCCTGGGTATAGTGTATGCCATGGTAGCTGGCCCAGATTCCCCCTTCAGGACCGCAGTGCTCACTCCCCAGGACCTTGCGGATTTGGCAGCTTCCAGCTCTCGGCTAAGTCCCTCTCCTGGCATTGTTGTCCGCTAAAGAGAGTTCTCTCATCCAGGGTCACACTTCCTCTCTGGGGTTCCCTGCATGCATGACTGATCTATAGAGGTAAAGGGAGGGGATCCGAAGGCTTGACCCCCTTCCCTCAACATCGGACAACTGTGAAGGGCCATCCCAGTCCACAGCTCCTCAAGGGATGCACAGAGGCCTCTGTTGTGACTCATCACTCTTCAATTCCTCCGTCTACCCAATCCTGCTGTGCTTGGCAATTCACCTGCACTGGATCTAGGGACATGCCCCAGTAAACTTCCTGCATGCAAATCACCATCTCCAAGTCTATTCCCAGGACAAACAATCTTAGCTACCTGCACACCACCCCCCCCCGCCCCCGATAAGAGTTAGGACCATGCACACCCGGTCCCATAAGAGAGAGGGCACGAGAGCCACCACTCTGCAAATGCCCTGGGGGAACAGGACACTACCACTTCCCTGTTGTTTTGGTTCCTCTCTGAGGCCTAGGGATGAAAGTTCTATACATCTTCCAATGCACTTTCTAGAGGACGTTATTGAGAATATTCTGTCCATACCCTTTCTCTGGCAACATAGTTGTGTGTGCTAATTCCTGCATGTGGCGAGAAACTGTAAACCGGGATCATTAAGTCCCCTCTTTGATTAGAACCTGCCTTTCCTCCTCACTAGGTCTCCACAGGACCCAAAAGATCAAAAGGCTTTCTTGTATCTTCCCCCACTCACAATGTTTGCATCCCTGTATAAAGGCCAGTTCAGTTAGAGCAAAATGGACCTGCTTTTAATGTCATGTCAGGGGTTTAAAAAATTAGTCCTTAGTCCTGCTGAGATGGGCACTGTCCTGAAAACCTGGCCACATAGTCTGCTTGGGCATAAGGCCTGCTGTGGGCTGGGTAGTAGAGCTCTCCTCTCCTCTCTTCTGAAATCCAGGGAAAACAGTCCCAACCCTTCATAAGCAAAGATGCCGCATTCTTGACTCTCCACCGTCTGGCCCGGACTCACATCCCATGTTCATTCTTGTCCTCAAACACCTTTATCTAACTCAACTGCTCAGTGTTCCCCAATCTCCACCAGGGTTTTGTTCTATGAGCCTTTGTCCATAGCTCCCACCACATGGACCATCGTTCTCCCCATTCAGCACTAGTTTCATCTCGCCCAAAGCCAAAGGCTAACTCAAGTGTCATTTCCTCCATGCAGCCTTCTTGGATTCCCATGTAGAAGTAACATACACCAGCTCTGGGCCCCACGGTCCCCTGCACTTGTCTCACAGTATCTTCATACTCTGCCTTGAGGTTGACTGTACATGGCTTCTCTCTTCTGCTAAATTACAAATTCCTTGAGGGCTGGGTTGTGCCTTGGACAACTCTGTAGCCCCCATAAGACCCAGTACAAGTGCTTTCACATCATGCAGAGAGGATTCAAAATATTTAGTACATTGCTGTTACGGTTACAAAGAAATACTAGCATATTGATACTGCTGAGGCATTTTTATAAACACGGTCCTGTCCTCCAAAAGAAACATGAGCATTAAAAATCAGTAAAAACTATATCCCTAAGAATCTGTGCCCAGTGTCAACATGTGTCCTGTTTTGCCCTCAGGATGGTCCCGACTTATTCCTGCTATCTTGATATAATTATTAATACTGTCCCCTTTCACTTTCAAAAGTGTCCCAGATTGGATGATAAATTTTATGGTCATCCTACTTAGGCAACTCAAACCATTAGCTAACAATATGCTCTGCTTACCTATTTGTAGGAAAATCACCTGGTAAGAATTGCACATATTTTTTACCTGCATGCTCTTGCACACTCTCCTTCCTGTATACATATTTTTACTCAGGGCCAGTGCACAAAGCTATTCCACACCAGGGTTTTAAAGGATGCTCTTCAGCAGGTGGATACCTATGCAAGTTAGGTAGATCTGCTATTCCAGTCCCAGCAACTTGTCTTCTCCTGCCAATGACAGAACATGGCAGCCATTTGAGGGTCCCTGGTTTCTCTCATTCAATTTCAACCACAGCTAAATGATTTCTGCCTGAGGGCAGATATATCCCCTCCAAGGCTCTTCAGTAAAATTACTTAGATTCACACGGGAGGATCAGGGGCAGATTGTAACTGTGGTTTTTCTGCTCTCCAGATGCAAACATCTGCTGTCAACAGAAAATAGCCCAACCTCAATGAAATGGTGAAGGGGACCTCAACATATTCTTTATATTTGCTTCCTAATCATCAAGTGAGTAGATAACCATAAGTAACTTATAAACAGGTGCTTCATCTAATCCTCACAGTGGCCCTACTGGATGCTATTTTAATTACTATTCTATACATTTTCATATTTGTAGTTAGCATTAGCAATAGCTTCCATTTCTTAGCCACTGCATAAGCAATTTATAGATATTAGCTTGTTTCATCCTCACCACACTAGCTGAATACAAGTCTATTAATTATTTATTACCCACCATACTCAAATACAAGTTTTGTAAGGGCAGGATCTTGTCTTGTTCACAGCTGTATCCCCTGTAAACACACTGAGAATTTTGCTTGGCATAGACTAGGGTCTCAGTTGGTAAGAATTGCACATATTTACTTGATACTTGAGTAAGTAAGTATCAAGTAATTACACCGCTGGATCTAAGGACATGCCCCAGTAAACTTCCTGCATGCAAATCACCATCTCTGAGTCTGTTTGCAGGACAAACAATCTTAGCTATCTGGCCGCCCCTGAGAAGAGTTAGGACCATGCAGACCCAGTCCCATAAATACTTTTTGAGTAAATACTTTTTGAATGAATGAATGAATGGGTGAGTGAATGAATGAATGAGAATGAGTAAGTCAACAAGCCTGTGATAAAGGTGTTCATATCCACATTTTGCAGATGAGAAAACCACGGCTTAAAAAGGATAAGGAATTTGCCAAGATCTTGTAGATCACAAACCGGGAGCTATGAGGTTCCAAGGTCTTAAAGATGACAATGTATCCTACCCTCTCACTTTTCTGATGAGAAAATTCTGGTTCAAGAAGTGACCTGCTCAGGATGAGCTAAGCATTAAGGTATTAGAACTCAGACCGAGGAACGCTGACTCTGAGGGTTGGGCGCTCCCCCCAGGTAAAATACAAACCTTTCCAGCCTGAGGAAGATAAATTATAATCCCCTTACCCCTGGGCATTGGTGTTCAGCCAACTGAGAATGAAGTGGGGACCAAAGTTTATTATGTAGGTTAGGGTAGTGCTTTCTTCCCAAACTGTTAACATTTCAGTGGTTTAACACAAGAGCTGCTTATTTCTTAATCACGTAACATACCAGATAGGCATCTTGGCAAATGGACAGCTTTGCTCCATATGGAACATCAGAAATGCATATTCCTTCCACATTTTGAATGTAGAATCCTAAGGGCTCCAGTCCTCTGCTTTCAGTGGCAGAAGAGGGAAGAGAGACCATGAAGAAGGCTTCTTGAACACTTTGGCCAAGAATGGACACCCCTCGGTGCTCCCAGACCATTGATAAGAACTAGACCACGGCTCTGCCCAGATGCATGTGGGGTGAGGAATTGCAGACCCTGGGCAGCCATTTCCCGGGGTACTGTGGAAAGAGGGGCACAAAGTTTTAGTGGATAGCTGGCCATCACAACCATTATGAGAAGTGGGGGCAGGGAAGACACAGGAGATAGAAATGTGGGCTGCCGTTTAGAGAAGGACGGATATGGAAAGGAAGCCGTGGGGACAGGGCAGCAAATGCCAACTCTGCCAGCCTCAGAACATTTTTTTAAAAAGATTTTATTTATTTATTTGTCAGAGAGCCCAAGCAGGGGGAGTGGCAGGCAGAGTGAGAAGCAGGATCCCCGCTGAGCAAGGATCCTGATGTGGGACTCGATCCCAGGACCCCGGGATCATGACCTGAGCCGAAGGCAGATGCCCAACAACTGAGCCACCCAGGCATCCCACCTTAGAGCATTTTGTAGACTTTTCCTCTTTAGGAGTGATGGAGGTGGAGCAAGCCTGTCTTTGCTGTCAGTTTGATCCTCACATGGAGAAGAACTTGGAAACCCTCATCTTAATTATTATCAAGCCTCTACACTCAAAAGTACTACTCAAGAGGTTCACAATTTCCATTCATGCCCACCCCTGCCTTCTCCATTTGGATTGTAAATTATAAATCATGCAAAATTGGGCAATAGCATGAAAGCCACAAGATGTATCGGGTGCCATAGCCTTCAGTTATCTTAGTTCATTAAACAGAAAAATAGGTGTAATATATTTTATTTATAGGAAAACAGTATCAGGTAATGTCACATAATATTTCAAAATGGAATTTGTCTTTGTCAGCCAAATAGTGAACAATAAGGAAACACTGAGTGTTCTTTTTAAGAAGTGATTTGAAATTAATTTCAATCCATTCTGATGGGTCAGTAAAAAGAGAAATACAGGCTTTGGTAGGTTTCTTAATGTAGATTGCTATAGTAATTTAAAAACAACAAATAATAATAAAGTAACAATTCTATCATGCTGCCAGTGTGCTTCACAGCAAATAGTATATTTAAAAAAATAAATTTTCCTGTGCAGTAAATGCCAATGAGTAGACCCCAGGCATTGTCTTCAGATTAGAAAGATTCACAGGATCATCTTCACATATTTTAGAAAGTTATTTATTCTGATAGAGGTAAAAATACTAAGAGTATAATTATTCACAGTCTTTCTTCCCATCCAGCCTCCCCCAGAGGATCCTTTTGTAGCAGGAGTAATGGATAGGGCAGGGTAATGGGGAGAAGCGCAGACTTGGAGAAGCAGAGAGGCTTACTGACTCTACCTACGTGTGAACTCGAGGGATGTCCAGAGAAAACGAAAGCAGCTGAGAGTGGAGAGAAGGTGAATGGATCTTGGCCAGAGAGGGAAGAACTGAGAACCTTCTGGAAGCTGAACTGGTCAGTTACCATGAGGAGGGTACTGTGGCGAGAGAGTTCAGGTCAAGAGGAGCCTTCAGAAGTCTCAACTCATGCTGCGCACAGTAGCTCCCACAGCTCCGGCTGCTGCAGAGGACCTCTCCTGAACTCCTCCCCCACTGGCCTATGTGGTGGAGAATGGAGCCTGGCGTATTGAGATGGGAATAGTAATAGCTGATGTTTACAGAAGCACGCTTCCTATATGCCCAACAGCCAGCCAAGCTTATCTACGTTAATCTTTAATCCTTACAATTTTATTGAGGTTACATTATGAGGTAACACTCTTCCCAATCTTCTTTTACAGTTGAGAAAACTGAGGCTATGTAACTCCAAGGATACACCAGCTAACAAGTAGTAGAGCTGGGATTCAGGCCCAGGCAGGCTGGTTCCTGAGCCTAGGGGCTAGACCATGATACTCACCTCTCAGGCTGTTGAAAAATCAGTGTAGTCAACATATAAGACTTAGGTCATGAGAACAATAGAAATCTGGACTAAACTCCGAGTCAGTGGTGCACACTTTCACTTAGGGTACTCTCAGGTGAACACCCCTTCAAGAGACGAGCATGTAATTGTAGGTGCCCAAATGCCAAGGTGTTCATGTGCTCACAATATTAAAAGTTGATTATTTGCTAAACGTTGGGAAATAAGGCTGAGAAAACAAAGGAGTTACTGTTTCTCTAAATTTCACGTCTCTGGCCTATTTACTAGGCTTCTATGAATTTGGTTGTAATGGAATTGTATTGTAAAAGATCTATGCAGCATGCAGAGTCTCTCCACTTTGAAGGCTCCATTTTGAGTGGCATTACAACTAATTCATAGGAAACCAGAGACTCTTATTTGTTCAGTTCTTGGTCTCTTTAGGTCATTTATTTCTAAGGGTAACTTCACCACCAGCCTTGCTGGGTCTACATCAGGACAAATATCAGGGACATCAGTACATTCCATGGAGGTTTTGGAATACTTGTTGAAGTTAAGACCACAGACTCTTGTACCTACCCCTGAAATTAATCACTCCTAAGTTAATTCTAGACCCCGGGCGTTCCCCCATAGTTCATAATGGGATAAGATTAAGAACATAGAACCAAGATGAATAAGATGGGTATGTGGGGAGCTAAGTGAAGGCTGAGTTACTCCAATCAAAAAAGATTGAGGTGCTCTGGGAAATACTTATCTAACTGATGATGAGCTCCGGGAAGATAAATTGACTTTTGAATCAAAGTAATCCTTTGCTCAATTCCAGGTTGAGTATATAACTCAATGGCCTGTATGTCTTAGATCTATTTTTTCACATCATGTATCATCACCGAGAAGTAAACTACAGTTTATTCACTAGCCAAAGCGATCATGACCTCGGGCGTAGGTCTTTCACGGGTTTAGAAAGGGATAAGGACTCCACCCTTGCTCTCTTCTAAAAGTGAGAAGAGGACAGAATTCTCCCTTTCGTAGTTTGAGAGACAGTGATGCCGGGCTCTGCAAAAAGTACATTGGAAAATTGGGCTTCCTCAAGGGGTATCCGTTAGGTTATCTTCTTTGGGTTGACGGTAAATGTGTGGACCCGCTCCTACTGGGAGTGAATGTGCCAGTGGCATGCTAGCGTAGGACTGATCTGTAGTCATGACAGCAGAGGCCTGGATGACCAACAGCAGCAAACTAAGATAGCTGCAAATGGTCAGTCTTCTCCGGAGTCAGCTGCTGCTTCTACTTATGATAAATTGCATTGATCACGTAGGTTACAGAACCCCTATCAGTATCAAAGAAAAGACATTATGTTTTGACATTGTCAATTTCTGGAAGTGTCACACAGCACTACGGGGAATGGCTCATTTAATTTCAGTTTATAAATTAAACAAAGCAGAAAACCAAGATGATAAATCTGAAATGTTCCAAATATTTAAACTTGGAATATATCAACTTCATAGACCTGGGGCCAAAATTTAAACTACCAAAACTTCACCAAGACCACCTTCGGGGAAAAAAAAGGTTAAAATGCTCAGAGGCAGAAAGTTTGTCGGACTTGCCAATGAGAAAGCTAGAATCTGGCCTCTGTTTCGGGAAGGATGGTATGAGAACAATTACAACAGGTATCTTTTGCATTACTTTTGCTTATTTTGTCCTACCAAGACTTTAAGTTCACTTTCAGCTCTTCATTTTGCAATTAATATCTTCTTTTAAAAAGCCAGAAATAAATTTAGCCTTTTGAGACTAGTAAGTTCTTCCGGCGTTTTAAATAGTAAGTCAGGAGGAGCCCTTAGGAACGCTGTTCTGGGCGTCTTTGGCTATTTTTACAAAGGGTGTCGCACATCTGTGTGTCTACACGTGGCCTGGGGTCTCAGCTCTGGGCTCTCCTCACAGAGGCCTAGCAGAGCTTCATTTATCTTAGGAAGGGAAATGGTGGAGTGGAGCCTGCCTGACTCTGGACCTGTGATTCCAAGGTGGAAAGAGTCCAAGATTGTTGCTCAGTCCATTAAGCAATCCCTTTTAGCTGAAGGGATTCATCTATCAATCTCGCTTTTCAGCCAGTAATCTGCTTATTTAGAGGTTTAATTACATTTTCAGGTCACCCGAGCGCTTCTCCTAGATATTTAATAAAATGAGTCCTTATTTTATTTATCACACAGTTTATTTTCCATGGGTTATTCGGGCCCGGGATGGAGTGAAGGGGGCAATTACTTATCAAAAGATAAACAAGTGAGATTTCCAGGTTCAAAGTGTCCAGAGTTAACACAGGAATTATTTGGGTCTCGGGGCTCAGTGACGATCGCAGATTGATCTAAAACTGCGTCGCAGCCACCATTCCCGAAACAGAAAGTCAAATATTGATTTCCCGGTGCTTTTATGACCCATTTAACAACAGGCATTTTGGATTGGTTATTTCTTCGGGCTGGAGAGAATGTTCCAGCCAGCCTCCTTTTGAGCTTCCTCTTAATTATTTTCTCTGGAGATGGGTAAAAATTGATGTTTTGCCCTGGCCCCGGACACGCGC
This sequence comes from Zalophus californianus, assembly GCF_009762305.2. Classification (NCBI taxonomy): domain Eukaryota; kingdom Metazoa; phylum Chordata; class Mammalia; order Carnivora; family Otariidae; genus Zalophus; species Zalophus californianus. Next base: position 139,595,931 of record NC_045597.1, on the reverse strand, counting down.
ACACACACACACACACACACACACCCATAAAGGAGGCTGACACACTTGTGGCACTTAACACTGTGTAAGTTAGCTTGGATGACGGGTATTTAGATATTTTCCACAAAAACTACCAAATTGGGGGAGGGGGCGGTCCCTTTGGGTACGTCTGCTAACAAATTCTCACTAATTGACATCAAGCCAGTTAATTTTTACGTAATAAGTGTTGAGTGATTCAAGGAGCGGCCCCATCCGCCAAGGCTGGGTCTGTACAAAGACCTCTACCTGTTTGGCTCTCGGAACAGAACATTTAATGTTTGGCCAAATTTTCAAAAACGCTGGGAGTAGGAACAGCGTTTTTAATCTTTTGCTCTTTGGGCTACTAATTATGTAGCAAAGGGTATAAAGAGGGCTTTACAAATCATTATTTCCATTAGGAAGGTGTTGGAACCAATTCCACGGAGGGCTCCCCTCCTATTTGCGCAGCTGCTATTCCCAGGGGAGGTGGCCGCTGTGGTGCTGCTTGAAGCCGGGCTTCTGTTCTGTTTCCCCAGCACTTGGAAGAAAAACAAAACAGGCCTAATGAAAAACACACACGGGAAATGCTTTATTATTTCATCATCCTCACCTACTGCGCTCTGGCCTGGCTCTGTGATTGGAAGGACTTCTCCCTCTGGCCGGCTCGCTCCCTCTCCGAGCGGAGGCCGAGTGGGGCGGTATGAGGCCGATACTCTGTCATTTCCTGTCAGATCGTTTTGGAGGAATTTGCTCTTATTTCCTCCTGGCCACAATTCCCCACCTCCACCCCTGCCTCCCCAGCTCAGCACTGGCCGCCTGCCCTATGGTTCAGCGGTGTTAACTTCAAAACGCAGGGTTTGGGGGCCGGGGGGTGGGGGGCATCTGGAAACTCTGGGCACCCAACGCAATCGACCTGTATCCTCCCAAAGCTGAGAAATGGGTCAAGAACCACCACCGAGTGAATTTTAACCTCCAGAGAGGACCAAGGAGCGCCACTTGGCTGGAAAACCAGTGGGTTTGGGGGGAGGGTGCCGAAGTGAGTCATAATATTAATTCAGACTGTAATCTTCCCATATGCATTTTCTTAACTTTTCACCAGAAAGGAGAGTCAGAGAGCAGACATTCCCCAAATCTCATTGGACCATTAGCAAGTGAATAACTCCTTTCATAAAAAATGTCTCCATTTCTTTATTCCACACAGAGTGAAACCTGGATATAATAGACAATGCATTTATTCACATGGTACTCGGCAACCCCCTACCACCAAATAATCCAGGCATGGTCAAGTAGGTATGGCTACCCAGGAAATTGGAAAGCTTTAGGCCAGACCTCAGTGGGGCCAGCAATGCCTGCCTGTAGCAAAGCATCACTAACAGATTTTTTCTGTTGTACAGGTTGGCCACTTGGACATGGTACCCGGCCTTCTATATTAGAAGATGTGTAATGAATATTTGGTAGATGTTCAATAAATACGTGATGAGTTGAGTTGGGACTGTATGTCAGACGGTGGAATGCTAAGCCACCACCCAGGCTTGTGACAATGGAAAGTGGGTACTTCCCTGTAGAGCCTCCATATATTGCCACTCTCTCGGGGTCAACACCTCTTACCACCATAGTTAAAGAGTAAGAGTTCTAGAATGCGGCTCTATGGGCAACTTTTCCTTGATGACATTTCTACCGGACTGTCCTCTAATGGGTAGTTGTTATCTAAGATGTGTTAAACTACAGTCCATGGCGTGGGTAATACAGTACTGTTACTTACATGCCTCACTCAATGTGCACATCTTCTCAAAGAGTGTTTGGTAATTAAATCAATCAGTGAGTGTGATATTTGTGTAAGTACCAAAGGAGTTTGGAGTGGGGGGAACATATGGTGAGAACTGGTCTATGTGTGTAGATGTGCCTAAATGCAGGATAGGCCTGCCTAAATTTAATTCCCCATTGGAAACATAGAAATAAGTCATGTAAAGCAGCTTATCTAATGGAACAAAAAAATTAGAGACGAGAACAAAATGATCCTCCAAAACAGAAGCCAGTTAAGATACCCACCACCAATAGATGGTGGGAAAAGTTCTGTCTGGTGTGTCTGTACTTTCATTTTGAGGCATTTGATAAACATTATCAATCCTATCACAGTTGATAACTACAAAAGTACCGAGAATCCTAAAGATGCTAAGTGTGTGATTATGATGGAAACAATAAACTCTCTTATAAAAGCAAAAGGGCTAAAAAAGGAAAAGTGCTGAGGAAAACCAAACCTTGCTCATAGATATGGAATGGAGCCTTGACCGTAAGAATAATGCAGAAGGACAAAGAGTAGTTTTCCAGCTCATGGAAAGTTATGTACCTAGGAGGTGATCGACAGTTGTTGCCAAGAGATTGATGAAATAGGAGACATTCTTGTCTGGGCGATTCCAGTGGTTTTCAACCCTCACTGCACATTTGAATCAACTAGCGAGCTTCTAGAAAATGTGTTCTGGGGCCACACCATAGACCAATGAAATCAGCACCGCTGGTGGTGAGCACAGGCATCATGACTTTTTAAAGCTCCCCATGGGATTCCGCTGTGTAATCAAAGTGGGCCATAGCAGTGGTGTCAGGTTTTAGCATCAGAATCACCTGGAGGGCTTATGAAACTACAGTTTTCTGGCCCAATCCCCAGAGTTTCTGGTTCACCAGGTTTGGGGCAAAAAAGCTAGGAATTTGTATCGCTATCATTTTTTTAAAAAAGATTTTATTTGTTTATTCGACAGAGCACAAGCAGGGGGAGCTGCAGGCTCCCCACTGAGCGGGGAGCCCGACCTGGGGCTTGATCCCAGGACCTTGAGATCAGGGGCCGAAGGCAGACGCTTAACCCGCTGAGCCACCCAGGCGCCCCCTTCTACCATGTTTCTAGTTGATGCTGCTGCTGCTTAACCTGATATTCATTCAGGAGAAACCTAATGGTTTGTTCCTGACTTTATGGTGATACGGCTTGTCTTCCACATATGGTTGGTTCTTCAGTTTCAAGGGCCGTATGAATCTATACATAATGAAAGTAAGTTCTAGAATGGAGTGTGAGATAATGCAGCTGCTAAATCATTTCCTCAATGCTTGGGTAGATCATCAAGGAATGTGACCTGTCTCAGTGTAGGTAGACCTAGTCTGTCTTAGAAGACACCAGACAAAACATATATCAGCAAGGAAAAGAGAATGGTGGGATGAAAAGCATCTCAGAAATTCATTTTGGGATTGCAAGTTCATACCCTTCCTCCACCAGATTTTACCAACAAATGAACTAAGCACTCATTTGAAACTTCTATGTTAGCTGATACATATCTGCTATGTTTTTAATATTAAGATTGCGAAAAGCACTATAAACAGAAAACCAAGCAAATTATAAATGAAAACCATTCAAACTTATGTGAGAGAAAATTGTTTCTTAAACAATTTGACTTTGAAGAGTTTGAAAGTCAGAGAAAGACTGTGAGTTAATTACCATACCAATCACTGTTAATTCCTAGCCAATAACTGTTTCAAGGAAGAGCCAGGTTTCACTTCCATCCCCATCTCTCCCTGGCCATATGCCCATCTTCTTACTGCCACCAGATGCAGAATGTACCTCGTGGAACCATCACACAGCTGTGGCATGAATAACCATCCTGGTCCTCCAGTGGATGTGGCCACCATCCCTTCTTCCCCAACATTTTCCATTCCCTTGTAGTCATCTTTGGGTCCTACAATTCCATAGCAGTTCTAACCTATTTTTTTTTTTTTTTTGAAAGGGAGAGAGATTGAGGGGGAGAGGGGCAGAGGGAGAAGGAGAAAGAGAATCTTAAGCAGGTTCCTTGCTCAGTGCAGTCTTACAGGGGGCTCAATCTCACGTCCCTGAGATCAGGACCTGAGCCGAAACCAACATTTGGACACATAACTGACTGAGCCACCCAGGTGCCCCAACCTAATTTTTAAAAATACAAGTTTTCCAATAGAGTTACAAAGGCTACCATTTCTTTTTTTTAATTTAAAAAGAATAAATAAAAGGATAAATAAAATTTAAGATGGATAAATAAGGAAGGAAAGGAATAATAAAATGAAAAGATAAGCGGGGATGTGGAGAAAGGGGAACCCTCCTACACTGTTGGTGGGAATGCAAGCTGGTGCAGCCACTCTGGAAAACAGCATGGAGGTTCCTCAAACAGTTGAAAATAGAGCTACCGTTCGATCCAGCAATTGCACTACTGGGTATTTACCACAAAGATACAAATGTAGGGACCCGAAGGGGTACATGCACCCCAATGTTTATAGCAGCAATATCCACAATAGCCAAACTGTGGAAAGAGCCAAGATGTCCATCGACAGATGAATGGATAAAGAAGAAGTGGTATATATACACAATGGAATATTATGCAGCCATCAAAAGGAATGAGATCTTGCCATTTGCAACAACGTGGATGGAACTGGAGGGTGTTATGCTGAGTGAAATAAGTCAATCAGAGAAAGACATGTATCCTATGACCTCACTGATATGAGGAATTCTTAATCTCAGGAAACAAACTGAGGGTTGCTGGAGGGGTGGGGGGTGGGAGGGATGGGGTGGCTGGGTGATAGACATTGGGGAGGGGATGTGCTATGGTGAGTGCTGTGAATTGTGCAAGACTGTTGAATCACAGATCTGTACTTCTGAAACAAATAGCGCAACATATTTTAAGAAAAAAGAAAAAGAAGAAGATAGCAGGAGAGGAAGAATGAAGGGGAGTAAGTCCGAGGGGGAGACGAACCATGAGAGATGATGGACTCTGAAAACCAAACTGAGGGTTCTAGAGGGGAGGAGGGTAGGGGGATGGGTTAGCCTGGTGATGGGTATTAAAGAGGGCACATTCTGCATGGAGCACTGGGTGTTATGAACAAACAATGAATCATGGAACACTACATCAAAAACTAATGATGTAATATATGGTGATTAACATAACAATAAAAAACCAAAAAAAATGAAAAGATAAAATAAATTTAAAAAGGATAAATAAAAATTTATTTATTTATTTGAGAGAGAGGGAGCGCAGGAGAGAGCACAGGCAGGGGGAGCTGCAGAGGGAGAGAGAGAGAGGGAGAAGCTAACTCCCTGCTGAGCAGGGTTTCCCCCAACATGGGGCTTGATCCCAGGACCTAAGTTTAACCAACTGAGCCATGCAGGTGCCCCAAACGGCTACCATTTCTAAAGCTCTACATTAAGAAATGCAGCCATATTTTCATGTCTTCTCTTTTAAAAAAATATTTTTTTAATGATTAATGAAAAGAGTGTAGTAGCCAGCCAGGCGGAAGAGAAACTCTAAGTGCATTCATGATTTACTAAGGTTTGTTGGGTGTCCATGGGCAGGAATCTGGTGGTGTTACATCCAAGCAGCTCTCTCTATTCTTTGAATCTTCCCATTAAAATCTGATCATGTGATTCTTACATTTTTCATTTTTAATGGCAAGTGGTGGGCATATAGAGGGTCTTTTAACTTGTTCTTCGAGAGCTAGTGGTACCTACAGTCTTTGAATTCATCCTGTGTTTTGGAAGTTTGCTGGCTTTCATGTGGGAAAACTGTCAGGTGAACCATACAGCATCAAAACTCCAGTAAAGGTAAAGTGATGGGGTTGTGGTTGCTTCATAGAGGGAAGATTGAGCCATATGTGTGGGTGAAGAACACCAAGGAAAAATATGCATTTTGATGATTAAATATTATAGCCTATTTTTAGAATATGTACTCAAATGTATTTGGTCTGATTAAATAAATTAGAATGTTTGGAATAAGACACTCTGATTAATATTCTAATTAACTGAGTATTGATCAGGATTGGGGGATGGGGAGGAGAAATACTTACTTAAAAATTTTTAAAAAGAAAAAATTGTGCTCATGCAACTTCTCATCTTGGCAAATGGGGTTCATAAAATAAAGTGTATCCTTTTGCAATTGCAAAACTTGTGTCTAGTTAATCAAGATCTACTAAATGTGGAGTTCAAATTAGTTGTTATTTATTTAATTTGCTTTTCAGCGGCAGATTAACCTAACAATTACAAATAAGAATTTCAATTTCGGGGGCATAATAAAGATGAAAAGGGAAGGGCCCCACCATGTCAGTTATATATAAAAGTCCTTTTTAAAACATGCTAGATATTCATATATAAAAGTCCTTTTTAAACATGTTAGATAGTCAAAATGTAAAAATATTTTATTGGTGTCAGTTTTTGCTTGAACACATTTTTCTTTTAAAAGTGCCTTTTTCCATAAGGCTGTGGGGGATTTTTCTTTTCTGGTATTTAAAGTAAGATAAAGTTTAGCTGATTTCTTTCCCTGACTATCCCCTTCCCCCTCCAAAGGCTTAATAACCACAAGCCTAAGATTTATGGTGAGTGAAAAAGAAAAATAAGTAAATTATCTGGCTGAGGAGCCGTTCTTCCTCTCTCTGGCCATACAGACTATTTTAAATGCTGCTAGCAGCAGTCTAATTAAAATAATTTCTGTCAAAAGTCCATGAAATATGCAGCCACGGCCCAGCTCAATGTTCTCAAGCAGGAATGACAAATCTCTGCTTAATTGGTACTTAATATGGTAGTACAGGATTAGTAATTTTCCAGGATAAAGGAGATAACAAGTAGAAATCTCTTGCTTGGGGCAGGGAGCCTTGGAAGATGAACAGACCAAATAGTGCTTACCCCCAAACTGCTTCTATCAAAGGTTGTTGTTTTGGCCATCATTTATGAAATAAAAGACAATTAATGCACAGTTTATGGCTAGCTCCAAGTCCTAATTAAATACAACTATGTACAAAGAATGTGAACAGCCTGACTTACAGAGACCAAAAATAAATACTGGCAGAATTATGGTGACCACTGCAGCCTTCGCTCATCTTTTTATCCTGTCTTGGGGATAAGAATCTTGGCAGAGGCATAAGCTACTTCTGAGGCACGGCCATTAAGCTGAGGCTCCTAGTGAATTTTAGAAAATTCGGAAAATGTAAAAGACCATAGAAGGGGAAAAATCATCCGTAGTACCATTGCTAATAAGTTGGGTACTAAGTTGGGACCACAGCTAACAAATTGGAATTTTTCCTTCCTGTGTGTGTGTGTGTGTGTGTGTGTGTGTATGTGTGTTATCTCCACTGTATAGTTTCTGTGTTTTGCTTATTCTACACATTGTTGCAGGCCTTTTTGTACCTTACTTGTTTTTCACTTACTATTAAATAGAAACATTTATATACCTATTCATAAATGTTCAGTGTAAATACCACTTTTAATGTTAACACGGTAGTCTGTCAGGTAGAATACTAGTTGCTAGTATCTATCTTGTGCTGACTGGGTGCCAGATGCTATTCTACAGGCTTTGCTCATGTTAACTAATTAAATCAATAATAGCCCTATGAGTCAAATACTTTCATCATCTGCATTTTGTAGGTGTGGATACGGCTGCACAGAAAGATTGCATTAATTTCTCCAAGGCTACATAAAATGGTTAGTAGAGGCAACATTTGAACAAGGCAATCCAACAATAAAAACTATGTTTTTAATTAGTCTACTATGTCATCTCTTGAGGCACTACCTCAACTCAACCAGATGATGCCCTTGATCAGAGTCAGTAAACTTTCTCTGTTAAGGGCTAAATAGTAAACTTTCTAGAATTTGTGGTCCAAATATAGTTTCTGTGGCATGCTCTCCTTCTTCCTCTTTTTTCTTTTTTAAACAACACTTAAAAAATGTAAAAACCATTCTTAGCTTACTGGCCACACAAAAACAGGCCATGGGGCAGATTTGGCCCATAAGCCAATCCCTGCTATACATTAAAAGTGAATAAAACCTAATTGTGTGAGTAGCAATTAAGGTAATTAATTTTAAAAAATTCAATATTAATGAAGCCAAATGATTTGATTGGATGAATTATTCTTATTTCAGCTTGTAATGTTAATATTAGTATATTATAACAATATTATGAGTATACTGCATAAGCATTTGTTTGTGAATACATATTTATAATGGCAGTTGACTGACTGAAAACATTTAAGTTCCCATCAATTTAAAGTAATTGTGATTTTACCTAAGGACAAAATGAATTTGTTCTTGGTAAATCTCACAAAATTAATAGAAAGTCACAAATTTTACATTTAATCATCAATTTTGCCTTTTGATGGGCCACATAGAATTCTGGTGTGCTCTGTTCATTCTTTATGGTAGCAGTTCTCAAACTGTGGCCTTCAAACCAGCAGCATTGGAATCATCTACCATCATCTTGTTAGAAATGCACATTCTTGGACGCCATTCCAGAAATACTGAATCAAAAACTCTGGAGATAGAGCATATTAAAAGTTTGAGAACCACTGTTTCAGAAAAGTTTAGTTCCAAACAAGTTATTTTTGAGGACAAAGCTGTGTGTGTGTGTGTGTGTGCATGTGACCATGCACGCATATGCACACACATATGCACACAAACAAAAGGATTATTTGTGAGCTAAAAATATCTCACATCATACCTTATTATGATACATTATGCAACCACCATGTAGACAAGACACAAGAATCAGAATAAGCAAATTTTAGGGCTGCATGTGCATCTTATGCAGGAACATGAATAAATCTATACTGTCACACCTGTCTTTTTATATGACACTGTATTGATTTTGTCACAGCTATTTCCTGATTCATTACCTAAGCATGCCTTTCTTTATAACATTAAGGGATTTAAGACTTAAATATCTGAAAACTTCTGTTTTAAATTGAATGTCCGCAATTATTGAGGATACTATCCCTGAAACTTTAATTGACAAGTTTATTGTAACAAAATGTGTCATTTTAAAGTGTCACTCTCAAGATTTAGATTCTGGCTAAAATGGAGAAAGCACATTATTCTCTGCTCTCCATCTGAATACAGGTGGAAAACCTGGACAGAATGTGGGGAGCAGTTATTTGAGGACTCTGGAAAATAAACAGTAAATAGAAAAGTGAGGAAGAAGACCCACATTCAAAGTGCCACCGAACTGGTGTGAGTTTACCATTGTTGTCTCCCTGTCACATCGCCCCAGAGGTAGACACAGCTATAGAAATGCATGGCACAATCCCAGCTTCCCGACTGAAAGCTTCAAAAGAGGAGTCCCAGGAAAGCAGAAAGCAGTAGGGAGATTGTGGAAAAGGAAGTGCTCACGAAAGCAACCCCATAAAGTTATTTACCAACTCGGAGATTCCAAGATTTGCACATGAATGAATCTCATCCTAATCAGTATATATAAAACTTTGAAAAGTGAATAGACTTTCACCCAGGTCTCAGATTTACCACTGGGTGGTACACTCATGGCACAGATCTGAATAGCGATGGGTTTTAAAACCTGAACTCACATTGGGACCACAGTCCATAGAAAGCAAGTTGGAACTTATGGCTTGAAAATAATCAGGTCAAATTCCTACTGAAACAAAAATATCGATATTATTCATAAGTTTTAAATAAGATCCAGAGTCTCATAGTATAATAGTCACAATTTCCAGACTCCAATCAAAAATTACGTGGCATATGAAGAGCCAGGATAACTCAACTCATATGGGAAAGGGCAATTAATAAACATCAACGCTAAGATGACATGTAAATTCAAATTATCTGATAAAATTTAAAGCAGCTATTATAAAAATGCTCCAACAAGCAATGACAAACTCTTTTAAAGCAAAGGGAAAAAAGTCTGAACAGAAAAACAGAAAATATAAAGAAGGACCTAATGGAAATTTTAGCACTAAAAATACAATAACTGAAAAAAAAAAAACCTCAATGGATGGGCTCAATAGCAGAATGGAGATGACAAGGTAGAGTCTGATGTAAAGACTGATCAGTAGAAAGTATGCAAATTAAACACATAGAGAAACTAAGATTGAAAAGATTGAAAAAATTAACAGAGACTCAGGTATCAGTGGGAAAATAATAAAAGGCCTAATATTCATGTCAATTCAGTCCCAGAAGAAGAGAGAGGGAGTGATGTTTTAAAAAAAAATTGAAGAGATAATGCCTGAAAATTTCCCAAACTTGGTAAGACATAAACCTAAAGATTCAAGTATCTCAGTGAACCCCAATCGAACAAACTCAAATCCATGCCTTGACACATCATAATCAAACTGTTGAAAACTAAAGGCAAAGAAAAAATCTTGGAAGCAGCCAGAGAAAAACAGCATATTATCTATAGGAGAATAAAGATTCTAATGACTGCAGATTTCTCATCAGAAACCATGGAGACCAGTGGGAGGTAGCACAGTAGTTTTCAAGTACTGAAAGGAGAGAATTATCAACCCAGAATTCTATATCTAGAATCTATATCTATATCTTTAAGAATGAAGGTGAAGCAAATCTCTCTCTCTCTCTCTCTCTTTTTTTAAGCTTAAACCATGTACCAAGTCTTTGGTCCAAATTGTGTAGGATAAGTTAAATTTAAATTGCCTTCTATTAACCAATATGAGTGTATTTCTGTAAGCATAGTTATGTTGAAATAAAGTTTTAAAAAGAGAAAAAAAAGAGTGAAGGTGAAATGAACATTCTTAGACAAAGGAAAACTAAGACAATTTATTGCTAAAGAAGTTTTTCAGGAAGAAGAGAAATGATATTAGAAGGAAACTTGGAACATCAAGGAATGAGAGAAATACAATAGAAATGAAAAATATCTGGGTACATGTAACAAACTGTTCTCTTGAGTTCCTAGAAACTGATGGTTGAAAAGGAAAAATTATAGCATTGTCTGATAGGGTTTTCAATGTGTGTAGATGTAATACGTGACAACTACAACATCAAGGAGGGGAGTATAAAAGGATCAATATGGTGGTAAGTTTTCTACATTTTACTTGAAATGGTAAAGTATTGAGTCTAAATAGATTATGAAAAGTTAAGTGTATACATTATAATCCTTAGACCATCCACTAAAAATTCATACAAAAAGATAGAATTAAAAACACAATAAATTAAGATGGAATAGTCAAAAATAGTTCAAGTAATCCAAAAGAAAAAAAAAATAAAAGGATAGACCTATATCTAAACATCTCAATAATTACATTAAATGTAAATGGTCTACACACATCAATCAAAAAATAGAGATTACCAGAATGGATTGAAAAATCATGCTCCCCACTAGGTGCTTTCTATAAGAAACACACTTCACATATAGTGATATAGGTAGGTTAAAAATAAAAGGATATGCCATGTATAAATAAAAAATGAGAAAAGTAAAATAAATAATGGAAAAGGATATGCCACAAAAACATGAATTAAAATATCGCTTCCATTTGCTTTTCCTGGGAAAATATCTGCCATTCAAGAATCCTGACACGACAATATGAAGTAAACTCATTCAGTTACTTCAGTGAGATTGTTCTGAGTGATCATCAACTCTGCTTAAGCTGCTTTTTTATTTTTAAGTGGGCTAAATACAAGCTTAATTCGGAACCAATTAAGCTTTCTTCTGCCATTTCAAAGGAAGCTTCACACTTTCACAAATGTTTTTGTGTAGTGACAAGCACCAAAAAGCGCAAAGATTGATTTTAATTCTAAGGCAAAATAAGCCTGAATATTCACATATAATCTTTTAAATGAGAGAAACACATAGTCCCCAAGCTCACACGAGGTCCTAAGTGTTTATTAAATATCATAAATACATCAGATTTGCTCATGTGTTCAAAAATAGACATGCATACACAGGCGGGTCACAGCTCCTTGGAAAACCACCCATGTTCTCTTCCTCAGCTATGTTATGTAACACATATGGTTCCTGTCAGTAGCACTCATTCAGAGAGATAAAAACCCTGCAACAGCTAAGTTCAGCCTCTCTCCAGTGGCCTTTTCCTTTGATTTCCAAGATATAAAGTGACTATTCACTAAACCCTATAATTGCCAACCTTAGCCAGTTCCACCTCTGAAAGAAGAGGAAAGAAATGGTCCATTTAAAAGATCTTTTCCCAATACATTGCATAATTAACCAACCTTGATTTTTTCTGGTAGTATCTTTCTTTGTTAATTTTTTTTAAAAAAGAAAAGACATTGAAAGATACATGTGTTGATTAACTGTCCATAAAAATTTGAAAAATAATTTAGGGACATAATTTTTGTTGTTAATATACAGTATTAAACATATTTGATAGCATAATAATAAATGGTAGTCATGAGCATGGGGAAGTTTCTTTCTTGAAAACTTACAGAGATGACGATAGCATTGTTTTCTTCAAACCTGGCTTGAATTCAACTTGACACATTGTTCTTTTTCTTTTTTGTTCTTCCTGTCTTTAACTTTTCTTCTGCAATGTGAAAATACAAGGCAGATGTCTTCATCTCACTGGAATGCTTTTAACCTTAATGAAGGGTTGTAATAAATCAGTACTTTCAACCTGCTTTCTATCATCAACACATACATACTTTTTGAGATATTAGTCTCTACAGAGATTATTAGAAATAATTAGAACAAGTTAGAATTTACAATTATTAGTTTGTTAATGGGCATATAGTTACTGTTTGTTTACTGTATTTATTTATTTATTCAAGTTTTTATTTAAATTCTAGTTGTTAACATATAGTGTTAACAAACATATAGTGTTTGTTACATTACACTAACTTATAGTGTTATATTGGTTTCAGGAGTAGCATTTAGTGAGTCATCACTTACATACAACACCCAGTGCTCATCACAACAGGTGCCCTCCTTAATGCCCATAGCCCATTTACTATATTTAATTTGCAGAAGATTATCTTGTTCATGCATCCAGACACTGTAGTTATTGGACAAGATCTTTTTTTAAAAAGCCATCAATGATTCATTTTTATGCTAGAATAAGTGTGGAATATGTATGTATATTTACACACATGCAGATACACTCACATTAAAGGGACTATTAAAGTATAATGGGGTGATTTTTAAAACTTACCTGTATAGATCATACCAATTTACAAAAAAACTAGGAAATGAAGAACTTTTTCCAATTTAAGATTTTCCTGATTGATATTATAAAATTAGAATTTACCTTTTCTTGACCAGTTAAGGTATTCCATTATTTCACATTTTGTATTTCTTATTTACTCAGGATTCAAAGATGCCAATTTCTTCAATAAACAAAATTCAGCACTCTGAACTCCTCTCATTAATACATAGAAGAAAAATAACCTGCAAAACTGCAGCCCAAAAAGAGGGAGGTGGTAAAAATAACCTCATAAAAGGTGATGTCTTGGTGACCTATTTTAAATGGATGAAATTTGGTGATAGCAAAACAAATCACTACTTTCCAAGATCACATCAATTAAGATGTAGCTGGGATTAATGCTAAAGCCCTCAGCTAACCGTGACTGGATCTGAAGATGTGATGGATTTGAATACACTCTGCAGTACACTAAGCTAAGATAAATTTTTCTGATGGTGACATCCATAAGAAAATTTTAGAAGGCAGACTGACTACCTATCTTGATTCTCAAATGTTTAAAAAAGCTGTTCTGACTTCCAGTGAATCAAGCCTACTCATTCACCTTTCAAGAGACCATAAAGTTTCATGCATGAGACTCTGGATCAGAAATAATGAGATTTAGGTTATGGGCCTCCTTCTTGGAAGAGGAGAACTAGGCCACCCCAATTCTGTGGCATCCTTCTGCCACATGAATGACCTCCCACATGGGAGAATAGGTTATAAAAGCTTTTCCTATATTTGAGTCCATGGAGTAATGGAGTCCAAAGACTCAGTTTCCAGTGTCAGCTCTGCCACTTGAGTGACAAAAAGAAAATCACCTGCCTTGCCAAACTTCCATTTTCCCATTTTTAAAATGGGGCTGAAGGTATTCCTAGGATGTGTGTGCAACTGATTGTGACCAGCAAAGTGATATTCAGCCTTCTAAGCAGGCTGTGCTGGATATTGTAGATGCTGTTGGTGGCTTGATCTTTATTGACCTGTCTGACCTTTAGCATTCGAAACTTGCTCTTTCCCTTTACAACTTCCTTTCCAACACAACACACATTTTTCTGATCATAATTCCAAGCAGAGTTGGATGAGATCTCAAAACTCGTCTCAAAGATCATCGGTTTGAGAAACAGAGGCCCAGAGAGGAAGCCAGAATCCCTCAAGGAATCATGATTTGAATTTAGGTTTTCATACCACTGGTGTAATTCTGATTCATTCATTCCGTAAACATTTACTGAGCACCTGTTATGGGCTAGGCACAAGGCTTCTCTAATCTCTCTTTCAAAATGTAGTCTGTAAAAGTATTAGACCATCTTTCAGTGTTGGTGTCTATGGTTAAGATTCTGGTCATAATTTATCATTATTTAAAACACAGTTTTACAGTGATACTGGTACTTTTCTATGATTGTTATTGTTGTCACTGTTATCACTGCTAAGGAAGCCTTCCCTTACGTGAGAAAGAGGCCCAAGATAGAGGTCATATAAAAGCAGGCCTGTTTTGCGTGAAGCAGGAGTACCCCTGCCCCAGAACTTCGGAGGCACCTTGGCCAGACTCCTAGAGTTTCAATGGTATCAGAGTCTGAGAACCATGGCTTCACATGATTCTCTTTCTTGGGCTTGACCTAGAGATTTCAACTCTAGATAGAATGTAGAAGTATTTACTATTATTTCAAGGAATCAGAGAAGCTTAAATCAGCCAAAAATGTTAAACTGCTTTCTTTCCAACATTGTGCCTATATCCTTGAGATACAGGGGATAAGAAATTTATATTTCCTTGTTTGGGAAAATGCTTCCTTTAGGTATCGGTATGCTACTTTGGCTCTGACTGGCTACCATTCTGTGAAATACACAGGCCTGTTAGGACTGTTCTAACTACAAATGAGTGAGGTTGTTCATTGGCCTGGTTATGGTCTGTAATAATGTTCCAATGGTATTAACAAACCCAGCACCAGAGTGTATTTTTATAGCTCCAAAGTCTTCTTTTCTCCCAGGAGCATGGGTGGAGGGATTGATGTTTTGATAAAGTTTTTCATCACTAAAAATTCACTGTTCAGTGAAGACTACTGAATTAGGAACACACATGGGCTAATTATGGTGAACAAGTCAAAATACAAAAAAAATATGTATTAATAAATCTTCTTATGGAATCTGAAACAGCTGTATTTGTCTAGATTAAGAAGAGGTATATGACATGCAATAAATTGTTTTGAATTGAGGGGTTTTGGCAAAGGGTTACATTTAGGACACAGTAAAATGTAGTGACATCAGTTTCTTTTATAAAGAATGGATGTAATAGAAGAAAACCTTCCTTTGAAAATAATTGAGTTTGGAATGTCCATCAAGCCAATCCACATTTTGCACATTTTCAATCAATCCATAGGTCAAATGGCTTTCAGTTGTCTCTAGGGTTAACACATGACAACTCTGGTTTCCACATGCCTTGGACTAAGCCCATTTCTGTCAACTACTCTGGAGGCATTTGGCCAACATTTATGTTTTTATTTGGGTTATGAAACATAGTTTTGCTATAACTATACCTGTTTGCTAGATTATTATTATTAAAGCTCCAGTTTCTTCTTTGTGGTCAATGAACCACATCAATTGATCTAATCCTCAGTATTTTTCACACTAAATTATTTCTTTTGCCTGTTCACAAGAAGAAAAGAAAGGAAAACCGTATATGTGTTCCGTGTGACTCCACAAGTAAATTATGTAGAATTAAAGCAGTTTGCCCTGTAGTTTATTACTTAGACATAACTAGATAATGAAGGACTGGTGCCATAAAACAACACTGTTTTTATCCAAAATAGACATCTTATTTGAAGAAGTGATTTTGCTTTGTTTTAGTATATTTGAGATAGAACCCTACTAGTTTATGCCTCCCTATTTTATTCATACATGATATATGTGGGAAAGAAAAATGATTGATCATTCCAAGTGCTTTCTAAAAATAAAAAGCTGGGATTTCATTTTTCAAATCGCTGCTTAAAGATGAAGTAGTCCCTTAAGAGTTGAGGGCAGATACCACTCTTCCAGGAGTCCAGCCCAATTTTGAAAGATTTTCTCTGTGGTTTTAAGGACCAGAGTCATTTTAGCTCACAAGAGTAAGCCATTCTTGACCACAGATGAGGAGCAGATTCTTGCCAAAAGGGAGGCCCAGGCCACCATGCAAAGGACACACTGAGTAGGGGCAGTTCTGTGAAACACCTCAGGATTTTTTTAATGTTAGGTTCCTTTCATATACTATAATGTAGTGTTCCAAATGCCCGTTACTACAGAAAATGAATAAAAATAAAGAGCACACCTCCCCATCCCCCATGATAAGCCTGTCACAAGGAAAACTCCGTATCTTAAAGAATCAGGTTGAGGATAGTGTGTTCACTTCCTTCCTCACCCTGTTCCCCTACCATTTCTCTCTCCTTTACAAGAACCTTACCAAAGTGCAACAGAGCAAAATGTAAAGCCTGAGGTAGAAATGGAAATGAATGGAAAGGTGACTGACCAAACACCTCAGCTCATCCACTGTCCACTTGGACACACAAGTAAAGAGGGGCCCTGCTTTTCTGGTATAGAAATAAGAGCTCACCAAAAATATTCAAAGAAAATCAGAAATACCATATACTGTGAATGTAAACTGGTACCTTTCTGGAGGAGCAATTGGAAAGTTTATTTTACAAATACTTGGTGTCAGCATGCCCAGTTCTAGATATTTCTCCTAAGGACAACAATCATGAATGCATACTAAGAGTTAACTACGAATGTGTTCATTGCAGCTTTATTTATAATGGTGTCAAACTGGAAACAATTTCAATTTCCAGCATAATGGTTTGGTTAAGAAATGATATAATCATCATTAAATGAGGCTATCAAAGAATATTAATAAGATGAAAAGACTTTGTGATATATTGATAAGTGACAAAAACAGATAACATTAAAAATTATGTGTGTGTGTGTGTGTGTGTAAAAGAAATGTTGGAAGGCTCTATCCTAAAATGTTAACAGTCTATATCTCTGTATTGTGATATTTGGGGTTATCCATCTATTCCTAGATGTTCTACAACAAATGTGAATTACTTTGATAACAAGAAAATATTTTTTTAAATATTGGAAAAAGAGAAGTGCCCCAAAGAGATGAAATAGCTTTGTAGAAATTGACTGAATGATTAATTGTTGAGAACTCTGCATTGTACTTTCACATTTTAAATGCAATCCAAAATAAAAAATGATTTCTTTGTAGAAAGGCTTACTTGCTTCTTTAGGAAAACTGTCTTCAACTTGGCAGTGTAGCAGCCTATACATTCCCATGTTTTACTTTTATTCTTTTTCTCCCCCAAAGTTCAGATTTATAGTACCTGCTGTTGCATTTAATGTCGTAGTCACTCTTAATTTCTGCAGCCAGTGAAATTCTAAGAGTCTCCATTCCACAAGTTGCCCTCAGCAACAAGCAGTCTGGGAGACATAAAGCCAAGAGATTTTCTGAGGGCAGGTAGCAGACACTTTTACTAAATATGAAATACCAAAGCCACCCCAAGCCAGAGGGTATTTACTAAAAAGGTTGCAAGTAAGCAGCAGATAATTTTAAGCTACTCAGACTAGGCAACTTTTGAAGTTGGATATGAGCCCCTTCAGTCAAAGAGGGCTTTGAAAAGAGCCACGAACCATCCTCCACATAAGAACCACAACTGTCCATCTGGAAGAGATGTGAATTTGACCTTTGAATAAACACTGTGAGATAAAAAAGAATAATACAGAATTTTATTTTCTCTTGCCAAAACCTGAGAGGCATTGTAAAAAGATGGTTAAAGGCACAGGCCATGGAGCCTCCATCCAAGTACTAGCTATGTGAGCTTGTGGGAGTTCTAATTTCTCCCTGCCTCGATTTCCTCAGCTGTTAAAGGGACATTAAAATGCGCTAATCTCGTAGGGTTAAAATGGAAATTAAATAGAACAGTTTTTGTACTTTGCGTACATGTGACAAATGGAAAATAGTCTATAAACATTACTGCTTTTATTTGTTAATTTTTAAATTATTTTATTATTTTCATTTGGTTCAGTCCCATAAACAATAAAGGGAGTCATCTTCTTCTGAATTCCAAGAAAGAAAAGAAATTCTTTGGAAATGTTTAGAAAACAGAGGCATATTCCAAAATCTATTTCAGATTCGTAAATCTAGCAACCAATTTTTGGCTACAACCCATGGCTTCTGCTCATAATTGCAATTCATAGCTTCCCAACTGCTCTTTGCTTCAAGTTACATTCCTACATAGCTCTCTATTCTGAAATGCATATGTGTGATAGAAACAACTGACTGCCTCTTTAGAGTGGGGGTAATGTCGGGCAGTCATGAGTAGTCCTTAAGAAAAACGGCCCTTTAAAACAAAAAAGAGTTTGTGTATTCCCCCTAGTTTTTGAACACTGACAATTAGCAGTGATTTCTCCACTTCCTGTTAATCTCACTGTGGCCACAGAGATGAACATGTCATTAACTGTTCTGAAAATAACTTCTGTGCTGCAGAGAAATCCTACTTCATCTTAATCACGAAACCCACCTCTGCCGTTATTTCGTCAAATCACCATCACCTAAAGGAACAATTAACACCTTAGGATGTCCGGAGTTCTGCTCCACCGAGCACAGTGAAGGTTGCTACCAATTTTTGTGTGCCAACTAAACCACTCACTCTGTTAAACATCCCTGCTGAGAGTCAAAAATGTAGTGATCTTTACATTATGATCATCACTCATATTTGAACATGGAAGTCCATGTCATGACCATTCGACTCCAAATACTATCATTAACATATACTATAATAGCAAAGAGAAACATCAGTGGGCCAGATAACACGATAAATGGATTGTATTTTTGAACACAAAAAAAGTAAAAGACAGGGGCACCTGGGTGGCTCAGTTAGTTAAGCGTCTGACTCCTGATTTTGGCTCAGGTCATGATCTCAGGGTCATGAGATCGAGCCCCTCGTCGGGCTTGCGCTGGGCAGGCAACGTGCTTAAGATCTCTCTTTCCCTCTCTTTCTGCCCGCCCCCCCCACACGCTCTCTCTCTTTCTCTCTAAGAAAATAAAAATAAGAAGTAAAAGACAATTTACCCTAAACACTCACCTCTACAAACTTACCACTAGCCTCTGCAAAACATTAATGGGACCATCAATCTATTTACTAATTGTCCAAGTATCACAGACACTCAGGCACACAAGGTGAATAATTCCAGTTTTCTTCATTGAAAAAAATGCTTCCATTACACACTTTATTAAGAAAACACCTCCACGGCAATGGTTCTAAAGAAATGATACCAGTTTTTTAAAAAAGTAATTAATATATGTTTGGACTATAACTTAAGTATGAGACATGTCTAGTCAACATAGCTTAAAACAAGTAATGCTAAAACGAAAACGCTGGCCACAGGAATGCAGAGAGTTATTTGCTACCGTCGTCAAAACCTAATCATGGGCAGAGGCGAAGGATCTCCTTTGCTCAAAGGATCAAGGTCTGAGAGTTTCAAAGAAAGAGAAGTTCTTAAAATGAGGTTCCAAGAGAGTGGCAGTGGGCAGGGGGAGGGTCTATGTTTTATTTTGTGCCATGTCCCACAATGGTAACACAATAGGCATTCAATACTTGTTGAATAGATGGGTGAATGAAGAAAAATTGGAAGATAATGTCATAAATGCCCTGTATGTTACTAACAGTGTGTGCTTGCATGTGCATTCTTCTAACAATTTCAGGTGAATGCTCACACCCTGAGTAAGCAAACGTGCTAAGCAAAACCCTTTGCATCATGGTATGCCAACAATTCTTCTTCCCACTAAGCAGCATCCCTTAGCAACCGAACGTGGAGGAGCCATGTATTGTTTGGCTTTGTTTCTACTGGCACTTAGGACATCTTGGCTGCTACCTAGGAATTACACAACAAGTAAAATCCTGATTCCTAAGTTAGCAATGAATTCATGTAAACAGAAAAAAATATTTATTGTTTCAATAAATCACAAAATTGGACCAAGGCCTCGAGGAGGTTAAAGTTTCAGTGTAAATGGCAGCTGTCCAAACAATTCTACATTCTTAAATGTACTTGCCCAAGATCTTTTGTGAAACGGACACTAAGGAATCATAGCATCAAAAAGGGAATGGAAGGTGGGTGCCTGGGTGGCTCAGTCGTTAAGCATCTGCCTTCGGCTCAGGTCACGATCCCAGGGTCCTGGGATGGAGCCCCACATCGGGCTCCCTGCTCGGCGGGAAGCCTGCTTCTCCCTCTCCCACTCCCCCTGCTTGTGTTCCCTCTCTCGCTCTCTCTCTGTCAAATAAATAAATATTTTTAAAAAAAGGGAATGGAAGGATTCAGTACAGTATCACCGTAAAGCCCAAGTATTTGGTGCACTTTCTTGAAAAATTTGACAAGACAATCTCTATTTCTCTTATTTACATATATATATATATAAAATGTTAGCCATAAGCCATAAATCTTATCATTGCTGTGGTATACTCTTGCTGGCTCTGTTACTTTCTGGTATTTAAAAAGAGTATGACTATGAACAAGAGTTGGAGATACGGTTTTGTCTGTTTTTTTTTTGGCCTTGGGTCATTATTTGATATATAAATCAAAAATAGGAGTTCGGGCTTACTACTAGATAGCATGCACTATAACAGAACCCAACGAAAGTACAATCTATTCAGAATTTGGATTATAATGAAAATCATAATTCTGCTCCAGGCAAGGTTTGGGTTTTTTAATTTTTGTTTGTTTTTTGTTTTGTTTTTGTTTGTTTGGGGCTACAGTACTTCTGCCATATAAAATATTTTTTAAAATATGATTTTATGGAAAGTCTCCATTACAATTACTTACCACCATCACTGGAATCAACACTTAATATTTTGAAGTTTCTCTATCTCAATTTTTATTTTTTTTAATTTTATTTATTTATTTGACAGAGAGACACACAGCGAGAAATGGAACATAAGCGGGGGAGGGGGAGAGGGAGAAACAGGCTTACTGTGGAGCAGGGAGCCCGATGCAGGGCTCGATCCCAGGACCCTAGGGTCATGACCTGAGCCGAAGGCAGACGCTTAACGACTGAGCCACCCAGGTGCCCCTCTATCTCAATTCTTTGATACAATGGTTTTCAAGCACCTGCTCCATGCCTCACACTATGCCAGGTCCTGTTAGAGATGCAAAAGAAATGCATTTAATAGCCCTTGGCTTCGGAAAACTTAAATCAGATGAAGTTGTAAAACCGAGAGCCAAGTGCTGAAATGCATACTACGAGCTGCGCATGCCATGGAAAATCGGGCAGACAGGGGTGTGTGGAGGACAAAGCAGTACTGGTGGGGGAGGTGGAGCTGAGAAGAGGCTGAGCAAGGAGACGGGGGTATTCTGGGCTTCGAGCTGCTGGTGCAAAATGGTGCCAGTAGGAAAATCGGGCAAAATAAAATGGAGTATCATTTTCTATTTGGGAATTTCAAAATGATCTAATAGCTACCCTTTATTGAATATTTATTAAGGACCACGCTGACTTGACTTACATCATTTAATTTAAACCTAAAAAAAAATGAGGTAAGGTGCTATTATTATCCCCGTTTTCCAGATGAGGAACCTGAACTTAGGAGTGCAGGAAACTCTGCCACAAGACTCGTAGCCGCACAAGCAGAAGTGAACCCAGGCAATGCAGCTCCCAAGTCACATTTTATACATGACATTGATCCATGGATTTCTCCATGCAGTATTCCTGGGAAGAAAGATAGGCATAGCCTAATGTTAGTGATACAAGCTTCCCCGGAGGGAAACTGTCTAGAGCTTGGAAACATAATTTCCCAGACTCTGTAATATCCTAGGTCCCAAGGACCATCTTTAAATGGATTCCCATTCTATAAAATACGTGCGTGCTCACAAATAATGCAGTGGTGGTATCTCTTTGATCAGAGAATCTGCTGTTATCATGCAGTTCAAGAAAAGCATCCAAATTCCACACGAGAAGTCAGCCAAAGAAGTTGAGCCCTGGGCCAGTCACTTAACCTTTCTTGATCTCAGTTTCCTCATCCTAAATGAGGGGTAAGGACTTGGTGATCTCTAGGGTCTGTTTTGAAATTCTGCAAGTATTTTATAAATGTCACTAACAATTTCAGACAAACATTAGAATTCCAGAAATGGATATGTCAACTGAATAATGCGTAGCAGATGCCATGTGGAAACTCTGTCATGATCGTTCTTGAAAAATAAGCCTTCTTTGTTTCATTAGTGACACAGGAAGGCAAGTACCCCAAAGACTTCCTTTAACAACTTGAAAAGTCCTTCTAAAAAGACAAATGCAAAAGAACTGAGGTGTATTGTATGGAAAATGGGAAATGGTATTTAATATCAATTTTTTTGGTCATAAAAATACCATAGCCTCATACCTCAATTGATCCAAGTATTCAAGAGAATGAAATACATTTTACTGAAGTATGCTTGAGGCCAACAGTATCATTAACTAATTGATCTCTTGCTTAGGCAAGTGATGAATCAAGCTAAAATATCTATTTCCTGACTGTTTATGTTTAAACACCACCATTTCCTAAGGAGAAACTTGCAAATGAAGCACTTCCTCATTTAACAGAACATTCTGAAAACCAGCCCTTGAAGGGCTCTCAGTGAATTCCCAAGCACATCATATAATGATTTTAGTTTCCTCAGCCCCAGCATTGTCATGTCCTGTGATAAAAGTAAGAAGAGGTGAAAGGTTCATGTGTTTTCATTTATCCTTTTTTTCATTTACTCTTTAGAATAGCTTCATGATTTTATCTTTGTCTGTTCATGGTTGTTCTAACAAAGTGAGAACATGTCTTTTTGCACCGTGTATTTTTTTTCCGGATAGCGTTTTAAATTTTTTATGTATTAAGCTATAATTTACCAACAGTAAAATGTACAAATCTTAAGTATACAGCCCAATGATTTTTTTTTTCCATGTTATGTATCAAGTTAACCGCTGCCCAGATTAGGATATAAAACATTTTCATCACCCAGAGAGTTCCCTTGTGCACCTTGCTAGTCAGTAACCCTCGCCCTACCGAAGTAACTGGCATTCCGATTTCTAGTCCCATGGACTAGTTTTGCCTGTCCTTGAAATTCATAGAAATGGAACCACACGTTATGGACGCTTTTTGTCTGACTGCTTTCACTTACTGTAATATTTTTTAGATTTTCTGTGTCTGGGTATCTGTAGTTCATTCCTTTTACTGCCGAATGCAGGGATATAGGACAGTCTGTTTATCCGTTCACCTGTTGATGGGCATTTGGGCTGTCGCCAGGACTAGGGCTATTATGAATAATGCTGTGATGAATATCCTTGTGCCAATCTTCTTGGGGACACATGCACTTGCTTCTTTTGCATGTAGCCCCAGAAGTGAAATTATTTGTCATAGGGTAGGTACGTGATTAACTTGCTCTGTATTTTATGAACACTATCAGAGAGCTGCCACATGAAACATCTATTGTTTATCTGAGATCTGCAGGTAGGAAAAAAGGGGAATTTCTGGGCACACTCATAGTAATCTCCCAGATCTAGCATTTGGACAGTTACTAAATAGACGATCCAGCAGTTTTTCAACAGTTTCCTGTTCACACAGACAGGGTGAATGCACCTTTTACATCCTTCATGGATGCTGGTGAAATCCTGCCCTCTACCATCAGGGAGATTGTTCTCTGGAGACCAGGTGTTGTTTCAAAACTCAGATTTCCTAACAGGAAATGTGTCACAAAACAAATCTTAGCATGTGAGGATCCTGGGCAAGGCCAATCTGACATCTCATTTGACCACTCAGGCTTCCACAGAACTTGATAACCCCTCACGTCTAAGACTTCCCTGTGTCCCTGAACCAAGCAGTAGACGTCAGCCTCAGGAAGTCTCAGTCATTTTAAAAACCGATCTCCCTCTGTTCAGATAATCATCTTTCCTCTGATTTATAGTTGCTGGCCTGCAGGTGTTAAAAAGGTAGTCTTCACTGAGCCAGAGAGCAATAATCCCAGAAAGTATATCTCCACAGCTACACCACCCTCCCCTGTCACCCACCATCACATCCAGCCCGCTCCTCACTCCCTCCTGCTGTGAATCTGTAATGTGCCTGGGGTCATATTTGTGTCATTGGTAGCAAACTCTTATCATTCTGCCCCCAAGTCGAAGGGAGAAAAATGCCCACAGGGATCAAGGAGAGTGTCTCCTTACACAAATCTTTTTTCTGATAAGAGGTGACCCATAGCCAGAACCAGAGATTTATATATGCATTTTGACATAAATCTGCATCTGTAATTATGAGTCATAACGATCTTTATAGGCTGCACTAAATTGGTGAAGAAGAGTTACTGTTATTGACAAAGCATTGACCTGAACATTAGTGGAGGAAGAGCTAATTTTTTTTTCTTCCTGAGGAGTGAGACTTCTTTTCTAGTTGTGAATCACTTTGAACCCAGGCCTTTGTCAAGTATCTTTTCACATCTGAAAATAAACATAACTGAGCCTCCCATACTCATCCTATATCTTTACATAATTATATGAAAATTTCAAAACACATTCTAGAAGCGTTTTGATCACTTCCAAGACAATGATCAGGGTATGGGAGGTGGCTGAAGAGGCCAATCTATATTTTGGGAAAGCAAGTTATCTGTGAGATGTGCTCCCATGTCTCAAAGACCAAAGCCTATTTTTAGCTGGTCATGCTGGGATTCAAGTGTGGATCCACCATTAGCATTAATAGAGCTAGGGGCGGCTGACTGCTGTGTAGTCAGCTCAGAAAATGTACTCTTTGGAGTGGTGGAAGGTTAAAGCGAGCTTTAAATCACAGCCTTATCATACTTGCATGTTATTGGCAAGTCTGCCTAAAAATAGAATCTCATTACTTTAATTCTACAGTATTCTTAGGTGAGCCAACCTTTATTATTAATAACAGCATTTCACATTTATATAGCACTGTCTGCTTAAGAGAACTTCACAAATTATACACATAAAACTTTCCTACCTTAATGTAACAAGCGATGGGTTCAGAGGGCAGGAGCTGGGTGGTAAGTAGTGCCCCCCCCCCCGCACCAGACAGGAGGACGAAAGAAATGTCACAGGGTGGCTCTAAACAAAGCCACTCTTTGAAGTTGAGCCATTTTAATTCTTTCAAAGTATGTTGCGTTTTCCATCGATGATTAGCAAGGCCCTGGGGACATTCACAGTAACTTCAGGAATAATAGGCGGCTTCTATAATACATTTTGTGTATATCTATTCAGGTCTTAGCTGAATTTTGGAAACAATAAGGGCAATAAAAATGCACACCTTCCCCCCACCCCGCCTTTCTCCAACCAACCAGGTGTTTCTGAAGTGCCCTCTCTGTGGGTTCCCATATCCCACTTGGGAAGCCAAACCCAGCTATTTAGGATGGAAGGAGGATGGAACATTATCATCCACCTTTAAGCTTATACCAATTCCTTACCAAATTGCTTAGAATAGTTCGTAGAGTAAGTAGCCATGTTTTCTGGATAAATGCTGTGTGGATGTGTAAAGAATGCCTTTTGAGTATGGAGTAATGTGGTAGGCAAGATTCTAGTTCAACTATGTAGCTTAATAATTGTGTGAGTGTATGTGTATGTGTGAGTGTGTGTGTGTGTGTGTGTGTGTGTGTGTGTAAGAGAGACAGAGATGTGTAGTGGCGATAGGTATTCAGACAGCCTGCAATTCAGTGGGACAAATAGGAAATGGGATCATAATTTCTATACAGTTAGTGCATTTTACTGAAAGCACGTGTCATCTAAAGAAGCTGTCAAGTCAACAATTCCACATTAATGACCAGAGAAGTACCTTCTCTGAGTCAAACACTGAATGGGCATGAAAACACTGAATAAGACATAATCTCTACCCTACAGCAACTTGCAGTCCAATGGGGGAAAATATGCAAAAGGGAATTTCTTTTTTTTTAAAAGATTTATTTATTTACTTGAGAGAGAGAGAGAGAGCATGAGTGGGGGGTGGGGCAGAGGGAGAGAATCTCCAGGCAGACTCCCCGCTGAGTGGGGAGCCCGATGCAGGCCTCAGTCCCATGACCTAAGAGATCATGGCCTGAGCCAAAACCAAGAATCTGGCGCTCAACTGACTAAGCCACCCAGGCACCCCTAGGGAATTTCAATTGGTGGGAAAAGCACTTGGATAAGAATAGAGTACACAGACATTTATAGGAGCCCACAGGAGAGGAGCATGACCAGATCTTGGGTGGTCAGGGAGTGCTTCCTGAAAGAGATGGCATTTAAGGTAGCCAAGCAAGGAAGGACGGGAGGAGGAGAAAGCCTCTAAAGGAAGAGGAATCATCAGGTACAGAGTCCTCAAGGCAAAGAGAGCTTCACAAACCTAGCACTGAAAATGGGTGAGACCAGGGTGTATCTCATCAAGAGCACATAGTGGCCACTGGAAGAAGGAAGAGAATACTGACGGGCTGTGTATACCCCACTAAGGAGCTTGGGCTTTATCCTAAGAGCAATGGGAATTGACAAAGTAGTATTTTAATGGGATAAGACTGTTTCTATTTTGAAATATAGCAGGTAAGATATTTCAGCTCACTGCTTCATATTTGTACTTTTGAAAGTGGCCTGCAGTCTCTTTTTCTCCCTTAATTTCCCTTT
The DNA here is from genome assembly GCF_009762305.2 of Zalophus californianus. NCBI lineage: Eukaryota > Metazoa > Chordata > Mammalia > Carnivora > Otariidae > Zalophus > Zalophus californianus. The sequence continues at coordinate 139,569,398 of NC_045597.1, read as the reverse complement.
TCTTATCTCCATATAGACTGTCCCAGGATACCTACATCTCAGCATTGAGTCAAAGTTAGCACACTGGGTCTTCCTATGAACTCAGAAGTAAAATCAATGGAAAAACCCCCAAGACAGTGGTTGATACCTGGATACATTCAATACTCCCAGCTGCTTTTGTGACACCAGTCCCAGAGGTAAATCCTACAAAATGTCACCGAGTCTTGTGCTCTTTAGATGGACTAGGCCATGCGGAGAGGGACAAAAGAGAATTGCACAGAAAAAGGGCATTTCTCTCACGTTGACCATGATAAATATGCTTGTTCAGGGAAAAAAAAAGTGAACTAGAAAGCTTAGGAGTCTGATCTGGACAGGAATGTATATGTGTTTGTGGTTCCCAGATGGAAAAATGCTTCATAAAAGGCCAGCCCATTGGCACTGTTAACTCCTATCATGGTACCTGACAATGTTCGCAGAGGGTTGGCTGTTTCCATTCTGCAAAGCTTCAAGGGGACTTGCTGACCCAAAGGATCAAAATCATGGTGGAATAAACACCTCCAAAGGCTTCTGGAGGGGGAACAGTTCAACTGCCTTTCTTCTTCCTCCTTTCCTTCCTTGTTCAACCCCATAGATGATTCTACTCCCCGCCCCCATCACCTCTGATGCCCCACGTGACTTTTGGAGAAAATACTGTGGTTATTAGTTATTAGTCTGGATAAAAAAAAAATTAAGCTGATTATTATGGACCATCCCTTCCCTTTGGAAATTTCTCTCAACTGTAAAGTGGAGATTTGGGGAGGATTTGATGAGACAATCCCTGTAAAGAGCTAAGCATGGACCTGGCTTATAGGAAGACCTTAATCAATGTTAGCTATTTCTTGTCTTCTTGTGTTCCTATGAATTAGTCTGATTTTCATATGGTTCTTCAGAACAACCTACAGGTCCTGTGTCTAACATGGCAATTCTTCCTTGTCTTCCAACTTCCAAGGATTCTTGGGAGTTTGGGTAACATATTGCATTATTGTATCCTCCAATAGGCACTTACATCATTCAATGCAGTGCTCTTTTAGCAAATAGTTTTGAGCTGGAGATTTTCTGTAAGAGAAAAGAACTCAAGCTTATTCTAGAGTTTGGTAAAACTCTATTTGCACAATGCATTATCAATTGGAAAGAAATTTGGAAATATATATCAAGATCCACAAAAATGCCCAATTTTTTAACCCAATCATTATATTTTATTTCCAGGAATCTTTTCTGAGGAAATCATCCAGAAGGTAAGAAAAATATGATTATAAATATATTAATGACAGTATGATTTAAAGTATCTTAAAACTGACAACAACCTAAATATCTATCCGTAGGGTTGTGGTTTAATTCACACTGGCATATCGAATCAAGGGTATATTGGCAGCTCAATTCTGAGGGCCCACTGGGAATTTTCAGAAGGATTCTGCAATGACATCCACCCCGGAGGAAGGTTTGAAAGAACAAACTTAACAGACTCTTTCTAATACAGCCCTCTCTTGAAAGGGAGTTATTTTCAGGTGCCGGGGTGGCTCAGTCAGTTAAGTGTCCGACTCCTGGTTTGGGCAGGTCATGATCTCAGGGTTATGAGATCGAACTCTGCCTCAGGCTCCATGCTCAGCACGGAGTCTGTTTGTGATTCTCTCCCTTTCCCTCCACCCCCCACCCACTCTCTCTCGTGCGTGCTGTCTCTCTCTCAAACAAATAAATCTTAAAAAAAAGAAAAAAAGAAAGGGTGTTATTTTCAAAATGGCCAGCCAATTTTGCTCTTCAAACATAATGGGTAGATGGCTCTTGGATTGTAGCTACCAAATCCCGGTAGCACAGAACAATAGCCTCACGCCTCCCAATAAATGATTAGTGTAAGCACAGTGTTTTGAGGCTACAGGTTATGCTCTTAGTCAATTTACATGTGTGATTTCATTTTATCCTCACAAAAATCCAACGAGGTATTATTACCCTATTTTACAGATAAAGAAACTAAGTTCCAAAGCAGTGCAATTCATCTGTCTACTTGAAAGCCAGTCATGAAATTGTCCTGAAAATCAGGTGACCTTGTGTATATGAAACCATAGTAACCTCTCAGTACATAACAGCTGTTAGTTTTATAAACCACTATGCAACATTGCTTCCAGCAGTGTTAAACAATCCAGTTTTTTAAAATAAAAAGTGATTTTTGGTCTGAAACAGAAAACATGAATGCCATGTGGACAAGTTCCAGAAGAATAATTTGGCCAGTACCTTTAGTAAGCAGAGCCTTTTAGTAATTAAAACTCCTATTCCATCTGTCACTTTAATAGCCAGTTCCTTGCCAAGCTGGAGATAAAGGTAAACAATGCTTTTGGTCAACGGGGTTCTTCACTATTGGTCATGGGAGAGCCTTCCTCCATGATGGACAACCAGAACAACTTCTTGGGGAATCATGCTAAGACACTTTAGAAACAGGGAGAAAGGGAGGGAGAAGGTTGAGAATGTAGAAGAGCATGAGTAAATTTGCTGTGAGAAAGTATGCTTAGCAAATGAATTCATCAGCACGGATATATGAACTGTCATTTGATAAAATTAAATGAGGCAAACATTTAATGGTGTTAGGCTGTAGCGATCCAATTAAATGATTGATTTTCTCAGAGTAAGAGCGTTCTTAAAAACAGTCTTTTCACACAGCATATGAAACTATCCCTCAGTGAACACGTTCACCTTTTATTACATTCAAAACTTATTTTTCAGGGCGCCTGGGTGGCTCAGTCGTTAAGTGTCCCAGGGTCCCGGGATCGAGCCCCGCATTGGGCTCCAGCCCTGCATCGGGCTCCCGGCTTAGCAGGGAGTCTGCTTCTCCCTCTCTTTCTGCCTGACACTCCCACTGCTTGCGGGCTCTCTCGCTCTCTATCAAATAAATAAATAAAACCTTAAAAACAAAAAAAAACACTTATTTTTATAAAGCATGTGGAGCAAAGTCCCCTCGTTCTACATCCAATTACTGCTCCGTTGTATCTTCAGGCAGATCACCGTGGCTTCCCATTAGGTGTGCAAACAGCCCACCAGCTATGGCAGAGCCAGAGAGATAGGGGAGAGGCTGGGCTCTTGCAGCGTTCTGGAAGCACTCTCACTGAACCAGTCTGCAGCAGGGAACAAGCCCATGCTCATTTCTAGAGGAAAACCCAGCGTGAGAAAGCCCTTGCTTTATTTCTGACCATCATTAAAGGCTTTACTCTATTAAATGGAGTCTAGGTGTTCCCTGCTTTTCAGAAGTTCGCATTATGCCACTTGGCTTTTATGAAACACCTATTTAGTACCTGTTTTCACTAACTGAAAGAAATCTGAAGAGGATTTGCACTTTTTTGAAAAAAAGCCAAAAGCAAAAACAGCGTTTTGCAGCGAGCCGTTGTAGCGGCGGCAACACACACTCTGAGGCCGCAAGAGCGACCCCGCCAAGCTCCTTCCTGGGACCACACTCGGCATCTCAGCAGCAAGCGGCTCTAGCTTTGAACAGTGTCTGAGGGCATCTGTGCTTTATCTCCATTTATTTTGTGCATCCATTAGCAAGATGTGTCCTAAGGTACCAGAAAAACCTATGAGAGGTTATTTTGGGGGGCTGGGAATGCCCAACTATTTTTCCATATTAATTAATGGCAATTGCTTCTTTGCTTTACTTATATTGCCGTGGCTGATGCAAGATTTCCTAGGAATGCTCTCCCTTCAGACAGCGGGGAGACCTGTGCGTGCTTGTGCCTTTTTGCCCCATTTTTCTACTTCTACACGTTCCAGGCCAGACTTTCCTTACCTGAACTTGAAATAAGCATGATTTTGCCTCTCCTCTCCATTTCTGCTATTTGTTTTGGGCTGCTTTTCTGAAATGAGAATAATGGCCAAAAAAAAAAAAAAAAGGAGAGAGAAATATCATTCAAACTTTTTTTTTTTTTTTAATGCTAGGGCTTACTTAAAAGAGGTGTTTATAAAATAGGTAAAGTTCGGCTTGTTAGCCTCTCCCGCGTAGAAGGTGAAAACTGTGGAAGAAGGCCAGCACTCTAACTGATGCTTGAGAAAAACTGCATCTCCACCGGAAACTTGGAAGAAAAACCATGGAATGGAAGGAAGGCGCAAATAATCACATAACATCTCAGAAACCTTGCTCTGAGCAGCTTAATGAGCTATTTGTGTCTCTTCGTGGATTTTTTTTTTTTTTAAGAAAAATGAGATGAGACACTTTTAATTTTCCCCTCCTCTGTAGTCTTGGAGGTTGTTTAATCTCAAGTGAACTCAATTCGCATTTTCCTGGCAGTGTTAGCTATCAGCTCAAGCCATTTTACTCATTGCATCATACTGCCAGTCAGCAAGCAGGGACCTAATTAGCTCTTTGCTTTAATGGCAATAGTTAAATTTACATTATTAATTTAAATATTACAGACTCTGTGGACTTGAGCGCATAGCTGACATAAAGATGTAAAATGAATAATAAGATGCTGAAAAACACCAGAGTCATTATTCCCATCATGTTCAAACTTTCAGCTATAATGATATCAATTAAAACTCTAATCCTGGCCAAAAAAAAAGCTTTGCTGGTTCTCTTTTGTTATAAAAGCCACAGTTATATTTAAATGCTGGGCTGGAGTATTCAAGTTTTACTTTGCAAAATACAGTGGTCGCATCTGTCAAGAGGCCTAATTACAGTTCTGATTATATTTTTTGCTTTTTAAAATACCCGAACAGTAAAAATATTGTGAGTTTGTCAGCGTCCTCTGTGCATCCCTGGCTCTTCCTAGGTCCTGAAGGGCTACAGTCATTGCGGTGTCAAAACCTGTTTGGGTTGCAAGACAGATGGGACCTTCAAAATGAAATGTACCTATGACTGTTTGCTACTATATATATAAAATGTCTCATTTAGTCTCATCTGTGATTTTCCAAGAGGAAAACGTTCCAGGAGCAATTTATCTCAGTCCTCCAGGTTTGTATCATTGAATGACCATCCGAAAAGCAGGACCAGAATCTTTTCTTAAAGGGAAACTGCCTGTGTTGGGGATGTTTTTCCATGCAGTGGTGGAACAGTATTGAATAACATTAAAAGGAATGAAATGCACCAGATGAGATAACTGAAAATGATGAACTTCAACATTCTCAGTTGGAGTATGAACCCTTTCATTTGAGTTCCTAAAATATTTCATACTGTATTTGGGGGAACAAAACAACAGGTCGAAAAAAGAGGCAAAAAAACATTTTTTATTTTAGTGCCAGATTGGGCATTTTAGCCTCCTTGCCACCTAACCAGCTCTTTACGGAGTAAACCAGTTTCAAAGTTCTTTGACGTGAGCTCCCTCCCGGGTCAAAGCCACCCTCTCCTTGAACAGGGCTGCAAGCCCAGCTGCAAAACCTCCTCAATCCCCTGACTCCAATCATGGCTGTTATTATTATTATTATTTTATCTCTGATTGAGGATTCTAATTTCCCCTTTAAGTAGGTTCCTTGTGGCCAGGCTCTGTGTCAGGTGGCACTAAGACTTGAACTCAGATCACTGGGTTGGTATTATATAATATTGCCTCTGTGGAAATGCTTGGGGAGAGAGAACCTCAAGATTCTGGAACGCCTGAGACCATGCTGTAGGTACTAAAATTTTGAGATGCTCAAATTTTGAGACTTACCTGGAAGTAAGTCTCAACTAAAGTGACTCTCCTGGTTGTTAACTCAAGGGCCCTGTTTTGAGCCAAAGTCAACTCCAAATCCTGGGAAACCAGCCTCCACGGAAAAGGCCCCCCTCTTTCCTCTCGTCCTCATTGTCTGCTAGCTGCTGTACTTCCGGTGTGTTAAAGCTCGTGGGGCAGAGAATGCTTAGCAAATTAATAGGAGGAAAAAACCTGACTTTCCTAGCTCATAAAAGGTTGATACCTTCCAGCCATGCTGCTGAACGGAATGGGATTTATGCTGTAACTTTCTTCCCAGATGGGAAAGTGCTTTACAAATAATGGAACTAATGCAATTTATTTCTAGTGAGTAAATTTGTCACCGTGGATGTTGTATTAACTCTCTAAGGCCAATTCAATTGGGGATTCAGTAAATAAGCTCTTTCAGTGTACCACATGATGCCCCACTGGTTAGAAAGAGTCCTAGATAAATAGCAATTTGATCCTTTGCCACCTTGAATTCTATAATCCTCGAAACATGCTTTTGAGAAATGTGGAAAGGATTAATGCCTCCATTTTCCTGCTGGAGTAGCTGAGGAACACGTGCGATAAGGAATGAGTCCGGAGATCTCTGATCTCGTTCAATTCTATGACCATTTAAAGTCCTCATTTCATGAATATCTTCCAGGCTTATTCCTGGGTCATGTTTTTAAAAGGGATCGGCAAAACCGGGCTCGAAAAACACTTCTCTGACTCAGACACAGCGGCTGTCGTCCCCTTAGGTGAATTTGAAACTACCTCCTTCAGTATTCTGCTCTCACGAGCTTCTGTTTTATTCTCGCCCTTGGCCATTCTGAAGGGTTTCATTCTTTGAAGGGGCATCGCTCCGTGCATTATGTACTGGATGCTTCCTTCATACTAAGCTGAAGGTCATTGTTTATTGAGCCAAAGTTGGCACTGAGAATGGAAACAAATGGGAAAAGGATGTGTACTTGAATTCACGCTGTGTTATTTATGCCCATGGACCATGGCACGTAGCACGTATAAGGAGTTTCTATTTATTTATTTATTTCAGTGAACTCGGGTCGTCCTTCACGAAACGAATAAGTATAGCACGAAATTGGATTTGGGGAAAGAAAGAAACTTGTATTAAAGAGCAACGCATGTGACCACGCTGCAGTGCAATTCTCTGAACAGAATTCCTTTGGAAAAGTGAAACTCAAGCACCTGGCTTTACCAGACTGTTCAGTTGGGTGAGATGTTGACTGCTGGGAAAGAAAAACAAACCCGAACTCGAGGGGAAACCATTTCTTATAACTCAATGGATAATAATTCTGTAGTTGTGCCATTCGAAAGTCCGAGTAATGCTCCTTAATTCCTATGTAGCCTATGTAGGATTTAAAATGCCTTGAGGGATTTGCTGGAAGCGTTGTTTTATTTGTTTTAGGCAAGTGTTGTTTCACGTTGTTTTAAATAAGGAAGATGGAGCAAAATTGATAAGGGTTTTTTTTTTTTTTCCACCTAAATAAATGAGGTCCATTTTAACGTGAGCACTAATTTGGCACCATGTTTCCTTGATTAGTAGTTAGTATTGTTATTATTCCCTGAGAGTTTTATTCTCATGATGTCACCGTGGGTAGCTTGGTATTTCTGAGCTTTTCCGGATTCTTTCCTGTGAGTAATTTGCCTTCTTTGGATATTTGATAGATGGCATTGTATGAAAAAAATATTAAAATACTCCAACGAACAATGTACGTGTCCATTGTGAATTCTACATGAAAGCGGTCTTGGAGCGTGTTGGGAATATAGAAGTTTGGGTCATTTGCTTTTTCCAGCTTGCCTTTTTCTATTTTGCAAAACATGCTGAATGTACTGTTTGTCCTGATGCAGACTGTGTTATTTATGAAAGGTCTGCGTGGAGGAAGAAAAAATAGGTGGTATTGTTCAAAGAACCATTAAGGAGATATTATTTGAGGTAATAATATAATTAGACTTTGTTAGAGGGAAATGTAAGTATTCGTAATTTTAGCTTTTATATAGGAATGTAGCTGTGGCTAATTAAGGGAAAAGTCAACTAATTCATAATGTTTAAATTTAGTGTTAAACCTGATAATATATCTGAAATTTCAAAAGCTAAAACAACTCCAGTGCTAGCTCAAAAGCGGTTCTTTAATTTCGGGTTCAGATAAACACTGTCTATAGTAACCAAAATTCTAATTTTATAGAGCCATCTCAATCTTAAAAGGAGTCAAAGACAAAAGAAAATTCCCTACAAATCTGCCATGTTCAAAGTATCTACTTCAAAAGAGAAATTTTTTTTTTTTATCTCCAATTTATCCTGACAAAAATTCTCCTGGGCTTTTATTTCAAAAGATGAAAAATGAGCCATGGCAGTCAACAGTGGATGGTGACTATTTATCTGTTTACACCTATCCATGTGATTGCTAAGAAAACCAGATTAGATTTTGAATGTGATATGAAGAATGTACGCTATTCACAAGGCCCTATTCCTCAGAGGAGAAATAGGTTAAAAACTCAAAATTAAGTTTTAGAAACCATACATTTCATTTTGGGGAACAATAACTCAAAGCCTGATTTTTTTTCAGGGAATACATATATGCCCAATTTTTAAATAAACGTATCATACAGCATGTGAATTCGTGGTTTGTAATTTATCTCAACAGCAACAAAAAATCACAACACAAATTATTTAATGATGTCCATATTTTAACTTCCGTGACAGGTGTCTGTCTGAACAATCCCTCTACATCTTCTTTTGATTAATTGAAGAATATAAAAAATGCACGAGAGAAGCCTTTTATTATAGCCTTCTTCGGCAAATACCTTCCTAAAGCAAAGGGCATTTTATCACATTAATAATAGCCCTGAAATCAGTCCCATTTTCCGTTCCTGATTTTCATAGACTGCATTTCTTTAAGTGGGTGTGCACCTGTAGGAAATGTCATATGGCAGGCAGCCACACTGCCATAATCAGAAACCAAATTCATTTTCAGAGGAAAGTAGGAAATACACAATGGCATACGTGCCTCTTTTACGGCCACATCTGCACAGCTCAGGGAAAAGTTTGCAGATATGTCTGCTGATCACATTACAGGGCTGTTATGAGAGAATAAAGTTGCACCTTTGATGGGCCATTGCAGCTGAGGTAGAGGTCCCCAGTTATTAGAAGTTTTGCATGTCGCAGAGCGGAGCAGATTGGAGACCCAGACATACTTTCTGCAACTCACTGAATTTTTGGTCATTTCCATCAAATATCAATGGACCTGTTAAATAGAGGTGAACAACATACACGCGCGCGCGCATGCGCACACACCAGTAGTAAAGATGACTCTAGCTTATTTCTGACTTTCACCTCCACGACAGAAAGTCCCTGTGCTCACACAGTGCCTCCAGGACACCAGCTGAGAACAAAGCTGCTTTCAGAAGTAGTAAGTGATTTCATTCTATTAATGTCCAGGTGATATGTGAAGCCCATTATCACATCACTAATGTGGCAGCAGACATTTCCTGGCCAAACCAAGGTAGCTCAAATGTTTGTGAAATGTGTAACTGGAAAAGGCAGTCCTGAGAAACTCTTTTTATTTTTCACTAGTGCCCCTAAATGCGAAACGCAACCAAAAAAACCCTGATCTTTTAAATTAAAAAAAAAAAAAAGACAAAATTGAACTCCACATAAAAGATCCCAGGGAGCATTGAAAGAAAATAATTTGTAGGATTTAATTGAAGGGTTTTGGTAAAGCATTTGTGTTCCAGATGTAATGTGTGGCATGTTATCAGAGAAAGCAGGGGGAAAAGCTATTAATGTAAAAAATGAGAAATTCCAGTTTGATGTCAGAACACAGAGAGTGGACGGGAATCATCCCTAACTGTCCATTGTTCTCCTGAGGACATCTCAAAGCACATTGGGGACCACCTATATGGACTCCAACAGTCAGGCACCGTGCCCCACAAAATTAATGTAAGTTGTGAGCAGGAGAAGCAGCTCCTAGACATATCAGGCATACTGAAATACAGAGATAAATAGCAAGGCTAAAAACAGAATCTGCAATATGATTAAAAATAACAACTGCTACCTAATTTTGAGGAGACATTGAAAAACAATACACACATTCTTGTTTAACATTTTGTTAACGATGCCAAGTCCATATTATCTAACTGTCCTTTCCTTTCTGAATAAAGAACTCATCTCAAATAAATGGAAATTGATCATTTTCCAGATGGCAACGCACGTCTACCCTGACTTTTTTAAATGAGATATGTTACTTTAAAAACAGTTAAGATTAGAATTCTAGGTAAAAATTTTAAGATCTAAAATGAATACAGTAAAATCAATACTGATTATTAGGAGTAAAAGTGCTAATTGAGGCTGTAAAATCTTTTAAGAACTAAGAGGAGAAAATTTCCAGTAAAGCTACAATAAATTACTATTAAATAACCAGAATATTTGTGTGGAATTTAATGTCAGTACATCAGACTACCTGAATTTTTTTTTTTTAAGTAGTGTATTACTGATTCAGTCCGGAAGACTATTCCAGTAATATTACAAGAACAGTGTCACTTTGGCAAATTACCTTTTCAACTTATATTGCATTATATTCTAGTGAAACCTACTTTTTAGATTTCTTATGCTTTTAAGAATTCATTTTTAATTATTGCTTTTTCTTCTTCTTCTTCTTCTTCTTCTTCTTCTTCTTCTTCTTCTTCTTCTTCTTCTTCTTCTTTTTATTTGGTCCTCAGGTCTTTCAGAGCTTAATATCTACTGTTCTCACACTAACATGAAAGCAAGATGATTTTATTGAGAGAACACATTTTAATATTGAACACAACATTCTGACAGCTGATATTCTTGATGACAATTTTAAAAGAATAAAAAGGGCTTTATTCTTATAGCTGTGTTCTTATAGGATCTGACCCAAATTTTCAGTCAACTGCCTTGAATGGGCAAATGTTGGCAAGGTCCAGATCCCCTAGAAAAGTTGCTTTCATCAAGGCAAAAGCTGGTGCTGATTTCAGGTCAAAGAACCCCAACATTAAATCTGTATGTTAGCATTTAAACACTCCATTTAAGAACTTTTCATTCCAAAACACTCCGAGGGCTCCATCGAGGCTGAAATCCACAGTCTGGAGCAACATTTAAATGGCCTGTGATATATTATTATTCCCTTTGGAGGCGTAAGGAATTCTGGTCTTTCTCAACAGCTGCTTCTCTATCTTTCCCCCCTCTCATTTAGTCTCATCGTTTGCACTTGATCTAGCTACTTATCCCCCCAGAAAAAAAAAAATCACATTTCCAGCTTTCTAGCCATATTTGAGGTTTTATCCATCCACCCAGAGAAAACAAGAGGGAAACGGAGACATTGTAAACTGGGCAACAACCTGTTCCTCCTCATAATCTTTATGGACTTGGTCGCCTTCCAGCATCTTATGGGTGACACGGAGTGACAGTGTTCAAGATTCCTGAGGGCCCCCAGGAACACGGTGGGAAGTTCCCCGAGCTGAGGTCAAGCAGGTCTCACCTTCCTGGTTGGTCCCTATTAGTGTTCAAAGAGCCCACGGAAATAAGAGTGAGCACAGATTCATAAAAACCTGGAATCTACCTCAAAGAATATCTCTTCAAATAGGTCCTTTTGCAGATGAGAACTGAGGACCATGAAAGTAAAGAGTTAACAAAGAATTGGGAAGAATCTCCTGCCTCCATCTCCATCCCAGGGGTCTCTTTTCAGGACATAGGCCACCCAATGGTTTCTACAGGCACCTGCAGTTTTGCTGGTTGGTTACTTCTAGGGAGTCTTTGGTGGAAACTGTTTAAGTGGCCCTAAGCGGGTAGGCATTATGGACAGTCTGTAGTCATCCAGAGCTCCCAAGCTGAGTTTCTGAACAAGTAGGTAGGCAAACACCAATAATATAAGGCACATGCTTCAGACTTACTAGGATCTGCACATAACCCCAGAATTCTTCAGGCATGTTGTCAGTATATTACAGCTTATATAATTGTCAATTTTCTGCCATGAACATGTATTTTTTTTCTTAAAGATTTTATTTATTTACTTGCCAGAGAGAGAGACACAGCGAGAGAGGGAACACAAGCAGGGGGAGTGGGAGAGGGAGAAGCAGGCTTCCCGCGGAGCAGGGAGCCCGATGCGGGACTCGATTCCAGGACCCTGGGATCATGACCTGAGTGGAAGGCAGACGCTTAACCAACTGAGCCACCCAGGTGCCCCGAACATGTATTATTTTTAATAAAAAATCCTAAGTGTTATAAAAATATCACCACTGATCATAGCACCTGTTTGACATCCCTTTATAGTTTATGAAGACTTTCATGTACTTATTCATCATATCTTTACAAATACTGTGATGTAGTGTTAGTGTCCCTATTTTCCAGATGAGGAAACTGAGGCTCAGAGGGATTAAGAGACCTGCCTAAAGATACTTAGCTACTAGGAGGCAGAACAAGAACATGAAATCCAAGTCCTCTGATCCTAAATCACAATCCCCCTTGACGTGAACATTAAAATGGCTTTTTTACAAGTTTTCATGAGCATCTTGATGAATACAGGTCTCTGAGAAGCCCAGATGTGTTTTCCAACTACTGCTTGGCTTTTACGTCTCTTTTTAACATCCTCTTTTTACTCTCTTTCAAATTTAATTTTGAGAGAATAAGATCCCGAGTCACCTAACTGGCCGGGAGACACTTGAGGACTGGGAGCCAGAAAGCCCACACTCAGGGAAATTGAGGCAGGGCTTGAAAGCTGAATGCATTTTGGGAGCACATCTTTTTAGGGCCTTAGGCACTTTATCTGCACACTTTTAAAATTTTAACGTCCTGTGAGTTCATTATAACCCCCTTCTACTGTAAGGATGTTTAACAAATACAATTGTCCAAGGAAACAAATCAATTAAGAACAACAACCACCCTAAGGAATTCAGTAATTTACTTACTACTAACTTAACATTCAGTGTACTTCAGGTAACATCTATCAACTCTTCTCCAGGAGATGTCTTAGGACGCACGGCAATTTACGATGTGGTCTGATGTCGGAGCTCTTGGGACAAAATCGGGAGCTGAAGTGTCTGAGAACTTGAAGTGAGCTGCTCTGTGTTTTCTGCCTCTCATTCCTCAAGGAAGCCTTTCTCTTACCCACAGCCTTAGCAAGGAAGGAGACTTGCATGAAAGGGCCAGTTTGGGATCCTTAGATTATCTGGGAGCACTGCCCACCACGACTTTTACTAACATTCAGTTGGGTCGGGGCCATAGCGCCAATGAGGAAAAAAAATAAAAGACTCTACTGTCCAGCTGCGTGAATGGCTGCCATCTTGGCTCCCTGCAGTGAAGTTCTCTAGTTTTTCTGGTTATGTTTCTAGGGAGACTAGAAAACCTACAATATGCATGCCTGTGCATGCATATGCGCATGCACACACACATACTCACACATATGAAATAAACATTACTTAGAGGTGGAATTCTGGTTCAGGCATCGACTCTGCCCCAGATGTATAAAAGTAATAGTAGCATAATCTTTTAAACCATTATTTTCCTTTCTAGTTTATTTTTATGTTGTTTATTCAGCTTTTTGTATACATTTTATCATTTCTGTTTTGTTTTTCTGATTATTCACACTTCCTAGCATATTTCTTCTATAGTTTTCACTTCAGGCCAAGGACATATTTAGTGACCTCAAAGCTTTCAAGTAGAATTCAACATGTTGAATTAATTTCTTCTTTATTCAAAGTGTTATTATGAGAATAAATGTGAAAGCACTTAAATTGTAAAGCAATATATACATGCAAGATGATATAATTGCTAATTTAATTTATTAACTGAATTCATGTATTCATTTATTAAACAAATATTTATGTAGTGTCCATCATGAAGCAGTACAATGCCAAGTGTTTGATGAAGTCAGAGTTGCCTGAAGACTCCCATAATTTTGGTTTGTGGACAGTAACTTACCCGTGGGTAATATGCCTTTGAAATTGTTCCTAATAAAAAGGATAGCATACACGAAACCTTTTTGTTTTAAATTTGCAAACAACTGAATTTGACTAAGACTTTGAAAACACACCATTCTACTCACAGCAAGAGTAATTTCTTAGCCTCATCCGCTGCAGGAAATTTTACCTAGTAAACAAAGGCTAGGTCTGCGCAGTGCAAAACAACATAGCTATTTGGTCTAAGTGTCTACCTAATTTTATCATTACAGAAAGCAAATTAAAATAACATGCCCTTAGGGGATTTTTCTTCTTTTCTCCTTTTCTTTTTATTTACTGTTGTTGTTAGTGGATGAGGTATTTTGAGAGGAGGGGGTTACTGAATAATTATTTTGGCGAACTGCATTGGTCCAGGGGCTGGGCATAACTCTAAATGCTTTTTGGGTTTTGATGCCCCTAAATCACATTAGATTTTGTTATTTGGATTTCATTGTCATTTTTATCGAATTGAATAGCTTCAACCTTACTTTATCAAAAACAGGGTTTCTCTGAATGGTAGCGAGGTAAAAAGAGAGGCAGAGAGATGGTGAGTGGAGAGAGAGAGAGAATCATTCTCCAGTAAGCCAATATTCAGGATCTACAGACAAATACTCATTTTGCAATTTCTGCTTGTGTTCTATATAATGTGCCTTTTGTGCCTGATGGCACCAAAAAAAAAGGGAATATACATTTCTTTTTTTAAATAACAAACTCTTTAAAAGGAGTTTCAAGCTCCTGGAAGTCAGCAAGTTTATCTTATTTTCTCTCTCTAGCACGTAGCCTGGGTCTGTCCATGTTTGTTAAATAAACAAATGAGTGAGTGAAGGAATGAACGAACAAACCAACTACAAATAAGGGAAGCCTGACTTTTTAAACACAATCTAATAAATAATAATAATGCAGTTTCCTCCTGTCTTGAGACACAGCACAGTGCTTGACCCGCACCAGACTTCCAGTAAGCGTTTGGTGTGTGGTGAATTCCACTGGCAAATGCTAGCAACCTTTGTAAGTGAAAACCAAAATAAAACAAAAACAAAAACAAAAGAACCTTAATCATTTTGTCACACATTCACTCAGATTAAGAACAGAGGCTCTGAGAGTATCCAGTAAATCACAGTTTCCAGAATGTGGCTGGTGGCATTATCTCCATTTTCCACACTAGAAAACTGAGATCCAGAGAGTTTAAATGATTTTCTCAGAATCTCCTAGCTAGTGATAGAACGTCAAACAACCACCAAGGTAATTCCTTGCAAAGAGTTTTTGGTGACATCTCAATATGCCAGCCTAGCTGTAGGCCTTGAGAAACTCAGGCCTTGTACACTGGATGGAAGGTGGGAGCTTCTAGAAACAGTGGGGCATTCCAGGATTCCGCTCTTGTGATACGGAACCGGGTGTTGAATCAGAAGCTGGGTAAGCATTACTCTGAGTTAGAGCGGTTGTATATATTTGTGAATGAATGAATTATGGTAATACCAGCAGCCTCCACCAAAGCTAGTGAACAAGGCTCCAGCCAGTACTAATCAACATGCCACCAGAATTTTAAAGAACATCAAGCACATATAAAGTTAGTCTGAGCTAGGAACAAAGCTATGCTAAGGTCATAAGCAGTGAGAATTTTGTGATGTTGCTCAGGGTACAGCGGTGATTTCCCGAAGGCAGGTCAGTGCAAATATTTTCAGAGGTCCACAGCAAAATAAGAGAACTTCTTTTAAGAGAGACAGCGTAGGAAGTCTTTCCTAACATTGAATTTATGCAATTTGAAGGACTTCATTCTTGGATTATGGTCTTCTATTGCAGTACTAAAATTCCCCTTTTTGTATGAAATGAGGATGTGAGGAGACTGGGTGTATTCAACGTCTTTACTGGTCTGCAGGTGGGCGGGAGTTGGCAATTCTCTGTTAATCTTCAGATTATTTCTGGAAACTTGGCCAGTTCATGAAATGCCAAGGTAAGGTAACCAACAGACCACAGAACTTCACCTGTCTGCCTGCTTTCACGAAAGTAAATAGAGCCTGGGACCACAAGTCACGGTGACCGTCTATCACTCTCACGACTGCCTGCAACAAAAGTGTGGTGACACCGGGACCATCCTCCTCGTCCTGGTGTCTGCAACTTTCTGGGCGTGTTACTGACTGGACGGGAGGTTTTCCCAGTCTGTTTTGAATTCATTCCTATGCTGACACAGGCTGCACTTTCAACCAAGTTTTTCCACTCAATGCTTCGTTGGATTCCCCTTGATGAGAGAGAATTCAGAATCTCTTGGTTCCCAAATCCAAAAAGCTTTCCAATGCACTGGGGTCAGGGAAAACTGAAGCAGTGCTTGCTTCGAATGACAGCCACACCTGCCGCCAACCTCCCCATAACGGTCCTGCTTTTCGGGATGGGATGTTAATTTCAAACCAGAAAGTCTAGTGAGTCAAGAAATAGAAGTTCCCCATGTGAGACCAGGGCTGTTTAAGAACACATGGTCTACTCTGATTACACACACATGGGGTTCTGCAATCATTAAAGAAAGATCACACTGATTCTGGGCACCCCAGCTGTCTGAATGTTGGGGAGCTTAGATTGTCACGTGCTTTTTGCTGTTATTCGTGTTGAGATCTTTTCATCTCTTTCTCTCTCTCTCTTTTTTTTTTTTTTTACATTGGTCAGAGAAAATGGGTGACGCTTTTCCTTTGAAGAACTTGAACAAAAGTTAGAAACGACAACATCTGTCACAACTGGAAACTCTGTATTGTACTTGTTCACTGAACAAGTGAACTGTCAGGAAAGCGAGCTGGGCCGGGAGGCAGCTTCCCCAGACCGTGAGCTGGACAAGCCATGACACTGGGCTTTGAACCTACATACTCCTAATCCAGCAGAGCACGTTGCTAGACAGCAAACTCAGTGAGAACTTTGATTTAGCAGAGAAATCCTGTAACAGCAGAGAACTCCAGAGTTGCTGAGCTGCTTGTCTAAGAATGCCTAAAACGGTCCTTCAGAGCCAGCGGATACTGATGGACGATTCACTGAACTGCATCTTCCCAAACTGGGGCAGTAATGAAGGAGGAAGACTTATTTCCCAAACCCTCCCCTTTGACCTTCTCTAAGCAGCCTAAAAAACATGGATTCAGAGAAAAATAAAAGCACATGTTCAAGAAAATGTAGACTACCCAGATGTTGTGCATCAGGGTCCAGAGTCGCTGACTGAGGGCCGTGCACATCTGTGGTATTATAAGCTGCCAACCATCTATGCAAATACGGGGGGAGGACCCCGAACTAGCACCTCAGACATTTACAAGGATCCGTTCACATGAACAAATCTGAGGAGGGCCATCTACGCTGATGTTAACATCAGATGGCGTGCTAAAAAGAGAGCTCTGGACTCGGAATGAGTGAAATTGGAATTCTGGTCCAAATTCTGCCGTTAATTAACCATGTGTCTTAGGCAAGTGATTCTGCCTCTTTGGGCCTTACTTAATTTCATTCTATGTCAAACAGAGATAAGACTAGAACATCTCCAAGGTCTCCAGCATCTCTAACATTTTCTGATTCAAGTTGTTGATCAAATATCAAGAGAGGATTGTTAAGGACTAGCATGGTTTTCGAGATAAATTTACGTCCTCCTCCTTGATGCATAATGATCACCTTCTCTAGTAGACCACAGCCCAAGGGTCTGGCGGAAGGGGGCCTAAAAGCTTAAATCCAATCTTGGCCTTGGAGGGGTCGGACATTCTTGTGTAGGGGATAGGACACATGCATCAGCTGCAGTACAGGGCAACCCATGCCCAGTGCCAAATGCTCAGCCCAGGCACTACACCGAATTCAAAGGAAGGAAAGCTAGGCCATCATTTGGGGCAGAAGAAATTCTTTTCAAGGAGAAGCAGAGCTTTAGCCAAATCTTCTCTGAAGGTGAGAAGCTAGATCAGACAACTTCTTAAGATCCTTAGAATTCTAAGATTAGAATGAATTAGCAACAATTACTGTTCTTAGTACATAAAGACTCCACCTCTAATAGAGCTGTAATTATTCGTACCATGAAAATTAGTAACATTTATAAAGGACTTGTTTCTCTAGCACAGATATTTCAGGATGGTTCATTACAGATTTCTTTGACTAATCACATCATACAGGCGAACTACCTTCCATGTGACTTAATAACTAATTCTGGTTTAAGTAATTGTTTGAAAATAAATTGAAGATGACTGCTGGAAACTATTGCCGCCAAACCACTAGGATTTCTCTCTTGAACATCCAGTAACCATCTCCTCACCATTGGTCATTCTGGGGTCACACATGGGCAGTGAAAAAGAACGAAAACCATTATTTGGCCACTCTAACGAGGTCTTCTCACCGGACCACCGACCTTTTCGCTTGGAAATTGGTGGGCAGGGAGAAGAGCAGAATTTAGAGATCTGCCATCATCAGGCAGCGTTGTGATGTCGCGCACAAAGAAATTTAGTAAGGACACACACACAAGCATCCCCCTGGTAGGTGGCAGAGAGATGAGTGTGGTGTGTCCCGCCTTTCAGGGTGCCCCACACACTATAGTTCCCCAGGAGAGAAGAGGACTCCCACTGGCAACGTTCAGGGTGGAATTTAGAGGATGTCAACTTTAGAAATAGAAACAGGGACAAAAGGCTAATTTCACATAATTGGGCCATCCCAGGTTTGCAGCTCCGATGGTGGTTGAAAAGGGAAAGATTTTAGAAAATAAAAAGAAAGCAGGAGTAAAATGGGAAAATGCTTATTTAAAATTAATGTCATACCTCATGTTCAGTTAGTCTCTCGTGAACTTTGCCTCACTCCCACACCCCTGCTTGTATATGCTTAAACTTGCAGACAACCATAAAATTAGTTTACATAAAAGCGCTAATTAACATACACCGCTGGAGGATAACAAACCAATCTTTTCATCTATTTTTAAATTCTTATTGTGAATCCTTAAAATATGCCCTGTTTAAAAGCATCACTGACTCAATTTTAAAACAGTGCCAAAACCTGCTTTCCTAATCGGCAAACTCGATAATTCTACCCCAAACCTCAGCGCACTCAGCAACAATTTAATAGCAAATATCTCTAGTGGGACTTCATATTACTAAGATTCTATTACTTTTTATATTACACAAAAAGTGCTAGTACACTCTAAAATATTATAAATAGTTCAGACCAGGCAATGCTTGTCAAAATATGTGAAAGTTTATTTTTTTGCACTTAGTAACCTGGGATTTTTATCTTGTATATTTATAATCTATAATGTGCCTCCCATAATTAGTATGAAATGTAGATTACTAATCAACTTCCTAAAGTTTCTAGACATTTTATTTCTGTTAATATGATTACTAAGGGTGATAAGTTGTATGGTTAATAACCCAATCCTGCTACTAAATGCAAATTCTAAACATATCTTAAAATAATTGCATAGATGCCTAAAATGGGCTTCTTTAATTATATTCTTCTTAGACTGCTAAGCAACTTTTTTTGATTAAAGGCATTTGTGTTTATGTTTCTTGAAGACTTTTAGTTTGAGGTTTAAGAGACATCTATTAATCTAGATGCTTATTTAATAGATAGATGTTGTAATACATTTTAAGTGACGTATAAGAAGTATACATCCCCCCTTTAACTAGTAATACTTCATATCTTGACAGAAGTCTCCACAAAACTGTTCAGTTTTTGAAATGTTCAAGTTTTTTCATCATTAATATTAGTCCAACTAGAAGTATATGGGAGTATGTCAATCTATAAATATAGAGATATTCCACATAGAAGAGATTTTATAATGCTTGTATCTTTTCAGCAATTTCATGCTAGTTCAATTGTTAAATTGATCTTTACTCATTTATTTTGTGACCACTATGCTGTTTATTTATTTGTAATAAATGCTATTCACAATGCAAATCAGTTTTTAGTAAACAATTCACATGTTTTAATAGAGATGGATTGCAAAATGCCACTTCCGTTGCAAAGCAGATCCACTACCGACATTTGCACTGAGTGGGGATTGACATGCTAGCAGCACAGACATATGGGTCTCCCTCGCTTCACAAAATATCCCCAAGGGTCGCAGAATGACAATCTTTTGGCCCAGCTCCCTGCCCCTCCTCTTCCCTTCACTGTTTCTCTAGTACGTTCTATCCCTCTAAACTCCCTCTTCACATTAGTATCATGAGTATTCATGTTTTAAAAACATTTACAAGGAGGTATGGCTGTCACAGGAACCAAAATACTCCAACTTATTCCCTCCCTATAGGCAGATTTCACCAGCCAGCCAAATCGTAAGGAGCGGCTCCTTGATGAACCCTGACTCAAACAAAGGAGGGCTAACTGGAAATCTTTCATTTAACACGCAAAGCGCATCCCGAGCCCTGGCACGGTCTTGCTCACGGGAATGGAATTTTCCACCTCCTCAGTGAGGGGAAGCATAAAACTGCTCTGCGTTCTCTTTGGCAAACATGCAGCCCTACTTCCTGACCATTTCCGTGGCCTAATCTGGACTGTGCCCCAGAAAGGGACTGACTCCCATGCAAAGCCTAGATGGCATCCTTGGTCTCTGATCCACTAGTCAGGTGCCTGGAAGGGACAAAGTTCAGAATAGCTTTAGTGGGTTGACAAGCAGATGCTGTCTTGTCTATCAATTTCTTATACAAACAATTCTGACAAACCCAGGACCCATTGCTGTTCCAAAAAGGTATTTGTGTTTCCAGGTGTAGCAGTCCATAAGCGTAATGCCCAGGGGCTTGGAATCATCAGGATTCCAAGCTCCTTCTTTTATAGACACAGAAAATAAGACCCAGAAGAGGTTAAATGATTTTCCAAAATTAGACAGCTAGCTAGAATGCTCCTGCTTTTCTTTACAGGCTTTTCTTTTGGCGGGGGGATGAGCCTTCACCACCTTTACTGGTTTTACAGCTATTAAGGAAACTAGACCACAAGGGATGTTGGCATCTGGCGGGGATGGGGAGCACAGTGAGCAGCAGTGTGCTCATCTTGGCTTTCAGAAGTCAGGTGGGTGCCTTTCTGTTCTTGTTAATGACAATATCTGCAGCCTAAACAAAAACCATTCACCTCAAGGTTAGCCTCCTCATAATGAAGAGTCTCTAAATTCTGAGTCCCAAAGCAAAGAAAAGCCACGTAGCTCTAGATCATTATTTGTGGGGAAGAGTGGAGAGGTGGTGGGTAGACGAATGCACAACCAACAGCCCTCCAACCCCTCTTCCTGCTTACTGCCTTCAGGTCTTACCACCTATGATTGTTTCTCCAAAGCCTCTCTTCTCCCTCTAAAACTCCTCTGAAACACTTCTGCGCTCTCCAAGATGTGCTCCTGCTCTTCGACCCTCCCCAACCATGTTTATTATATAAACTAAGTAGTTCTCTGGGCTTCTCAAATCTGCATTTCTACTTTTACCTGTGTGTGTGTGTGTGTGTGTGTGTGTGTCCATCCTTGTTACCCACCTAATCTTGAGTGTAAAGGATGTTTTTATAGATTTTCAAGCTTCTATGACTAGAGCTGATGTCTTTTGTGACAATAACTAGAATAAATGGGTTGGCCATGTCATGGAAAGCTCTTTCAATGTGACTAGCGAGAGGGTAATCTTCCCTGTCCTGGCCCTCAGTGTCCGCCTCCTGCCCACCCCCACAGGTAAACAGAGGGCACATTAAAGTTATTAAAGTTATTTCCTCATGCAAGGGACATCGGTTGTGGTGGAAGACGTTCAAGCACCTCCCTTCTGCAGCGAAAGAGATTAGAATCTACTGTTCGTGTCAGAGGATATTTATGAACTTGTAGAGTCCTACTAATTATACCATGTATACAATTCTACATGAATGAACCAAGCTGTCAAAAATCCAGGATGACAATATAACTGGATAACAATCTGTTCACCTTTAGGTGCCTCTACTTAACTCTGGAAGTGCCTCCCAACTCTCTTGATTG
Organism: Zalophus californianus; assembly: GCF_009762305.2. NCBI lineage: Eukaryota > Metazoa > Chordata > Mammalia > Carnivora > Otariidae > Zalophus > Zalophus californianus. The sequence goes on along the minus strand of NC_045597.1, from coordinate 139,547,876 downwards.
CCCCTACCCAAAAACCTCACGTGTTCCTTTGGTTAAGTTGGTCAAATGTTAGATCAAGACCAGGCTGTGAGGAAGTTGTTCAGGAGTTAAGTATCGATGCCAGAGAGAGAAAAAAATAATGAAGACATTTTGGTTGTAAAAAGGCACTTGGCTTTCTGCCCGTGGCCAATTTCCCCATTCAGTAGTGGCCATTGAGCCTTCCTTATTTCTCCCCTGTTGTTTTTCCGCCTTTTTTTTTTTTTTTTTCAGAAATGATACCAGTCCTGACAAAAGAACTCAAAATGCTAGCGTCTGAAGGGTTTTTTAGGCCCTGAGGATATAGGTGTTGGTATATAAGTCAATTCTCATTCACCCGATCCTGGCTCGCCAAGAGGAGATATGAAGTTGTCCGCTATACTGTTTATAACAGCTGGTGAGAGAGAACACATTTTAGAAAGCCTTCATTATGAGGTATTCAAAACTCAGGTAAAGTCCCCAGATCTTAACTTTTCAGAAAACTCAAATCCAGAAATCCAGGATTTGGGGGTTCTGAAAAGGTTTTGAGACCATCTCATATTGTTTTATTTGACAGGTAAGGAAATTGACAACTGAAAAGGCAGGAATCATTAGCTCTCTGAGATGTTTAGGGACTAAAATGGGAAAGAGAAAGCATTAATTGGTGTCATTCTAAAAAGTAACCTTTTGTTTGCATAGGTCTTCTTATACACACCTCCAGTTATTATATAAATAATAATGCCATGGATCTATGCAGGAAAATAACCATGCTAAGTTACAGACAATATTTAGTAATAGTGATTTTTCTTAAATACTCAACTGTCAGCTTTTAAGGACCAGTGTCTCAGCAGAGAAGGTGCCCGCACCCCCTGATAACTTCAGAACAGGGAGGGCTGATAAGAACACAGAGCTGCCATTGCCTTCTCTGACGGAGGAAGCAACAGGATCCTAGGAAATAAGCAGTCTGGGTCTAGTTTTAGATCTGCCACTAAGCAACTGTATGGTCTTGGGCAAGACCTCCATTCTCTAGGTCTTGAATTTTATGTGCAAATCAAAAGTTTTAAACCCCCGAAACACATCCTTCCAGCTCTGAAATTCTTTTAAGTTCATTATGTAGAGCTAGGGAGCGATCGCATGATCTCCATGTGTGTGCTCAGGGCAGATGTTAGGTCCAAACCCTGCAACCAGCAGAGTTAAGAGGAAGAAGAGGGTTAAAGATGTAAGCATGTTGGAACAGCAGATGAACAGAGGAGGCCCCCAGCTCCTGCATATTTCATGTAGCCATGTTATTGATAGGAGAGGTTATAGAGAAAGGAGTGTCGCGGTTTTCCAGGGGAAATCAATAGAAACCACGGTACCTGACTCAAGAGTTCAAGAAGATTGGAGACAGGAGACGGGCAGGGTGAGGATGGCATGGACATGGTACCAGACAAATACATAACTCAAGGGGTATGCATGAGTAGAGAGATCAGGCCAATAAGGTCATGCCTCTGTCACCTACTATCAGCATGGTCAGCCATTTTCAAACTTCGTTGAGCTTCAGAATCCTGCTGCGGCAGCCACTACTGGGTAAAGAACCAATAGACATTCCCTTCATTCCCTGCCTCCTGTCCCCCTCCACCAAACCTCAAGCCGGCATGAGCTCCAGGTAAACGGGGTTCCTTCTCAGACCCAAAGTCCAAAGTCAAAGAATCCCTTTCAGGTGTTAAATACAAATATGCCTGAACCGACACCCAGGCATTAATTTTAGCGTCTTGCCAGGGCCACGGCTACCTAGACACAGACGATACAGCCAGCTTTCAAAACGGAGTAGCCCTGATTTAGGTGCTGGGTAAATTAATACTCCATTACTGCATTTCTGCTCATCGTTTCAATACAGAAGTGTCAGAGAATGGGGAGATGAGATCCACTTGTAGGGAGAAGGACGGATGAAGAGGCTGCTAGCCATGCACTCCTACCTCCTTCGTGAGAGAACGAGCCCCGGGGAGCAGATTCCAGCTAGAGAGAAGACCTGCTGGGCCACCGACACAGCAGCCTGGAGGTGGCTGGGCCGATTTGTCTGTGGTTTTTGTTTGCTTGCTCACTTTTCCATGTGGAAAAAAAAAAAAGGTGGTTTTTTTTTTTGCGATTTCTGTTTTTGAGGTTTTTCAGCATTGAAAATGTATGACTTTCGTTGTGAGAAAATAAACCATAAATATCTTAATATAGTGCAAAATAGGAATTTGAAAACTGCTATTCCTAAGAATATATGAATTTCTTTTAAAACATGATATATAAAGTAATATATATGAGTGTGCATATATATTTTAAAGGAACCAGTAGTTAGCATAGTACTTCAGAGAAAAAAATTGTGAATATTGATTTTTTTTTTTCTTAATGAGATATTACCTGGGAATCACAGCCAAGGTAGGACTATTTAGACTACTTTATCCTTAACCTTTCTCCATATGTAAATTCACAGACATCAGACTATAAAATATACTTGCGACATCTCCAAAGGGACCTGAAGTCTGGTACAAGCTCCTCTTTGGGAAATGAATGGTTCTATCTTATGTCTAAAGCACTCCAAAAGTTCTTGGGATAGCCATTCAGCAGTTCCGTCATATTTACAGATCATCAAGTCCAACAGACTCTCCTGGTGTTGTTTAGCGAAACTCACTTTCTTCTGCTCTGTCCAGTGAGGTGGCGAAGGCCCGTTTGCAGTCTCCAGAGTTCTACCTCATTGCCTGGAGGTTAATTCTGTCTCCCTTCAGCCTTCTCTTCTCCAGGATAAATAACACACCTCTTTTCCTTGTGTACAGAGTCTCCAAGCCCTGTCATCATTTCCCTCTTTCTATACATGAATTCTATGTCATTTTCATACATCTGTTTTAAGTTACAGACCCAAAGTGTAATGTTCAAATAAGAACCCAACCTACGATGAATTTACACAAGGATTATTTCCTAGCGACAAATGGTACTCGTCTTCACACAGCCCGGGATAATACTGTTTTCTTAATGCCATCACCAGGTTAGTAACTCGTGTATTTCTGGAATACCGGATCTTTTCCAGCCAAGTCTACGTCAAATTACACTCCCTATCTCGCCCCTTCTCCTACCACCAACTATTCCCCCAAAGAAAGTCACTGTTAATAAATTTAGATGTTAGTTCTTCTAATGGTTTCCACTTTAACTCCAAATAAATATCTACACCTCCCTTTCTTGATTTTTCAACCTTAGGGAGTCAGTAGCTATTGACTGCTCTACATGAAAGATGAAAAATTTCACTCATCTATACGCCTTCCTTCTCTCTCTATCTTCTCCTCAGTTTAGGTTAATTCGTCCTTTTTTACTTCTTCGGTTGGGTAGCTGTATACTTTTAAATGATACAATTATATCTCCATTCCTGGATCTAGCAGCTTTAGAAAATATCTGTTGACCTTAGGACTCTAAGATAAGGAAATTAACACAGCATTCCACCCCCGGACATCTGTTAGGGTATAGCTTTTAGACTGCCAAAGTTTATAATGTTTACCTTCAGTTTTATAAATATTATGACTTCTGATACTATTATTATATAAATATTATTTATTGCAGATGCAACAAAAGGGAAATTAATCCTAGGTCACCAAACGAATACTATTCAGAATATAGTGCTCTGAGCATCAGGATCAATTAGAGTCTCTACTCTTAAACTCCAACAAACCCTCCACTCATGCCATAACTTAGTTTACTTTTTCTTTGAGTCCTGGCTTTTTAGGCAGTTTTATAAATGCCGTAACTGGTTGCAAGCAGTTAAAACTGATTAACAATGAACTTGTTGAAAGAATATAGTGTCAACTGTCAAAATGAAAAGGAAAGCAAGGGTTGAAGCAACCACAAATTTCCAAGATAATCGATTAGATTGTGAAACTATACAGAGAGTCCCCTGGCTCCTGGCAAAGACCATCGGATTGGCCTACGTTGGATCACAAGCTAAGGGCAGGGCACCTTGATTGACAGTCCCATCAAGGTTGCACACAGTCTTGAAAGGTCGGTCTCACAAATAAAAGCAAGTTACTGTTCCCAGAACAAGAAAGAACAGAAGCAGAGTAGACAAAACAGTACCATTTATTAGGTACAATAACACTCGTTGCATTTTAACTAATAAGTAATTTGGGTAGTTAACCGTACGATAGTGTCCTTCCCTATCAGATTTTATGTTCCACGAGGAGAAGTTACCTATATTATTTGTTCTCTTAATCCACATGCCTAGCCCAGTATACAGCATCTACAAACACTTACGAAATATTTGTTGAAAATTGTTGGAAAACAAGAAATGCCAAGGGTTTGTGGGATACGCTGCATAGACTACCTCTATTTATTTTAGTAACAAATACTTTCAGGTGGCTGAATTACATATTAAAGTCGAGACTGTTCTTTCCAACGTTTTCTATTACAAGTTTTGTATTTTAAAAGAAAAGCACCAGACTTCTAGATCATGGCCGGAGCCCACGATCTTGTCTGCATGTTGCCCACACAACTAATGGTGTACAATTATGTGATGCAAAGAACCAGTCAGCGATTTGAATTTTCATTATGCCTTCAGGGTGTCACAGCCTATGGATCCCTGCAGCCAGGATTTGATAAAGCGACATTTAGGACCTGCTCAAATACCCCCGTCCATAAAACGCCTTGCCCTCCCAAGGAATCAAGCCTTCCTCCCACTCTTCTCTGTGCCACTTTCCCCAGTTCTTAACAAATTGAGTGAGAGTTATTTGTGTATGTATCTGCCTCTACAGCTAAACTATGAGTCGTGTAACAGAAGAAAGTATGTCAGATCCATCTTTGTATCCCCAGTGCCTATCACAGAACTGGACAAATAGGAAGCATTTATTAAATGTTTGTCGAATCTAAATCACCATCAAGAAAAAAAGTCTTCAACAAAGAAATATAATGAGTTCATAGAAACACCAGTCCAGACTCTAAAGAGAGATTTCATCTTCATTTAAAATAATAAGACCAAAAAAGAAAAGAAAAGAAGGAAAAGGGGGTGGGGCGGAGGGGAAAAGGAAGGAAGGAAGGGGAGTTTTAATTCTTTAAATTGTAGAGAAATTTTAAGTTATTTTTCAAGTGAAACCATTCATGGACTGGCCAGAGAAGTATAGTATCTCTAAGTGAAATGATGACTAAAGAACGACGAAGAATGCAGAAATTATCCTCTCTAAAATTTCCATTTGTTTCTATCAATCAAGAATTTTAATAAGGAAATTTCAGCAGGAGTCACTAACTCCTCACCAACGTCAGAAATTTAGTTTCACTTTTCAGAAACTTCATGGCCATGCTTGCGAAATCAAAACTGTAATTCATATCTAGACAATACCTAATTATTACTGATTACTAAGAAATAAGTCAACAAAGATATTTTCCTGTTTACATTCTTATCAGACTGTATCAGAACCATCTGTTTTCAAGTTTGTTGTTGCTGGGGATTTTTTTTATCCCAAGGGATAAATACTCCACATTGTTCTCCAAATATATGCATGCAAAAATGCCTCTTGCTGCACAGCTGCAATGTTCACTGAAACATTTGGGTGAGGGGAAAAAAAACGCACATATTCTTCTAAGAGAGAAAATGAAAAGAAAATTTGATATCTCGCCGAATTTACTTACCTTCAAATGAAGGATATGTTGGGGGTCTGTCCCAACTCTAATTACCATCTCCTCCTGTGTATGGGTGACTACTGACTTTGCTAAAAGTATATGTGTAGCTTTATGACATTAAAGTAACTCCAACCTGGAAAGCATAGTAAAAGACTCTATAACATGAGAAAGATTCTGCAATTTTAAAAGAAATAATATGTGACCTCTTTGTTGCATTGTTCATCAGCCCTACTCTCCTGTGATACACACAATAAATTTTCATTCTTTAAAAAGAGTCATAATTGTTCCATTGCCAAAGAAGCCAGAGTAGGAGATTAAAATTGTGGTATTGACAGAGCTGCTACATGGCTTTGGGCAAGCAATTAACCCTTTGGTGTCTCAGTTGTTTCATCTGTAAAATAGGGATAAGGATTTTAGCACAGATATGGCACCTGGACTAACTAGTATAATTATCATTATTGATGGGAAAATAATGTTGATCACTGATTTCACATCTCTTGTTAACACCCCCGAATCATTTCTATCTCCTCTACATGGAATCATTTTTTTAAAAAGACTAAAAAAAAAAAAAAAAAAAATGAAGACAAAATCCACATATGGAGGCTGGGACAATACAATTACAATTACAATGGTCCATATTCACATAGGCATATATCCATTAAAGTGGATTATCTTTTGATCATTTGTATTTATCACTGGGCGATTTTCTAAACTTAGACTAAATATGCAAACTACAAAGACACAAGGAGACTTCTCCAGACCCATGCTCAACAGGTAACCTGCACTGCTGCAAAATGCTTTCTAGTTCATTGGTAGGTGACATCATGAAGGTACTGTAGTGGTTTAGGCTTGAACCATAGAATTTAGGGTAATTGAAGTCAAGGAAAAATACACACTGAAGACATTGCTCATATGCCATCCAATACTCTCCAATTCCTTGTGCATATCTGCCTTGCAAGAACCCCAGCTCAAACAGCGAGGGACCAGGATGGACAACAGGGGTACATGAGATGCCAGCTTTATAAGAAAGAGAGGGAGCATTGAAGCTGGGTACAGTAAGGTGTCCTTACACAAGAGCACAGATAATGACCCATGAGTCAATGAGAGAGACGTAAGTTGAGGAAGACAAAATGGGGATTCCCTCTGTTCTCAGGGAGGACTCCTACCTGCTCTTACTATATGTATCTGCTTTAAAAGGAATTACCTGTGCATGTTGGCAAAAGTGGCAACGAACCATCGGGGGAAACATAAAACATAGAAAGTGCCCCAAAGATCAGTACTCAACGTTAGCACCTCTGCATCCCTTTGTGTAGACGCGTGTTGTGTGCAGGTCCAAAACGCCTCCCCATGGCTTCAGATACCAAGGGATTTCTCCCTGCAGAGAATTCTCTTTTCTTGAAGTGAGTAGACATCAAGCCTCAAATCTCCGAAGTCGTTGAAGAAACCAGCCTCTCGACAAGCTCTATACTTGCCTCAAAATTACAGGCAACAATTTCCGAATTGAAACACCGAAGCTGCTGCCATTTTCCTATCACCCTCACCTACCATAGGAAACATAACAATTAGCATTTGTAGCAGGATTGAAACTGCTAACACAACTTCTTATGTCCTACACCATTAAACTTGATTAGAAATCCCTTCCCGATTAACATGCATCTCGCTGTCTCGCGCGGGAAGGTTAATAATACCCACCGTCTCCTGCGGGAGGGGGAGGGGGGCGCGGGCCCGCACGGAGGAGCGGCCGAGGCTGCGGGGACGAAATTTCCCGTTGCGTCCACTAGAGGGGGGCTCCGCGGGGAGCACGCCTGAGGCCGCCGCGGCTCCCCTCCCTGGCTTGCTCGCCTGCGCTTCAGTTGGTAAGACGAAGCAACATCAGTATTCATCGTTCTCTCCGCTCCACTCTCGTCAGGTTTTAATTTCTAATAAGCCCCTTCACAAATGCCAGAAGTCACTGTTGGCTGGGCCAACGCGTGATGGAGGGGAAAAAAGAGAATCTCAACCTACGATATTAGACCGCTTAAAATAACATCCCGTCCAATTCTTCTAAGTCAACACTGGGTAAGATAAATACATAACGTGTATTAACAGATCCTAAGTTCAAGACCTTCATACATTATGAAGCAGTCTGTGTGCTGCGGCCGTGGCTGTGGGGTGAGCCGCGCATGTATGTTGGAGGGAAGAGCAGCTACATCACGTAAAATGCATAAAGAAATGTACCTAGCCTTTAGCACACCAGCTGTTTCTGCTTATAGGACTGAGTTATCCATGAAATGCAGGAGGACATTTTGCAGTAAATATCCTACTTGATGGACTTTTTTTAGACCCAGCCACCTATGCAGATTTATATAACTAAGGAAGAAATAGAAATGTACCGATGAAAGACAAACCTTACATTTTCCCCTGATCAAAATATGTTATGTGCTAAGAAAGAAGGCATGGGGAATGAGCCTGTTTGGGTGGACTCTACATAGATGGTAAAGCAAAATATACCTTTCCCTATCTGTAATATTGTTCGGTTGTTGCAAACCCTCTTGCTTGTTACAGTACAGTAAATGAGGTGTTTAATTTGGGATTCAATGTAGTCTAGAGTCAAGGTGCAGCAGTTTTATTACAGAAATACAATTTTATTGGAGGCTGAAGATTTAATTTCTACCTTACGTAGAGAGCCATAAACGTCATGCCTACTTTACATTTTGCATAGCATTTGATATATGTAATTTCTGGTTTAATTTTAGAGTTTGAAAAGGTGGTAAAGTCACAATATGTAGATTCAAATTTTCCAGCATTTTAGCCACAAATGCCATTGAAAAATGAGCAATTTTCTGTTTCTTAGTCCTGGATTTGAAATTATTTCTTCCCTCCACTGATTGGATTCTGTACCACATCCTTTCTAGTCCCTCCTAATTAGGTGAACCCCAAAGCCACCCACAGAACACCTTTATGTTAGAGCAAATGCTTTCTTTGTTTAAATTGGTCTACTAGTTGATATGCTACTTAAAAGTAAGATTATCAGATGATACAGATAGTTTGCCTTCTCTTGTGCTTAATATCTGTCTGGGTCACAGGTTAATGTCTGTTTCGATGGATGCATTTGGGATAAAATAATTTGTAAATGGATTGGAAGGACTGGATCTGAATCAAATAATCAAATGATGTTATCTGGGAAGCTACATCAACATTGAAATCCACATTTGGGGAATTGTGTCTTTCTCTTTCCTTCAAGCATATTCAGTACAGGAAGCACACACGCGCACACACACTACATGCTGCCCTTTCCTTTCCATTTGCATGTCATACCTTCTGATTACCACCAGGTGGAGCCCTTTGTTTATGGACATCTGTCCATTTCCTTTTTCTCCAAGATGCTACCAGATAAATAGCTCCAGAGCTAAAATACTGTTGCAAACACGAAAATTTAACACCCACAGATTAAAAAAAAAAAGTAAAGCTTTTTCAGGCACTGGTATAATAAACCTTGCCTTAAGAGTCCTATTGCTGCTAGATTTAATAGCTTACACATTTTCCTATTTACAACTTCTACACACCAAACAGCAGAAAATAATACTGTTGTGTGTGCCATAAACAGTGTTGCTGCAGGTCTGTTTTATGTAGCACCATCGTTTTTATAATCTCAAATGTCTAGCAACTGCAGTCAAAAAGCAAAAACAGAAACAAAAACAAAAACAAAACCCTATATGGTACGAGCCTCAGTTTTCTTCAGTCTTAAAAATATACACCTCATTGAGAAGAAAATGTTTTCCTTCAGACAAAAGAGAGGGTAATTCAGCCATAGGTAATAGAGGGCAATGTCACATTCTTCTCTTAGTCAAATTCATCTCTCTTCGATTTGAGATCCAGTTGAGGGTAAGTCAAAATCTATCTTACCTTTGGTTCTATTTAGGAGCTAATCAAAAATGAATACTATTAGCAATGTTCAATTCTTACATTTTTCAATTATTTTAATATTCTTATTTTAGGAAATTAATTAAAGATCTTCTCATGAACAAAAGGCTGTAATATAAAAAAAATTAGAACCCTGATTTGCTGCGGAGTGAGCTCACCTAAACTAGTTTGCCAATGACCTCAACCTTGATCTGGAAAGATCATTTATTCACGAGTAAAACATTCACATTCTCTCCACTAACTCTGTCTTGGATCTCTTCTCAAGGTAGATTACTGTGACGTTGCAGGGTCTATTAATAACATATGCATTTACCAACACGGGAGAGTTACATATTTCACTGAAATATCATTTCTGTTGTATTTTTTATTCTAACCGGGATTTTCTCCCTTTGTTTTATATATATATATATATATAATATATATATACATATATATATATATAAAATTTTGCTGAAACATCTGCAAAGCTGGGAGTGGAAGGTGAATTTGTGGGTATGCTTTACTGAATCGGTCTCTGGGCCTGAAAATCTGGCTTTTCTATTGGTAAACTGGTTCTGCAGTCTGCCATCAGACGCTAACTGCGAAGGAGCCCTCATACAACAAAATGCTGAAACCACCATTTTGCTGTCCGCTCGCATACAATAAAATGGTGGCACAGAAAACAGTTAACACACTGTGCCCACGAGAGTTGTCTTTGAAAGTATTCTACTCTCTGATCCAAATATAGAGCTGCTTTTTAAAATATTGTTACCAAGGGACTAAAGGTATTCATTTTTCTTTAATATATAGAAACTGTGTGTGTGTGTGTGTGTGTGTGTGTGTGTGTGTGTGTGTGTGTGTGTGAAATGCTGAAAGAATCGGGCCGTATACATTCAACCAAAGGATAGAAAGAACTGGTCGAAAATAAACACTCAAGCTCAGAGGGAAAGCATACCCAAATCAAAAGCGCAGATCCTGAAATTGCTTCTAACAGTTCACGAAAGCCGTGTGGTGAATTTGGCCTTGATGACTCCTTTCATTTCAGGATTCACTTCGTGCAGTTCGGAGGTAGGAAATTTAAGAGAGTTTTTTTGTTTTTCCTCTTCTTTTTTTTTTTAAGTAAATACCCTGTAAAAATTAAAAGTAAGCCCACATTTGACCCTCCCCTGGGAACCGCACACTCATTTTTTATAGGAAGTAAAAAAAAAAAAGTCCCATCGTCCTCTCCTCTTCCATTTCTTCTGCTCTTATTTTTAGTCATTAAAAATGCTGCCTTGACTTTGTTTAAGTGTGGAAATTCTCATTTTTCTGCAGGGCTTCAGACTCACATAGACTCCTTGGGGACATAGTGAGGAGCTAACCAACTGCACATGGGAAATGAGAATTTTCGTGGTTAGAAAAACTGCAGCGTATGGTAATTTTCCACATGGAGTACAAGTCAGGAGTGACTTTTTGCTTTTGAACATAATGACTACTTGAGCACTTTGTATAGAGTTTGAACATTTGAACACATTACAAGGTCTTAAAAATTTTAACTTGACCTCTTTTATAAACGTTTTCACTATTTTCAAGTGCATAACAAATAAGTTAGAACAGGATATGCTCCCTTCTCCCCCCGCCCCTGACAGAATTATAAAAGGCTTCTGTCTGTAAATGAGAAATAGCCCTAGAGGACCCACCAGCAGGTTATGCAGTATGTGACATAGACCACCAGGGGCTGAAATGAAACCACTAATACTTTTTTCATAGGATCATTAGCTAGAGTTAAACAAGGTGTCAAAGTGAAAAGATGGGGAGGTTGACCTGGCTCGTTATATTTGCATGCCTTCACTTTAATTATTTTTTGCATTAAAATGAAGCACTAATATTCAATTTTATAATTCAAACATGCTGTTACCCAAATACAATACATTACTTTTCATATTTTTAAACGATTCGCAATGCATAATTTTTTGGTTACTATTTACAGCTGGTTTTCAATAGATACTAACAATCTTGTGAGTGATGCAATTTACATTTAAGGCTAAGGAGAGGTAGTCAAATTTTTCCCTGTTGTACTTTATGAGATAAAATTAATTGATTTGTTTTGAAGTTTAGGTCTCAAAATCTGCCTCCAACCAAGATGAGTGGTAGGTCTAGGGCTCGCAGAGTGAGTTTGCATGGGTTCTTGACCTTGTGCTGACAATCTTCGGGAAGAATGTGTTCTCTTTATAATAGCTGCTTTACAATCTGGGAGACATTGCTAGACTTTTACATGCACTGATATTAGTTGCCCTGTGTACCTTAAATAAAGCCAAGCCAATAAGAAATAAATGTCATGTTAGTAACCCTCAAGCAGATATCAGAAGAAGGAGTATGTGATTGTTTAGTCCAGAAATTAAGTTTCGTGTTTTTAATCGGCGTCATATCCTGTCCTAAGTCTATAGAGCTTATATCAAAGGCACCCATATTAAACTGGAAAAGAAATATGATAACAACTCCTTTCATTCCCCCACCGGCTCAAATGTTTGTATGCTCAACCCTAATTTTTGTTAGGACACTTTCAGGCAAAGACAACAGGAAATAGTAAACATGGCAACACCATGCACGTAATTTTCGAAGGCACTGTTTGTCTCCGTGTGCAGAGTGAGTTGTTCAAGCTGCGGAGGAAACTATTGTTATCATTAAACCCAGTGCGACGAAAACAGCCACCCTTCCAGCAAAATAGATACCCTCTTCATTTCATAAATCTTGTTCCCAACTAGACTAAAGCCAGGAATCAACTTGGCCTCTCACATCAATGGCTTGAAACTGTTGTATCCCAGTACTGTGTTCAAAGGGAATCAGGAGTATCCAACAACAACTTCGGGGGCAGGGATGCAATTCTAACTGACAGCCAGATGTCTGGCCTGGCTGCTAGAAAACCCATCAAGACTGCAGATGGTCTTGAGACCTCTGCATCCAAACAGCAAGTCCCAATGAATGATATACAGATAAACAACAATACCACAAATCATCAACACGAACCAAAAAAGTTGCGGGCACTGATCAAGATTTCAGATGTCAAGAGTTGGCCAACTTCTCTCCCTTCTCTCCTCCCCCACGCCTGCCCCCTCTTCCAAACAAAAAGCTTGTTAGTGGTTGAGGGCCCAGCAGGAAATGTTTTCACACCCAGTGCCAAACGCTAATCCTTCGCTGAAGCCTTTAATATATTTAAATGTTTAGATTAAGGAGGCAAAAAGGATTCCAATAGAAATGACACTACCTGTAGAATATGGAGAATTCATAATTTGGTTAAATCTATGTTACGTTTATTGGACTTCCTCTTCAATTAAGGATTACCTTAAAGGAGCATACTGAAATTCAAAGAGAAAGGGAATTCGTTTTAATTATCCTTTATGCAATTACCAGCATGAAACTTTTTGTTCCTTCAACACGTGCTTCAGGGACAAAATAAGAGTAAATTCTCTTAGTAAATTATACAACATTTCTTAACCTATCTAAATACACATATTTCTTTATTTCTTCATTTTCACTGACTCCACGTTGCATTGTCTAGAAATACTTCTCTTCGTCTGACTAGACTTGACGTGTCTTTGTGATTCACAAACTATTACAAATATCAAACCATTCTCATCCAAATAGGGACAAAGGATTCTGGGGAAAACCCAGTAAAGTTGTCTTATTTTGTAAGATGGTTTGAATTTTTAGTTAACTTGATGGTATCAAACATTAGCAAAAACAACAGAACTATATTCCCGTATTTATTCTTTTAGTAAGTATTGGTGGACTTTTCAATGCTATGAACTATTTTGCAGTTTTCCTGGTGTCTCTTAGAGTCACTAAAAATATGTCTTTTCAAGCAAATTCCTTCTTATGAAGTTTTTGCAAAGCTGTTTAGGTTTACTATTTCAGATCCATTTCCCTCTTGTGACATTCTTCACTAGGGCTCTAGTGCAGACTCCTGGGGTTGTCTGTCCCAAACCCATCTTGAAACTCAGCTTTCTCAATAAAAATGTCAAAACTGGAGGCTTTTCCAAGTAGCTGCTCTGAAGACAGAGCCCTTTCTGCCCAGCCAGCCTGGGCCGTCTCTTCAGTCTCCATCAGAGACCTGCTTCATGCGGACACACAGAGCAGCTCTCCACACAGGGAAGCATCGTATGCCCTTTTCCGGAAACAACACTTACAGAAATGTGCTGACCAAGAACAAAACAGCAGGGGTGAGAGAAGTGGCCAAAGCACTCACAACATCTTAACAAGTGCTAATTGAATGTCTTTCTTAAAAATATGGCTTAAGAAAGCCAAATACAATAACTTCTTACAGATGGTTTTGGGAACTAACAAGACCCATAGGAAATGGCGCAGTCATTAAGATTAGTGTCCCCAAAGTCTCCTACAACCATTAGTGACTGGGGGTGCTGTGCACTTTAGGAAGAAATGATGAGAATCTGTCTGAAGTGAAGTGGTTCTCCCCCACCCCCATTTGTCTCCGAAGGGAACTTTGCATCTGTTTTAGTGCATTACACAGTCAATTATTGAAACAGCTAGTCAATCGAATATAAAGAGAGTATGAGCAGGCTTGAAATCTATTTTTCTGGTGGGGTACAAAGACATCATGAAAAAGGACTGTGAACACCAAGAAGGCAGGAACTGTGTTCTGTCATTATCAGTCCCTCCTGCTCCAATGCAGAGTGGGCATTGATAACTGTTCGTTCATTTATTGAACAAATATTCCTTCAGTGGCTACCCTATGCCAGGCATGGGCTAAGTTTTGGAGCTAAAGTAAACGAGAAGACAGACAAGACACCTATCTTTTAGAATCAATAGCCTATGTGAAGATGTTTGTTCAAGGAATGGATGGAGGGATAAATGATCTAATAAGAGTGTTTCCCAGACACAATTCTGACCTTCCTTTAGGATAAGAGCCTTGGCTGAGCTCATTCAAAGAAATGTAGAACCAGATTCCCAAGAGACAAGGCTCAAGACAAACCCAGTGGTGGCAGTGATTAGCCTCAGTGTTGCCTTGAAAATAGATGCTTCCTTGGCAATCTGAGTTTCAGATGAAGGAGCCGCCAGAGTTAAATGAAGTTTGAAAGATCCCACACCCTGTTCAAGATCACTATTAGCACTAGCATTCTTCAGAGGATCTGAAGAAGTCCTTCAGGTAATAAGGAAAAAGGTAGACCTAATAGTTAAAAAAAATTACCTTCAAAATAAAACTAGGGGCGCCTGGGTGGCTCAGTTGTTAAGCGTCTGCCTCGGCTCAGGTCATGATCCCAGGGTCCTGGGATCGAGCCCCGCACCGGGCTCCCTGCTCCACCGGAGGCCTGCTTCTCCCTGTCCACTCCCCCTGGTTGTGTTCCCTCTCTTGCTATCTCTCTGTCAAAAAATAAATAAAATCTTAAAATAAATAAATAAATAAATAAATAAATAAATAAATAAATAAAACAAACTAAAAGACCAAAATGTAACTATATGTCTGACTCGATGATGAAGACATGACCTCTCGTGTCTAGTTGTTTGCTTAATCCCCCTCTGGAAGATATGTCTTGTGGCCCCAAACTGCTTTTCATTCCGGCAGCCTTCTTGATCTCTTCGTTGTTGTTGTTGTTGTTGTTTTTCCTCTTCCCATTTGCCATTATTTAACTGCTTAATGCTAATGTTCTATAGCTTGTCTGTACTCCTGATGCAACCTGGGGTCCGGCAGCGAAGTGACTGTTAGAACCCGTAAGACCAGACGTCCTGGAGACTGCCACACTTGTTCTCTCCAGGGGAGGTGGGTTCTGTCACAGAAAGCATCAAGTAAAGCTTGTCGGTGGGAAACAATGAGTCTATCTAGCCAGGCCCTTGGGGAGGTGGGGGGAGGGATTCAGGGGGAAAAATATCCTGCCTGGATGTTTTCCATAGAAGAATTAGTTAACTGAATTTTTCTTTTCCAGCTGGCTGCTTTGCAGTATAATGAAAAGGAACTTCCAAGTCCTTGGGCTGATGGGCTGGTACCTGACCCATAGAAACACCTGTGCCATGTCACTCTGTTTGTCCACATGACTTACCAGCTACCACCAGCACCACCCTTCATAAAAAAAGAATCACCCCTGCAATCAAGGGGAGAAAATAAACTTGCTTTGGATGTGGTGTGATTCATGTCATACATTCACCAACAAACATTTACTAAGGAACTCTTCAGTGCCATTTGCTGACCAGCTCTATACGAGCAAGTTGGTAGGAAAAAGTGCTGCTAAAGAAGTTAAGGGAAAAAGTTAAAATTGTAGCATTACGGATGTCATCTTCAGCCTCGGGGACAGAGCTGGGGAAGAAGGTGCTGCTTCGGGTGGCTACCACCCACAAGGTGATTGATCGTTGCCAGACCGCACTGCACTCAATTCCTTACATTCATTTTGTTATTTAATGACCACAACAAATCTGTTAAGTAGGACTCATTATTCTCGTTTTACAGATGAAGAAACCGAGGCTCATAGAGGTTCAGTAGCATCTAGTAAATGGTGGCATGTGGATTCCAATTCCAGTCCTCTCCGTCCAAAGCCCACAGGACAGTACTGCTTCTCTCCTATGGCCGACTTGCTCGTATTTGAGGCCATTTACTATTTAAGTCAAAAATCTAGGTGACTGTCATATCACATGTGAGGGTTGAGTGAATATTTTTGAAAACAGATCTGGAAGCTCTGTAAGGGAATTTTTTACATGCATATTTAAATGCAACGTTCACATGTATGTCCAAACATGTTAGTAACATTGTATGAGCTCCAAATCTCCTTCTTCGTGTCGTCTTTTACATCAGACCTCTCCAGAGGTGCCACAGATGTCATGTTTCAGATCCAAAAGGCGTTGCCCTTGAGGGCATTATGCTAAGTGAAATAAGCCAGACAAAGAAAGACAAATGCAGTACAATCTCACTTACATGTGGAATCTTAAAAAATCAGACTCATGGAAACAGGGATCAGATTTGTAGCTGCTGGGGGTGGGGGAGACTTAGGTGAAGGTGGTCAAATGGTACAAACTTCCAGTTATAAAGATAAATAAGTCCTGGGGATGTCATGTACAACGTGATGGCTGTGGTTAACAATACTGTATTGGATATTTGAGAGTTGCTAAGAGAGTATATTCTACAAGTTCTCATCACATGTGAGAACTATGTGATTGGATGGGGGACCCTATGGGAGGTGATGACTATTAACTAATCTTATTGTGATAATCATTTTGCAATAGTTACAAGTATTGAATCATTCTGTTGTACACCTTAAACATATACAATGTTGTATGTCAGTTACATATCAATAAAACTGGGAGGGGGGAGGTGTTGCCTTTTCCTCCCCCAGATAGCACAGTTTTGCGTATGGTCCTATGGCATCTGTGACAATCAAGGAGCCCACAGATGTGATGCCTGTCAGGAATGTCCCTCCGAGGTCTGAGGCGCTGGCAGGGAAGAGGAAAGAGTGGGGGAGAAAAGGCAAAGCTAGCAAAGCATAGGGAGAAGCAAGGGAGAAAGAGAGAGAAAACTGCTCTCCAGTCTTCCTCTCATGTCCCTGTCGCCAGCACGGTGGTCACCTCACAAACAGCCAGCCATGGGTCACCATCTTCCAGTTGGCCTCCCCCACCATGGGTGGCTTTCAGAAATGAGCAAAAGAGGTGTGTGGGGGCAGAAGACCCAGAAATCTTGGCTTGTCATCTGAAACTTATGAACCCACACAAACCATGAGCCTCTCTGGCTCTGTTTCCTCATCTGTTAAAATAAAATAAGAAGGTGCATTGCACCCAATATTGAACATCTAATGAGACTGTGCATTTTCCATAGTTTTATTACGTTATACGTGACATATGAGAAACTAGACGTATTTAAGAGAGAGTGCATTTAAGAGAGCATCTGTAAACCGGAGAAGTTTCGTCTGCATTGGGCTTAGAGTCCCCAGTAGTACCTGAATTTTTGAAGCCATTTCTGCCTGATTTTTAAAAGCCTTCCTACCTGGGCTGCACCTTACCTGGTCAACCTCATTTCTCACCACTTCCTGATACAGTCACTCTGATACAGTAAGACCAGCCTTCTTCATTTGACATGCCTTCAGCTGGCTTTTGTCTGGAAGACCAACGTGACCTGCAAGTTCCCAGCACTCGTGTGCCAGCACCTGGGTCCTCCTGCATTCATTCAGCCCCTGACTGAACACACAGCGCATCCCCAGAGCTTGGAAGGGGATGCGTATGTGTTCCAAGCTCTGGGGATGCTTCTGTGAGCAAGCAAGACAAGTTCAAGGACCTCCAAGGGAGCTCTCGGTAGTCTCCCTGGGGTTCTCTTGCCACAATCATCCTTCCCTAGGCAAGTTCTCCCAGCTTCTGGTTCCCTCTCCTCTAGGAAACCTGTCTGGATTCCTATTGACTAATGGGCCTGTCCCTCTTTTTTCCTACAGCGCTTGTAGGCTGTCTCATACGATTTGATGTATGTCGTTTTATTTGGTAAAATTCTCACAGATGAGAGCACTACCCAGGAATCTATTTCTCCACATCCTCATAATGAACACTAGACACATGAAATGCTTATTGATTTCAGAAGAGTGCATCAGAAAGGCAGGGCATGTGCGAGAAACTTTCTGAAAGAACAGGAGCCCCCCCCCTCCCATCACCCCTCTGTGTCACCTGCTCCACGGGCTGGTTGGCTCCTTTGGAAGGGCAGCACTAGTGAGGACAGCTGATTCACGGCTTGTCCAAAGCCAACCACAGGGAAGCCATGCTCAAGGACATGTTCCTGCCCCTAGCGAAAGAGGAAAGACGAGTGTCTCCTAGCAACCAGATTCCAGTGGCTTCCTGGCCTCAGGAGCCTGCCCCTGCTCACTGCTTTGTTGCCTCAGGTTTTGCATTTTGGCGTCGCTGATCATTGCATTCATTCTAGCTTCCAAAACTCTAGGAAGAACGTCTGATCCACAAGCTAGCTGACTAGATTAGCTCTGAGAATCATTTCATTCATAACATCCTTTTGGTAATCATATAACTTTCATGGAACAGAATGTGTGGTCTTAGCTTAAGAAGGGTGAATACATTTTTTAAAGCTTTTATTTATATCAGAGCAGCTGGTTTGAAAGATACATAAAAAAGAAAAAGCATACATTCTTTCCATCCAATAATCAAAAAGTACTCAGACATTTTCAAAAAAGATACACTATCATTCAAAACCTGTTATAGCAATAAACTTTAACTTGGCAAATTCACAGATGCAGAAAGAAAGGCAAGACAAATTTGAAGAAAATGACTCAAGGTCCTTAAAAGTTTTGATGGCTTAAAATTATGTCTGCTGCAGTATGGCCTCAGCCGCAATTCTTTCAGCGTTCTTTCTAGAGATTTCCAGCCTCAGCTCTATTGTATGTAGTGCTACAGTTTTAAACTAGTAGGATTGAATTTCGCAACTGATATTGCCCTTTTAGTTTTCTCTTGTTCTAATAGAATATTCATCAAGACACAGCAAGTTACTCATTCATTTAAAAAAAATTATTCAGACTTCCTAGTGACGAGCTCTAAAACAACTCTAAATATGGCCTTAACTCCCCAAGCCCCATAAAGGTGAGTTAAAATTTGGACTACTCTTCTTCAAAAACAACAACTCAGAGACTGAAAGGTGAATGAGGTGCCTGAATCATGTGCCAAGAGGACTGATAAACCCAGAGGTCTTCCCCAGCAAAACCCAAACCACTGCTGCTTGGCATTGCCCTTGATTTGCAAGCAGCAAACTCAGGCTTACAGAGCCCACTGCTGCATTCATATAGCGAGCTTGGGCTCTGTCAGGTTATGAGTCCTTTGGAGGCATCTCTCCATTTCCTCTCCCTTCCCTTCCCCTTCTCCCAGCAATAAGAATTACAAAGTCTTGAGTCAAAGATTAATTCTATTTTGATGGTGGTGGAGTCTCACCAGACCTCTTGAGAAGAAAACTCTCAAGTTTACCAGCTAGCTGCCATTGCCTTGCATCTTTCCATCATCCGCTTTAGAAATCTATCTTTGGATGGATTTTTACTGAAGCCGTGTTGAATATTCCCTAGACCAACTTATAAGCTCTTGGATGTGCTCTTTTGGGGTTCTGTGCACATTTGTTTTAAGGGTGCAGAATTAATTGTGTGGTTAAAGCAATGCATCCTTGCATCATCCTTGGCTTGCTCATTAAATGACTTTATATGTGGATCGAGGCTTTTCTTATTGCCTCAGGTAGTTCTTCGTTCCCTGAAATTCTCAGGACACGCACCAATTATCTTCGGAGGATGAATATCTTCAAAGCCCATGAAGAACTTTTGGTGAAAAGGAAAACCTACTCTGCCCCCACCCCTTGTCTGAGTTCTGCTTTCTTGCCCTTTTACCCCCATGCAACTCCATTCACGTGCTGTGTTAGCAGCAGTTCAGGTAAATTTAGCATCATCATGGCTTTTCAAAGTGGGGGGTGGGGAAGTAACCCTGACTTCCCTGCAGGCCCTTTTTAAACATCTACTTGTCGTTGTGGAATGAGCTGGGGACAGGCCCTGGGAGGCAGGCCCGTGTCTCACTCCCCTGAGCCCGGCATTCCAATCTCTGCACAAGGCACAGATGATTCAAGGCTGGGTTTCAGCCTTAATCATTTCCATTTTCACCATGGTTTACACCACAGTTGTGAATGACCAAATTGATAAGGGGCTCTATAATGCCAAACAGATTGGGAGGCAGTGTAGGATAGTGGTCGACTAACTGCCTAGCTTTTGCATTCCCCTAGACCTGGGTTAGACATCCAGATCTGTCATTTACCGGCTGTGTGACCTTGGGAAAGTCCCTTGACTTCTCTGAGCTTCATTTTTCCTTACCCGTGAAACAGAGATTGATAACTACCTGTATGGAGGTCAGTGAGAGGAGGAAGTAAAACAATATATCAAAGAATTTAGCACAGTGCCTGCGATTGCTATTTATTAAATAATAGATTATACTAGAGAGTGCTTTGATATGTATTGGTATATTAGCTTATGTTACCAGTTTTCTGTTACTTCCATACAAAGCACTGTGCTGAGTATAGGGCTTCCACCCACCCCCCAAATTTGAACCCTCCCTTTCCCCAAAAACTATAACCTAATTGCTAATTGAGAAACAATATAGAAACCCACAGGAAGAGTAAAAGAGAAGTTGGACACAACGTTTCCTGGAGTGCTGTCCATTCTCAGTAGCGTCAAGTCTAGATCTGAGGCTGATGCATGTGTCCTCATCGGTCCCACCTGAACAACCAGAGCATGAAACAGCCTCAACCCTTATCCAGCAAGTATTTATTGACATCTACTACGTGCCAGGCATGTGCTAGGTGATGGATACATCAGTCTTCCTGAGGTTTTAAGTAGCATTCAGGGTCTGTTTTAAATATTTCGTTTAAATTAACTCTTTTAACCCTTCCACCCTTCAAAAGTGGGGGGGAGCTACTAGCATTAGTCCCATTTTACAGACGAGGAAACTAAGCCCAGAGAGGTAATTTGTCCAAGGCCACACAAGTAATAGGCAGAATTGGATCAGGACCGAGCAAAGTGGGACTAGGGGCTCTCCTCATAATCCCCATCCTTACTGCTGACTGCGCTTGATCATCTGAGGGGCCAATTTCATGCCTCTGGCCTCGTTTGTTTACTCCTCTTTTTGCTGATAGGATTGGGGCTTCACTCTTTCCTTTCCTCTCCCCTCAGAATACCTCAGAAGGGGCTATAAAATCCCTGCGGTCACTAGTTAGACCAAGCTGGGTGTCATCAGTTATCACGTTCAAGGCAATCTTTTGCTGTTTTGCATAAGAATTATAAACATACTTTGATGAATTAAAAATATCTACCCTAGGGGAGGTTTATTTCATAATCGAATAAAACAGATTTCTAATTTGAAGGATATGACAGCCTTTGAAGTATTATTTAAATTGTCCTAGACACAAATTACTTATAAAATTGAACTGTCACTTTATAGCAGAGTTAAAATTAATACGCTCCTCTTGATTCTGGCACGTGGGCATAAACTCCCTTATGTAAAAAGCTCTGAAATTTGGAGGGCTAAAATCTGCACCCTTTTCTCTGGTTGCTCTTGTGTCTGCTGGTAAAAGGCAAAGAATACAAACCATCAATAACAACCAGAGTGAAGGAAGAATGTTTACTCAGAGCCAAATGCCACTTTCTTTCCGAGTTCTTCAGCTATGGTTAAAAAAAAAAAAAATCACTAAAAAAAAAAGGGAAGAAAAAAGGTCTCCTATTTGCAAATGGAAAACACTGTAAAAAGAGAAAAATGGCTACCCCCATAGTCTCAGGATATAAATTTTTCTTAAGGGATGGGTGCTATCCTCATACGCTCTTTGCAGAACCTAGACCATCCTGCACACGCAGTAGACCAGGCACTAAGTTTCATCTATGGTTAGCAAATGACATACAAAGAACAAAATTGCTCCCTTGAAGTTGAAATCAAAGAGCCCTGGTGAGCAGCCATACATCGGAACGGGAGGGTACACACATGTGTGTGATGGAGGCAATCCAGAGAGAGGGGCACGCTTCCCAGGGGTTGTTTTAAACAATGACAGACTGCAAAATCTGAATGTGATGTGTTGCAACATGAAACACACACACACACACACACACACGCACGCACATGCACATGCTTGTGAAAAATATCACCAAAGTCTCTCAGAGCCAAAGTTTAGAAGAACACGTGCTCTGGACATAGCAACAGTAATTCCAAAAATCACTCCATTTATGATTCCATTCCTCATCTCTTTGGTCACTTTGGCACACTATTCAGAAAATAACAGAAAGAGAAATATGAAGCTGGAGACAGAAAATTTAATTAGAAAACAAAACCACCCACCTTGCTTTCAGGGTCAGGAAGTACAATGGCCTTCTTTTGCAGCAAGAATGAACTTAACACCAGTGTGTTAAATGATCATGTATATATTTAAAAGAAAAGGAAATGGTTCTTAAAAAAAAAGAGAGAGCTGCAATATCTCAGTCCTCATAGCAAGTGTTACCAAAAGTAAAAATAAATAAATAAAATAATAAAATAAAAGCAGCATACTTTGGTTCTTTGGCACAAGGCAGAAAGGGGAGTCCTTAAGTTACTATTCCCCTGTTTTGCGAAACAAAACAAAAAGCCACAGCAAAAGGTGCTGTTTGGCAGGAGGGGAAGGACCTTAAAAACACCTCGTGCCCTCCCGGGTCCCTCCCAGCGCCTTCTCTCCGTAAGGGCTGTAGAAGCCGCAAAGATCTACACCAATGTCACCAGCGGCTGCTTAAATGCCACAAAAGTACACTTAGAAATGAGAGGAAAGTGACTGACACGGATATGCTGAGCCAGCCCCACTGCCACTAGGACAGCCTTAAATGCCCACACAAGGAGAATAAAAAGAAAAGCACATTTTGCAATAGAATAAATTCTTTTTTTTTTTTTATTGAGACCGCGGAAAGTCACATGACCCTGCATGTAGCCCTTTAGGAAAGCAACCGAAATGGTAAAGCAAGGCGCGGGGGCTGCCTCCTTCCTCCCGCCGCCGCCTCTCAGCCGGTCCCGCCGCGTGTCCGCATTCTTCTGGGCGCATCTGTGGAGCTATTAAGTGGGATAATCCCTCTGGCCTTTGATACATTTCTGGACATGATTATTTCATTACTCGCAGTATATCAGTAGGATCATAATAAAAAGGACTTCTGACAACCTGCCAAGAGTTTTGTGGCCTTGTAAACACAAAAGTGCTCTAATAAAATTTTATTAAGTGTTAAAAAGTCATAAAAAGTGAAATAACATAAACTACAAAATTTACTGTCCTCAGCAAATGCTGAAAATATCGTCCACAGTAAAATTAAATTAGCATGTAATAGACAGAGGAGCAGTGTGGAGTGGATTTAAAAGAGGATCCAGGGAAAATGACACTGTAACCCAATCTGGGTCACGGGGATTTAATTCGGATTCTTCTGCCTAAATGTGAATAAATGTGCTGATTACAGACAAGAGCTCCGGGGTTACTGGAGTCTCACACATTGTCAATACTTTGGGAGAAATAATATATTGCAGATTGTACTGAGCTCGGAGCCGGAGCAAGCGCGGCGGGGAGCGGCCGAGGGGCCGGGCGTCCACTAGGGCGCGCTGCGAGACCGGGAATCCCCGCCACGCGCCCACGCGGCCGCGCCGCCCCAGCCGCGCGCACACGCTCTGCCCTCGCCCCCCTCCAAATCATATTTACGGTTCCTTTTTTTTTTTCCTTTTCCCCCCTTTCCTGTGACATTTTCTCCAAATCGGAAAGTCGAGTGTAAGTCGAGCTTCGCCGCAGGCGGCCCTAGGTCTCCGCTTTCAGACTCGGGGTCCCGGAGTGGGGCGCGCTGCCCCGACGCTGCTAACCCGGGGGGACCGGGTGGGGACCCCCCTCCCCAACCCCAGCCCAGCGCCGCGGGCCCGGCCGCTCCTCCGAGGGAGGCCGAGGAGCGCGCGAGGCCCACGGCCGGGGAGCACCGGTGCACTCTGAGCGCGGCGGGTGGCCGGCCTCGCGGCAGGTTCAAGTGCATGCCCGTGGTTGGAGCCCGCGGCTCTGCAAGCGAGTTCTCCCCCGCTCAGCCCCCTCTCCGGAGTTCAGTGTGCCCCGCCGCTCCCGGGACCCCTCTCTTGGGCCTCCCAGCCGCGCGGAGCCGCCGGCCTGGCCTGGGCGCGCTCCTCCCTGGCCCCGGCCCACGGCGCGAGGCTGCCCAAGAGCAACGTGGAGCCTCCGCCTGGAAAAGAAGTCCGACTTCCTCTCCACGCTGCTCCGGTGCAATCTGGAATCGGCAGGAAATGGCTCGAACACCCATCCCGCGCCTTTGCAGTCAGGCCTTGCTTTGCTGAAGGGAAGCGGCTCCCACCAAAGTCTTGCCACCCCCTCCCCCCCGAAAGACCCGCGCAGGTTTGTAAAGAAGGGTGCGAGAGCTGCAAAGTATTTGTCTCCTAGGGAGAGAGCTGTTGGTGACGGTGCCCAGTGAGAGATGCGGCGCTTTTTGGGTCGAGCTCATCAGTGGGCCGCATCTTGTTTTGTAGTTTCAAAATGCTGCAAACGCGCCCATCTGAGGAGTCACTATTAGGAGCGTATTGCTGAGAAGTTAGTGAAATAGCAAATAAACGGGAATGACATTTCGTGGCATCATTTTTCTTCAGGGATGTTCAAGGTTTTAAGCTGCATTTGACACTTAGCTACATCTTGCCAGAAAGTAAACATTTTAAGTCAACCGGTTGCTAAAGCTCAGAAGAGGTGAGTTACGTGACCACATTAAGATCCACCAGTTTCGTGCTCGCTTCGGCAGCACATATACTAAAGATCCTCCAGTTTCCTGTTGAGCCTCGCACAGGTTACTAGGATGAGGATGCTTGCTATTTGTGGTTTGACCGACGGCAAGAACAGTTGATTTTGATGTGCCAAGGTAGCGCTTAAAGCAAATGGAGCACCCAAGGATCTTTCTGATAAGCAATGTTCACTTGACACTTCTAGCCTAAAATAAATATAACTTATCTATAGTGGTAGTTATAGCCCCATGTTTTAGATTTTTTTGTGTGTGATGACTTATATGAAAAAAAAGTGGGTTTTTTTTTTAAACAATTAAAAAAAAAATCCTGTTTATTGTCATTTGCGAAGTATTGAATTTGAAGTAGCCTGGACTGGATCGTTGGAGTTAAAAAAGCAAACAAGTCCATTTAAATGTGGTTTGACATTTGCCGTCAAAGGATTTGAGACCTACTAAAAACAGAATTAAAAGGAATGGATATAAATAAAAAATTCCTTTTTGACTCCATTTGCCTGCCTCGGGGGAAAGGGACAGATGACATGTCAGTGGCCCAGCAAACAGCAGTTGTAAATGTGGTCGGTCAGTGTTGCCTTTGAAAATGAAGGGCAGGTATGTTTATGGAAGTACAGAAACAATTATTTTATCACATACGATTTTCTCAGGAGTTCAGACTAAAAGTTTTGTATTTAAAATTTTATGATAAATGTTTTTTGTTGATCTGTGAATTCCAAAAGGAAACTTTATACTCGTATTATTTTGTTCTGTGTTCATCTTTCAGACTGAAGTTCATTTGTCCTTCAGAAAAAGCATTTTCATAATTATTAAAAACACCATCACGACTAGCATTTTTATTTCTCTTCAGGTAGATAAATGATTGGTGTAGGTAATTTTTAAAAAATTTTAAACAAGATTAGTACAACCCTACTCAAGGAGTTTAGTGGAGGGGAGAGGGTTTCCAAGCCCATAAATGCAGTCCATATAAAATTGTAATATCAAAGGCTTTTTGTATAGAAACTTGGGAATTAACACATTTTACATGAATATAAAAACATGTCTTAAAGGGGTTCTTCCACACTATTTTTCTCTTTCAGAAAAACATCAGAGACTGTTTTCCATTCTCTAGAACCACTATAATCAGGTATAAGAAGATTATTACATAACAACATTTCTGTCAAGATGGTGGATACTTTTGAATGTATTCGAAGGAAAAGGAATATTCTTGGCCCTTGATACGTTGGAGGTACTTGAAAAGGCAAGAAGTTTGTAAAAATATTTTACTACTGTAATCTACAAGACCATTAAAATGTGCAAGTAGTTATATTCTAAGTGCCTGAGAAGTATTTTTTCCAACCGCTTTTTTAACTTTGGGAAATTTTTGTGTGTACTTTAATTAGTACCTTTCTTTTAAATGTTCCAAGAATTGTGTTATATTAGCTGTTTGATAATAGTGTTATGGGACTTTCTTGTTTTCATTTGAGAAAAATTTTATTTAAATCTTTTTTTATATATACCAAGGGATAAATGTGAGCATGTGCCCTGTTGAAGTAAAAATCAACCCAAGTTCATTTTTCTCTTCAAAACTTGACATTGATCCTGATCTCACAGTTTTTATGCACTCAGTCTTCTACTGAAATCAATTTGGACATGCCAGGTTGCAGGAAAATTTTAAGACAGCGCAACTTTTACGTGGAAGAATGTATGTTAAGGTAGGAAATAGCTAATAGCCGAAATTAAACCAGGAGGTATACTTGTAGCATTCACTCATTTGAATGGTAATTTTAAAGGTAGTTTTGCACTCAGGAAGGATTTCCTTGTTCTGTGTATTTATGAATATCTAAATTATGCTACACTGCAACTTAAAAACTCAAAAACCAGATACCAAATTTATGTATTTTTAAGGTGACTGAGGCTAAGGATATGAGAAGCAGATTGGCTTCGGGAAAGAAAGCAAGCATTTAAAATTATATTTTAAAATATAAACTTAATTTTGGTTTCTGACAGAAATCTTGTGGCCAGCTCATCAGTTTTCCAGATCAGTTTTAAAGCAGTATGTAAAAACTACCTTTTCCACATTAGAAGTTCATATTTAAGTTTCCTGAGCTGCAAAATCACTCTAAAACAGAGTGTTTTATGTTAAGGGCCATTTCATGTGTTGGTCCCATTGATTACATATGAATGTATAAAAATCTTGTTTAAAGACCAGTAAAAGTGAGGAAATTCCAAGTCAAGCTGGCTAATTCCATTCATAATTCATCCCGAGTGCCTAACTTAAGAAACTTGCAAACAGTTTATAGCTATACATACAAAATCAGTTGACTTGCTTTGTAAGCGGGGAAGCAGGGTCAACTTTGACCTTGTTGTTCAGAGAGGCTCACGCTGATAAAACTATGGAATGTAGGTTAAGCTTTTTGGTGACACAGGAATTTTCCAACCTCAACCCTTTTTTTGATTTTCACTTTTTGAAAATGTAGACACTGAAGGACAACTTTTGTGTTCTGAAATGGGATTGCCTTTCACCCACCCATTTCCTTCCCGCTTGCACCTTTGTTCAGTAATTCTTCTGAGTGCTGGGAGAACGAGAGGCCCCGCAGGGAGAAAAGAGCCCGATCTGTGCTCTGTCCCCTCAGCCATGCCCGTCCCCAGCCCTTTCATTCTGAGAGAACTGGACACGAGTTGAGTACTCATTCTGACATGGTGCAGACTGCTGCGTCCACGGCCCTCAGTGCTTTTGGGGATTGGCAAGACCTCCGTTAAGACGTGGCACTCGGAGCTGGGAGAAACGAGTGGGGAATCCTGAGCCTCGATACTGGGGAGCTTCCAGGCTGTCCTTCAGACCTGAAGTAATCATCTGCTCCTTTTCCAAGGCCGCACCGTAGGCCGATGCCTTCCCTTGGTTTTCATGTTCAGGAAGACGTTAAAACATTTTCATGGTTTCTTACACATTCTGAGCCATTGTAATTTTAAACCAGACCAATTTTAAGAGCGAAAACTAGCCCAGAGAGAGTCTTTACATAGTAACTTCAATCGGATGTGAACTCAAGCGCCTTTTTCAAAATAAGATCTTGAAAGGGTGGGTTGCTGGTGGAAAGGCTACCTTCTACGTAGCGTAGGGATCCTCAGGACCAGTTAATATCCACCAAACACGCATCATTAAACTGGAACAAACATGACTCTGAATTACTGGCTCCCCGTTTTCCTGAATGTAGGTCATTTTGTGCCCTTACAATTTAACGTTTGAAGGGATTTCCTGTCTTTGAAATGCAGCGCTTTGTCACCTGTTTGGATAGCCTCCTTAAAAGTAAGGGCTCTGTTCCTACTTTGAAAGACTTAGTGACTCCATGTTCCCTGACTAGAGTTTCCCAGATCACTAAAGGCAGTGTATCTGCAGGTGCGGGTGTCTCCTTTACAAGTCAGCGCCTGCAGATCCCATATTCCAGACTTGGTTTCTCAAGGTCAGAGCCTACAAGAAAAGCCCGGAGCCATCCATTCACCTGGGCGAAGCCATAAAGAGGTAAGCTTTCACAATGAGGAGCCATATATCAAAATTCTTCGCTTTTGAGAACTGGAATAACTAGTGTGCAGGCATTAGAGTCTCATGCTAGAGCAAAAGACAATAACTGGGGCCAAATGTGCCTAGTGGGTGACACCCATTTAAGTAATGACCTGCACTGAAAAGTGCTTTTAAGGATGTATTATTTTTAACTTAAGAATGTATCTTATTTTGTCACCTTGTATTATAGGGGTCCTCAGGTTAAATATTTTTAGTGAAAATTTGTGTATTTAATAAGTAAATGTCACATTGAACAATATGTAGGAGACAGCCATGAGTTGGTTCTGGGAACTGTCGGTATGCTTACTTTTTACCAAATGATGCAACATGAGCCAGACCTCTTGATAAACTATAGCACGCCCTACAAATGAAAAGCTATTTGCAAATATTTAAGTGACCATTTACCCTTAGCATGTGCAGCAACTAAACTGTTAGTTAGGCACATCTACGATCTTGTCACTATGAAGACTCAGCTTGTTCTCTTTTGGAGCGGTTCACTGTTTGAACGCCTGGACACAAATCAGCGATCATCACAGTACCCCTCACAGAGAGTGTTTTCATCTTAATATTAAATAAACTGTCAGAAGTTTATGAATGGGGGGGCTTTCTTTTCAAAAACTGGATTCACGTATGCATGAAATTAAGACATTCTGGTAAGTAAGAGGGAGAAAATAAAGATAGATTCCTACATAGTTTCGCCTTAAGGTCACAATCAAACAGAGGAAAGTGGGCAGAAGCTGAGCTGCCTAAAGGAAGAGGTATGAGGCTAAATCTGTATCTCCTTTTTTGATAATGAATTAAAACGCAATTGTGATGTCTAGACATTTTCTTTTGGTGGGTATTAATCACCCTGATTCATCTGATTTCTTGGGAAGAAACTGTAGCCATTGTAATTGAGTCCGCCGTACTGGATTGCTTTCTAGCTAGTGCCACAGGAATCGTCTAGAAGAAAACATCACCTTCACAAAGCATGCATCTGAAGGGTACACCTCTTGTGTCTCTCACAAAGCAAGTGGTACCCCGTCCAGCCGAGGAGGTAGACTCAGATTCATGCACTTGTCTCAGGTTTTTGGTGGTCTCCCTGGTCCTTGCTCTTGGCAAATATAAGCCAAGTCATTTGTAGGGTGTGTGTGTATCAGAATGGATTCTATAGCTACCAAATGAAAATTCTGTCTTTAGTCACACACTCCTGCACCTTTCACGTGGGTAAAATGTTCCAATTATTTCTTGATGACATCACGGATGATATGAGGACAAGACAGGCGGAAACAGGATACAGAGCAGCTGAGTATCTCTGCAAACTCGGAGCGCTTAAAAACCCTCTGAAGTCACGCAGCTGCACTTTCTTTTTTTAATTGTCTTCAGTAAAATTCCAAAAACCCCGCAATGTCTATCTTAAAAGCACCAGGAGTATTTTAATTGGGTAATAACCACCCATGTTTTCCTTCTGATAAATTAAAAGGAATTAAGAATGAAATTTTATGATGATTATAAACTGTATTACTGACCCAAGGGACAAGAACAGTTATGAAAAATATGTCCTACATATTTGGCGTGAATATGAATTTAGACTTCTAAACCATTCATCTTAAATGCTCAAGCAACTTATTAAAGCTTATAAAATAGTATTCACATAATGATAAGAGGGTAGCATATAATCATGATTGAGATCATGTCATCAGTATTGCAGTGGGCTCCGTGCCAAATACTGAAGCTGACTTGGTCTTTGCCTGTTGGGCTTCTGATAAAAATATAAAAGAGGTGAAAGAGGTAACAGATCTTGTGTATCCGAGATCCCTGTTTGGTCAATAATTGTTTTAAAAATGCTTTTAACGCATCACATCTTTTCCCCTTCTCCCCCTCCTGCTTTCTCCCTCCCCCCCACCCTTCCTTTCTCCTCATTAAAATTACAAACCATGAGAGGGGAAATTGATTTTTGGAAAACGTGAAAAACCGGTGAATCAGATTTTGACTGATATGCAATATTGGGAGTGGATCTGGACAAAATGAAACTTTACAGCTAGCAGCTGTCTGAGGGTGAGTCCAGCTCGCATGAACATCGAATGAGGCTAACCTACCACGCTTGGCCCAGCTTTGGCCAGAGCCCAGGATAAGAGTCCTCTTTGAGAGCAAGAGCATTTCGAGCTTTGAGTCAGTGCTACCTGCCAGCCCTCAGGATACATTAACTCTCACAGTAAATTTTGAATGAATTTAAGACCACTAGGGAAATTGCTAGATTTCCACGATGTGGACAAAAACAGGCATGCTAAGTGGAGGGGCTGCGTGTATCTGAATGTTTCTTAGGCCCAGCCCTGCAGAGTCCTAGCAGGTGCTATTCAGACACTTACGCTATGTTAGCTGAATTAAGCACTTTCGAATATATATTTAGCTGTAAGTGGCTTGTTCCACCAAAGTATTTGTACTTTTTAGCATGACCTGCCTCTGTTATGATGACAGAAAATCCCCAAGGATTTCACCTCTGCCCATGGGCCTGGGTTTTGCTCCAGCTCCACCGTGTGACCTCTGGCAAGTTGCTTATCTGGTCTGAGCTTTGGTTTCCTCACTTATAAGATGAAGGCAGTGATCCCTCTTTGCAGTGTTATTGTGTTAAATGACCTAATATTTGTAAATTAATTTTAATTTATACATTAATTTATAAAGTACCTGGCACACAGTTTGCAGTCTGTAAATATGTTACTGGAGTTGCCAGGAAAAAACCAGATTGAATCTTTGATCTCAGTTTTTCATTACCTAAAATTTTAGAGATTGTTCAAGGAAAAAGAGCAACTAAATGCACAGTTATAATAGTAGCACCTGGTTTACACTCAGAAATGTAGCTCTGAATTCAGACTTGATATTTCAGTGCCAGCCAGGCTTCCCTCTTCCCATCATAACCGAAGGAAAAAAAATATTTTTTGGTAACACAAAAGAACTTAATTCTTTTTACTCCAAGTGATCACCTTTTCCTAGATGAGTCAGGTTAAAAACTGAGCCAAAGGCCTTGAGGTACGCAATTTACTTGGAGAAAGGAAAAAAATAAGGGAAACGTGTTTGGGGCCCGTGGGAAATGCAAGAATGACAGAGGTGGAGCTTTTTTCTCATTTGTATTTTACAAAAATTCTTGTGGGAAGTGGCTTTTATGGGCCAGGATTCATTCCTTGGTTAGTTTTTATGGCCACCTTGGGAACTCTGGATTATAAGGACCGGGAATAAAAATGCTTACACACCTGTAAGCAGAGTGGTGTGATTGGCACCCCCATCACGTTGTAACTGATACACAAAATAAAACGGCGATAATTGCTGCCTAGTTGAGGCAACAGAGGACCTGCAATAACTTTTATGTCTGAGCAATATTGTAGCAGTCTGACAAACTGTTTGATCTCGATCAGCAGTGTGAAGCCCATTCATTGTCACTCTTAAGGAGGCCTAACTAAAACGTCATTAAATCTTCACGAAAAGATCGTTTACTGCAAAATACTGCGATTTTTCTACTGGAGCCAAGAGATATGACACGGTTTTATGTTGATCCACTCAGTGGGCCTTAAGAGCCATTGAGAAGATACTGGAAGCATACATGAATGAAGTGACCATTAATGAATCTGTTCATATTCTCAATACAACAACAGAAAGAAATACTATGGCATCTTACTCCAGAAATAGAGGTGTTCCTACACGTGTCACTCCATCACCTTGGATATCAAAACTGAACTGAGGTTTGCGGTCGTTATGTAGTTGGCCAAACTTCACCGAATTTTGGGTTTTAGGTCTTACTGGATATTCTTGCCGCAATTGCCTCAGTTGGGATTTGAGACTTGCCTTTAAATTTTGGATGGTTGGCCTTTGCTCTTTACAAGTGCCCAGTCATCTTAGGGGGCTTTCCAATTTTATTTTTCTTGATTACACTCAACTAAATTATAGTCAGATGATGCCTCTAAAGCTTAGTTTTTCCCTCTGGTTTTCCCTGCTGACCTACATATAGGTACCTAGATGTCCTCATATCTAAAGTATGACTCCATAAAGAGTCCTTCTAAGATTACAAATTATCCGTATCTATTCAATCATCTGGACGTACATCAACCTGGTACATTTTGGAGGACTCTAGTTTGTTCTCATCCTTTTGTAGGTAGGTGTGGAGAAGGTGGGTAGGATGTGGAGTCCTCATTTGCAAGGAGAGGACATTCTACTTGGGGTAATAAAGGATCCGGTTATTTGAGAAAGTAGAGCATTAAGAGCTAAATTGTGTGGTGCATATCTCAGTGTTTTAGATCAAAGGAAAGAAATATCAAGGAGGACAGAAGGAGCTAGGAAAGGATTTTCCAGAAGAGGTGCATTTGCAACTGTGTTTGGGAAGGTAGGCAGCTTTGGGTAGATGCAGAGAACGTTTCCAATACGGGGAACACGGTGGGTGAAAGTGCTGAGGCAGGAATGAGCTCAGCATGCTCCTAGAACTGTAAGGATTCCGAGAAATGGTGCTGCTGTGCTTACTAGTCCTGTTTGTCTGGAGCCAACCAGGTTTCTTAGGGACAGATTTGACAGTCTGCACGTACTGAGGTCTACTTCATTTTAGCTTTGTGTCTTGCTTCTCTCAAATTCGGTTAAAATGCTATTATGGATCATGTCATTTCCCTACTTAAAACCCTGGCAGGGCTCCCCATTGCTCAGTCTCCTCTAGACTGCTGGTGAGGCCTTCACGACCCAACCCTCCCCACCTTGAGCTTCATTGCACCGACGGCCCCTTCTTTCTTCTCACAACCTGTCATTAACCGCCTAGAACCCACCATATTCTCTCTTGTCTCTGACTTCACACAGGCTCAGGCCTCAGCTTGAATGTCCCTACTGCAGGGAGACCGGGTTAAGGCTCCCCTGCCATCTGCTGTCATAGCTAGCTCCCTGCAGGAAGCATATTTTGTCTTGATTTCTTAGTATGTGTCTTTCCCACGAGTCTATAAACTCCTTGCAATGAGAAAGCATGTTTGGTTGATCACGAGGGGCCAGCACAGAGCCTGGCCCCAAATCACGTATCCATTCATTCAAACCTCCCTATTAAACACCATGTGTCAGGCCCTAACACAACAGGGAAAACAGGCAAAACCCCTCTGCTCTCTGTTTTTCTATTCTGCTTGGAGAAACACACACTAAAACTAGCTAAAAATAAAATGTATAGAATGTATGTATCTATAGGCTAACATAAACGCTTAAGAGAAAAACAAGGCAGGAAAGGAAGATGGAAAGTGTCGGTGCAGGAGGAGCTTTAGGTGGAGTGGCCAGGGAAGGCGTCCCTATGACAGTGACATTTGAACAAAGACCTGGGAGAGGGGAGGGGGGGAACTGTGCACATACCGGGAAAGAACAGGCAGACCAAAGAGGAAGTAGGTGCAAAGGCCAAGACTCATGTGCCCCAAGAGCAGTCAGAGGGCGGGGGCTGGAGCACAGAGAGCGAGACAGAGAAGTGGGACATGAGGTCGGAGCAGGAGGACGAAGACAGCAAGGGAAGGACATTAATCATGCGCATCGACACATGGCTCCAGGACTGTTGTTCGTTCTTGTTATTACTTAATGATATAAGCACTTTGGACTGGGAGACCCAGAGAGACAAGCCTATGTCCTTTTCTGCTTTAAAGACTATTTTATTTTATTTTATTTTATTTTATTTTTTAAGATTTTATTTATTTATTTGACAGAGAGAGAGCACAAGTAGGCAGAGAGGCAGGCAGAGGGAGAGGGAGAAGCTGACTCCCCACTGAGCAGGGAGCCCGATGCGGGCCTCGATCCCAGGACCCTGGGATCATGACCTGAGCCGAAGGCAGCCGCTTAACCGACTGAGCCACCCAGGCGCCCCTTAAAGACTATTTTAAATGACAATTTCAACGACTTCAAACAATGCTAATAATTCAACGTGGAACAAAGCTCAGCTATCGTAAGCTGGTTGAGTAAGACGATACCAAGGCTAGCACACCCCCCCACACCCCCCCCCGGCAGGTCTGGAGCAACCTGCAAAAGGACTGTACGTGACACAGGAGCGCATGACCCCGCCTCGTGTTTCTGCTGGAGATTTATGCCTGGAGCTGAAAGAACAGAAAAGTGGGTGACTTCAGCTACCCAAGATTTGTGTTGCAGAATCGACCTTTGCAGGGGAAGGCAGAGGAGCCGCATGATGATCGCGTGATAATGATACAGACAATAGTTGTGGTGGTCTTGTTGTTGTTTTGACCCAATTCT
Organism: Zalophus californianus; assembly: GCF_009762305.2. Classification (NCBI taxonomy): domain Eukaryota; kingdom Metazoa; phylum Chordata; class Mammalia; order Carnivora; family Otariidae; genus Zalophus; species Zalophus californianus. The sequence goes on along the minus strand of NC_045597.1, from coordinate 139,513,370 downwards.
TTGGGGGCCTTGTTCTTGGCTACCACTGGTATAATCAGCAATGAAAGTAACTATTTTACAGGTGACACTCAGCACCGTAGCAAATGAAACAGACAGTGACTCTGAGCCCAGGGAAGGAGTGTTAGACCTGCTGGAAAAGGAATGCAAGCGGAAGAAATTTCTTTTTTGAACTCCCTCTCCACAGCCACAGACTCCAGAGCTCCTAAGCTGCGGGGGTCACAGGGGTCCCAGCCGAGCAGGACCCCTGGCCCAGCCCGCGGCGTGGCTCGTCACTCAGCGCACCGGGGGGCTCCAGCCGCCCCCTCCCCGCGCTCCGCCCGCACACACTGCACACCGGCCTTCCTTCCCTCAACACTCGGCTGTCAGCCGTGTGGACCCCACGCCTGGAGCCTCCTGAGCCAAAGGCACACAGAAATCAGGGCTGAACGTACACCCTGTCTTTTTCAAAGCCGGCAGACTCTTGCCATGAGAACAGCCTTCCCACCGCAGGGCTCGGTTTCAGCTCCTTCACACCAGAGAGAAACAAATCGTGTTTGTCCAGAATCCAGACCACCTCAGAATTCTCTGGCAGGGAGAGTATAAATGCCCAAGAGGAAGAAATAGTACTATAGGAAAAGCTATTTACGGGTGCTCAAGAACTTCATAACAAGACCATGTGAAATGTGAAAAGACAAAATATCCATGAGGGAGATCTGGATGCTTCTGTTCTGCCCCGAGGCTCAGGCACAGTTTGGGAGGCGTTGACCGCTTCTCGACATAATGTTATGTCCTTGGCATGTGATTGAAGTTTCAGCCCTTTCTTACTTTTCTCTGATCTCCACCTTTTGTCATTGCTCGTGAGAGTAGCTGAGCTTCGGTTTGGCCCGAAATCCTGTGGCACTTACGGCTACATGATCAAAGTCTGTTGCAGGCGTTTGGGCCACTGCCAGCAAAGTTCAGGTTGTGCTTCACACGGGGCTTCTGGTGCCTCTCAGCCACGGGTGAGGGCTGACTGGGTTTGATCTTGAGCTGCACACATTGGGGGAGTCTCAGGTCCCTTGCTGATAAGCCCCGCTCGGCCGAGCTCTGCTTTAATTAAAGCGGCCCTTGGGTTGGTTCGATTTCCCATGTTTCAGCACCTCACTGGGTGTAACCTTATCTTCCCATTTCACAGGCGTGATGGATCTGAAAGAGCACAGGTGAAGTTTGTCTTTGACTTGACAGCTGGATTACTTCCAAGTTTCACAACCACAGAAGAAAAGTCCCAAATCCCAGCTCTTCTCATCATTTGGCATTTTATGGAACAGCCACAGTGGGTGAGATGCTAATATGGTCAGATACGGTTCCAGTAAAATTGAACTTATTGCTCCAAAGTGTGTGCATCTACTACGTGTCAGTGTGAGAGGCAATGGAAATCAATGAATGATAGATGTCCTTGAGGAGTGATGGCGAGACGGCTCCGAGAGACTTGGGGGAGGACAAGGGGCTGCCGCCAAGCATTCAGCTACTTAAATAAATGCATCTAATTGAAGGAGACACAATGTTTCATTACCTTTTGGGAAGAGCGTTCAGAGGGAAAAAGAGAAAGCCCAGTGTCCTGAGGAGCCCAAGTCCTGCAAGAAGTTTCTCAAGTCAGTTTGAGACAATCTTTGAAAGATGGTCACAATGCCCTTTTCCCTTTGTTTTATGTTTGCATTTCTCTCAAACATTTGTTTTTAAAACCAAGAAACTTCATCACCACCCCCACCTTTTGTTTTTTAAGTCATGCTCATTAGCATACTAAGAAATTCATTTGCAAAACCCACCCACTCTAGGAATACAGCACGACCCAAGCTAAAGAGGGTGCCCTTGGGAGAGGTGCAACAGACTCAAGGAGGGGAGTCACTCCAGTCATCAGAGATTGTGTGCGCGTGCGCGTGCACGTGTGCGTGTGACTTGACGTGTCATCTGTCCTTACCACGGTCTGCATGGAGCGTCTTCTGATACTATTCACTCTCACTTTGGAAGATTTCTAAATAACGACAGCTTCTCAGATCCTGTGATACCAGGGAAGAGTTGTCCAGGATAGAAGAAAGGGTATTTCTGTTCCCTGGAAAGGGATATCCTCCGCTACAGATAGTCAACATTTTTTCACATATTCATCAGTTTCTTGTGAGGTAGCTAGAGAGTATGACCATCTCTGAAAGACCTGGGTCCGAGTAGTAACTGTGCCACTGACTAGATGTAGAGTCTTAGTCCAGTTTCTTCATTTGTCTATTGGAGTTATTAGCACATTGTAGAATTGCTGCAGGTATTAAACAAGCTAACATATGCTTAGTGCATGTGCTATATGAATCATCAGCAGTCCACTGATATATTTCATATTAAATTTTGTTTCTGTTATGATTCCTTATTTCAGAGATCAACAGACATGATTTTACAACATGCTAGAGCTCTTTAAATATGTTCCTCACAAGACCATTGTTAACAAAGCGTACACTGCTTTTTTTAGTCACCATTGCAAAGATAGAGCCAGGCATTCAGAGCAGTCCCTCTCAAGTGTCTCTCGGCTTGCAAAACCCAAAGAGGTTTATAAATACAGTCCCTGCTTTAAGGATTTTACTTCCTGGTTGTGGGTCTGTGATTATCCAGCCAGTGAAGGTCATAAGGATTTTTTCTTCTGAAAGGTAAAGGCATAGGTAAGGATTTGGTTCATTAGGTTGTCACATCTCTTTTACAAGACCAAATATTTGTGAGTGATGCTGAGTTAGGAACTAGAAAATTGGCTTCCTTGGCCTTCCTTGGCCCTGCCAGCCAAAAACATACCGTTGTATTTAAACAAGTTGATGATTTTTAATTTATGATACATTTAAATATCTGTTGAAATTTTTCTTATAAACATGCATTATGCTTCTAATAAACAGACACAGAAAGTGAAAAATAGACATTTAAGTTTGACTTGGTGGCATTTAGCATACAAACATCGGAATGCTAGCAAAACGAATTTTTGGATGCAAGCCATATGCAATAGAAGAATCAAGGAACCACATATTAAAGATGGATTATATATTCTGTTGCCATCCAGAAATTCTCTGCCGTGCTGCCCTGGGTAAGGGAGTGATGAGTGGCTGTTCCTGATTACAATGCCGATCCCGTTTTCACTGGGTTCTTTCTGTTTGGCTGATGTAAATGATTCACCACCACCTGGTTGCATCAGCTTACCGTGCGGTCACCAGCAGGCATGATGCTTTTCCTGCCAGAATCGCTCTGCTAGGAGACCCAGATCTTTGCACACAGTGAAAGCTCAGGACCGCATGGGATGAGAATCCTGAACAAAATAGAGCTGCGTCTTGATCCAGGAGCCATATTTTTTATATTTCCTCAGGCTGTAGGTTTAGGAGGAGCCACACCCAGGAGCTGCTACCCAATTTAAGGATGCAAGTTGGCAATTCTGAAGATTCCTTAAGACTATTAAAGCACTAACTTCCAGGGCAGGGGGATGATAAGGAGTAATGGTTGGGTGGAGGGCCTCCCATGGGGGCTGACTTGGTATATACTACAAAGGACTTGATTTTTAGATTTCTAGAAGAAAAGGGGCAATCTGAAAAAGAAATCTAACAAGTCTTATATAGTGAAGGGGAATCACTGAGCTGGGGTTGGTAGACTGAAGTCTAATTACATATTCAAAAAATATTCAGAGCTCTAGGTTGCTTCCATCTATGACTTTGGGTGACTCCGTGTATCGAAGTCATAGCTTCCTCTTCTTGAAGGTGAGTTTACTAGAGCCTCCTCTACTTCATAGGATGTCGTTAAGGCAAAATGAGTGACGATATATGCAAGAAGTAAAAGAATGTCTGTACATGTGCAAGATTTCTATCTTCTCCCCTAGACTCTGAGCTCTTAGAAGACAGGGCCTTGCATCTCTATACCCAGAGGGCCTGCTAGATAGTGGGCAAGCACTGAGATTGAATGATGGGTTATGCTAATGATTGGCTGGTTGGCCCTGAGAAAGAAAGTTGCCTCTGGAGGTGCTGAGTGGAGCCAGTGGTAAAAAACGGGTGCTGGACGGGAACACCAGCTTGGAGCATGCAAGTGAGAAGTGGGGCACTAAGAAGCTACTGCTGTCTGTGGCTATCGAGAAAAGAACATTTAGATTGGGAGAGGGAATGACCTAAAGGATTCCTGTCCAGGTCTTCATCTGACAGAGACTTGTGGGAAAAGGTCCCAGCTCTCCGATGCTGTGAAGCAGGAAAGTCGAGTGAAATCAGTTAGGCTGTTCTGCTCAGTGCGGCTGAGCGTGATGGATGGCTTGGCGTGCTGTTTATCTGGTGCAGGTTGGTATTTCACCTCTGTTTTCATTAGACTGATGGTAAGGTAATAATTCTTTCCTCTGGCTGAAGAATCTGTCTTCAGCCATTTGCTGGGCTTCTTGAACGGGCCCTTCAGGTGCACAGAAGTCACCCTAAAGGAGATTTTGAATGAACACTTAAATAATGCCAGTTGGCGTCCATGGAGCTCTGGAGCAACACAGGCGTCTATGAGACTTGCTGTAGTGGTCAGGTGCACAGAGTCCCATTTACTCAAAGAGAACTGGGTGAAAAAAATGACTCGAGGTGACCACACCTGCAGGAAACAAAGAGCCAATGTCAGACTTCTGTCTCTTGAAAATTTCAAGCTCATTTGCAAGTTAAATGAAGGCAGGGCAGTCTTCAGCTGGGGGGTTTCCATGAAACTGTGAGTTGCAGTGGGAAGTGCCCCAGACTGGGATTCAGAAATCTCCCCACTGGTTCACGCTACCGGCAGATGTCTTCATATCTCTACGACTCAGTTTCTTCATCTCTCAAACAAATAAGAGTATATGCAGTGGTTTTCATCAAAAGCTCTTATCGAGATAATGTAGCTTTTCATTTTTCTCCAAGGCTAGTAGGAACACACTAGAAACAATGACAGAGGCATGTGGCATCAATGAGCTGCAGAGCTATAACCCCTCCATGTTCCCAACCACTTTGATGAGGAGCACGGAAGCAAGAGGAAGGTGTTAGCTCAGTTGGCATTGGTCAAAGAAGCCATCTCCCCACAACTGACCGAATGGGTCCTTCCAAGCGGCATTCTGGGTTTGTGAGCTGATGAGCAGGTGATCAGACCTCTGCCCACAGAGTGCATGAAGTTGCTCCATCTGCAGGGACCAGCTGAAAAGTTTCATCCACTCAGTAGGGCATAGTCGGGCCATCCGGAGACATAGTTGGGATCGTGGACTGCCAGTCTCCTCTCAGGTCTTCCATTCACAATGAGGGTCTCTTTTATCCCATCAGCCTGGGGATAGCCCATCCATCCTTTCTGTATCATAGGCCACTTAGCTTGACAAATGGTTCTTATTTAATATAACTAGGGTGAACATATATCCTGATTTATCCTTAGCAGTCCAGTTTATGTTTTTTGTGCCAGAATAAATATTAGAGCACTCCCATTAACTTTTTTTTTTTTTTTTATAGAGAGAGAGCACGCATGTGAGTGGTGAGGGCTGGGGCAGAGGGAGAGAGATAATCTCAAGCGGGCTCCACCTTGGGCTTGGAGCCTGATGTAGGACTTGATCTCATGACCCTGAGATCATGACCTGAGCCTAAGTCAGGAGTTGGATGCTTAAACAACTGAGCTATGCAGGCGCCCCCCTCATTAACTTTTAAATTATATGGCACCCCAAACACAACAGATGACTTTTTCTGTAGGCACCTCCTCCATCCCCAAAGAACACGTCATATATCTTGCTAATATCCTCTCTGCCATCATCTTAGTTGGTTTATGACTTACAAATACAAATAAATTGTTACTTTATCATTTTCACACAGCAATCTATATTCATCAGTATAGTTTTCAGGGTACTTCTGACTGGCTGGGGGAGTCATTATGAAGAACTGTGGTTAGTAAAATGTAATGTTTCTAATGAGGAAGGATTTCCCCCCAAATACTTTTGTGAAGATTAACTAATGAAACTTTTGTGAAGTGTCAATCAAATGTCAGCTCCTATTATTAATAATTCTGAAATAACAATTCCAACTAAAGAATTATTTGTGCTCATTCATTCTTCAATTAAGGAATTAGTCAACAAACATTGTGTAATGTTTCCTGGCACTGTGCTAGATACTGAAAATACAAAAATGAAGGATAATCTCTGACCATAAGGAATTGATAGAAAATGGGGTAAAGAGACAAGCAAGTGGTGACAGTCTGGCTCTGGTAGCACAAAACAGAAGCACCCAACTCAGTTTCAGGCCACTTCAGTGGAGAGGGATGGCTTCCAAGAGTCCGGTACATGGAGTGTCTTGAGGCGCATGTAAGAGTTAGCCAAGGGAAAAAGATACGAAAAGTATTTTCTTTCAAATCTTTTCTAATATTAGAAAATAAAATAAGGAAGACAAATTCAGAAGTCAGGAAACATTTCTTTTGCTTGAACACTGATGTCTTCCTGTTGATTCTAAAGGAAGCTGTTGCTAACAGCGGAGGCTTCTGGTGGTTTGAGGGACTCGGAGGTTGAATAAGCTTTCATAGTTAGAAGATTCTTATAAAACTAGAGTTCTATAAGATCACTTTCCAGGAGAAAGTGGTGATCCACATATGGAATTTTAAATTTTCCAGTAATCATATTACAAAGTAAAAAGGAACAGGTGAAGTTAATTTGAATACCATGTCATGTTTAACCCAATATATCCAGAAGTAGTATCATTTCAACATATAATTAATATAAAAATGAGATATTTTGCAATCTTATTTTCACATGAAGATTTCAAAATCCAGTATGCATTTTATACTTAGAGCGCATTTCAATTCATAGTAGCCACATGTGAGAGCTAGTGGCTCTCATATTGCACAGTGCAGTTTTATAGCATCAGATCTCACTGTGGTCACAAAACTGAACCCAAAGTGTCCTGATTTGGTTTATTCACGACTATTAATTCTCTCACGTATATAAGTAGCGTACATTTCTTCAAGAAGGGATACACAAAGATTCTAGAAAGATCTACGTTCTGACCTAGGTATTGCTTTATATGTGACAGCCTACAGTTTGTAATGACGGGCTCTATACCTCAAACTATAATATAGTCTTCAGGATAGAAATGTCTTAACTGTGGGTGCAGCCAAAGCATTTTGGGCCTCACAGGTTGGTTATAAACTCCATTGCCATGGGAGCCAGTTTGTGAGCGTGCATCTGTGACACAACCCAGAACCAAGTATTCCATCACCAAAGATGTGCTCAAGGCAAGCCTCACATGCAACATCACTTAGGACGACTGTTTTCTTACTGAAATAGTTGCAACGCTATGTCTGTGAGGCATATTGCACTGGATGGACCAAGACAGGAGAGTGACATCAGGATGAAAGTCCAGCCAATGAGCCAGCACTGGGAAAGCAGTGATCTCTGGGTCTCAATTTCTGTACCTGTGCAATGACAATAATAATTTTGGCCCCAAGGCCTTAGTACCATGAAGGTCGAAACAGATACTTCTCACCTTTCTGATTCTTAGTTTAGCAACAGTGCTGATGAGGCAACAGATTTCTCCATCTCTAAAAGTGTCCATGAGATAGAGAGCCATCCAGGGAGTCACTTGTTCTTTATTCTCTTTAATGGGTCACTCACAGTTTGTGACAAAAACATTACTAAGTGCATAGCGGGTGCCAGAGGCAGTGTGGAGCCATCGAGGAAGTCACTGTTAGCTACAACCCGTACACAAGCTGATTATTCTCTAGAGAGGCCCCACACCATTCTGGGAGAACGCGAGGCTGGTGGCGCAAAGTTCTTCCGCAGACAAGGTACACAGCCTGGGGCCAACTATGTTAACTGCAGCTTCCTCAGCTGTGAAAAATGAGAACGGCAATCTTTTATTAATTAGTTTGTATTTCAAAGTGCTTCACAACTCTCAAGTTTCACTATTGAATTAAGGAAAATTTCCTTTCATTTTATCCCCCACCACATTAGGAGGAAAAGAAACTGTGCTCACTGAGGCTGTGAGAAAAATGGAGGGGATTCAGGCAAAAAAGCTAACAAACCTGACTTCCAAAGGTAGTGGCTCATTTCCCCAACTGCAAGATGGCACCCATTAACGGGAGCTTGGGAAATTAGGTATCTCAAAGGGCAACCGAATTTACTTTCTGAAGAATTGCATTCATTTTAGATTTAATTTTTATGATCCCTTCAAGAAAAAAAAAAAAAAAGAAAGAAAAGAAAATGAGCCAAATCACACTGGGATGGCAGCTTTGAAAATGAAACATTCCCGGACTTCTTCCATGGGGAGTGGCAGAAACGCTATCATGCCTTCTTACTTGAGAAATGGGAGCTTGGACCTGCTTGTATCCCAGCTTCCAGATCCTCAGATCTCCTTGTCCTTTTTCTAGTTTATGGTAGAAATGAGACCCACCAGACTTTTCCTACTAAGTGTTCCATTATCATTGAAGATTAATTGTTCAAAAAAAGAATTCATTCACATTCTCCCCCTGGTTAACTGTCCACTCCCCTTTTTGCTTCCTTCCATCCAATGGAAATGCAGCTGCTCCGCCGGGACTGTGCTTCCCAGTCTCCTTTGCATCTTGCTGGGGTCATAGGACAAGTTTTCACCAATGGAAGCTGAGTAGAAGGTGGGTTTCTAAGAAGTGAATGTGTCTTCTTCACTGTCTCTGAGGGCTGAAAATGATTCGGAAGACCTAGATAGAAATTGAGTCCTTTATCCCACAGATAAGGACCATCTGCTTTGGATTATTATCTGAGTAAGAAAGAAACCTCTATTGTGTGAAGACATTTTTTAAAAGTCTGTTGTTACAGCAGCTAATGTAACCCCAACACACACACTGCCAAAGCTGACACTCCTCCCCAAAATTCCTATTAGAGTCGTCTTTTCCATGCCAGACCACGAAACTCCGTTAGGACTTTGGTGACACCCAGTAGAGTGCAGAGCATGTAAGGTATTTAATAAATGCATGTGAAATGGAGGAAGGAAGGAGGGAGGGAGGGAGGGGGGAGGGGTGATTGAATTAATGTCTGTGCATTTAAGGTGACTCACTTATTTTCTTTTACGCTTTCCAGCTCAACATGCCCATCCCTCCCCCACCCTCCATTAAGTTGTAAAACGGGGAAATAGTTTTCTTTTCTTCATGGTCTTCCAAAGGGTGGACACAGAACGATGAGAGAAATCGCTGGCCAGAGGAAAGAAATCCCTTAGAGAAAGCAATCCAAATATCATCACCCTAGAGAGCTGGGCCACTGCCAACATCTCCATCAGCAACTTGGAAGAGTTGTCTGACTTCCCAACACAATAAAAATGGAGACATGAGCATCCAGAGCCCCAGCCAGCACAATTACATGAAGCCAAAGAACATTACCACTTCCAGGTTGCAGGATTTATGACCAACTATGATGGATAATAAAGATAGAGATGCTTGTCTGAATTCATCATTCACAGAAGGCAATATTTTTAATCGTAGAGAAGTTGTATATATTGTACTTTTTCTAATGAAAACCTTAGGAAACAAAGCAGAAACAGATAGCAGCATCCTAGAGGAAAAAGAAAAATGAAAAAGATTGCCAGTTTGCTTCTGTTTAGACGATAGGCAATTGATATCCTTTATTGTTGAAAAACTCCTTTTAAATGCACTGAGGCAAGCATTTCTACTTTGGTGGTTTCCTGGGTTTGGGAAACTGCTTCTAATTTGAGTGGAACAGAAGAGTAAGCTTGTGTTCGGTATAGTGTCTGCTGATCCAGGCATTAAATGGTGAGGCTAAAATCATGTCACTCCTAGGAAGCCTGTGCATGAATGCTACTTTCTGTGGCAGTGCTCCTGCCCCAAACTCCTCAAAGAACCATGTTTTTCACCCAGAAGAGTATTCTTAGGCTTTATTATCATTGCTCATTGATTGCCTCCACTCTGGGACATGTACCCACCCTATGAGTGAAGGCCCATGGTGTTCCTGGCCCAGTGCTGGCATGTGGTGAATAGTCAGAAAATATTGAAGAGCTCTGATTAGTTTGTGATTTTGTGTAATTTAAATTCTTCACACAGACCATTTGTTTTTATTTTTTAATTTTTATTTTTTTAAGATTTTCTTTATTTATTTTTGCAAGAGAGAGAGAGAACACAGAGGTGCATGTGAGCAGTGGGGAGGGGCAGAGGGAGAAGCCCGCTGAGCAGGGAGCCCGATGCGGGGCTCGATCCCAGGATCCTGGGATCATGACCTGAGCCAAAGGCAGACACTTCACCAACTGAGTCATCCAGGTGCCCTGGACCATTTGTTTTCATTGTTGAGAATGAAAAGGTAAATCAGTATGGTTTTTGTCTAATGTTGTTGAATTTTGAACTACTTAAATGCATATTGGTAAAACCACTGTCTAACTGTTTATCAGAACCAAAATTACAGCCTTCGAACCTCCACAAGTTAAGAAGATTGCTTGAGAAAGGAAGGAAGGTACTACATAATCCTTCAAACACAAGATTCATCGCTTAATTCTGTCAATGCTTAGAGGAACTCCTCAAACCCTAAAAGCCAGTTTGTTTCCAGAACGCCTGAAACAGAGACCACATTTTTATGATGTTTGTCTTTCACAGTCAAGTTTACATTGGGGAGCTGTATTTTCCCTATATTTATTTTTAAATCATTTGAGTTTTCCAGTAAAATAACATTCTCTTTTTCTTCCCTCTTCCCAGATAAACACATCTATTTTTTTAATCGTGAAACATTCTACATGGGGCTGTGGTTTGTGGTTGGGATGCTCTGGAGTGGTGCACCTGGAAAAGAATGTGTTATTTGCATTTAAGGAAATACTTAGTGGGCTGAATGTCTAGCCACTAAAATAACAGTTCATCAAAACACAGTTATCCCAGATATCCATCCAAGAGTGGCAATCAGATTTCCCAGAGTCCAAGTAAAGGATGAAAACTGTGAGGAGGGGCAGACCAGAGGGACAAACTATGTTTGGAAGCAGAAAGTAGGTCAAGGAACTAAAGATCTGAAATATAGGAAAAGAAAGGGGGGAACACATGGATCGTCTCCTCTGTAGACATCCAATTTGAACCTAATCTAAATAAGTAGGAAGTGAAATCATTATCTGATGTTTTGTGGCCACCTCAAAAATGTGTTGGTAGTTTCGACCAGACTAGAGTCAACATTGAAAAACCACCAGCACCACTGACTTGGGCTGCACAGCGCAGCTATGGCCCAAACCTGCCCAGAAGGACCCAATGCCAATTATGGTCAGGATGGGGATCAGGGCAAGAGAAGAGCAGTGTGCTTACTCAGGCTGGCCTCCGAGGGGGACACTGGGGCATCCATCCCTGGGCTACTCAATCACCTCTTCTCTGGAGCAATAAACAAAGAAATGGCAAGAGGCTAAGCTCCTTCAGTTAGACACTTTTAACCTTTAATGTGACCATAGACTGAGTGATTAATTAATGACTTAGAATTTATGTAGTTATATATATATATATATATATGCATAAGTATATCTATGTACTTTCATGGTTAGTATTTATATTAATGTGAGTGCATTAAAACATTCTAAACTTGGATTGTGGTGATGGTTGCACAACTCTGAATATGCTAAAAACCATTAAATTGTAAGTTTAAATGGGTAAATTTTATATGTGAATTATATCTTACTGAAGATGCTTTCTAAAAATGAATGTATTTATCCCTTTATTTTTCTACAAATAAAAATCATACACTGGGTTTTGTTAGTTATTGTTATTGACTTCTTTCCTTCTATGCTTTTCTCCCCCCCACTTCTCCAAGTCTTGGTAGTCCCAGGATACACTCCAGGATTGCTAAATGTTGGCTAATGAATTATAGCTTTATTCCAATTTTAGAACTGACAGGCCTTGTCCATGTTATGGCGTCAGCAAGAAAAACTGTACCAAAAATGAAACTGACCCAGAGTGGTGCTCTTCATGCACTCCTACCCCTCTACCCCCCAACCATTCTAGTTTCTCATTGCCTCTCTGGGTGTGGAGGCCTATTGTGGTCTCAGGCATCACCATGTGAAAGATGATGTTTTCAGTGATCCCTTCTTCTAACATTCTATGATGTGGATGAGACTGGTGGAAGTTGTTGTGAATGTCAAAACTGGTGGGTTTTTTTATAGTTGAAATACAGTATCATATAGCACAGTGATTCAACGTTAATATATATTGTAAAATGGTTGTCATAATAAGTCTAATTTTGTAGTTATTTTAAAACCTATCTTCAAAGTCAGTTCATATGCAATAATCCAGCTGTACAGTGTCTTGGGTGGTGTAATTGCAGTTGTAATTGCAGTTGTTGTTATAGATGATAAAATCTTATAAGGGTTATATTCCTCAGTTTCATAGGAGCTATTCATCTCTTTTTTTTGATGGTTGATAAATCAAGTGAATAGCATATAGCAATGCTTCTCAAACTATTGTGAATGATCTAATTTTATAAAATTTCCAAGAGACTGGTAACTTTTCTAAAACCAATAAAAATAAATTACCAGTAAAAAACCATGAAAAACAAAGACATACAAAATACATGATCTCTTTTTAATATTAGGTTCAGTAAACATTAAGTTATATTTCAATAAATATCAAAACAAATATAGGATAGGAAAAACAGATTGAATTTTTAAAAACTGTACAAATTGTTCATTGAAAACATCTGTAGAGGTAAATAATGGAGGAAATTGCTGTTACACTAAAAATTTTTATAATTCTGCCATCATAACACAAAATTAGTAGTGAAATACATTCCTATATTAAACACCTATATTCACACTTTTACTGAACTATTTTTTATATCAATATTTAATGTTAATGTAATGGGTGAGTTTGTCTATTGCTTGTTAACATACCTAATCTAAGTTAGATTGATGATAATGTTATTCATAGGAGAAAATGTATATCAAAACTGTTTCTGTGTTTTCATAATAATTAAAATAGAGAAATCAGTCTTACGGAGATGTATTCATGGGAACAAGGACAAAATAAGATATTCATTTTTAACTTCTTTCAAAATGAAGTAGTGATACTCTATTTGCAAGTTTTTAATTCTTTGTCAGTAACCAGTTCCAACTATTCTGTATAGTTAAATTTAAATTAACTTTAGATGAGAGATAGGGATTCTGTCTTTACATACTTTTGGGTTATTGTTGGCAAATTAACCTTAAAATATCATGTCTTACATGGTTCTACTCCTCACTATATATGACTTAATCACAAGTTCAACTGATCTTTCTGATCTGGCCTATGTGCTGATCAATGAAATGAGTCCATTGACCATGCATTTGAATGTCAAGGCAATGTCAAATTGCTATACAAATTTGTACCCACTTATTCTTAATCTCCATACATATCTCATTGTGGACCAGTAACAGTTGATGGACCAGCACTGGCTCTTGGACCGCACTTTGAGTAACACTACTTTGCAGATGTAGCATTCCTTAATATCAAAGCAACTGAAGTCATTTCTCGAGATAAACTCTAGCATAAGATGGGTGGTCAGACTCTAAAAACTGAGATTTTAGACAGGAGCTAAAATGGTGGGGTAGTAGGAGGACGCTAGGCTTGTCTCATCCCTCAAACACAGCTAGATAAATATCAAATCATTCTGAATACCCAAGAAATTGATCTGAGACTGACAACAAACTGCATAACTAGAGGGAGAGAAGGGGCCACATTATGTAAGGTAGGAGGTGTGGAGACGTGGTTTGGGGGAGAAATGGATTGTAGGTGGTGCAGAGGGGAGGGAGCCCTGGTCATGGAGAGAGGCGAGGTTGAGGGGAGAGTAGGAGATAGAGAGAGAGAGGAGCACACAGGGGATGGCACAATGAGAACACTTCCCCAAAGCCTTTGACTGGGAAAATGAGAAGGGTTGACTTTCGTGAATTTTTACAACCAGTGGGGCTCAATGACTGGAGTTTTACAGGTCTACAGAGTGGCTGGTGTGGAGCCCTGAGGGGGCTGCAGTGCTCCTGTGGAGGAGGATAGAGGCCTGGAGTGGGCGGTGTGGTCTGAGGATCCTCTGGGACACCCTGGGACAGACAGTTCCCCTTTCTTGGAGTGCATCAGGGAGAGGTGGCATTGCCTTTTTGGGGTCGAAAGAGCCGACAGGCGCCATTTTTCTCCCCTGCCCCTCAGCATAGGCACAGAAACACCTGCTGAGGGCAGCTAACTTGGACACTAGCTCTTTGCTGCACTTTACTCCAAACTCCACACCTTTGCAGTTTGGTAGGGCTACCCTCTGGGACAAACTGGCACCAACCCCAGTGTGGTGAAACCCTCCCCTAGAGGACCTGCCATGCCAGGTCCCTAAAGTTTAGAGTTTTAAATCTCAGCCAGCCTTCCTGGGATAGAACACAGGTGCACTGTGCTGCCAGGCAGGCAGACAGCTTGGACACAGACAGGATGAAGTCAGCAATCTGAGGGATGCCTGGGACACACAAGGGGAGATTGTTTGCTCTTCTGGGAGGGCTTCCCAGACAGCATGAACTTGCCTCTCTGGGAATGAGGGAGAGGGGTGGCACCATTTTTCTCCCCTGCCCATCAGCACAGATGGACTTCAGTGAGCAGAACAGCACCCACAGTGAAGGCTTAAACTGCTTAGATCAAGCTCGTCCCCTTGTGCTCTGCAGGTGCTTTTCGCAGGCAAGTGTGCCTGACAGCCAGAGCAGTGGACCCCTCTCCCAGAAGACCAGCACAAACCCTCCACATGCAGCATGTCTACTTACCATAGACTGCTGCAAAAGCTCAACACTAGTGGAAATAGCAGACAGAGCATACTCAGTTAAAACTCACCACACTCTGTCCAAGATCAAAACACTCCCCACTGCAGGCAAGGAGAAACTCTGCCAAGGATTGACCTGAGGGAAAGAGCAGCCAAAACACAGCAGCAGAGTGCAATACAACATACACCAGAGACACTTCCTGAAGTGCCAGGCCCTGATTAGTATATGACCTCTTCTTCATAAAGCCATTACTCTCAGGAGCAGGAAACATAACAGGCTTTCCTAACAGGGAAAAGAAGACAAAGACCTAGACAAAAATTCCAAGACAGAGGAATTCATCCCAAAAGGAAGAACAAGAAAAGGTCATAGCCAGGGATCAAATTGAAACATATAAAGGTAATATGCCTAATCCAGAATTTAAAGCAACAATTATAAGGATACTAGCTGGGCTTGAGAAAAGCATAGAAGATACCAAAGAGTCTCTTACTGCAGAGATAAAAGACCTAAAGACTAGGCAGGTCAAAATGAAAAATGCAGTAACTGAGATTTGAAACTGACTGGATGTAATGACTGCAAGGATAGAAGAGGCAGAGAAACGAATAAGTGATACAGAAGATAAAATTATGGAAAATAATGAAGCTGAAAAGAAGAGGAAAAGAAAAATATTAGATCACAAATGTAGACTTAGGGAACTCAGTGACTCCATAAAGTGTAATAACATTTGTATGGTAGAAGTCCCAGAAGAAGAGAGGGAAAAGGGGCATAAAGTTTACTTGAGGAAATTATAGTTGAAAACTTCCCTAATCTGGGGAAGGAAACAGACATCCAAATCTAGGAGGCACAGAGAACTCTCATCAAAATCAACAAAAGTAGGCCAACACCAAGACATCATACTTAAATTTGCAAAATATAGAGATAAAGAAAAAAATCCTACAAGCACCAAGACAAAAATCCTACAAGCAGCAAGACAAAAGAATTTATTTGGGAAGACAATTAAGTTTAGTAGCAGATCTCTCCTCAGAAACTTGACAGGCAAGAAGAAAGTGGCATGATATATTCAATGTGTTGAATGGGAAAAATATACAGCCAAGAATACTCTATCCAGAAAAGGTGTCATTCGGAATAGAAGGAGAGAAAAAGAGTTTCCCAGACAAACAAAAAATAAAGGAGTTCATGACCACTAAAAGCAGTCCTGCAAGAAATATTACAAGGGTGGGGGGTTCTTGGGTCTCTCAGTTGGTTAAGTGTCCTACTCTTGATTTTGGCTCAGGTCATGAGATAGAGCCCATGTGGGGCTCTGTGCTCAGCGGGGAGTCTGCTTGAGATTCTCTTTCAACTCTTCTTCTACCCCTCCCCCAACTTGTGTGCTCTCTCTCTCTCTCAAAAAAAAAAAAAAAAAAGGAAATATTAAATGGGACTCTTTGAGTGGGAAGGAAAGACCAAAAGCAATAAAGACTAGAAAGGAACAGAGAAAATCCCCAGAAACAATGACAATACAAGTAATAAAATGGCACTAGATTCATAGCTATCAATAATTACTCTGAATGTAAATGGATTAAATGCTCCAGTCAAAAGGTAAAAGGTATCAGAATGGATAATAAAAAAAACAAGACCCATCTATATGCTGCCTTCAAGAGACTCATTTTAGACCTAAAGATACCTGCAGATTGAAAGTGATGTGATGGAGAACCATTTATTATGCCCATGGACATCAAAAGAAAGCCAGGGTAGCCATACTTATATCAGACAAACTAGATTTTTTTTCATGGTCAATTAATCTTTTTTTTATTATGTTATGTTAACCACCATACATTACATCATTAGTTTTTGATGTAGTGTTCCGTGATTCATTGTTTGCGTATAACACCCAGCTCCATTCAATACGTGCCCTCTTTAATACCCATCACCAGGCTAACCCATCCCCCCACCCCCTTCCCCTCTAGAACCCTCAGTTTGTTTCTTAGAGTCCATAGTCTCTCATGGTTTGTCTCCTCCTCCGGTTTCCCCCTTCATTTTACCTTTTCTACTATCTTCTTCTTCTTCTTCTTCTTCTTCTTCTTCTTCTTCTTCTTCTTCTTCTTCTTCTTCTTCTTTTAACATATAATGTATTATTTGTTTCAGTGGTACAGGTCTGTGATTCAACAGTCTTACACACTTCACAGCACTCAGCATAGCACATACCCTCCCCAGTGTCTATCACCCAGCCACCCCATCCCTCCCATCCCCCAACCACTCCAGCGACCCTCAGTTTGTTTCCTGAGATTACGAATTCCTCATATCAGTGAGATCATATGATACATGTCTTTCTCTGATTGACTTATTTTGCCCAGCATAATGCCCTCCAGTTCCATCCATGTCGTTGCAAATGGCAAGATTTCGTTCCTTTTGATGGCTGCATACTATTCCATTGTGTGTGTGTGTGTGTGTGTGTGTGTGTGTGTGTGTGTGTGTGTATACATACATACCAAATCTTCTTTATCCATTCATCTGTTGATGGACATCTTGGCTCTTCCCATAATTTGGCTATTGTGGGCATTGCTGCTATAAACATCAGGGTGCACGTACCCCTTTGGATCACTACATTGTATCTTTGGGATAAATACCCAGTAGTGCTTTGCTGCTGGGTCGTACAGTAGCTCTATTTTCAACTTTTTGGGGAACCTCCATACTGTTTTCCAGAGTGGCTACACCAGCTTGCATTCCCACCAACAGTGTAGGAGGGTTCCCCTTTCTACGCATCCCTGCCAACATCTGTTGTTTCCTGACTTGTTAATTTTAGCCATTCTGATTGGTGTGAAGTGGTATCTCATTGAGGTTTTGATTTGGATTTCCCTGATGCAGAGCAATGTTGAGCACTTTTTCTTGTGTCTGTTGGCCATTTGGATGTCTTCTTTGGAAAAATGTCTGGTCAGGACCACGGCAGGGATGTCCATGATCAGCACTGCTATTCAACATAGTACTAGAAGTCCTAGCCTCAGCAATCAGACAACAAAAAGAAATAAAAGGCATCCAAATCAGCAAAGAAGAAGTCAAACTCTCACTCTTTGCAGATGATATGATATTTTATGTGGAAAACCAAAAAGACTCCACCCCAAAACTGCTAGAACTCATACAGGAATTCAGTAAAGTGGCAGGATATAAAATCAATGCACAGAAATCAGTGGCATTCCTATACACCAACAACAAGACAGAAGAAAGAGAAATTAAGGAGTCGATCCCATTTACAATTGCACCCAAAACCATAAGATACCTAGGAATAAATCTAACCAAAGAGGCAAAGAATTTGTACTCAGAAAACTATAGAGTACTCATGAAAGAAATTGAGGAACACATGAAGAAATGGAAAAATGTTCCATGCTCATGGATTGGGAGAACAAATATTGTGAAGATGTCAATGCTACCTAGAGCAATCTACACATTTAATGCAATCCCTATCAAAATGCCATCCACTTTTTTCAAAGAAATGGAACAAATAATCCTAAAATTTGTATGGAACCAGAAGAGACCCCGAATAGCCAGAGGAATCTTGAAAAAGAAAAGCAAAGCTGGTGGCATCACAATTCCAGACTTCAAGCTCTATTACAAAGCCATAATCATCAAGACAGTATGGTACTGGCACAAAAACAGACACATAGATCAGTGGAACAGAATAGAGAGTCCAGAAATGGACACCCAAATCTATGGTCAACTAATCTTCGACAAAGCAGGAAAGAATGTCCAGTGGAAAAAAGACAGTCTCTTCAACAAATGGTATTGGGAAAATTGGACAGCCACATGCAGAAGAATGAAACTGGACCATTTCCTTACACCACACACAAAAATAGACTCAAAATGGTTGAAAGACCTAAATGTGAAACAGGAGTCCATCGAAATCCTAAAGGAGAACACAGGCAGCAACCTCTTTGACCTCAGCCGCAGCAACTTCTTCCTAGAAACATCACCAAAGGCAAGGGAAGTAAGGGCAAAAATGAACTATTGGGACTTCATCAAGATAAAAAGCTTTTGCACAGCAAAAGAAAGAGTCAACAAAACCAAAAGACAACCGACAGAATGGGAGAAGATATTTGCAAATGACATATCAGATAAAGGGCTGGTATCCAAAATCTATAAAGAACTTTTCAAACTCAACACTCAAAGAACAAATGATCCAATCAAGAAATGGGCAAACTAGATTTTAAACCAAAGTCTGTAACAAGAGATGCAGAAGGGCACTATATCATGATAGAGGGGTCTATCCAACAAGAAGATCTAACAATTGTAAATATTTATGCCCTCAACTTGGGAGAACCCAAATATAGAAAAGAATCAATAAACATAAAGAAACTCTTTGATAATAATAAAATAAAAATAGGGGACTTTAACAGCCTTCTTACATCAATGGACAGATCATCTAAGCAGATGATCAACGAGGAAACAATGGCTTTGAATGACACACTGGACCTGCTGGACTTAACAGATGTATTCAGGACATTTCATCCTAAAGCAGCAGAATAAACACAT
This sequence comes from Zalophus californianus, assembly GCF_009762305.2. Lineage (NCBI taxonomy): Eukaryota > Metazoa > Chordata > Mammalia > Carnivora > Otariidae > Zalophus > Zalophus californianus. The sequence continues at coordinate 139,494,192 of NC_045597.1, read as the reverse complement.
TCTTTTCAAGTGCGCATAGGACATTCTCCAGAATAGATCACATAATATTTCATAAATAAGTCCTGAACAAGTACAAAAAGATTGAGATTACACCATCCATGTTTTCCAACCACAGTGCTCTGAAACTTGAAGTCAGCCACAAGAAAAAAATTTGGAAATACCACAAATACATGGAAGTTAAAGAGTATCCTACTAAAGAATTAGTGGGCCAACCAGGAAATTAAAGAGGAAAAAAAAATACATGAAAACAAATGATAATGAAAACACGATGGCCTACAACCTTTGGGATGCAGCAAAAGCAGTCATAAGAGGGAAATATATAGCAATATAGGCCTACTTCAAGAAAGGAGAAAAATCTCAAATATGCAACCTAACCTGGCACCAAAGGAGTTAGAAAAAACAACAACAACAACAACAACAAATGAAGCCTTAAGCTAGCAGAAGAAGGGAAATAATAAATATTAGAGCAGAAATAAATGATAGAGAAACAAACAAAAAACCCCAATAGAATAGATCAATGAAACCAGGAGCTGGTTCTTTGAAAGAATTAATAAAATTGATAAACCCCTAGCCAGACTTATCAAAAAGAAGAGAAAGGACCCAAACAAATAAAATCACAAATGAGAGAGGAAAGATCACAATCAAAACCACAGAAATACAAATAATTATGAGATTATGGAAAACTATATGCCAACAAATTGGACAATGTGGAAGATATGGCTAAATTCCTAGAAACATATAAACTACCAAAACTGAAACAGGAAGAAATAGAAAACCTGAACAGACCCATAACCAGCAAAGATTGAACCAGTAATCAAAAATCTCTCAACAAACAAAAGTCCAGGGCCAGATGGCTTCCCAGGGGAATACTACCAACACTTAAAGAAGAGTTAATGCCTATTCTTCTCACACTATTCCAAAAAATACAAATGGAAGGAAAACTTCCCAACTCATTCTATGAGGCCAGCATTATCTTGATTCCAAAACCAGACAAAGACCTCACTACAAAAGAGAATTATAGGCCAACATCCCTGATGAACATGGATGCAGAAATTCTCAACAAAATACTAGCAAATCAAATCCAACAGTACATTAAAAGAATCATTCACCATGATCAAGTGGGATTTATTCCTGGGCTGCAAGGGTGGTTGGATACACACACACACACACACACACACACACACACACACACACACGAGTATATATTATACACACACATAATGGAATATTACTCAGCCATCAAAAAGAATGGAATCTTGCCATCTGCAACAATGTGAATGGAGCTAGTATACGTCATCCTAAACAAAATAAGCCAGTCAGAAAAGAAAGACAAATACCACATGATTTCACTCATGTGTAATTTAAGAAACAGACGAACCTAAGGGAAGGAAGGAAAAAAGAGAAGGAGGCAAACCATAAGAGACTCCACTATAGAGAACAAACTGAGGGTTGCTGGAGGGGAGGTAGGTGGAGGTTGGGCTAAATGGGTAATGGGTATTAAGGGGAACACTTATGATGAGCACTGGGTGTTGTATGTAAGTGATGAATCACTAAATTCTACTCCTGAAATTTATATTACACCATGTGTTAACTAACTGGAATTTAAATGAAAACTTAAACAAAAAATCCTGAGATTTTATGAACCCATAGATTGATGTTAACCTTAAGAAAAGGTTCAGAAAATTGCTGTTGAGTTCTTCATTTGGATCTTTTTTATTCACTGCTTTTACCAATGACTTAGATGAAGGTATGGCTTATGTGCATATATAGGTACATATAATATATATTTTAAAATAATAAGCACTTGTTTGATCCACGTACCAGGCTAATTATTTTATAATGATTATTTTCTTTAATCTTTATTTTGTAAAAAATATTTATTTATTTATTTATTTATTTATTTACTTATTTATTTATAGCACGCACAAGCAGAGAGAGCATCAGAAGGAGAAGGAGAGAGAGAATCCCAAGCAGACTCCACACTGAGCACGGATCCCCCTGTGGGACTCTATCCCAGGACCCTGAGATCATGACCCTAGCTAAAACCAAGAGTTGGATGCTCAGCTGAGCCATCCAGGCACCCCTAATCTTTTTTTTTTTAAGTTTTATTTATTTATTTTTTTAGTAATTTCTACACCTAACATGGGCTCAAACTCACAACCCCAAGATCAAGAGTCACATGCTCTTCTGACTGACTCAGCCAGTCACCCCTATTTTATTTAATCTTTAGAGCAATAATTCTGTGATGGAGGTACTGCAATCATTCCCAATTTATAGATTTAGAGTAACTTCTCCAAGGAAGTTGCTACTTAGTGCTACCTAGTGGTGGAGTTGGGATTTGAGTTCAAGCCAGGTGACTCCACATCCAAACCTCCCAAGCTGGCTGTGACTGGTACAATTGTAAGTGAAAAAAGCAAGATATTTAAAATATTCTCTAGGCGGAATTGCTGGGAAACAATCAATACTTAAATGAAATTTAAGAGGAATAAATGTCAATTCCTTTATTAGATTAACATGAGTCAATTATACAAAAGCTGGGTGAGGAAGGCCTGGCATGTCAGCGTCCCTAGGGATCACCTCATATCCTGCAGGCCTCACCTCTGATACCAGCCATTGGAGTAGCACATGTCCCTAGAAGCACTGCGGGCCACTTCAGCTAACAGCACCTAACTTAAAGCTCATCTTCCTGCCCTGAGATGCCCAGGAACCACACTGGGTGAGACTGCTCAGGTTACATGCAGTAGCAGCTGAGGAACTCCTAACAAACTGGAAAAGACAGCTGATGGATACATTGCTTGTTGTCCATGGTTTCATTGTGAGCAATTCTGATGAACATTCTATGGCCTCAGAGGGTCCCGGTAAGATGCAATCCCAGGTGCCCACTGCACGAACCATTCCATAAGGCCCCTTTGATTGGCTTTTCCTTTCTCTCCATTTCATGCTCCCAAGTTCTCACCCCTGATTCCTGGAAACATCTCCAAAGATAACTTTCTGCACACAAGTTCTTGTCTCAGACTCTATTTTTGGAGAACCCAAGTGTCTTGTTTTGAGCTGCTGTAACAAAAATACTGTAGACTAGGTGACGTAAACAGCAAACATTTATCTCTCACAGTCCTGGATGCTGGGAAGCCTGAGGCCAAGGCGCTGGCAGATTTGGTGTCTGGTGAGAGCCGCCTTCAGCTTCCTAGACAACTGTCTTCTCGTTGTGTCCTCACCTGGTAGAAGGGATGAGGGAGCTCTCTGAAGTCTTTTCAATAAGGGCAGAAATCCCATTCATGAGGATCCCACCCTCATGGCCTAATCACATCCTGAAGACGTTACTTCCAAATACCATCACACTGGGGATTAGGTTTCAACGTAGCAGTTTCGGGGAGGATCTAATCCTCAGTCTGTTGTCCCAGGCGAAGAGAGCGGCCTGGCAGTAAATCATGTAAAAATTGGATCTTAATAGATGACATATTCAGCTGAAGACAGGAAAATGATATGGTAGGAAGAAAGAAGGAGAGAGGAAAGGAGAGGAGAGGAAAGGAGAGAGAAAGAGGGGGGGAGGGAAGGAGGGAGGGAGGGAGGAATTGGCATAAAAGCATTACCATCTGAAGACCTAGATCAGTGGGCAGTACCACCTACAAGTCTCAGTATCCACAGAAGCTCAGTCCTTCTAATGTTCGGGCTCTTTGAATCATTTTGTGGATACTGGAAGTGTTTGATTGACACCACCACCCCCCCCCCCGAAATACACCCACATAACTTCGTGAGCCCAGTGATTTGGTCTCCCTGCAATGCTGCTCTTCAGCTCTATGCCCAGCCCTGAGCAGCCGTCACAGGCCAGAGCTCCCACACCCATCGAAGGATGCTTGGCTAGGCACTCCTGGATTGACTCAAGGTGTTTGATATTTGCTTTGTTTGCCTTGTTTTTGTTTTTGCTTTTTGTTTTTTTACTTCTTGGGCTTTTTACAAATGGATTCTATGCTGCAGTATCCTTTATGAAAAAGGCCTGCTAGAACAATCAATGAGAATAATGCTACTGATACCTTGGGTATATTTGGCACTTCTCTCTCTAAATGGTTGATGTGTTTTTACATCTATGATCTTTTCTATCCTCATGACATCCCTGTGGAGTGGACCAAAGCAGACAGCACACACATCAGGATCTAGCCCATCAGGTTTCCAGTGTTTCTAATAGAAAGAGACATTTGACTGAGTCATAAACACTTTCCAAATCTTGCATCTTCTAGACTAACAGATCATTTGTCTAATTGTTTTCTTTGCTTTTGGGTTCTTTCCAAAGTTAATTACCAACCTTCATTAGTTCTAGTTATGAGATCTCCAAGACTATATTCTTTGTAAATATATGCTGCTTTATTAAAGAAGTCTAAATATTTACAAAATCTTTCAATTTATTACTTTGGCTTCTCTGATAATGGCTATTTTTATCCCCTTATAGAAGGAGATATTGAGAGAGAGAGACATCTAGTACTGCCCAAAGCTTGTGGGAAACAGAAGAGCTTCTTTCTTCCCCTGATTTTGTCTTCTGTGATTTATTTTTAATTGGAGCCTCTGTGGGCAGGAGAGGTTGGAGCAGAGTGAAACAAGTAAATTGCCATGGTATTAGAGGTGGTGGGTGTATCAAAGATAAGGAATGGGCCGAATTTGTAACTCTAAGTGAAGACCACATGACATTTTTCAACACTGATGGCTTTGTAGTACCCAAAAATGAGAAAATGTGTTTAAGGTACCCCTAAACGACCTGTTCCTGCCCAAGTCTCTCCAGGGTGCCTTGACTGTGCCTACACACTACACCACTCAACCAAGACTCTGAGCCTTTTGTCTGAATCTGAAATTATTCCTCCATAGATGCTTACAGAAGACCCATGGGTATGCTCACTCTGTAAGAAAATTGGTCCATAGCTTAACTTCTGTGTTTCTTAGCTAAGGTCTTTGGATAAACTCCAAAGCAATAAATCATCACATGTGCCAGGAGAGAATTTTTTGTGATAGTCTGATTTATCCATATGACCCTTATATATGCTGCCACATAATAACAATAATAATAATGGACACCTTGCATTTGTATACCATTGTAGACTTTACAAAGTACTTTGTACCTTGGACTGACCTATTAATGTAGAATGGTATAGGAAGGTTCTTTCTCAAGACTGCAAATGGAGATAGATCAAATGAGGGTTAGCAGTGAAAGCTAAAAAAAAAAAAAACAAAACAAAACACACACAACATATTATTTGGATGGAGGTTGAGAGCATGAAGAGTCATAGAAAGCCAAATGAAAGTCAAGAGATAGAAAACAATTATGAATAAGCAAAAGGAAGTACAGAGTATAGTGGTTGAAAACTCAAATACTTTCCTCTGAATGAAGTAAATGGGTGAATTTGCAACTATATGACAATAACACGTGCTTTGCCAAAAAACATTTATATTCAGGATTTGGTCTAAATGTTGAGCTAGCCAAATAAAGCACTTCTCCAGGCTGTATTTGGCTTCTTGGCCTCCATTTTCTAAACCCTGGAGGATAGGGAAGGAAGAAGCCAGTCAGCATGGAGAGAGCCGCCGGGGAGCCAAGAGAACAGCGAGGTCGCAGAGAACAGATACCATGAGGTCAGGACCATGTCACTTGTGTGTGAGAGAAGAGCAAGAAAGAAATGGCCAGAAGGGACCCTACAGTGCCTTCCATCCTTTGGGACTCTGCTTTCTCTCCCCATCAGTCCACACGTGACCCTGCAATAAATGTCTTTTCAGCTAAAGAGTGAGAGTTTCTACTTTATAGTCTGAACAGCCTAAAGGAGACTACCCACATGCCTTTTTGATTCTTCACAAAACCCTTTGTTTTGTGAAGGGCTGGAAATCGGAGCTGCTGAGTCTCGTCTAACGCTGCTTCCAGTACTGCACAACATTTACCTCCAGCATAGGATGCCCGAGAAGCAAGCCCAGTTGTGCCCTCCTAGAGTGCCATTACATCCCAAACCTACTTGATTCACAGTGGCCGTGAGATGAGCTCTTTTCAGCCCCTTAGAAAAAAGGTGCTCCACAAAAGAGGAATCCATGGTGGTCCTACATATGCTGGGAGAGCTACCGTCTCAAAGGCATCCAATTCGGTCTTCCAAAAGCCCCAGAGAGGCTCTGAACACCTAAAATATGTCATCATGTGACGAATATAAAGTAAATATGTAAAATAATACAGCCATACATTAACTTAAAATAGTGCTAATAAATTGTTAGGCTTAGCAGGAAATGGAAAATAGCTAATGGAATAATGAAGAGTTTGTTTATTCCTGTAGCAGGCTGCTGTCATTCGTCATGTTCCCAGTTCCCCGCCAAGAGCAGTGGCTAACGGGCTTGCTTGGGGTAATGAGGTGAGCCCAGGAAACTACGGCTTTCTAAATGTTAAAGCAAGGGCAGTGGTCGCTCTAGGACTGAGAGGAGCAACAGGGAGAATAATGCGCACGAGGGACCTTTGTAATGTGAACCCACAACAAGGCAGGACCAGGTAGCGGTTGGGGAGGTGACATTTGAAGGCAGTCAGGTTTGGATTCAGGACCAGATTTTTGGAGCAGGGGTGGGCACCTGAACCCAACGGAAATAAGTCCAAAGGCTAGCAACCAACCTATTGTGTATGTAGCCTTGAAAGTCAACCTAGCCCTGCTAAGTCCGCTTTTTCTTTTATAAAATGAGAAGATAACAATACCTAACTCAAAGGACTAGTGCAAGTACTGTATGAGGTGTGCGACCCAGCAAATGAAGGATCAAGCACAGTGCCTGGGATGCGGAACACTCCACAACTGTCAGTGATTGCTATCAGGTCGCCCAAGAAACGGCTACATGGCCCAGAGGCCAAGAATCCATGTTCTTTTTTTTTTTTTTTTAAGATTTTATTTATTTATTTGACAGAGAAAGACACAGCGAGAGAGGGAACACAAGCAGGGGGAGTGGGAGAGGGAGAAGCAGGCTTCCCGCGGAGCAGGGAGCCCGATGTGGGGCTCAGTCCCAGGACCCTGGGATCATGACCTGAGCCGAAGGCAGATGCTTAACGACTGAGCCACCCAGGTGCCCCAAGAATCCATGTTCTTAAGGCCAAACTAGGAGGGCAGCTTTTTCCAAGTTCTAGTCACTATCAGAGTGGAGGAGAAGTCCATGAGGTTTATGTGGGCAGATCACAGGACCAGCTACATGCACTTCTTGAGTCATTCAGGAAACAAAAGTCACTCTTGGATTAAAGTAGAGAAAGAAATACAATTACTCTCAGAAATGATCAAAGCTTAGTTTGTAGGATAACGTTTTATTTTGTAACAAAAATTAGAGCAAGAAAATTATCTTTCTATTTGATTATGAATAAAAATATATCACAATCACATGTTGATGATAAAAGGCAAGATGCATAACACACAGCAACAATCTTGCACTGACATGTAAGTCATTATAAGTTAATGCTGACAAACGCTGGTGTATCAGTGTGCACCTTGAGAGCCCGACCAAGTCTGCTGTGAATGACGTGCACCTGTTCCTCACGTTCCCGTCTCCCTTGCAGCAGTGTGACAGAAAGAGGGATTAAGGCTGAGAGATTACTTACTTAGAGGGCGAGGTATTTTTGTTAGGATTTTCAATTTTAAGTTTCTCAAAGGCAGGACTTGTATCTCATTCATGTTTTCTAGGGTATATTTATGGGTATCAATTGCCAAATTAAAGAAATCTTGGAAATAAAAAATGTACAGTTACTCCTTGTAATAACCTTAGTTTTCAGGGACATTTTCCTTCTTCAAAGTGCTATATGATCTTGAGCCAGGTGTTCCTACAGCCCAAGGTCAATTTGAGGGCTAGGTTTTTTTCAGCTTGCTTGTGGTGATTATGAGTGAGGCAAAGAAACTGGACTAGGAGCGGGAGATTTGGCCACCTCGGCCCCCACACTCTCTCTCTGCTCTGGCCCAAGGCCAACTCATCACTCCATGTAGTAATGGAGGCAGGCAAACCAGAGGCCCAACTCGGGGAGAGGCTGGGCATCCTCAGACCTCCCTGGAGGCCACTTTCTTTTCAGCATGTTTGTGTTCTTCAGATTCCTTAGAGCCATTGCTCCAGACCCCACAAGAAATAGTCTCATAAAGTGCTGGTTATCACTGGGTCCAGGGAGGGCTGACAACATTTTCTCCCTTCTCACTGACACAAACGGTGAAAGACTCTGTCAGGAGATAATAGCCAATGCCCTGTTATTGTACCTTGGAACTCAGATCCTACAATCTTTCTTATGTCCAGCACACAGCAAGAACACATGGAAACTAAAGTAAATGCTTCTAATGAGCAAAGGAAAACACATCTGAGCCAAGTGAGAGCTGTCTGCTGTTTAAGAGGCCTCCTTGGCCTCTGGGGCTGCCCGTGACAGGATCAAACCATCTAAACGCGCTATGGCCACAAAAAGGATGGGATTTTCAGACTCTTAGCCACACAATTGCTTTTTAGTTCACTCTGCACAAGATTCCCCCCCCCAACTTGTAATAAATGAGTTTAAGCCCAAATCAAATTTCGATACTTATAAAAAACCCAGCCAGTACAATTGATAGCACCAGTTTAAGGAATGAAACACTTTTGCATGGAAACAATGATTCATGAACTGCTCTTCCCTGCAGGAGATGAAGCCATTTGGGCTTTCCTCGGAGATGCTTATATTACTGGCAATGTTTAAAAAAACTTCATTATATAGAGAAAATTCCAGGCTTCAATTTTTCTTCTTGAGAGGGTTCAGTGTTTGCTTTGGTATATGTGTGTCTCTTGGTGGGTGTGTGTGTATGTGTGTGTGTGTGTGCGTGCATGCACACATACACACACCCGAGTGTGTTTCATAAAATTAGATTTTAGCAAAGGGAAAGTGCACTTATGCAAAAGCAATTCATCAACCACTTCTGTGCTCAGAATTCACCAAGGTAATTTAGATACTTTAATGGCAAGGTAGTTTAGGTAGGTAGGAGGCAATGTCCCCTCCCCCATCCCACTGCTATGGAAATAGAAAACGTGTGCTCTAAATGAATCTTTTCAGAAAAGTAATTCTAGTTTTAATTATTTATCCACTACCAAATATAAAATATAATTACATAGCCAATGTCCATGGGAGCAAAATCCACAGCCCAGTGTAGAATAGGAGAGCTTTCTGCTTTTAGAAATTTTCCATTTAAAAAAGAAGATATTAAAAAAAAAATAAGATTAGCCAAATGCAGCTTTTAGTGCTAATCTGATTTTCATGATGTTAGTGTTTAGCAAGAGTCCGCTGCTTGCTCAAACACAATGGCTCCAGAATTTGCAGTGTTTTTACCATGGCCTTGACCTTTATGATGTCAGACATATATTACTTCTCTGCTATAATTTACTATTGACATCATGGATTAAATTTGTTGTTTCAGCTAATGTAACTGAGCAAGCAAGGTAGATTATGAAACCAAAGCCAGCTACTGAAATACGAGGGTTGTCAAGTATAAATTTACAAAAGATATTCAGACTGGGTGTAGAAGACAAAAATAAATGGACAAAGAAGCTGTTTTTGACAGACTGCGAGGGGCTAGAGACTTCAACTTGAACATTGTAAATCCAAATGTCATGAAACACTGCTGCAGAGTGAGAGACACGTCTATTCCTCAGGAATATAAATGGTGATGGGAAACCAAACTTTCAAGACACTGTGCATTTGTGAAAAGTATATCCCTGCTGCCTGGTAACAAACTCACTGATCTCTTCTCCCGCCCCTCCCACCCCTTTTGGAAGTCATTGCGAGTCCCCACCCTAGAACCAGAGATGACCACGAAACCAGTGTTCCTCAAGACACCATTTGGACAAGAAGCCCGGACTAGATTCCCTAAACATGAGCCATGACCAGTCTTCACATCTCTGACAAAGAATGTTTTAACACCAAAACTGAAGTGGCCTGAGAGGGGATATTGTAACCACTGAAATGCGTGAAGATGCTCCATCATCAGCATCGTGACCCCATGGAAACTAATGGAGCCACCTCCATGCCTGGTCTCAGAACAACAGTCTGGTCTGCCAGGCTGTGTCTGTATGAGACTGCTCTCTCATAGTCAGGCTTTCTTTGTAACCTTCCTACGGTTGTATTTTCCCAGATACCCTGCAAGCTAATGCTAACGGCATTTCAGAATAACTGAAATCAGAACATGATAAATGTGGACTTCCTGGATGGATTGATGGGTAGGCAGCAAAAGAACAGAAGCCTAGGAAGCAAAATGCTTTTTTTCCATGTCACAGCTTGTTATTATGGATAATGCCCACTTGGATTTCTTAATCTAGTCCAGGGTTAGAGTAGATCTTATGGATGGTAATCAGTGGTCATGTATTTGGGGCATTTTTAAGAGGTTGGAGAGCTTGGGGTTCTTCTTGACCCTATAAAGTCACTTAATAACCTGTTATCCAGACTTTTTTATGGAACATGAGAGAACACCATCTATGCCCATGAGTCAGAAATACAATGCGTATTTACAGAATAACTCATCATACTTATGCTGTACTGGGCCTTAAAATCACGTAGTCATCATTACAAATAGACTTTGCCCTCAAGTTTATAGTCCAATGTCCACGTGTGTTTAGGTGTAAAAGAGAAAATTCCGATTCTAATAAAAATTTCAATGTGGGAAAATGGGGACATGAATATATTCTTTGCTCCTGATCCAAATTATGCCTTTGAATAAGCTGTTAAAAGCCTCAGATGGGGCCAGACAGTATTTTCAGGTACACATGGAAAGAAATGACACAGAAACTCTTATTTACATCTACTTTAGATGCCATGGAGATGCCATGATTGAGAATGGGGTGAACTTCAGAGACCCATCATCATTTTGGGTGTGAGAAGCCTGGAAGGAAGATGTGCTATGAACCTAATCCAAAAAGAGGGACCAAGAGCCCCTTGAGCTGACTCCAGATGCAATCTTAGAGAAATTCACGACCCCCAAAGGAAGCTCGAACTTGCCTAGACCTCTCGACACCTCTTTCAGTTAATTTGTGGGTGACTGACTGCGGGTTAATTGGACACCCTCCAGGCCTCCCTCTCTTGGTGTAATTCTGATGCCCATGGTCCCCTATCTCCTTGATTTTCAGGGCTATGTGGGTGAGAAATTTTATTGTAAAAGTTGATGGCTTAATTACTCTTGAAGAAAGTACTATATTTCTTTATTTAGAAAAATAATTCCTTTGTTTAGGAAAACCAACTCTTGCTTTGCCTGACCCTATTGCTTAGTTAACATCCCATCTCATATTTTCATGAGTTATTTATGTTGGGTTGTAGGCACTGTGTATTAATTTATCTCTGTCTCCCTCTAGGCCAGTGAATTTGTTAGGATGTGTTCAACTACATCTAAAAAAAAAATCCAAATTCAGTGGTTTAACCAAAATTTTCTCATTTGTCTTAAAGTTCACAAGTAATATGTGCACAGTTGGTGTGGTCACTTTAAACCATCAAGGGCCAGCCTCCTTCTAGCTCCTTGCTCTGCCATCTTAACATGCGGATTTCATCCTCCTGGTTTCACAAAGGAAGGCGAAAACGACAAGATGTAGGAAGAAGTGGGGCTTTTTTCAGAAAAGGAAAACTTTCCCAGAAATCCTCAGCAAGATTCTACTTGGTTAAACCTAGGTTAGTCTTAACTGCAAAGGGGAATAGAAAACACAGGTGTTGTCTGGGTATAATGCCATCATGAACAAAATAAGGATCTGAGATCAGGGAGAAAGGAAAGGACCGGAGATTAGGTAGACAGCAAGTTGTATGTACAGCTGCCAGGCTGCGGCTATATACGTTGTGACTCTGCCCTGTGTGTTTGCTGAAATGACTTATAGACGATGCAAAGACTTTGAGACTGCTCTCAATTTTTCTAACACACACACACAGAAAAACTCTCCATAATGTTTTTTCTGAAGACTGGGAAGATGATAGACTTTCCAGATGCTCCTGTTTAAATAGTGATTAAAGTCCCTTGGACATTTTCTTCTTTGCAAAATGACGAGCACACTGTACCTTGAGGAGAAAACCTGGTTTTGGAACTGATCTTGCTGCCAACCATGCTATTTCCCCTCCCTGGGCTTCAGTTTTCCAACTGGTCTCCCTGCCTACCCTCTTGCTACTGCTACAAATCCATTCTCCACTCAATGGATACATATATCTCCACTGCTCAAAATCCTTCAGTGCCTTCGGTTGAAATCCAAAGTCCTCAGGATCTCTCCTTTGTCTACGTCTCCTACTTCATCTGGTACTACTGTCCCCTTTGCTCATTCCACTCTGCCACACTGGCCTCCTTTGTTCACTGTTGGCCTTTGCGTTTGCTGTTCTCTCTGGGATGCTCTGCCCCAAGGTCTTCAGTGACTGGCTCCTTCTTATTGATACAATCTCAGTTCAGATGTCACCTCCTAACAATGATGTCTAAACTACAATTTTCCACCCAAACTCTCTCTATCACCTCATTTATTATAGAACCCTGTTTTCCTTTTAGAGTACATACCATGGCCTTCAACTTGATTATTTATTTCTTTGTTTATTGTTTGCCTCCCACTGAGAATGTAAATTTCTTGTGAGCAGGGCCTTCCTCTATCTTATTCACAATGGGTCATTCTGGCCTAGTTTCTATCAAGTACATGTACAGCAAATATTAATGAGTGAATGAACGAAGCATGAGAGTCTCAAACTTGATCTCAAACTTGAACTCGCAGTTCCCTTCCAACTCTAAAACTTCCATCACATAGGGCGACTATGTGTATGAAATGAAATGAAATCATATTATATGAGTGTTTAAGTCAGTAAGCAGTACAGTAATGTTAAGGCTATTTTAAATAGAGTGTGATTTAGGGCAATTTGTAAACTGTTAAACAAAACTTGGTTCTTTGAACATTGTTTACAAAACAAAGTTGGAAATGATAAAAATTAGATCCAGAGCAAATGAACCATTTTGAAATAAAGTGTTTTCTAAAAAGGTGATATTCTGGAAAATAATACTAACTGAGCAATTTTTCCCAAATCACTTCTGTAGAAAGTAATATTCTTCCCCTACCCTATAATATTTGAGGAAGTTCCATTTGCAAGTCATTTCTAAAGGGTAGCAATTTATTTTGTATTAGTGATTCTGTGAACTGTAGACCCCACTTGGTGAAATCATATATCTCTGTATTATCTGCCAGATATGAAATTGCATTGATGTGAGTTCAAGATTACAGAAGACGTACCCATCTGAAAACCTTCATTGGCCCAGTTGTGTTTCCAGATGGAGTACTGAACAAGAAATGGAACCCGAGAATCTGCCTAGATGTTCTTTAGTTGTGTACCAGACTCAGGTGGCTCCAGTTAATATTTATTTTTCATGATAGAATAAGCATGTATTCCCAAACACGGATTTGAAGCACTCACCTCACTTCTCTTGGATATTCATGACACCTTAGTTTAGGGAACTTTGTTAGGAATACCAGGCCTCATGTCATGTCACTCTTCTACATCTAGATAGTCAGTGGCTCCCCGATCCCCTATCTTCTGGCACTCAGGACCCCACAACATGGCCCAGCCCAGTTCCTAAGGGTATAATCTCTCTGCTCCTATATGTAACCACTATATTCCTCCCAAACTGAATTGAATTTTCAGAGTATGTCTGATACTTTCTTACCTGCCTGGCCTTGCCATGCATCCCCTTGAGAGTCCCCTTCCACAACCCCCATCATCCCTACTATAAAAAAAAATTACCTCCTTCTTAAGTCCTACAGTCCCCCACCTGGAAGCCATCTCTCCATCCTCTTTGTATTTAATTATAGTAACTATAGTTTACATTTATTGAGATCATGCACCAGACACTGTTCTAAATGTTTTACGTAGCTTATCCTATAGCCCTCAGAATGAGTCTATGAGGTAAGTACTATTGTAATCCCACTTTCTAGATGAAGATGCTGGACCCAAAAAGAGTTATGAACTAGTACACAGCCAGCCCATGCCAGAGTTGACTCAAGAATAGATATACAACTTCTAGAGCCAGTGGTGTGCATGTCATACCAACCAGAGAGAGCCTGTTGCTAGTATCTCCTTCCAACTCTGCATTCCGTGATGCCATATTGGTGGTTTAACATAGGCTATAGAGAGAGTATCTACACTATGGAAATAGGCATGAGCTACAAACAGCTACAAACCTGTACAGCCCTCATTTTATTACAGACCAGCAATTGTTAGACATTTACCAATAGAGCACTGTGTAGAGCTCACCTTCTCAACCGTTACATCAACCTGCCTCACCTATTTATGTTTCAGCATTATTCCCATCAGACTGTGAGTTCCTCCAGGGAAGGGAGGCATACTCATTTATATCTCATGCTTTCTGGCCACATTGCCTTCCTTCTCCATAGTAAGTATGCAATACACAGTTATTGGAATGATTCGTAATTCATTGTCAAAGTAGTTAATACCAACATTGTATTAGAAGAAAAAGAAGTAGTAGTAGTTGCTCTTCTGGTTAAACCAAAATAGTTCTCACTTTATTTTTTTTTAATTTTTTTTTAAAGATTTTATTTATTTATTCATGAGAGACAGAGGAGGAGAGAGAGAGAGAGGGAGAAGCAGAGGGAGAAGCAGGCTCCCAAGGAGCAGGGAGCCCGATGCGGGACTCGATCCCAGGACCCTGGGATCATGACCTGAGCCGAAGGCAGACGCTTAACCATCTGAGCCACCCAGGCGCCCAGTAGTTCTCACTTTAAAAAAATACTATGTATTTTACATAGTATATATTTATTATAAGGGACTGACTCATATGATTATGGAGGCTGAGAAGTCCCATGATCTGCCTTCTGCAAGCTGAGGATCCATGAAAGTCAGTGTTGGAGTTCCAGTCCAAGTCCAAAGGCCTGACAACCAGGAGAACCTAAAGCATGAGTTCTAGTCCAAATCTAAAGGCCTGAGAATGGAAAACCTACCAATAGTGTTTAAGTCCCAGTCTGAAGGCAGAAGACTAATGTCCCAACTCAGTCAGGCAGAGAGAGGAAAATTTCCCTTTTACCCTCTTTTTGTTCTATGCAGTCCTTCCATGGGCTGGATGAGGCCTGGCCACATTTGGAAGGTTTACTCAGTTTAAGGATTCAAATACCAATCTTTTCTCTTAACACCCTCACACACACACCCAGAAATAACATTTAACCAGATAACTGGCCATCCTGTGGCCCACTTAATTTGACAAATAAAATTAACCATTACACTAACCAATAAAGAAGAGGGAGCCTGGGTAATGATTGGCTTTTTTCTGACTTCCTCAGACATCTGGGATCGACCCTAAAGCACCTCCCCTGACCCTAAGAACTGCCCCCTTCAGGAGTCCCCCTGCCAGGCCCCACCTCCCCTCCATCCCTTTAGCTCAGACACCTTAAACAGTGACCCTACCCAGGTCATGTCTGAGTTTGCTGTGCCTTTAACATTGGGCAGATTAAATGACTGACTTCTCCCAGGACAGGGCCTGTTTGCAGGCCTGCCCTGGCCCCCTCAGTGCCTACCCCACCCCATGTGTCCAAACTTGTTCTCCTGCCCCTACTGGGGACTCCCAGCATGCATCCTGACAGAGACAGTGCTTTCTGTTTTGTTTTGTTTCGTTTGTTGACCAATCTTAAGCTCCTTGAGGACAAATACTGCATTTTCATCTGTTCTTGTCCTGCTGCACCTAGCACGGTGCCCGCCCCAAAGCAGGAATTGTCTGAGAATAAAAGAAATGGTGCCCTATCAGAAGATAGTTGGTGTTCTGACGGCCTCTACGGACACCTAAAAGGAGCAAGGAATTAGTGGCAGCAAAATAGCCTAACTGCAACAGTAGGAAGTGGCATAATCCAGAGGGTTTTCACCTTATTTAATTAACACTCATAATATTTACTGGGTACCAGGCGTGATTCTTTGCACTTTGAAGATAATCACTTATGTTTAATCCTGAGGAGACAAATAGGTGAAACTACATGCCGGCAGTCAAAGAGCTGAGTTGCAAGGCCAAGCGATGTGGCCGCAGAGTCCTGCTCTTGACCAGGACCTGATGCTGCTTTTGTGAACCAGGCAGTTATGAGGGAAGCCTGCAGTCAGGCCAATGGGGCAGAATCAAGACTGGGGAACAAGTTCAGGACCAGGAGCCAAGGAGGCAGAGTGCTAGGGAAGCTGGGGAGAAAGAACTGTGATTTAGGCAAAGATGTCAGACTGTTCTCACCAAACGCATCTTGATGCCAATCTCACTCTCCCTGGAGAGTAGAGAGGCAACCAGCCCACCCTTGGCACATGGCTTGGTGGCGAGGGGCAGGCTCTGGGCACAGATAGCCCTTGCTCTGGATCCCAGTTCTGCTGATGAACAGCTGTTGACCTTGGACGAGATACCTAGCTTCCCTGAGCCTCAGTTTCTACCCCAAGGGATTGTTACAAAGACTAAATGAGATAATGCATTATAGAAAGCCATCAACTTGGTAAAGACTTACTAAATGTTGGTTAATATTATTATCACTGTTGTTACTCATCTCAAATCCCCTTTGGCTTTGTCTGAGCTGATGCAGCAAACTTCAAATTTGTAATTGGCTCCTGTATTATGTCTGGTCCTGGTCTTGGGCCAAGTATATCTTCATTATGAGGAATTTATTCATTCTCCATTTTTTGGTGTGTGCTTACTGTGTGTATGCAGCGAGAACTATCTTAGATACTTAAGAGACAAAGATGAATAAAGCACTTCATGCGTTAGGGTAAATAAAAATGTAAAAAACAAAACAAAACAAAAAGACTTAGAGGTCATTGTAATAAATGGTATCCCAGTGGTATAAATAAGAATAATGGAGAATAGAGTGCCAGATGTTGGGGAGGGGTCTAGAATTTTCCTATTTGAGCTGAGTCTCAAGGGGTGAGCAAGACCTTAAAGATGGCAGGGGAGGAGGGTGGATGGCATTCCCAAGGAAGGTGCACAATGAGCAAAATCATAGAGGTAAAAGGAACAAATTATTTGGCTTGGTTGTGTGTAATGCTGTAGCAGGAAATGAGTTTGGAAAAG
This sequence comes from Zalophus californianus, assembly GCF_009762305.2. Lineage (NCBI taxonomy): Eukaryota > Metazoa > Chordata > Mammalia > Carnivora > Otariidae > Zalophus > Zalophus californianus. The sequence continues at coordinate 139,477,177 of NC_045597.1, read as the reverse complement.
GAGGCAGATGTCAGATCCTGTAGACAGTAGAACAGTACTGGGGGATTTTATGTAGAGGAAATAATGGGATTTAATTTGTATTTCAGAAAGATTGTTCTGGCAATAGTTTTAAAAATTGATTAATAGTGTCATCTCAACTTCAGTAAAAACCTTAGTGATTTGCATATGCCAATCACAACTTTCTGCCCTAACCTAGAGTATCTCCTGTACTCTAAATTCCTTAATATTTTTCTTTAAATTACCTGCTTTTTTTCTCTCAAAATCATTTTAAAATAAGCTTTAAATCACAAGCATAAGTGGAAAGTCAGCGTCATTTGCCTTAAAAGTGAACATAATGGAAGCAATATTAACGAAACAATATTATAAAATTCAATCTACATATTTTTCAAAAGTGTAGAGTCTGAAGACTTTTAGTGCTTTCAAAGTAGTCTTGCTAAAATGGTCCCTCAGAAAAGTTGGAGTGGGCAGAAAGATGGGTGAAGTAGAGGCAAGGGAATTGAATAAGCTGCAAATATGAAGTGGGAAAAAGAGAAATAAAGGAGGCAGAGGTAACAAGAGCGTTCAAGGTGTGGGGGCTACAGGATAGGAGATTTTCTCGTGGACCATGTTTTTATGCCTCTGAATCTCTGCTTGTGCTGAAATATCCATCCCCAAACCTCCAGCGTCCTCTCTCTCTCACCCAAATTACTGTTCTCTCCCACTTGTTTCCACAAAATTGCTTTTACTGATGGTGTATCTCTGCAGGCCTTGACAGTGAAGTTGTGTGTTGCCAAGCTTTGTATTTTTAAGGACTTGGCAGTTGCCTGTAGTGAGTGTGCAATAAATGTTAAGTTGGAACAAAAAATGACAAGAACAAAGATTAGTTGAGCAAGTGTCAGACGTATGTTAAAGATATACTAACACCAACATGAGACTTTTTTCTTGGTCCAATTAGATAAACTGGGTAAAGAGCAGAAAAGGCAATAACTTTCTGATCACGTGATCCATGTTATGAGCCTAAATTGCCTAGAAGCATCTTACACTTTGGGAGACATGGATTAGAGCAGAGGGTTTAAAATTTTTCTTGATCGGGACCTATAGAAGAGACACATTTTGTATCTGGAACCAACGAGAATAGGAGCACGTACGCTCGCGTGCACACGCACACGACCGGAGAAAAGAGCGCCAGGCAGTAACAGTCACCCTAACTCTGTGCAGTGTGCTGTAGTATGCTTTATCCCATTCTGTTGTCTTTCCTTTCTTTTCTTTTTTAAAATGATGATGGGGAAATGCTAAATTGATGTCACCACCCACTAACAGCTTGTGAAAAATCTCATACTTTGAATATCTCTGAATTAAGGGAAGACGGACTGGAGGTAAGGAAGCAACAGAAGAGGCTATTGTAATCATCTACCCAAGAAATGTTGGGTCCTACCTGGATGCTAGTGGCAATAGAAATGTAATAGAGGTAAAATTGACAGTGTGATTATACTCACCTTTAAATGTTGTAACATTTCATGTAGGGAGGTGGAATTTATAAGTCCATTTATTGTGAGTTGGTTTAATGTGAATCATGTTCCCCAGCAGTTGGTCAACTTTGGGTGACTTTTGAAGGGAAAGTAGAACTTTGGGGAAAACTAGCTGGTGGCATCAACCTTGCAAAGCAACACATTTCATAAGCATCAAATCTGACCATGTTGGTTTTTCTTTCTCTTTTTTTTCCTTTTTTTCTTATGTTGGAAAGCATTCTATTTGCAAATTCCATTCAAATCATGCTCTTCAAGAAATCTTCAACCATGGATACACTTGGGTCTTTAAGTCTGTACAGCAGTTGTTGTCTCGGATGATAGCTTGTTTTGTAACCCTCTGGTAGCCAAATGAGTGTGACAGTGATGAAGTTAAAACTGTAATTACATTGTGCTCATATTGTTTGTTCGAGTGAGCTTTAATGACTGGGTTCCCTTGAGTGAATTGCGAAATGTGAAAACGTTTCCAGTTTTAAAACAGGGAAAAATACATTTTCTTGAGTGGTTCTGGAAAGGCCACCTCTATTTACAAGTGTGGCTATAAAATAAACAATCTTCATCTTTAATTTACGTTTGCTACCGCACCAAGATGCTTAGGTGTTAAGAAAGGACTGTACGACAATGCACTTGCCAGACAAAAAGCCTTCCCTGTTATTAATGACTGTTGGTACCCCAGTGTAATCAAAGGGCACAACTGCGGTGATATACAGCAGTGACAAACCTCAGGATCTTTCCTTCTCAATGCTAACCTAACAGAGAGCAGCCGAGAACTTCCAGTGCCGTATATCTACAAGATAAATAGCACAAGATATGAATATACGTATTGCTTACAGTCTTGAAAAGTATTGCTATATCCTCCTCTGCAATCATTCTAAATATGACGCAAGTGCATTTTTCACCATTTCAGTACAATGCTGTTGTTTGTAAATGGCAAGAGTTTTCCGGTGGAGATTTAAAACCCTCCAACTGTACCAGTCACTGCAGTCTGATTTGAAAACCGGTGCCTATGCTGCTGATCGTGTCAGTAGAGCAGGTTTCCAGAGATTCATTACCCCTTTTACATTGACAGGCAGCATCAAAAGAAGGAATCACTTCAAGAATTTACTAGAAATCATTTTTATTTTTACTCCTCGATCATGCCAAGATGATCTAAAGGGAAAACTGAGAGTTTTGAATGATATGATATGATATGAATTTGACATGAAAGACTCTGTAAGAAGAATTCACTGGTGTTTTTATTTCCAGCTATTAAGCCATTTTTTTCCCTCTCCTGCTTTGAACCTGTGACCAGTTAAGTGCCATATTTTGCTTTGTTAAGAATTCAAGAAATGCATTTAATTGGGAGTTATGGCCAAGGTAAAATACAGCATGAAAAGAGGTTAGCTTTCTGCACTTACTCAGGTGTGAATTCCTGTGGAAAAATTCTATAATCACTGATCAGGTTTCCATTAAAAATAAAGTGAACAAAACCACTGAATGGACAAAGCAAGGTCTTTTCCCAGATCAATAGCAAAGACACGTCCATGCACACACAGAGGAAGTCGGTGCAGCTCCATGACCTTTTCATGAACTTTCTGGGAGACGGAAAGATCATTCAAAGGGCAGAGGTCAATGTTCATGCTGGTCACAGACAAAAATCAGATTTAACCTCGTAATGAAGGATTCAGGGCTCTCACCTACTGATGCAAATTAAATACAATTATTGTACATTTTCTTACATTATCTATTGCAGAAGAAATTGCTTTTGTATTTGAAGCACGTATTAACATTTACTTACCAACTCATATTATTTTGCTATTATTATCAAGCATCACCAGACTAAAGTGGACTAAAACTAAAGTTTAAAAACGGGAAGACCTCAGTCAAGATGGGAATCTTGAGCTCATCAAGAAGAACAGATGCTCAAGATGCCCTCTCTGGATGCTCCCGCACCAGCCCCAGGACACACAGCACAGAGGGAAGAGCAGGATTCCAGAAACAAACATACCATGAAGTTAAGAAGAGAGCTTCAGTTAGAAATAAATCGCATAGGTCAGGAGGCAATGCCTGGGCATTGCTCCTCTGTGGACACAGACCCACCACACAAAGAAAGAGACCAGTTCTCAGTTTTTGCTCCAGAGATGTTCAGTGCAGAAGAGACAGCAGTGGGAATTACTAGGGGTCTAGAGCATTTTACAAGAGAGCCATGTTTCTAGTAGCCCAGACTCAGATCAGCCTCATTGTGAAACCCCAAAACCACATGGGTTCCTGGCACCATATAGAAGTGCCAACTGGTAACTTCTCTTGCCAGTGTTCTTCAACAAAGAAGAACCCAAATAGACCAAAATCTTTTAGAATCAGTTAGTGATAAGGCCCTTTGGGGGGCTTTGAGAAATCAAGCAAGTATCAGAATATAGGAATTCTACTATTCAGAAAAATTCAATATTTTAGCTATCAGTTAAGAAGGAAAGGCATCTTCAGAGAAACTGATGCAACCACTACAAGTTACAAACGGCTTTGCATTCCTCTATGGATGGTATGCAGTAGTTCAAGGTTAGAAAGTTCTGAAGCCTTTAATAAATGCACCTGTAACATATAGAAAAATCTGGGTACTAATTCTCTTGTGTTCCAACATATGTCCTAAAGACACTCGTTATTCCTGCTGTCCATGTTCTATTTTCCTGGGATACAGCATTTGATTTTCTTAATCAATTGACATATGACATAAGCAAATTTCAATACATCTTTTTTTAAAAAAGATTTTATTTATTTGGCAGAGAGAGACACACCAAGAGAGGGATCACAGGCGGGGGTGGGGGTGTGAGAGGGAGAAACAGGCTTTCTGCTGAGCAGGGAGCCTGACGCGGGGCTTGATCCCAAGACCCTGGGATCATGACCTGAGCCGAAGGCAGACGCTTAATGACTGAGCCACCCAGGCGCCCCAAATTTCAATACATCTTAAATCCATTTCTACCAGTAGCTGGTCTGTGAAACTTTAAAATCTCAAAATTTTGTGTTAAATTGGAAATTAGCTCTTAGGGAAAAAGGTTTATCTATGGGGGCATGTGGGATGGGCCTGAGAGTGTGCAGGCCTACTAAAGCCTGTAGAACTTGACATTTAGGGAAAAAAAACAAAAACAAAAACCCTTGGCAGAGCATTCCAGCTTACCCTCTTTGTTTTCCAGAAAAGAGACAAATGCTTGGTGATAGAGTATGTGTGATGGGGCAGGAGGCGGGGGAGAGGGGGCGAGGGAGGGGTAGAAGGAAGGAGGGCAGGCACTGACCAATCAGAACAGAGGCAAGCCCTGACCATCAGAATGGACTGTGGGTCTGGTGCTGGGGCAGGATCCCAAAACTCCTCTGCAAGTACCAGTTAAACTCTTTGGCTGCTGAACTGTGGGAAGTTGGAAGATATACTGGGAGGGCAAGTGAGCTCAGGTAATAGATAACATACAGTATCAGACATAGATTATCCTCCTGGCCTGGGAGAAAGATGATGTTTGGTTAAATACCCATCTGCCTGGGATAGAATCCTGACTCTACCAACTACAATATAAATATTCTTAGACAAACTATTAACTTCTGTAAGCCTTGGTTTATTCATCCATATAATGGGCATAATAATAGTAACCTCACAGGACCATATAATCATATATAATACTGCACTAAATGCTTTAAGTGCACTCTTCATCTACCTTCTATGACCCTCTGAGGTAGAGGGTTTTTATTATTTGCATTTTAAAGATGAAGGAATGGAGGCTCTGGTAGGGTGAAATGGTGCCACCATTTCACATTTGGTAAGAGGCAGAGAAGGGACTCAGTCCAGGAAGTCCTACGTGGAGCCCTGTGTCAACCTCACAGTCTGACCCCAGACACTATTCTATATTGGTCTTAATGGCTCTGCTTAAATGGCCTTCCACTGGAAGCCATAGTATTTATTTAAAATAAATAAGCTGCTTATAAAAGGACTTAATGTAATGGATCTCTGTCTCGCTTTTTCCAGAGAGGCCAACTTGTCCAAGTTTACACAACTAATTGGTGGCAAAATTGCATTAAAGGTTCATCTTCTGGCCCTTAGTGCATGTGCTTTCCACTGCACACACAGCCATGAGTAAAGCTGCAAAAGAGATTGTAAGAGCTCTCTGTGAAGCATGGCACAGTGGATGAAAATGTGGACTCTTGAGTTAGACTGCCTGAATTAGAATCCTGATGCTACTGATGTGTCCTGCGACCTTATAAAAGTTCGATGAACTTTCTGTGCCTTACTTTGCTCATCTGGAAAATGGGGATGATAATAATCATATGACCAATTTCCTCCAGGTCATGGTGAGGACTAAGGGAGGAATGCATGTAGAACAGTTAGAACAATGCCAGGGACACTAAAACCGCTCGATAAATGTAAGCTATTACTATTTTTCATTTAAGCACATAGCCCCTGTGCAATCAGATCAAAATTTCAGAAATTTTGCCTTGTACTTTCCAGAACTATGCTGGGTCAAGAGGACTACAGTGGGTACATGGTGGACTAAATTAGAAGGACAAGGAGTTATTTAAAGTCTTCTGGAGAGGAATGGTTAAGCCTTAGTTCTGAAATCAGATAATACTTCAAAGAATCTTGGTAACATTATAGAGAAGGAAGTCTGAGAAAGTATTATAGTTGAAAAAGGAAAAATTAGAGGGGAATCCTTGAAAGCATACGGTACCCCAGTGACAGTAAATTTTACTCAGGGAAGGTTTGGGCTTGCAAGAATCATGATATTATTCAAATCAGAAATAGAGAGCAAACTCAGCTAAATATAATTTGTGTGAAACATTTTAAATGTCAATTTTTAAAGGAAATATAATATGGAACATAATATAAATGTGTATTGGGATGAATGGAGAATTATAATTAACCTGAAATAAATATTATGTTCAATTCTGGGGGGAGAGAGCATAAAGATTTTAAAAAATCTATTTCCCTTTCACCGACTTCCATAAAATTTTTTTAATTCTTCACGAGCACAGTGAGTACGTTTCTGCCTCTTCTCCCTTTTAATGCGTTCAACTTGGTTTTAAGCACGCATCAGAAAGCAGCTTACAATGAAAGCCTTTTGTCGTCTGTAGACAGAAATGTCAGAAGCTGAGCCCTGGCGATACAAGGTTTAAAAGAATTCCCCTTGATGCCATCTGTCCTTCAAGGTCAAGCCCTGCACAGCTGCATGCTCAGGATGGTCTAGGATCACCTGGGCAACCTCTGGGTGACGTTCATATTTGAGATGTGACCTAACATGGGGAAGACAGGGGAGAAATAGCAACATGATATTTAACAGATTCTGGTCTGAGCGATCACACATTTGGCTTCCTGCAAGGCATAAATCCATTATCTTCAAAACTGGCCTACTTGCATTCCTCCTAAACAGCTGCAAATGATAAGCCTTACTCTACATAATTTTCTTTAAAGCACCTTGGAGATATGATTAACCATATGCATATATATAATGGACCCTTATTTTCCGTTTCAAGAAAGATCCAGAGATTTTAGTGACCTCCTCCATTTTTTTATTGACTCTGAATGCATCCTTCAAAGCTGCCTCATTCTACAGAGATTCATATTCCAATAATGAGACCATATCTTAAAAAATAAACTTTAAAAATTACAGAACTAGATCATGCATTATAATCTACTGCTCTATCTTTCTTCATGTAGAGAACTTTTTTCCCTACAATATTCTATTAAACAAAGTGGTTTTAATCAAGAGCTTCTAGAAAAAGAAATGTGTTGGGGGCTCCTGGGTGGCTCAGTCGGTTAAGCAGCTGCCTTCAGCTCAGGTCATGATCCCAGGGTCCTGGGATGGAGCCCCGCATCGGGCTCCCTGCTCAGCGGGAAGCCTGCTTCTCCCTCTCCCTCTGCTGCTCTCCCTACTTGTGTTCTCTCTCATATAAATAAATAAAATCTTAAAAAAAAAAAGAAAGAAATGTGTTGGCACTGGTTTCTTGCAGTGCTTGAATAAGGTCAGCAAATATTGAGACCCAGGGGCCTTAGATAAATTGCTTTCAGAGCTCTTGGGTTAAAAAAAAAAAAAAAAAAAAATCAAATGGATTTTGATCCATTTTCCAATCCATTAAATAATCCTAGAATCATAATCACATAATTTGGAGGGGTCTACGGTAATGTGCCAAAGCCAACTTATGACTGACTGGCAGAGTCAACTGTGTATATCTTTTCCCACCTCAAGTTTGGTAGCTTCAGATTAGGCATGGAGGAAGTATTTACACTTTGGACACTGGCAAATGCTTCTTCCTCCTACCATCCCAGGAGCTGGTTGCTAAATATTTACCAAGCACCACAGATTTAACAGGGCCATGGATTCAGCCCTGGACCCTAAAGCTGGGGAAGGTTATTTCTGTGGACACCAGTCATTGAGATACATTAGGTACTCAAATAGTATCTATTATGCTCATACCTTAAATAGATATGAATGGATGATGTGATACTGAGGACAAGAAATGCAAAAGATTATGCTTGTTAATCGAGTTTTTTCTCAAAACTACCTTTTATGAAATGGAAAAACTACTATTAGGGAGGACAAATTGAACCTCACATGGCAATGACTGACATGACTGACAACTAAGATTTTGTAGAAGTGTGGAAAAGTCTTCTGAAAACAACCTTTTTTAATAAAAAAAATCTATATATATATGTGTTTGTTCCTTTTTACCTCATACATTAAAACAACAACAAGGACAAGAACCTTTCCATATGTTTTACATTAATGAAGCAACTTCCTCTCTGGAAAAAGATTGTTAAATAAAGTGGATTTAACTTTGACTCATCCTTAGCTCTGTCTCCTTCCCTGTTCTGGCATTCTTGACTCTCAGTACCACCCATCCTTCCAGGAGAGTCGAGTAGTAAAATCATAGAGGGAGTTTAGCTTTTATTGATTCTGAAAGAACAATATAACAAGATACAATAATAAACAGATACAAAGTTGTTTCAGCCGGGAAACAATTGCAGCCATATAACCCTTGGTGGCCTCTTTTATATGAACTGTTATTTTTCTCTTCACAATGACTAACATGGGAACTATCATCCATCCAATGCTGCAGGTTCTACTTGCTCAGGAAATGGTTAAACTACTGCAGGTCAGCCCTGCAACCTCATGGAAACGCTTTGATTTGTCTCCCACACAAAACCAATTTGAGTCATTTATTTTACTAACAACTCCCCACAGAATCAAGGCACTGCACAAAGTCTCCTTTTAAGAAAAATTTACGCTCACACATATGTGACTTTGCCAAGAAAGTTTCCTCTGGAAAAGACACAGATTTCGTGTGCTTTCATGAAGTGTCTATAGAGCTTTTACTTAATATTAAGGAATTGCACAATTTGGCATTTTTTAAAAAGCAGCCTCACAATTCCAAACTAGTTTAATTTGATGCTGTTTCTGACATGGAAAATAAAAGTTTGACTTGGAAATTCTCTGGGGTAAACAATTCAAATGTAATATTACTCCAAGTGCTCCTAGCCACAGAATAGGAGGATGTGGGTCCCTGACTCTTGAGTCTTGTGGTTAGCCAGTGTCCTCTGGATATGTGATTTTGTAATAGGTATTTGTATAAGTGATTCTTGTTTGAACATTGCAAATATTTCTATATCCCATCTTCCAAAACACTCTCCAAGGTAAAGAAAATCAAACAGTTAAAAATATACTTCTCAAATAACAACTCCTGTTCCAAAATGGGTGATTCATAATTGAGTCAGCTTCTCCCTGCTCGAAGGTCACCGTGGGAGCAGCCAGGAGGGAGGGTGACATTCTCCTGTGACACCATGGCCCCTCCAGGGTCATCCTGCAGCTGACCAGCCACTGGCTTCACACCACATCTACCTGAGTGAGCAAGATTTTGGGTGATGGTTGAAGAAAAGAAAAGAAGAAGAGAAGGAAAAGAGAAAGAAGATCAAGAGATTCCTTTGACAGAAAATAAAATCTCTCTTTTGTATTCCAATTTCAAAGGGAACTAAGTTCTGCACATGCCACTCTCAAACTGTAGGGCTTAAGAACACCAGCCTGCATCAAGTCGTTAACCTTTTAGGACCTACTCAAAGCAGTGTAGTGTGACTTTATTAATGAATACTTTAATGTGGTCTATAAAAGCTAACAAACACAGCCACTTGCTATGATTCATCAAATTTAAGATTCCATCAAACCTTTCCGTTTAAAAACCAATGATTTTTTTTTAAAATACCAAAACCTCAAAATGGAAGTCCTGTGCTCCAATTAAACTTAATGCATCAAAAAATAAAAACCATAAGAATGTAATACTGGTCAAAATTTTGAATAAACAATAAAAGTAATAAATGCTGCACAACATTAATTAATAACTCCAGAAAATATTTTATTAAAACCATAGAGAACTAAGAGATGTGGCCCTTGAAAACAGACTTGCTGTTTAAGGCACACATTGTCTGCTGTGTTGCTAGGAGGCAAAAGACCCTACTGTAAAATAGCTGGGTTTCTTGCTTCAGGCAAAGGCAAATTCTACAGTCAAAAAAACTTAATTAGAAACTTCTAAAATTTTTGTGCTATTGTACTCAATGACTTTTATAGTTTGGAAACCCATACTTATGTGCCTGGCTTTCTCTGTAAGAGACCTTCTTGTGTAATATCGATATATGCGGTTTCTCACTGATATTTTATAAACTGTGCTACAAAAGAACAGCTCACCTGGCTTGCATTCAGTGTCCATCTACAAGAATTCTTGGACAAAGTTTTCAAAATGTCAGTTTGCTTTTAAGATACCTTCTTCATGTTTTTCTTTTTCAATGTTTGTGTGCTGTGGTATTTATCAGAAGGAAAACGAAGAGAACTTTGGGGGTCAGATCTGGTCCCACTCGATTTTGTGTTCAAAATCTAGGTTATGGTCAATGTCTGATATGTACCAAAAATTAGTACAGTTTCAGGGAAACACTGTCTTGAGAACCAGGTCTTGAGAACCCTCTGTGGACAAAGAAAGGGGTCTATAAATTATGTCACCAGGACAATCTGCCATGTCATCAAAGAAAAATCCAGGTGGATTATTATCATCTTTTTCTCTTCAAATCATCCCGTAGGTGTCTTAAGTGCTTTGCAAACTTTATTTCTCTTTATCTGGTTGTCAGATAGGTTATCTCTCATTTTACTAATGAAAGATCAGAAACAGTGAAGTTAACTGATGAGCTAAGGCTCCAATAAAACTAAATCAAGAGGCTACTGACATCAGGATCTTTCCATCATTAAGAATGACATTTCTTGGGGTGCCTGGGTGGCTCAGTCGGTTAGACATCTGCCTTCCACTCAGCTCATGATCTCGGGGCCCTGGGATCGAGCCCCGCATCGGGCTCCCTGCTCGGCGGGGAGTCTGCTTCTCCCTCTCCCTCTCCCTCTGCTGCTGCTCCCCCTGCTTGTGCTCTCTCTCTCTCTCTCTCTGTCAAATAAATAAATAAAATCTTAAAAAAAAGAATGCCATTTCTTACTTCCTAGAACAGAGAATGTCAAATTATGTGAATTTTACCCAGTTTAGTTAATTTCTCTCAAGCACACTGCACACAGTGCAAAGTTCTCAAGTCTACTCCAAAACAGAAAAAAAAAAGTGCACATTCATTAGATTTTTTAAAATGCAAACATAGAATCTAGAAGATATTTTAAATGACATGGGAAGTGAAAAGCTCCTATGTTTCTACTATGAAATGTGAATAATTCACTCACATTATCTGAGATTTGTGTGGCAAACTGACTCACGAATCATAGGGTAACCAAAAAAAATGTCCATGTGACAAAAAATAGGTCACTTTTTAAATTTCAGCTATGTGTCAATCCATCCTAGAAATAAATGAGAAGGATACATTTTTAGTGACAATTAGGCTCATGTACAGGCAAAGAATTTGGTATGATTCAAAGTCACAGAAGTTATGTTTAGCCAGGACTTTCAGAGATACAGTTCCAACCATTCATCTTAGAAATGAGGATGCTAAGTTCTGAGAAGTTAGACAACTCAACTTCTACACCCTTAATTAGGGCTACAGTTGACATGATTAGGTTCATTTGTATCATTTCAACTATAAATTGGGCCTCAGTGAGGCAAAAGAATTGTACTAGCTATATTCTGAGTTCCCTTCCAACTATAAAGTCCACATAGTCATTACGTCTTCTCAGGGAATATCCAGGCCCCTTGTTTCCCATTTGATGCTCTAGTCAACCTTATTTCATTTTGTAAACATTGGGAGGCAGATGTAGAAAAATGTGTAAGGTACATTACAAGTCCCATTATTGTGAACTCTTGGGTTTGCTGGTGGGGCTTGTTGGCGGAGGGCTCAAGGTCTTCCTAGAATCTATATCATGGCTTTGGTATCTTTATAGGAAAATCAGAGGGCCAAGGGCTGGTCCAAGGGAGCAGCCACTGGATGGCGCTGTAGAGCCTGTGTGACCGAGTGAGGTGAGAGCCTGGTTAACTGTGTGATGGCCCTGGCTGAGGGGCAAATGCTCACACTCAGTTTCCCACTTGTCCTGTATGAGCCCTTACTATTCTGGCTCCATCCACACCTGTAGGTCTTGTAATGTACCTTACACATTTTTCTACATCTGCCTCCCAATGTTTACAAAATGAAATAAGGTTGACTAGAGCATCAAATGGGAAACAAGGGGCCTGGATATTCCCTGAGAAGAGGTAATGACTATGTGGACTTTATAGTTGGAAGGGAACTCAGAATATAGCTAGTGCAATTCTTTTGCCTCACTGAGGCCCAATTTATAGTTGAAATGATACAAATGAACCTAAGAGAATGTGACTTTTGGCTATAGCTGGAAAGCTGGGGCGGCCACTCTTGGCTAGGAACATGGTGGTGGAGAGGGATGAGAGTTGTAGAAGACTCTGCTTCAGGGGCTGACCGATCATGTTCTCAGAGCACTGGGGGCTCTCACAGAACTAATATAACATGCTGCATTAGGAATGAGCAACCCAAAGGCCTAGAGTTCCCGTTATTTCCCCCTCATTTAAAACAGCACTGTGCTGAGTCCTGCAGTTCTCCAGTGAGCAAAAACCCAACAAGGTCACTATAGTCTGGTCACATGTCTTTACTGGTCAAAGTTGCCTCATATAATAAACTCATTCAGAGTGGATTTCAGCACAGCGTCAGACTTTTTTAGGAGTGTTTTGTCATGAGCTCATCTCTGTCCAGCTCCCCAGAACTGTCTACCCCCTTTGACCTCTATGTTCCAGAAATAGTGAATTAGCAACTGTTCTCCAAAGCCTCCACAATCTCTCTCATCTATACATCTTTACACTTCCTTTTCTTTCTCACGAGAATTGTCTTCCCAATACCTCTTTCCTTGTTAATTCCTTTGCTTAGATACCCAGGAATCTTTCTCTTTTCCTCCAACCCCATCCCAGATTGAGCTGGGTCCCCTCAGGTGTGTCCCCATGGCACCTTATACCTCTTGTATCAGAGCTTTAAATTGCCTTTTGCTTGGCTGTCACCTCCACTGGGTTCTAAACTTGATGAAGGTAATGTCCCTGCTTCGTGCCTATTATTTTATATACCAGCACTAGCACGGGCTCTGGCCACAGGGTCCAAAGGTAAACTGCATTTTAATTTAATTTGTTTCCTTTGTAATTCTGTCTACTTTTTGGAATGATTTTAAAAACATTACTCTGAGAAGGCATCTGTAGGTTTTATCTGGCTGCCAAAGGAGCCTGTGGCATAAAAAATTTTAAGAACATCTGCTGAATGCTCAATAAGTATATGATGAATGATTAGTTAGACAAATAAATGGATGAAAGAAAGTAAATTAAAGAAAATTCCCTATGATCCACCAAGGAATGAAGGCGTGACTCCAGGTCTGAGAGTTGTGAGAATCTGCTGCCCATGAACATGATTTTATTCCACAAGATAGAGGCATGAAATTGCAGAAAAGGTTCAAAGCTTCTTGAATACCAATATGTTTGTGGCCTGTAAAAATCTCTTGGTTGCCTACGTTACCACCAATCCCTTCCCCTTTCTTCCATGCTAGCAAAGCTTACCTCCTGTAATAGCACTAAACCAGCCCAATATTCCTTTGTGGTTAGTCATGGCTATGGCCCAGTTCTGGACAATAAGCTGTAACGGGAAGTCTGCTAGCAGCTTCTGGGAAATACGTCCTTCTTTGACAAACAGTGATCTTGGAGAGAAGCTTTCTTACCACCCCGCCTTTGGGCACAGCTTTGCAAAGATGTGCAGTCTAGAATTATGGTGGCCATCTTATGTCCAAGATGTAATAAATTTGAGGATGAAAAGCAAACATGCTAAGGATGGCAGGTAGAAGTGGAGGAGGAACCTGGGTCCTCAGTAATATGATTATCATTAAATCATTCATGGCATCACCTTATTCCAAACATCCTGATTAATGAGATCATTAAATATCATTATTATTTAGCCCGTTCTTTGGTGGGTATCCTATGACTCAACGCCTTCCCATCTCAAACAGCAACACAAGCCACTGACAAATTCGGCTGCCATGAGGATCAGGGCTGTGGTCCTAAACTAGCTAAGGACACCACTCCTTGTTTTCAGTCCTCAGTTAATATTTCCCTCTGCCAAGTTCAGATTCATTCAATAATTATTTTAGCCCTCAAATACACCAGACAGAAAAGATGAGCGTTGGCTCTGTGGTAGGGAAATGCCTTCATGATCTTATAATCACCATCACCAGCAGACCTAGCTGAAACATCACTATATATCTAACTCTCCCTTGTCCTGACCTAACATGCCAGGCCTGGACTGAAAGAGCATACAGAAAAGGTTAAGTTCTGCTCTGAAACTGGAAGTTGCTATGATTCACACCAGTTCCGGGCGTCACTTCCCCCAATTCCAGCCCATCCCCTAGTGTACCTCCTGACATCTTTCACTTTCTGTTTCTCTCAGGGGATTGACATACCTTTCCAATGGACTGTAAGCTCTTTTTTTTTTTTATTATGTTATGTTAATCACCATACATTACATCATTAGTTTTTGATCTTTTGAACAAAGGGATAGTAATCCAGGGGTTATCGTATACTCCTTCAGTATCCAAGCAGAGAGTCAATAAATGTTTATTTGATAATAGTTTATGAAAGGTTTAGGACTACAGGCAATCCTTGGATATATTGGGGGTTCATATTCCAGACCACCACAATAAAGTGAATATTGCAAAATAAAGTGAGTCGAATGAATTTTTTCATTTCCCAGTGCATATAGAAGTTACGTTTATACTCTACTGTAGTCTCTCAAGTGAGCAATAGAATTGTAACTAAAAAAAATGCACATACCATGATTTAAGAGTATTACTAAAGAGTGCTAACCATCACCTGAGTTTTCAGCAACTTGTAGTCTTTTTGGTGGTGGAGGGTCTTGCCTTGGATGTTGATGGCTGCTCACTGATCAGGGTGCTGGTTGTTGAAGGTGAGGGTGGTTGTAGCAATTTCTTAAAATAAGACAACAGTGAAATTTGCCAAATCGACTGACTCTTCATTTCACTTGAACACTGAGAAGCCATTGTAGGATTGGCTTAATTTCATATTGTTTTGTCCCAGAAAATGGGGAGGCCTAAAGAGAGGAAAAGAGACAGGGGAATGGCTGGTCAGTGGAGCAGTCAGAACACACAACATTTATCTACTATGTACACTGCCTTATCCTGATCACAGATCACTGTAACAAATATAATAAGAGTGAAAGAGTTTGAAACGTTGTGGGAATTACCAGAATGTGACACAGAGACATGAAGGGAGCAAAGGCTGTTGCAAAAATCAAGCCCATAGACTTGCTCGATTCAGGGTCCCCACAAACTTTCAGTTTATTAAAAACATGCAATATCTGGCAAGCACAATAAAGCAAAGTGCAATAAAATGAGGTATGCCTGTATTCCAGAGAGTTGAGAGCACATAACATAGTCCCTGCAGAGAAAGCACATGTATAAAAAGATACTTAGGCTTCCAAGCAGTGTGCATTCTAACAGTTGCATGAAGGAGAAAATCAAGGTCACTTGGGGCTAAGATGGGGGAGGAAGGCTCTATGGAAGAGCTGTACCTCAAACTAGCACTGAAAGTGGGTAAGACTTAGAGAGGAAGGGGAATGGAAGGACACACCAGGTGGAACAATGACAGAGGCAGAAGGACTGTTTCAGGAGGGTGAAGGATCAATGTAGAGAAAGTAGGGGATAAAATGGGAGAGGTGGTTTGATGTCACATGATAGAGGGCCTGTATTGTAAGCTTAGACCTTTAGACTTCATATGATACAGGGAGCAATTAAAAGTTGTAGGAGAGACTTACAAGTATGTACCTTACAAATGCCATTGACTATACACCTTGCTGTGAAATCTGAGTCACTCACTGATGACAATGGCAGAGGCTCTACAGTCAGTCAGGAGATTATTAGGTAGCAGAATTATCTAGACCCAGGTTTCCATCATCCTGGTGAGCAGGTTGTATAGGACAGACTCAACAGCCTTCCTATCTATGAACTGTTGCTTCCTGCTAACAATCATACTTGATTTGAAGGAAAGTATTTCCATTACATTCCCAGAGACAAATTAAAATTATAGTCTTTTATTCTTCATTTTTGACCTCAAGGGCAGAGGCCTATAAAAATCCTACACCTCACTTTATAGCACGTCGTCACATTATTCCCACAAGACCCTTCTCTTATTTCATGATTTTCTCCTCCTCACCCCAGAATCCTCATCACCTTTCCTCTCGCCTCCGCACAGGCATTCTGATGTTGTCAGTATGTGTATCTTTGTATATCCAGCCATTGTTTTGTATTTAACAAATTTGAATTTGTCTTTTAAATTAGGGCAGATGGCATTATACTTTAAATCTCATTTTTTTCTTGCTTCTTCACTCATAATTTTGCTTTTAAGATTTATCCATATTTACGTCAAAATATTGCATATCTAAACATTGATCATATTGCCTCTATTTGTTGCATAGTTTTCCATAGAATACAACCACCCCACTAATTTATTTATTGTCCTGTGAAGGGCACCCATGAGAATTCCAACTCCCAATTAGCACAAACAGCGCTAAAAAGACATCTTTGTGCATGATCCCTTTGCAATAATATCTCTGGGATGTGTTCAGAAGTGGGCTGCAGAGTAGGACGACTATATAATTTATTGTCTTCCCTAAGTGGAATATTTTGGGAAGTGAAAGGGCACTATTAGTAAATTATGGCTGAACCTCAAGTTTTCCCTGCCTTCCTGGCTAACTTGTCATCTTCACTTTAATTTCACTAAGATTGTCAGAGTGTTTTCTGAAATGATAATACTCTTTACTCTTCTCCCAACAATCAAAGAGTTCCCATCACCCCCATGTCCCTGTAAACACCTGGCATTATCCAGGTTTCCAGTTGTGACATTCTAATGTGTCTGAATTGGTTTGTGTTCTGATTACCAGTGAACTTGAGTGCCCCTTCTGATACCAGTTCACCATTTGAGCTTCCTCTCCTGTGAATTGCTTCTTCATCGCCTTTGTGCATGTTTCTTTGAGGTTTCCTGCCTTTTTCTGGCCAGTTTGCAAGAGTTCTTTTTATATTTTATGTAATAATCCAATGTCACTTTTTTTAGAAGCAGTTTTAAGCATTGCAAATTCTTCTCCCAGTCTGTCATCTGTCTATTAATATTGTTTATGAAGCTTGTTGTTTACGGTTGCCAAGATCACCATTTTGTCTTTAAAAATGAAAAGACACTATTATCTTCTCCTCTAGGCTCTGGCTGATTCTCTAGCTCATTGCATATTCTCTACAAAGCAATAGTAAGATCGATAGTAACTGAAACGTGGCCTAGGGATATAAGACATCAGAGTCTGCGGAATGGGATAATAGAACGGGAAAGGACTTTAGACATCATCACCTAGCTCAAACCCCTCACTTGACAGATACAACATTCTGAGTCACAAAAGAACAGGTGCCTTGACCAAGGGCCGAAATCACAGGTCTCCTGCCTGATTCCAGGCTGGGCTTGGTTAGCACACCAGGCACAATGTGAAAGTGTCTCTGTTACTCCAGCCATCCCTCATCAAGACTGACTCACCCTTCTGTTTCTGTTTCCCAGGCTGTAGAGTGAGCCCTATTTTTGTCTCACAGTCAACTTCTTTTTTTTTTTTAATTTAATTTAATTTTATTATGTTATGTTAGTCACCATACAATACATCATTAGTTTTTGATGTGGTGATCCACGATTAATTGTTTTCATATAACACCCAGTCCTCCATGCAGAACGTGCCCTCCTTAATACCCATCACCAGGGAAACCCATCCCCCCCACCCCCCTCCCCTCTAGAACCCTGAGTTTGTTTCTCAGAGTCCATAGTCTCTCATGGTTCATCTCTCCCTCCGATTCCCCCCCTTCATGTTTCCCTTCCTTCTCCTGATGTCCTCCATGCTATTCCTTATGTGCCACGAGGTTGTGGAGAAAGGGGAACCCTCTTACACTGTTGGTGGGAATGCAGGTTGGTACAGCCACTTTGGGAAACAGTGTGGAGGTTCCTCAAAAAATTAAAAATAGAGCTACCCTATGACCTAGCAATTGCACTACTGGGTATTTACCCCAAAGACACAGATGTAGTGAAAAGAAGGGCCATATGCACCCCAATGTTCATAGCAGCAATGTCCACAATAGCCAAACTGTGGGAAGAGCTGAAATGCCCTTCAACAGACAAATGGATAAAGAAGATGTGGTCCATATGTACAATGGAATATGACTCAGCCATCAGAAAGGATGAATACCCCAACTTTTACATCAACATGGATGGGACTGGAGGAGATTATGCTCAGTGAAATAAGTCAAGCAGAGAAAGTCAATTATCATATGGTTTCACAGTTGACTTCTTACCTAAGGCTTGGGGTACTAAAAGGCTAAAACACTTTCATTTTCAGATGTCATTATTATCAGCACATATTTATTTCCTGCATTTTCAACATTTTTGGAGTAAAGCCAAAGACAAGTGACCTCACTTTACTGTGGATAGCATCTCTGAAAAGAACCCACCAAACCTCCTGAGCCCAATGCCAACAAAACTCAGCTCCGTGGCTTCCCCTGTTTCATATTCACATGATGCAAAACACACGGGCCAAATTTATGTCACTGCAATTTGCCTGGCAGCCTGCATTTAAATCACCAAGGTTTGTACCTCCACGTTTTAGGGTGTTGTTTGCAGTCCTGCAGCCAAGAGCTCTGAAGGAACGAGCGCACGTGAAGGCTCGTTAGCCAGCCGGATGTGATAGGGCTTTCCGGTCAGACTAATTAGTATGCTGCAGCACATCTGCATATCTCTCAAGTAGACATTGTTTGTGTCTTTCCTCAGTGACAGGGGAGACTGTTCAGTAGGACACCTTACCTTTTAATATGCAGGGTTTGTTAGAAGAACGCTCAATTCATATTTCCCCGGTTTGATGGTAAGTGAACAGCAGTGGCAATATTAATCTGTAGTAACCTGTCAGTGAACTCTACAGCTAATATGATGTAGTTATGATTTTACCATCAATCAGGACTGAACAGGCTCTGGGCAATCCTTACAGCACAGCCTCAAAAAATCTAATTGTGCAAAAGCTTCATTGGTTTCCAACATTTCTTTTTTATCTGTCACAGGCTTTAGGCCTAGTACACAACCTTTTATTATTGGCCTTATTGCATTAGTTTGTTGGACAAAGGAGAAAAGGCTAAAGCAGAGGGTTCCCCTGCATTCCATCATTTGTTTGCATGCAGGATTTTATTTGACAGTCCCGTATTGTTTTAGATGTAGATAAAAATTATTAGGACATATGGCATCGTATGAACTTTTGAACTGCCAATTGCCAATGTGCTTGAGAAGACTAGAGGCATCTAACAATTCTTATCTACCTACAGAGGCAGAGATGCCACATGGTCAAGCAAATAAGGTCTCCCCAGAGAGTTGCATTTTAGAGTAAACATAACCTTGCATGTTCTTCTTGACCAGTTTTTATGCCGGGGAGGAGCAAAATCCCTCAGAGATGAACATTAGCAACCGAGATGATCTCTAGCCAAAATTAAGGTTGCATATTTGTGATATGATGATAAGGAGCAGTTTACTTTCTCCAAGAACATGCCCACACAGTGTGAAGTTGCATGGGGCCACATGGCCCCCGTTCCTATGCAGAACATTTCTCTCCTGTGTCTGGGACACAGTCAGACTCGCTTCCAATAAAAGCATGTGCGTAAAACACAAATCCACATCAAAGTCACTCCAGCCCTTGAGTCTACAGGGTCGGAAGGGACTATAAGACTTAAAACATATAAAAACATTTAGGAAGATGAACTATTAACTTTATCCATTGAGGCATTTTAATCTTTTGTATCTTAAATGTGATTGGGCCTTTTGGAACTGGGAAATTGCTAATCAGCATGTTGGGTAAATGTTTCTATTTTAAAATGTGCACATTTAGAAATAACAGCTGGCCATAAAGTGCATATTTATGCTTGTGATTTAATGTATCACAAACTTTATATTTTATTTCATTTAGCTTCACAAAGAGACCACACTATTTTTTTTGCAAGCCTTATATAACTTCTACAATAGCTTTATGACTCAAGACACACATTTGACAATAAATCAGATATGTATACAATGCCTAAGTTTTCCAAATTTGAAATACCTTTTAATCAAAAAAATTAAGGATTATATCCACTTCTTACCCTGTTTCACTTATTTAAAGATTCAGTTGAAAATTCCTATTCATTAATCAGGAAAAATCTGCATAGAATTACAGTGATTGTCTTTTGAAACACTGCACCCTCGCTTCAAAGGAAACATATTGTGAGTAAGGGCACACAAACCGCACAGCTGAGTGTTAACTCTTCACAAGCCAGCATGCACACTGTCCACAACCTAATAAAAACATCTACACAAACTGAGGAAATGGCTGTGACATCCTGCAAGAAGTGTGCAGGAACGCGCCTTGGAACTACGGAGGCGGCTGCTGGAGCAAAGGGACAAAAACAGGATGTGACAATTATTGCAGGAGTGGTGGTGATTTTGAGAGTTCTCTGGCAACCTCTCCATCATTGGTGAGATTTGCTCTTTTTTTTTTTTTTAATTGTCTTTAGAAGATTCTTTTCAAATGCCTAAATCTAAATGATCTTGAGGAAGACCACCTGAAACATCTCAGCTCTGGCAGACTTCTCGGCAATTTACAGCTCCTGATGTAACCATTCCTGACAACGTGGTTGGCACACCCCTAACATGGGTTTTTGTCAATACAGGAAAATGTTTGCATTTGCCAGAACAAGTATGTTTCCAAAGTATCATAGTTGAAAAGTGAGGAAGAGTACTATATCTTATTGCGTTGTTATTGACAAGCAAAAACATGACATAGAACATTCCTATGAGCAGGTCCAAAGTCTGAAAACTAGGAAAGAGTCCAAAACTGAGTAATTACCCCTAATTAAGAAATCTAGACAGTCTAACCTGGATGTTGCTGAATACTTAGGCAATTTTTTTAAGTTAAAAAGTATGTACAGAGACGTAGCTGTGATAGACAAGTAACAGTGAAAACTCTCTCCCAAAGTAAAAAGTGCTAAGCAAATGAAAAGTAGCATTTCACCAACATTCTCCTTAGGTGGGTTGGAAAAAAAGATAACTGGATTCATCTTATCAATGTCTCAATAACTGTAAATTGAGAAAATATGTCTTTCAAAAGAGTTCGCTGGAAACAAGGGCAAAAAGTTTCTAGAGGAGAACTGGAGATAAAGACCTGGGGGCAGAGGGATGGTGAACTTCCTTAAAAAAAAAAGCTATCTGGTCATAGTGAAAGATAAAGATACTGAATTATGGGGGAGGAAGAGGGAAAAGCTGATGAAACCCACATATTAATTAAGTGTAAATTTGAAAATAGACAATAAACATTACTATGCAAATTGTTTATATTTTCAAATACTCATCCCTACAGGGGTACATGTAAATGTAAAATACACCTTCTCATGCTATCATAAAGCGTTTTTTAAATAAAATGTCTATTAAAGTGCATCTTAGGTACATATAATTCTGGCTGGGTTTGTACTCACTGAGACTATTTCCTAGACCCCAGATAATTTAATATAGTTTCATATAATTTATGTTTTTTTTAAATTATACTCTTGTTTGGAAGGTACAAAGAGCAACAATTATTCCAGCAATCTACTGAGCATGGAAAGAACTGAAGGATGTAAAAGTTATAATAGCAAAATGTGTGAAGTTCAGCAGCCAACGAGAAGGAAACACAATTATAAGCTCAGCTGGTCAGAATACAATAAAGCTGATAAAAAAATACAAAGATTAATTTCAAAATCATTAGAAAAACATCAAGTAATGCATAAATCATTGAGGTAGGATTAGTCAGGTCCTCTAGTATTTTGTAGCAGGAAAAGGAGAAGAATTGAAATTCAAATCCAATCGTATTTACTTGCATTCCTTTTTGGATAACATTATGGTATCAACACAAAATGTTTGGATCAAGGCCGTAGGTCAAATGAAATACATGCTATAGGTCAAATGAAGTATTTGGTTGAGCCATATGAAACTGCCATTTTGTAGGTCAAAATTGGTTGAGTTTTAGCAGGCTCAAGTGGTTCGTGTATCTTGATACATGTTGTAATGTAGGCAATTTAAGACAGTTTTTGAAGTCAAATGGGCATGTATGGATTCCATCTCAGTTCTACCACTTTATTAGCTGTGAACATTAGGTAAGTTACATGCTTTTACCTCTCTGGTAGGTAATGTCCCTACCTAGATAAGGGCATTGTGGTGTCCACTCTTGGAGTGTTGTGTGTATTAGATGTGTAATCCACGTACAGTACCTCAGACAGGGCTGTGTCCCACCTAATGAAAGCATAGTTCCCCAAAGGTTTATTTTAAAATCAGTAGTTTAGAACTGAGAAAGGAGGGACCCTAAGGCTTTACTGAATCTTCTGAGATGCCCTATGATTTTAATTGTTCTGGGCTTCGGTTCACCTTCCAGAAAAGCCACACCTAACACAAGCCAGCTGTCTGTATAGGTGAGGGCATCCCACCAAAACATCTGCTTTGAATCAAGATCAGCTTCATCTTCGAAAGATATCTTAAATCTTGTTTCCACACCTCGCTCTGCCAGGGACAGTAGAATTTAAAATAATCAGGAAGACACAGAGAATAATTCTTTGAAATTCAATAGCTGTGAAATTGGGAAGTGGAGTAGGTGGGGAGCTTATGTCAAGCCCTTCACACTTCATAAGCAATTGGATAACTCCTTAATGCCTGGTGGTATTAATCCCACTGGCCTTACATATTTGGGTTAATTTCCTTTGGGGTAAGCTTTTTCACACCCCATCCAGCCAGAGAAGTAAGTGCTTATCAACCTCTGGAGGATACCGGTAGGTGGTTTCTTCTCAGAGGAGTCCTGGTCTCCAACACCCAGTCTGTTCTTCCCACAGAAGCCTTCAGAGTGAATTCCATTGCCTATAAGCTTTCTGGCTGAAGGACACAGAGCCCTGAAAGTACATCGAACAATAAGCTTGTGGCTGTGATGAGTGATTTCCATGTAATCTTTCACTTCGTTCTTACGGCCACTTAGAAACGAGGAAACAACTTCACACTACTAGGTACTAAAGTCACATTACTAGGTACCAGGGAATCCCAGAGTTGGGCTTCTCTGTTGTTACAGCCTGGTGCTTCGGAAAATCAGGAACAGCCTAATAATAGGCATGCTTTAGAGGGTTCTTTTTTTTTTTCCTTATGAGTAGAATTTCTACATCAAATAATCGGCTAAGGATTTTTCCTCATTACATCCTCCAGCTCATTCCCATTATCCTTCAAAATGGGTCAACATCACACGGCCTTCCTTTAGTGACTAAAAGGTGCTCTTCTCCTCTATGATTCCCAGTGTTTTACCTTTAAAGGGAACTCTTTCAATGAACTGATACATTGTTTTCAATCTTAGCTTGTCCTTCCAATCCTTGTCCTCAGGTATCTTTCAACTCTGGCAACAGTTCCCCATATGGCAGGTTTTGCTGGTGTTAAAAATACCCGATTTTGTCCACTTGCACCTTTAGAATCTGTGCAGGCCCAGGATCTCTGGCACAAATCAATATTCTACGTTAGAGAAGTGCAGGCATGAACCAATAGAATTAGCAGAGTAATTTACTGTGCCTCTGCTACAGCTGGTAGGGACTGCAGAGGGAAGCAAGCAGATGTTTGTTTGATAATGGCGGTTTCCTCCAGCGGTCAGAGCCCAATGCCCATACTCTGTTAGCAATCTGTCCAGCTTAATTAAAAAGGATAAGGGAGATTTGGGTTTCTTCAGTTTGTAATGCCAGTTGAGTTCTCCTTCTACTATTTCATTGCAATGTTCCATGTTTTTCATGGTTATAATATGGAATAATACCATATGAAGTTTTAGATTTGTTGTGGTGAAAAAAGGCAAGGGTTTGGATTCAGAAAGGTCAGAAACAGTTATTGGGGTCACAATTTCCTATAATTATAGGAATTTCCTATAATTAAAATGTTCAGGAAATCATGGCCATTGACAGCCCACAACAAGCTTGACAGAAAATAAAATGGCAGCAAGAAGCATATGAAAGAACATGTTGGTTTTCCTCTGTTTCCTTGCAAGGTAGTAATTTACAGTAATTTTTCTAAAATACTAAGGAATAAACTTGTATCAATAAAATATACAGCCAAGGAAAACCCTGTTTCCTTGGGATTAACTTCTGTCCTTGACTTCATGCCCAGCTTCCTGGGAGGGAAACCAAGACTTCAAGGGTAGCAGTGTCTTTTTGGCAAGGCCCCTGAGGAGATGAAAGTACATATACTATGAACCCACAGTAAGTCTTGGTATATACTTTGCTTCTGTTTCTTCTTTTGGACCTTATCTATACCTTGAAATGTTTATTGAAAAGTATTCAGCCAAGATATATTTTCTGAAGCTTACTATGGCAAGGTCCTGAGTCAGGTTCACAGGAGAGATAACTTATAAATGAGAATATAATAAATGTACAAATATTAACAATACAGGAAGACTGACACAAACTTTGGGGGGTGAGGCCAGGGGAGGATGTTTAAAAGACAAAAAGATGAGGCAACATTGTTTTTTTAAAAAGCCACTTCAGCTTGAAACCGTGGTGGACCTCGCACAGCCAGAGGCATGGTGAGGAAAAGGTGAAGGAGATGGCAGGGGTAGAGGCACAGACTTGGTCAGAGAACAGAGAGGAGTTGTGTGGGCTGGACATAGGAGTTGGTGGCGAAGTCGTCAAAGATAAGCCTAGAAAAGAAAAGAGCCTAAAGCGTGGAACACTTTGAATGCCAAACTCTGCCATATGGATTTTATGTGGTAGACTACCAGGCACCACTGAGGGGCTCTGAGCACAATCTGTCCAGCCAGTTCTGTGATTCAGGAAGGTCACTGGTCATCAATGTGTGGGTTGAATTTGTGGGTACAGAGTAGCAGGAAGTTAGGGGATAACAAAGGCATGAACTAAGATGGTAACAGGAAAATAAAATGGAAGCTAAGCTGAGGATTTGGTTAAGGGGCTAGAAAATGCAGAACTTCTCAGATAACTGGGTGATGTGGTGAGGGTGGTAGTTCAAGAGGAAGGAAGGGCCAGTGGCAACTGAGGTTTCAAACCTTGGGAATTGGGTGCCATTAAAAAATCTAGACGATTGAAAAAAGGAACTGATTTGGAGACACTACTGAGTATCTCAGCATGTCAAGTGCTTTTCATGCGGGGGTTTCATCTCATGTTCACAACTTTTATTAGAAGCTATGTTATTCCTACTTTACTTCTGAGGAAACTAGGACTCTGATCATAACCAATTTGCCCAAAGTCACACAGATAGCATGTGGAAGAGTGAGGATTTGAACTCAGCTCTGTCTGGCTTCAAACCTATTCCAGAGGTTTTTCCATCTGTGCTCTAAAGAATTCTGGAAATCCTCAGGGGCTCCTTGGGATCTCCTGAAGGGTCATGATGGACATTGCACCTCTGGGGTCCCCTCTTGGCTTCAACCTGGCTTAAGATTTCCTCTAGGGAAAGAGTTTTCCTACTAGCAAAACCAGCATGTCCTATTTTATCTTAGAAGAAGAGAAGGGGTTGTTTTTGGACATGGTGAATTTGAGAAGCACATGGGACAGGTGAAGTTGTCCAAACGTTACATATGAAGGACTGATCTTAGAAATGGCACAGGATCAGGAGAATGTGGAGGGGATCAGTGCAAGGGGCTGCCTAGTTCCATGCTGGTATTAGATTTCTAGTATAAGTAATCACATTCTTGCATTTCCAGTATTAGTAATCACATTCAACAGTCATGTGCTGGAATGGCTAGGAGTTCCTAGTTGCCCTGCAATGCTGGATGCTGCTCCCTTGAATATCTATACATCTCTGCTCCCAACATTTGGGTATCCAATTTATCAAGAGTACTTGGGCTTATTCCCAAACCGGTTTTTGCCAGTTGCATTTGTTTTTATAATACATAATTTTATTAAATAATATGTAAACCATGCAATGTGAATGCAAAGGAAATAAAGTTTTCCTTGAAAAATAGGTTGAATTATCTGGAAAGAACAGACAAGTTACTTTGTCTTCAAATGAGATGGAAATGAGATTATTGTATAATATTGGGGAAAACCATAAAAATCTAGACAGATTATTATTATTACAGCTTATACTACAAGAAAGTTGAGTTGGCCTTCAAACATCAGACCTTAGCCCTACAACAAAAGAGTGGGAAATTACTCTATATTGGTAAGTTTGAAATGAAAATAAAATGTTATGTATTTTATAATGGGTTTATATGTATTATTTTTACTGGGTTTATATATATTACTTTTTGTGATGCTTATTTAAAATGACTTATTCATTAACCCACAACCAAGTAGGATAAAAACCTGTCTACCATGTATTTCTAGCCCTTGAACAGAAAGGGGATTTTTAACACTTGGGCATAGGTCAGTCACTTGACTCTTCTGATCCTTAGGTCAAACCAACTAGAAAATTTGGCAAGGAACAAAAAAATTGTTGAACTGGGTTGAAACTTCCTAGAACCAATCAATATGAGAGGGGGCGGGGGTGAGAGTTCAGATTTTAAATGACTTAATTATGATTTCTACTTGGAAAATTATGTGGAAAGAAATTTCTTCTCATCTTAAATATATGTAAGCTCACTTATGACTCATCGGCACAATTCTGCCAATCTCCACAGTCACATAAAATAGGGTTCCAGGCCAGGCTAGCAGGGAACAGACGGCTGTGAAGACATTTTTTAACTGTGTATACAAGGTCAGATTTTACTTTGCTGCCCTGGAGAAATACGAGGAGCTGGAGCAAACAGAAGGACAGGCCACGTTGCTCTCCAGCAGCTGCTGCCTCGTGACCCAGAAGCCCTGAGCGCTCAGCACCATCCATGAGGCCTGTGTCTCTAATTGGCACAGCAGCCAGTTAAGACTCTTCCCTTTGTGTGCCCTAAACTGCCAGAGCCAGAGAGAGAGTGAGAGAGAGCGAATAATATGTGTGTGTGGTGTGTGATCACCTGCTTCCCTTCTCTTGTTGCCATGGGTTACGGAGCCCAGAGCCGGAGAGTGGGGCCAAGCACTCGGGGTGGAAATAACTGCGTCAGCCTCTGAAAAAAAGAAATTAGAAATAGGGAGCAGGGAGACAATGGGCAAAAGAACAAAAATCAACATCCCAAGGCAGCCTGACTCTGAGCAAGGAAGCCAGGCAGCTGAAATGAGAGCAGCCCTTCATAAATCTAGCTCCCACCAGACACGTTGGTCTAAACACCGAGGAATAGAACAGAACAAACGCAAATATCTACAGCAAGCCTATGCCTCTACCTGCCTTGGGCCTTAAGTACAGGTCTAGGATCCACCTTGGAGAAAAACAAAGTCTGTTAAGAGTTAAGTCAACAGCTGTCAGGGAGCCCACCCTATGCATAGCATTATGGAGTACCAGGCACTGAGTGGAGAGACACACACCGACAGGAAGGAGGCTGTGACCTTGGGGAGGCCACTATTTGATTAGGCATCTTAAGTCTGTAAGTCAGGCTTGTTGTGAACCCTGCACCCAGATACTCATTACTCTTCTTATTTGATGGCCCATCAGGGAAAAGAATGTGTTTCCCCCCTCTTTCTTATGGCTTCTGAATATTTTATATGAAACATCATAACTTTTAGAAGTAGAGGGGACTTTTCAACAAAGTCCAATCCCCTGATTTTACAGCTGAAAAGACAGGCTCAGAGAGATTAGGTACCTTGATCAAGATAACCCAGCCTGTTTGGGGCTTTTTTTGTTTGGTTTTGGTTTTATTTGTTCGCTTGCTTGTTTTCTGCAGAGGAAGAGAAGGGGAAAAAAGAGTCTTAAACGAGGCACCTATTGTTTACTTATATCAACCTCAGACTGGATGGCCAGGAGGTGAGAATCCCACATCCCTTCAGACTGAACTATCAAGAAAAGAGATAACTAAGATCCCTACTTTTCTGATCGGCCTCTGGATGTGAGAACAAGGGCTGCTACCCACTAACATTGCTCAGTCCAAGTCTCATGGATAGCCCGACATTTGGAGGATCATTAGGAGGGTGAAGATCACACCTTCACTAGTGAAGGTGTGATCTACAAGCCTTTCTAATTCAGACCATGACACCATTGTAATCTTCCAGGAGCAATTTCTTCCTTCTTTGACCCCTGTCAGAGGAAACGAGTCCTCAGTTACTACAGTGCCTGTTGGCTTTTGCCATCTTCTCCTTCCTCCGGGTTGTGGTGAGCCTGGGTTCTTCCCGGTTACCATCGGCTATTGGCAGGAAACTGATTCCATGAGAGGTTGTGGTTAATCTGTGTGCCTGAAGGGAGCTAGTTGACTAGCTGATGAGCCACTTGCCAACTCTCTTTCCTGCTCTACCTCTCACTTGCTAAATGCAGTGACGTGGCCATTCTCATTTTGGCTTCCAGTATGTCTTGCTACCTCAAGAATTTAGTCTCTCACATTAAAACACGTGGAGAGTGGTGTCAATTGTATGCTTCTGGCAGACACTGTAAAAATGTAATATCTTCCTGATGCCAGTAGGGTAGAGATAACTATGGCTGCTTGATTCCATGATCCTCCTTGAGAAGGCTAGTGTCAGAGAGGGATGAGCATGACCCTTCATAGAAGTGTGTCAATTTTGTCCAGCTCTTCTGTTTCCCATGGAGGTAGGGTGGGCCGAACACAAGGAGGAGAGGCTATGCCACAGACTCTGTGAATGTTTATCAGGAAGCACGAGAGAGCTCTGGTGCTGGGAACACATAGGGAGCTCTAGGCTACCCCTTGGAATGCAGACTGTCCCAGGAAACCACAGGAGACAGGTGCGTCCAGGTTCACATCCCATCCAAAGTACCACAGCTATTCCAAAGGATAGAAGGGAGTTAAGCTTCTCTCTGCTAAACAAATTAATCCAGATTCTAAATCCTGCTTGTTATTAATGGCTAGATATCCTTGAGATGGATTCCTCGGCAAGTCCTTTGATCTTGCTGGTCCTCTGGGGGCTGCAGATTTCTCTCAGTAATCAAAGTCCATAGATCTTTTTTCTTCAGGGGTTTATCTATACTCCATGAGTTTTTCAAAATCCTTATACCATGTCCTTCTCTATTTCACTTCACTCTCTTTTGCTCTTCCTCCATCGAAATCACTCGTATTTACCTTTCACTTTTGATCTCCACAGAGAAATAACCTCTCAGAATTCTGGGATCAACAACACACCAGCAATAAATGTTTACAGAGCACCTACTGAGTGCCACCCCAGGCCCAGGGCCAGGGTCTCACTGCAAACACAGCAGGTGTACTCCGTCCTCACCACACTCATCTAGGGGGTCAGAAAAGTCAGAGGGGGAAAGTTTCAGTTGAGAAGAGGGGGAGTTGTGGATGGAGAAAGGGAAACACAGGTACAAAGCCCCCAAGTCAAGAGGGAGTACAGCATGTGAGAGAAACTGAAAGGAGTAGGTGGGAGCGTCGGCAGCAAAGGAGGGACGGTGAGAGACACTACGGGAGGAGGCTGGCAGGGACCAGGTCATGGAAACTTTTAGACCTTCTAGAGGAGACTTTCTCCTGGGGGAAATGGGAGACGTTGAATGTTATAAGCGAGGGGTGGTGTGATCAGATTTGAATTGTGGAAAGATGGATGCAAAACTGAAGGGACATGGGAGTGTCCCCCCAGGGAGACCAATTAGGAAGAAAGTGAGTGGGGGTAATTACAAGAATAGTGGCAGTGAAGATGAAAACTGAACAGAATGGAGACTGATTTAGAAGTGGAAATGCCGTCTGACCCACGTGGGCTGGTGTATGAGAAGAGCTGCGGGCCGCTCTGAAAGGCCCCATTAATTACAGAACAGGAACACAATGGTGACCTCAGATGTCAATCATGGGGCCTGCCCAATCACAGCCCCTGCTGAAGGGACAGGTTGGAGGAGCCTGTGTTAAACAAGGTAGCCCTACTCTCCCTGGTCCCAGCTGATGAGAGCCGGGGTAAGCTCCTGACCCAAAGGCAGGCTGTCCATATGCTGGCCAGGAACCTGTGATGTGACCTAGGCCTATCACTAGAATCTGGACCAGTTAAATCTGCTCTCTTGAGAATATAAACTATGAAAATGCTGAGAGAATCGGTCAGTTAGTAATAAGAGCTGAAGTTTAAAAAGGATGGAGCAAGAGGGAATGTGCAAGCTGGTTATAGGGAAGAGGAAGTTATGAGAAAGCAATAGCAACCAGTCCACAGACAGGGTGGAATGCAACAGATGACAAAAAGAAACAGATAAACCAAGAGAGGGTATCCCTGTGGTTCCTGAGAGCAACAGAGAGCATGGCACTTTCTAGAACTATCTCCAGCCCTGAGCATTTTCTATTTCAAATGCTGTTCCACAAGCATCCTTGCAATAAATCACCTCCGTAACTTGAGAGTCTCTGTTCATTGCAACAGAAGAGCATTTCCAAAACACTCACCTACTCTTTTGCTCAGTGTCACGTGCATGACTCTGCCCATCTTGTTGCTTGTCTCCAGGGTGGTCCAGAGACGCTTGCTTGCCCTAGATCCCTTGGTGGGGAAGGAATTCTGTCATCCCTGATGACTTTACAAAAGCTGCCTTTGGCCCTACTCAGTAGGTGCATCAAAATCTGAAAGAATGTAAAGCTTCATTCCAGAGATTCTGCTCTATGGCAAAATTTTAAACCCATGACGTGTTTCAGTGGGTTGAAAATGTCTTTGAACGTGTGCTCCCATATCCAGAGCTATGATTAATTACTGGTTGTTGCTGCTGGTTATGCCTGCAGCTCTCAGCAAGAAAATGAGTAAAAAATAATTGAGCTTTTACATGCTCTATCTGACAAAGAGTCTCTTTTAAAAAAAGAAAGAAAGAGGAGAAAAGAAAAAACAAAGCTGGATGTAATTTATAACAAGATTCCCGTATTTTCTGGGCAGCCCGGGCCCAGGCAGCGTCTGCCCTGAGATGAGCTAGGATGGAGGCAGGTGAGATGTGCTGCTTCTTCCCCACACACGAAGTTAGCCTCATCATGCTCTGTGCACATTTCTGAATTAGTTCCAGCTAGTTAGTGTCACCGCAGGACAATTTAGACTGCCATTGTTTGAGTATTCAACATATTCTTCGATGATGGATTCCCAGAAAAGGCGAAATCCATTATTTACACACAGTAGGAAAAAAAACCTTCTCCCCAGCCTACACCATGAAGATCAGAAAGCTTTTCATTTTAGACAGTTGGAAATTTTGTATTCAAGTGGCTTTGTCACCTCTTTTAATCAATGTCTTTTGGAAAAACAAATTTAGCAATTCGGCTCCTTTATTCAGTAGGGGTGAGGTGTAACTAAGGGTATTAGCTATCAATGAATGGTTCATGGTCTGTTAGCCAGCACTGGCTTGTAACAAAGTGCTGCTAACTGACAGCTGTGCCTTGAGGTAGCTTCACAGTAAAACAGTAACAACAAAAACCCTCCAGAATTGAAAAGTACAGGTAGGCAAGCTCAGTTCAAAGAGCATTTCGCTCCAGGGAGAAGAAAAACACCCTTCCCAATGGATAGAAGATGTTCCCATGGTATAGTCACAATAGTTTTCAAGTCAATGCTGCAGGTTGTTGATGTTCTCTGAGCTTCTTTCAACAGATGCCCAAACGTTCTGAGCACCGGGGCCAGCACGGGGAGAGGATGTGAATGGCGTCCAGTGGACCGCGGGTCAGCAGGGGAGGAGACCTCTCCTTAACAGCAAGGGCTTTGCAGGACACCACTTCAGTGGCCAGAGAGACTTTGGGTGGTGGTCAATGTAACTGGATTGGGGCAAAGAACTATAGGAGAGTATTTCCCAAAGTGTGTTCCTAGGGATGGATTAGGTATAACACATGAAAAGGAGTCCAAGATCAGATTAGTTGGGAAAATTATGGGTTAAGCAAAACTACACAGGTTGTAGGACTTCTTGAATCTTTTAATAGGCTAATTAATCTGTAAGAAAGAGTATAGCTTGTGGTCTTGTCAGTTTCTTTTTAGCAGAAGGACCATGGGAGCCTTTTTATGGAGCAGCTCATCTCACCAGACTAGTATGCTGTGACAATTCTTTCCCAGTACTCACTTTCTGTCCCCCTCCTGACTCTTCAAAAGAGCGTATCATGTTGTCTCAGCCATCCAACTTCGTTCTGATCTCCTCCTGGGGCTCTTCCTTGCCCCTGCTCCGTCCTGTATTCAGCCTTCCTCTTTGACATTGAAGGTCCTGTCAGTTGCCCCAGGGACAACACTGGCTCCGTCTCACGCTGACTGGGTCCTCCTAGATTACACTCGTGGGCGCACTCTTCATGCGTGAACAATCATCTCACCTGGTGCTGCCCCACACAGGATCTCAGAGCCACAGTTCCCTGTGGGAGGCTCTGCTCAGCCCCTTAGCTTCTTCAGCAGACAAACTTGAACTGATTATCCAGTGGCCTCACTACAGAGCCACATCACTTCAGGGCGCCTCATGGGGACACATCCTGTGCGACCTCCATCCTCTCTGGAGCTCTGAGGTGTTGTGAGGGCCTCACAGATGCCAGGAGGCCTTCAGGGGAGGAAGCAGAGCTAGAGTTTGCCCCCAATCCCCTGTATATTCCCTTCCAAGATCTGTCACTTTCTCTCTCTAATTATAGTCCCTTCCTGCCTTGCATAAACAGCTGGCTTGGGGCAAACCCATGAGGAGGCGAAGCTGCTCTCCCAGTCACCACTGTTCCTTAGGCCCCATCACCCAGTGTCCCCTTTGGAGCCTCTTCCCTCCCGCCCTCGTCTGGGCTTTTTTCCCTATACATCTTGCTCTTATTTGATATCAGTCATTTACACATAAGTATAATTTTAGCTAAGTTTTTACCTCTCTGGGGACATTTCAAAAATACTAGGTAATTAGAAATGGAATGAGTGACCTCAGGAAGTAGGGTAGGGAGCTCTACTCCCTGCATGCTACAAACCACAAGATTGCCTTTGCAGAATGCTAGTCCTGGCGATGACATTACGTACGCGAGCAAATTCAGGGGACTAAAGAATTGTGTGCCACCGGCTAGGCTCCCAGGTGGTAAAGGTGGATAAGCAGATCTTGTATTTCGAAAAAGTTATACCGGGAGCCAACCATTTAGTATTGTGATTACAGCCCTTCCCAGCTGAACTTTCATGCCATTTTTTATGTTTTTATGTCTTGTACTGCACAATGGCATTATTTGACTATGCCATATGGGAAAGAAGACAAGAGAATGACCCAGAATTCTAATAATGCATTTTCTCTCTTAACATCAATGGATGTAGAGTAGCTAATTCAAACCATGGTGGTACTTCATGATGTGATATTTCCCAGCATGTGGTGGCTCTATAGATACTCAAGTATTTGAAGATACAAGATGACAAAAACAGAACCGGTAAGGAGGAATTGAGAAGACTGAACCCAGTTTTCCTGCCATTCCTGTCAGGAGTGACTCTGTGCCGAGCCATTTAGGAGAAACCAGCCTTGTCCTTGGGGCTGTTGAGAGCTGAGGCTGGCCTTGGCAATAGGGGGATCTCAGAAGACCAACAGAGGGAACTGAGGACTCACCTTGAGCAATGTACTTTGTCAACACCTGTAATCCCTTCATCACCTAGCTCAGTGCCCATATTTATTGAACTGAATCTGTATCAAACTTAAAACTGAGCTTGGAGCAAACCTTATCTGGTGCGTTAGGGGACAAGACATCAGATGAACTGTCATTTTTCTTTACTTAATTCTACCCTTGCCGTTCTTTTAAATGAATGCAGTTGCAAAAAAAAAAAAAAAAAAAAAGGTAAATAATCTTTACCTCATAAGATTATTGCAAAAACTAAATGATATAATTCACATAAAGCAATTCACAACAGAGGCCATAGGCTTTAATAAATGCGTGTGATGATAATAATGATGATATACACACGCCACTGACAAAGGGTCTGGGCTCAATCATTTATTTTAATATTATGAAGGTGTAGCATGAGATATCTCTGTGGTGATAGAGCAGTTCTGTATCCTGTTTGTGTGGTGTTTCATGCATCTATACCTGTGATAAAGTTGCATAGAATTACACACACATACAACTGAGTGCCAGTAAAACATGAAATCTGAATAAATTACATGGATTTGGCCAATGTCATTTTCCTGGTTTTGACACTGTACCATAGCTATGTTACCATGGGGAAACTGGGTAAAGGTAAAGAGGACCTCTCTGTACTAGTTTTTGCAACTGCCTGAGCATCTATTACTATAAAATAAAATAAATTATTTAAAATTATTTAAAAATAAAAAGGCTGTAAGAAAGGATTCATGGTTTTCCCATGTTTTTATAACCTCTAAAAGGTTTCATTAAATATATAGATGTTCTTATGTTTCCTCATTTATTGAAAAAAACAAGAGAAAAATTCTCATCTCTTCCTGGCAATTACTATTGTTTAAATGGGAACCATTTCTGCCAGTACATGTGGTTCCATGAGTTTGAGACAGATTTGTACAAATAGCTGATTTGTAACATCACTCACTTAAAAATATTTTATCTTTAGGTATACAGTATAGGTGTTGAAATTTAAAATGTTGCTGAGCAGCTGCCAATATTAAAGTTATAATAAAATCAAATGGTCACTACCTAAGGGCGGGGGGACACGCAAGCACAAGTCTAAAGAAACTTTATAAAGAAAACAGATAAAAAGGTCCAATATGTTCTTAAGAAAAATTATGCACTTTCCCATCCCCAAACAATATATTATGCATTATAAGAAATCTATCTGTGAATTCACAGAAAGATGTAAATCTCCGTCCATTTGCTTCCAAAGGAAATTCAATTTTCTGTAAAAAGCAGCTCAACTCAGAATGAAGGGACTAACTTATATTTGACCACTAGGTGTCACTGTTGGTGGTGGCGTGGACTATAAGGAGGGGGAGGGGAAATTGAAAGGAAACTCAGGGGATTTTTTTGGATTGTGAGTTTTTTTAACATAAAATTCTCATATTATTGCCATTTTTGCCTCTCTGTGTTAAGAGGGATGATGTGAAAAGGAAATAGAAAAGTATGAAGATAGAGTTCTTGGAGAATTTCTGTACTCACGGACCATCACATCACTTTAAGAGGTGGGAAGTGTGTGGCTTGACTATGGAGCAATAACACCCAACAAAAACTATTAAACACAAGCCCATTTTAATAATTCCCTAGCCACATGGCAGGAAAGCAGAAAAACATCAATTATTTCATGTTCAGAGAGGGAAGCAGTCCTCAGCCATGTCTGCCTGGTGCTCGAGAAATTAGATGAATAATTTATATCAGAAAGCAGAGTGAAGTTCAACGTGTGTGAAGGGATTTGAGGAAGGAGCTATTGAAGCACGTCAAAAACACCATCCGTGAGGCCACAAACAAAGCCTGTTGGAAGAGTCTCAGGAAGTTGAATGGGATTTTTTTCCCATCAGTTATCAGTGAAATATAATTTAATTCTGGACTTGGCTATAAGAAATGGGAACTTTTTCAAAGCCCATGGAAAATCAAACAATGAAAAAGAGATTTTCCTGGTGTTGTACTTGGCACAGGACTCCAGCGATAGCAAGATGGGTGGTGCCTGTCTGGTCTCTCGAGGGGGGTCATCCTTTTCTTCTGAAAAGCCTGGGCCTGCTGCCAAGCCTCAAGGTCAGGGGCCTGTTCCTGGGGACCCAATGGCATACCCAGGATCTGTGGGCCCGCTGGGCTCATTGGCAGAAACCCGCAAAGGAAGCTGCTGTGTACCAGCGCTATTTCAGGCAAGCATCTCTAGCTGGAGCTATTATTCTTTCACTTTCCTAAGGGAAAAAAAAAGTTTAAGAAAACCAAGGATTTGGGATGGAAGGGGAGTTGGAGGATAGAGCCCAAATTAAGGGTACAAATCCCTAATGAGCATCCAGAGGAGAATTTTTTTAAATGGAGGGAAAAGTTGACCAGATAGCCCCCAACTTTTCATACTTGAAAATATTTCCTTACTCATTTATGTTAGAAGCTAATGCATGAAGTGATCATTTCTGTCCTCTGCTTTAGATGTTTCTCAGGGCAGTATTAATGGTTTATTAACCACATTCACTGAAGGCAAGTTAGTGAGATAATCATTTAATAAATGAAAAAAGAGGAAAATAAGCAGCTAACATTGAATGATAACTGTATGCTAGGTATCATTCTCAGTGCTTTCTAGGTATGAACTCATTTAATCATCAAACAACCTCATGAAGCAAGTACTATTATTATTCCCATGATAGATGAAGAAACTGAGCCAGAGAGAGGTCAAATACCTCGCCCACAGTCACAGAGCCTGTAAGTGGTAGTCTGCCTCCATGGTCACTCATCGAAGCAGTCACAAAATCAGGACCAGAGCTGGAGTTCTGACCCTCATCACCCAGTTTCTCCTCTTTGGACCACCTTTTGCCATCTTACGATTTGTGAAATGTCTTTCCCAAAGTCAAGATGCTAACCAGAGACCCACAGAACTTTTGCCCAGAGGGATTTCTTCACCAGCTATGTTCTGACAAAACGCTACAACAAAAGATGAAAGACATGCTGGAGTGGGAGGTACTGGCCCTTGACAGTCATGCCTCTCATGGTTGACAGCCTTAAACACTACCTCAGGTAAGCCCTTGTGACATCTCTCTGGACCCACTTACGTTCTCATTTCTACATAATGCATGATCAGAGTCCACTAGCTCTATGAGACTATATATCAACCTCCCATTGTGATCCACATGAAAGTGGTTTCCAGAAACTGTAACTGACAGTACTTTGTATGAAAACACTTTTCCAAGGGATTTTAAATGTCTACCCTCCACCACACCACACATACACACTACGCTTTTGCCAAAATAAGTTTAAACCAGTTGTGTAATTGTACACAAAATAGCTGAAGCTTCACAAAATGCCTTGTGGGCAGTGACTTGGGGGGTGGAGGGAGAAACAAAGAAAACATGTGTGCTCCCTAATAACCCTGGGAGCTGCACTGATTCTAATGGATAGTTTCTAGTCCAGCAACAGTATTGTGATTTGTCATTAATGGATGTGGGAAGGCCAGTTTCCTTAGTTGAAATGAAGCCACTATTAGTAGATAGCCCCCTCCCCCTTAAAAAAAAAAAAAAGGAGAGAAGAAGCCAGCCAAGGAAATAAACACAGAGGAAGCATTAGCTCTGTAAAGTAAAAACAAATATCAGAGCACAAAATGTTTTGTGGAGGTTCTCATGGTATTGCTTTTAGGACAGACACTAAGCATGAACAGTGGAATTACTCAACAGATTTCTCATTCCTATTGTACTTTTAATGAGCCAGGGTTATTTCATGATTTGTCTAGGAAGCCAATTATGCAACAGAATTAAGGGGACTTTAGAATTAAACTGTCTTCAATTCAAGTGACCAAAGAAATCTAACTTTCAAACCTCCCCCTCAAATCTGATCAATTTTTGGAAAATGTTTTCTATTTTACTTTGCCACATACATATCTAGATACCAATTCCACATTATGGGAAACTACCAAGGTAAAGGAAAAAAAAAAAAGAAGTAAACATAAAATGTTTATTAAGATGATTGCATTTGAATGCAAAGTTCTAAAAAATAAATTCTTTCACATTCATAAAACCTAACTACAATAAGCAACCAATTGTCAATTTATCAGAAGTAATTTTTCACTAATGACTGTATTTTATATTCATATTTTCAACAAACATTTTTGTGTTCTGCTATGGACTGGATAGTATTCCCTCAAAATTCATACATTAAAGACCTTGTGACTGCATCTGAAGATAGGGCATTTAGGAGGTAAGAGGGTTCTAATATGATAATATTGGTGGCCTTATAAGAGATACCTCTGTCTCTCATTCTCCGTGAACCTGTGTTGAGGAAAGGCCATGTGAGGACACAGCAAGAAGGTGGCTTTTGCAAGCTAAGAAGAAGTTTCATCAGCTGCCAGACTCAATCTGGGACTTCCAGCCTTAAGATCTGTGAAAGAGAAATTTCTGTTGTGTGAGCCACCCAGTCCATGGTAATTTATTACGGGAGCTTGAGCTGACTAATATGGGCTCCTCCTCTGTATCAAAGATATTACTGCTTGCTGGTCTACAGTGGTGTTCAGCTCAGATATGGGCCTTGTCCTCTTGAAGCTTAAGGTCTCATTGGGGTGACAGACATTAAGCAATTAATCATAAAAATAAGAGTATAGCTATCAGTTATAACAGTGAAATATAAAAGGTAAAAGGTAAAAGACTGAGAGGAGTTCAATTTAGCTTGGGAAGTCGAGGAAACGACATTTAATCTAAGTCTTTGAAATGAGCAAAAAGCCAGATGATGATAAGGGTAAAAGATTCTGGACAGAGGAAACAGTAGTATATGCAAAGGCCCTGAGGCAGGAAAGAGGATGTTGACTTTTAAATAACTGAAAGAAGTGGGTGGAACTATAGCACGGTGAGCAAAGAAAGAAGGACACAATATAATTCATGTTTGTAAAATATCACTGGAGCTTCTGTGCAGAGAATAAATGGCAGGGTGTGGGTGAGAGTTGATGCAAAGGACTAGCTAGGAGATGGGACTGGAAGACAGCAGCTTCAACTAGGGCAGTGCCTGTGAAAGTAGGAAGAAGTAAAAAAGAGTCCAGGAATCCTGTGTAGGTGGAAACAAAAAGACTCAGTGATTTAATGAAGGTGGAGGGAGGTGGTTAGAGAGAAGACAGGATTATGGATGACTCTGGTTTTCGGTGTGAATAACTAGTGCCCATATGTGGCATTTACAAAATGGGAATAGTTAGCAGAGGAGTAGAATTGGGAGGTGAGAGCCACGATTTGGAACTGCTGTTGTACTTGCTTCTATGAGGGTGATCTTGAGATTGACCACGAGACTATTCTCTGAGGTGAGACTTTGGATGTATCATACATACCAAATTCAGTAGGAGATGAGGATAAATGACAAAACCAAGAAGTCAGACTTCTTGGATGTAGGGTACTGCAGGTTTGGATTAGGCTCCTGCTGCAAATCTACTTTGAGGGGCAGTATCCACTGCTGGGCAGCTATCAGGGGAATGTCAGGAAAGGACAGCCCATGAACTTGTCCAAACCTCACCCGCACACTGAAGGCCAGGGTCACAGGTCACAGACCAACTGAAGGAATCCTTTAGGCTGAGTCAATACACGGCTCAAGATACCTGGGGGAGGTAGCAGTTTTCCCTGGATCCCGGGGCATAAGGGGCTTCTAGAGGGCATCATGTCTCACTTGTTTCCCCCACCATAGACTTGGTGCCACCACCACTATGGTCTGTTAGACATAGGACTAGGAACTCTTTTGCCAAAAGCCTTGAGGATGTATTACCCTTCCTTACTCTTCCAAATAGTCTAATATTAAACAGTACGATGCAAATTTGAGAAACATATTGACTATTATACTTATCCTAAACAGGTATGGACCTATAGCTATCACAACAGACTGTTGGTTTCTTTCTAACTTCCATTCTTTCCTCCCTCCATAGCAATGGGACTACAATTCTTAATGAGAGATGATGGAAGCTGGGACTAGCATTGTGGCGGTGGAGATGAAAAAATGTGGTGGGCAGGAGACTTACCCAAGAGGTAAAACCAGCAGGCGTTGGTGGTCAATGAATATGGGGACTGGGGGAGATATTCTAGGAGACCAAAACAATGCCTAGGTGCCCTATTTGCAAAAGAGAGCAAATAATGATGCTGTTTCCAGACAGGGAGAGAGGAGACTAGGTTTGAGAGGAGAGGTCACGAGCTCCACTTTGGATATGCTGACACCCATGAAGAGATCTGAAAAACACAGCTGGATACACAAGCCCGGAGGTGAAATGAGGGATCTGGACTGGAAATATAAATTTGAGAACACCAATATTTCCTGATTAGGTAGTGAAAGATGAGCCTGCAAAGGAAACTAAATAGAAAAGGTAAAAGGTGGAAGAGAAAACTAGGAGAGTATGTTGTCATGAAAGCCACAAGAGGAGAGTATTTCAACTGGGAGGGACTGGTGATGGCATAAAGTGCTTCTGAGAGTTTAAATTCAATGAAGACTAAAACATATTCCTTGAATTTAGCCACATGGAAGCCACTGGTAACTCTGGGGAGAATTGTTTCCAATGATGAGGGAAGCCAAATTAAACCAAGTTGGACAGCGACCAGCATGTGCGAAATGGAGCCGCAAGTATAGGCAACGCCTCATTTCCCTTGCCAACTACTCCTCCCTAGTCACCATTACTCATTAGCAGTGGTCAGGAGCTCCTCTCAGTACAGTCTTCTACATAGAAAGATCACTGTCACCATTGAGTTAACTCTGCTCAGGGCACTATTGAAAAATGTAGGTTTCTCATTGTTTTTTAAGATGATCTTCACCTGTGAAGGAACAAGTTTGAATGGTTTATAAAAACAAAGACAGATGTGCAGACTGATCTGTTCACTCTCTTTTCAATCAATCCCTTTTTTAAAGAAGGTTGAACACAGTTTGGGAGTGCAGCCCATGGTCATGGAAGTGACTAAAGCTTCCGTTTGGGGTTGATGTCTGGCCCTCTTTATTCTGCTCTTATCATCATCCAAATGACCCGCTGAAATCTCCTGTTGTGGGCAGCAAGTGAATAAGGAATCAGATGACAGGATCCCTACTCTGTGGGCTATTCGATACAGAAGGAGAGGGAAAAGCAAATGTACACATTAAGGACAAATCAAGGAAGCGTTCTTTCACCGAAGGCCAGTAACATAAATCTATTCCTAATAGAGATAAAAGTTCAGACTTGGGGGGAAAAGGAGCAGTAAAAGACAGGGACAGTTAACTGAGTGAATGGAATATATCTACCAAGAAGAGTGTTTTCAAGAAATGGTTTTAAAGTGAGAATTCCGTAGTTTGGCACAG
The DNA here is from genome assembly GCF_009762305.2 of Zalophus californianus. Taxonomy (NCBI): domain Eukaryota; kingdom Metazoa; phylum Chordata; class Mammalia; order Carnivora; family Otariidae; genus Zalophus; species Zalophus californianus. The sequence continues at coordinate 139,436,332 of NC_045597.1, read as the reverse complement.
ATTAAGAAGGATATTTATAGACAAGGAGAGTAGAATACTTGAAAATGGTTTAGATATTAGAGGGACAGAAACAAAGACAGACTTAGGAGTCAATTCTAGCTCCAGGGTTTATACAGGTCTGCAACCCCTGGTCAGAAATCCCCAAATTGAAAAAGCTCTGAAAATTGAACGTTTTCCCCTAACTTATTGGCAGTCAGTTCTAAAGTGACCTGAACACGTTTGGCTGCAAAACCTGATCTGGAAAGATGTAAAATTTTTCACAATTATCTCAATTCAAGGTGAACAGTCATACACTTTATTGCAGAAATATTAATGTTTGATTACAGAGTGCTGCCCAGACCCTACTGGGATATTAGACCCTGTAATGCAGATGACACTAAGTTATCTTCCTGAAATATGGAAAATTTTGAATTCTGAAACACATCTGGCCCCAAAGATCTGGATAAAGCATTGTGGACCTAGAGGTGGAGGGGGAAAGAGGACTATATTCCTGACCGTATGAAGATGATTAACACAGAACAAATGCAGAGACCACAGCCTGGGCAAGATGTTCATCTTCATGGAGCACATATGGGGCCTGCAGTCACAGTCATGGGCTGTGAATCAGCCTGGAGCTGAACCTAGCTCTATGTTCTTGTAAGAGGGAGGTCTGAAGGGCCCTGATGGTCTCCAGCCAGGAAACCCATGTTTTTTTGAGAGTCTGCTGCATGCCAGGCACAACTCATTACCTCATTTTATTCCTCACATCAGCCCTGTGAGAAGAGAAAATAAGACTCACAGAGTAAACGGCACAGCTAGGGATCATATCAGGTCTGTGTGACTCCAAAGCCCATTCATTGCCCATTACACCATGCCGTTCTCTCACTGACCATAAGTCAATGGACTGAGGACTAGAGGGAGCAATTATAGCTAATTCTTATGGAATATATTCTATGTGCAGGCACCTCATTTAATTCTCAGAACAATCAAGCTGAGTTGGTATATTATGATCCCATTTTTCAGAAGGAGAAACTGAGGCTTACAGAGGAGAAGTAACTTGCCCAAGATCTTATAAACCTAATCAGTGGTGGAGCTGGATTTCAAATGACATCTGTCTGTCCCCAGGGCTGTCCCCTGCTCCCCTATATGCTGTGCTTCCTCCTGAACATAGATTGCTGGTGCCAGTGGCTGGATATTTGCACACACACACACACACACACACTACAAACATACAAACCCTTTTCTTAATAGCCATGTGATTACCCAGAGTTAAGTGTCAATGGCCTTCTGGGATCTCTCTGAAGGGTGAAGTGATAAAGGTCACAGTGATGGCCACAGAAACCTGTTTATTATCAGGAGATTACATTTCCTGTCACTTAAATGAGCCAGAGACCTCCAGACACTCCAGCAAGTCTCCCATTACACAGGAGAACAGCTTCAACATCAAAGGAGAGTGAGATATGGGCAAAGGAGGGGGAGGAGTGCTTTTCTTCAGCTGTTGATGTTTGGTCAAGTGAGTCTAATGGCTTATTAATAAGAAGCAATTAATTGTGTAGCCAGCCCAGTAGTTCTAAAAAATGAAATCCCAAATCTGATACATGAAGGGCATCAGGGATTGAATAACTGTTAAAAAGCAGTTTCTGGCACTGTTTTGCATCAATAAAGATGTAAAGAACAAAGAAATAGTGTGCAACTGCACAATCAATAGACACTTGAAATACAAAAGCTGAAAAAGTGAAGAAGCGTGAAACCTGGTAAAATGTTAATATCTGCTTTCCAGAGAGGAAATCAGAATCATGGAGAAACAGAGTTGGAAAGGACCTCAAGAGGTCATCCTGATCCACAGCCTAAATTCTCCCTGGCTGGGGACAGCTAATCTCTTATTTAAAACATCCAGATAATTGCAATAGACTGTATTCCAGAGAAACAGGAGAATGTGCATCTACTTATTGCAGGCACTGGACACCTGGTCCACTGGGAGCGGGAAATCAGAGTCCAAAACCATGAAATACAAAGAATTTCTGGACTCATCAGACCTCCTGTAATGAACAAGACTGACATATGCCTGCATTCCAACAGAAATCATGTGAAATCAAAATTTCAGCCAAAAGAGATCTGGACCCTGTGATGGAAATTCTTATAATTCTAAAGCCAGAACTCATAAATTTCAGCCACTGAAATGAAGGGCTACAGGGGCCACTTTTGGGGGGGAATCCTCTGGCCCATGTGTAGTTGTGACAACCTGGGCTACTTGGCAGGAAATAATATCCACATGGAAGGGATGTTCGTAGTTTATAATGATAAGCTAAGAGAATTCTAATGCTAAACTGAAATTGAAACACACACACACACACACACACACACACACACACACACACACACCCATTTGGAGATTCCAGGAATGTGACAGACGTAGGATAATAGCATTTGTATCACGATGTTAATTTATTAGTTATGCCTGAAAAGTGTAAGATTTCCATCCTTCAGTGAAGTTGAACCAGCAATGTCCCTGCATCTAAAATGTCCTTAGTTCCTATTAATAAGGCTAAAGGAAGACTCAGTAAAATGTTTGGAATGTTTTGAGATCTCTGAACCGCTTGGGAACACCAGGCATAAAAATAGAACAGATTTAATGATCTCCATATCATGCAATGCTTGTTGCCTAGAAACATCCCCCAAAGATTAGTAGATGCTGTTTTTGTACATACTCCTGTATTTCTGAGTCCTTTACACTTGTCCATGTAATTAAAGACAGGATATATACAATTTACAACTGGTCAGAGGACATATACAATTTATATATTGTTTCATTTCTGGGCGCTTTTTAGAGATGTGCCAAAGAATTCTAGGGGACCTAGGGAGTTGTTCAATTGGTCAGCAGAGCATTCATGTACGGTTAAATACATTTGGTCATAAGTATTGCCATATCCATGTGATAGCTGAGGAAATAAAATCAAAGACTCAGGGTTGAGGCCAACATTTGTAACAGGGATCCCTTTCTTTCAGTCTAAGACACTTTCTTGGTAAGAACAATCCCCTTTATGGGACCTGAACTGCCAAGCAAAGGCCATTTATAAAGAGACTTTTCTTTTAGTTATGAGATTGTCTTCTAAACTAGTCAAATCCCATGGGCCCTAAATATAAAACTGGCTGACACAACCTAATTTTAATATGGCAATGTACCATCTCATGTTGGAAATGTATGAATGTGATCAGGATTTAACTTTTTTAAGAGGGTTTGCTAGCTTTTTGTGCCTAGGCCATCTAACCCTTGAAAGATTGGTAAATGTGTAAGTCAGAGCTCCACTCAGCTAGCCCCATAAAAGAGGAACTGGTGGCTGACTCTCAGATAGCATGAGACAACAGGACAGGCACTGCCCATGTTGCTATGGTTGCACCTTCTGAGACCCATCCTTGACTGAAAAGGAAAGGTCTGGTTTCCTTGGGGACATCCAAGTAGTTGGAGTAACTCATCAGGATGCACAGTGCCCTGCCTAGATGGTGAGAAACCCTTCACATTTCTCTTTGAATATACATTCTCCATTCTCCAATGGGTCATGGGAGAGAAGCAGGTGGCATTACAACATACTTGTGCCTTATGTCTGTGAGTCTGTGACTCTGGGTAAAGGCCCGCTTATTAAAAGGGAGAAAAACCTGTTTCACATTCCACCTCTGGAACTAGAAGCTTAATCCTTGATTAGACAAATAATAAGATCAGTGAATAACAGTTAGAAACCATACCTAGAATCCTACCAAATTAGAAGGTCTTATGAACACATCACATCATGTCTCTTAAGGGGAAAGGAATGATGAACCTACTCACTTCCATTTGGCTTATTAAAAAGGAACCAGAATAACACAAAATGCTAGAGATATTTCTATAGGTGTTCCTCCATCCCTCATTACTCTTTTTGTTTGGTATTTATGTGAAATCACAAAAAAAGAGTCTCTATTAATAAATGTACATTGAGTGGCAGAGATGTGCTGAGGGAATTTTGAAGTATGGTAAGAAACATGATATTGTGAACCAACAGATTAACACAGGCATATATTTTATTGTATGTATGCTATGATGTTTTTATGCATTGAGCCCATCTTATAAATCAAGCAAATAAACAAATAGAGTTGGCAATAGCTCATGAGCATCTGTAGACCATTTAGACAATTACAAGGGGGAATGAATGTTTTCCTTTTCATGTTTTATCAAACTTGCTAATTTTATGATGTGGCATGCCTGCTTTTTCCCAGGGCTTAAATGTTAAAAGTCTCTTGATGAACACAGATAAATTAATTGGTAAGTTATAAAACAGTTTATAAAACTGAAGTACAGACCTGTACCTCTGAAACAAATAATACATTATATGTTAAAAAAAAAAAAGAGAGAGCGAGAGAGAGAGAGAAGATAGTAGGAAAGGAAAAATGAAGGCGGGGGGAGTCAGAGAGGGAGACGAACCATGAGAGACTATGGACTCTGATAAACAAACTCAGGGTTCTAGAGGGGAGGGGGTGGGGGATGCGTTAGCCTGGTGATGGGTATTAAAGAGGGCACGTACTGCATGGAGCACTGGGTGTTATACGCAAACAGTGAATTATGGAACACTACATCAAAACTAATGATGTAATGTATGGTGATTAATATAACATAATAAAATAAAATTTAAAAAATAAAAGAATAATAAAAGGATTTAAAAAACTGAAGTACAAAACATGTTCTTTGCCTCATGTGCAATGCAATATTATGTTAATAACGAGTAAACACTCTGAAGACATTGCCCTGTGCATGCTAGATTGGAGAAACAGTTGAAATTTTGAACAACGGTGGTTTTCTTCTGCTGATTCACAGAATGGAAACAACATGAAGCAGCTCTGATTTTTGAAAGTATAAGCAGAAGTACTAAAAAAATGAGAACGCTTCATTGCATCAAACCTTAGAGTTAGAACCAGAAGTAATGACACACCTGGAAAACCAGCAAGAGGAAAATTTATGAGACAATGACCCCAGACTATAATCTTAACAAGAAAAAGACATGAATCAAGCACACAGGTCGTCAGGCAATGTCCTTATGCAGTGGACCTTTTGGCCTGCCCAGAATTCCCTTTTCTTTTTCCTAGGAACCATACCTTTAACTCCTGTGAGAAAACCATCCCCTCCCCCCCAATCTCAGGGCATGATGAGATTGGGTACATTGCCTCTCCTGAGGTAGACGTGTAATCCAAACTTTTGCCATCAGCATATTCCCTCCCCCTGGCCATAATTATTGTCTCAAGGATAGGGACATGACTCCAGTTGACCAGTCATAACCAGGTTATTTGCTGAGCTGAATATGAACCCAAGAGGATATAAGTCTGAAGTTGCTGGGGGTCATCAGATGAAGAGGATTCATCCGAGAGTAAAGCCAACAAATGGGAGAATAAGTAAGAGTGAGACTGAGTCCAAATAAATTTGAACTCCAGCATCCAGTCATGCATAAATGGGCCTAGATTTTTAAGTTATTATATGATCTATTACATTCTTTCTGTTTTAATATAAGTCACCTTAGGGGTGGGATTTTGGTCCCTTATAACCAAGACAGTCCTGAGTAATACACTACAAAATAATGAACATGAACCATAGTGGGCCAGTGAATATGAAGTCTGAATCTGTCATTCTGGTAGATGTCATAAAAGAACTCTGATCTGTGTCCCAAATGAACCAAGACCCTTCATTTGTTGAATCCATGTGCCAAATACAGCGTCAGCCAGAGGTAGAAGGGTACCATGAAAGATTACAGTGGTCATACTGGGGAGAAACCATCTCCAGGCTAAGAAATTTGACACAATTAAGAAACTAAAGTCCAAATCGACACAGGTAATATCTGATTTGTCCATTGCCAACAGTAAATGAAGAAAAGAGAAGACAGAAATGGAGACCAGCTGGTAGACATGTTTTGGATTTGCAGAGCATCGGAGCAGTCCATAATGAGAGAACACAAAGGACTGGAGAGGTTCCACATCAGTAGACCAAGCACAGACTTCCAGGAAGCTTTTGATAGGAAGGCTTTCCTGAGTTGCCTCCATCATTCCCTCAAGCTCCTTCTGACCTTTGTCTGATATGATCAACAAGTATCCAGAATATTAAGGTGGAATAGAGGCAGAGAGAAAGAACTACTTTTCTTTGATCAATTGGATGCAGTTTTGTAACAACATATTAAGAAAGGATTGCTTTGTAAAATAAAAATATGAGCAGAATTTTAGTGTAGTAAATTCATACATGTGTATGCAAAAGGTCTATGTAGGAAAAATTGGAGGCCAGGATAAATGTGTCGAAGGGGACCTGTATAGAGAATCTAAAACCTAATTCCTAAATGTTGACAATCTACAGAGGAAAAAACTGGGAAACAGGACAGGAACAGAAGAAAAAAACAACAATGAAAGATTTTTAATACAGGTGAGAGGTAATTCAAATCTCAAGAACATGATATAGGATAATGATAAAAAAAAAACCATGCCAATGGAGACTTAAAAATTCAGACAGATTCAGATATCCCTGGATTCCACATCTCCCAGTGTGATTGTGAGAATCTGTTACACATTCATTTTCTTTACCCCATCCAGAAAAAGCATGGACTCCAGGTCAGATTGGGAGCTTCTCAAGGGCAGGAGATATTTCTTTTTCTTCTTCTTCTTCTTCTTTTTTTTTTTTTTTGTAAAGTGTATCTTTTTTTTAAGATTTTATTTATTTATTTGAGAGAGAGAGAATGAGAGATAGAGAGCACAAGAGGGAAGAGGGTCAGAGGAAGAAGCAGACTCCCCACTGAGCAGGGAGCCCAATGTGGGACTCGATCCCGGGACTCCAGGATCATGACCTGAGCTGAAGGCAGTCGCCCAACCAACTGAGCCACCCAGGCGCCCCTCTTCTTCTTCTTTTTAATTCCTAGGGCCTTCTACAGAGGCTGTCCAATACTGCTGAATTCATTGGTTAATTAATCCCAACCGGAAGTGATAACGGCATTCTGAACTAACGCCTAATTTTACCAATGAGAAAATAACAGTCAGAAAGGTGATGAGTTTAGTTCAAAGTCCAAAGCTAGTGATAGGAGCATCAGAGACAAAAGTTCAATATTCCTGAGATGAGGAAAAAAACTGTTCATTTGCCTAAAAAAGTATCCTGGATGGTGGTGACTTTCCTAATCGATTAGAAGATGGCTGCCACATAGAACAGGGTGATACTTTAATAATTGCAGGAAATAGAAGATTCCTTTCTCTCTTGTTTTGCCAGAGACAGTGAACTGAGGAATAGAGAATGTAGCAGTGGTGATTAAAGAAACTTCCACAAATATATTACCAAAAGCTTTATTTGGACTCCCTGTTTGGGCTGAAGCATCAAGAGACATCAATTTACCAGTAAGTCTGTGGTGTTTGTTAGTGCCTTTAGCTTATGCACTGTAGGTTGGGAACAAAGGAGGAAACCAGAGAGACAGATGACAGAGGGAGTGACAGCTCAATCACATACCTGGGTTTAATTCCACAGAGTTCATTTAATGGAAACTGGTAGACCTGGATTAATCCTCTCTTCATCACTACCCAACTGTGCAGCCCTCTGTGGATCTTTGCTGCCTCATCGCAACTGAAGGGTGAAGACTGAATGATCACTAAGATCCCTCCTGGCTCTAACATTACCAAACTCTAAGTGCCATGTGGATGTGGCATAAAGGCCTAATCAAATTCAGTTGAGGTTAATCTAGAATTGTCCATCTGGCCTTCCTCTTCTGGCTTTACTGACAAATGAGTATAAACCTGAAATTCATTTTGTTTCCAGAGTGCCTGGGATGCTAAAATTATTAATATTTTAATCTGCTTTTAACAAGAATAGGTAAGAAAGAAAATTAAGACAATTAAGAAATAATGAAGCCATTATAAAAACAGTAATGATTTAAAAGCAGGTAAGGGAATACTCTTATTGAAAATGTTGAATACCGGCAAATGAGCAGCTAGATGATGAGTATACAATGGGATTAAGGGATTTCACTAATGTATAGACTAAACCATTTATAATAATTTCTTCTCAAATTTGGGGATAATGCAAATGTCCTGATTATTACTGAAAAGATATTTTTTCTTGGAAATTGACCATCCTGCCAAATGTTGGATATTATATCTGAAGATGTTATCAATGTTTTGCTCAAAGGTATTCTCTTTTCAAAGATAGCAATTTTCTAGAGTTTCTTGTAAATCAAAAGATGTTTCTGAAAACTGTCAGAACAAGACTTGCTCTCTTAAAAAAAAAAAAAAGTCAGGGTGTGATGCTAGGAGCTGTAACAACATACCCTAAACCTCAAGCACTTGCTTACTCAGAGTCCAGTGTGAATGTCCCTGGTGGGAGAGCTCTCCTGGGAGCACCTCTTCCAAGCAGTAAGTCAAAGGTCTGGGCCCCTTCTATTATGAGGATCCTCCATCTCCTAGGAGCTCAAGGTATCCCATTCTCAGCCCTAAGGACAGCAAGGGGAAGAGCTTGAAAGATTACACAGAAGGTTTTATGGCCAGTCTTGATGGTAGCCAAAGTAGTTTCTACGCACATTTCTTTGGCCAGAACTCAGTCTCGTGGTCTGACTTAGATGCCAGAGGGGCTGGAAGAATAGTTCAGCAGTGTGCTCAAGAAAGAAAGAGAAATGAGGTTGGCAAACACTAGTAATTTCTATCATAATACAGAAATCAACCTCAAAAAAGAAGCTAAAAGAGAGATGGAGGACAGGCAGGGTTCTGCATTGGGGGTCACTCAATATATGTGAATGTTGGCCACCAATCAAACAGACTGCAAATCTTCAGAATGACCCCTGTGTGTGTGGTTTGGGTGCTGTAGGAGGAGAGGAAAGGGTTTGGGCAAATACGTCCTGACTCAGACAAGGCTCTTGCCATCATAATGCTTACAGAATAGTTAAGGGGATAATGTGTGGAAAGATAAATACCCAGAGACCACTTAATAATATGAAACAATATCACCCCAAGCTTTAAGGACAGGGATTTGGCTTTCTTTACAGCCCAACACTATGCACATAGCATGGCATAAATTGGCACAGATACGTGTAGTTGACTTGAATTAAATGGACTATAACAGAGAGTACAAAGAAGTACACTGACTAACTTTCATTACTAAGTCCTCTAAGTTCAGAAACTGCTACAGGAGTAGCAATAGACATTTATTTGCTGCCTTCTGAGCACAGCCATTATCCCCCATCTCTCACCAAACGGTGTCCTAAGGTGGGGGAGTGCCTCCATTCTTCAGCATGTGGTTTGTCTATCCCCAATTTCAGAGGCAGACATCAATTGTCTTGTATCAAGATTTCTTGGGCACAGATTGGTACAAGTCTAGGCACATGATCCTGTTAAGGTTAAAGAGAAAGAGACAGACCATCTGGAAGCAGGTGGTATCACAAGAGATACTCTTTCTTTTCCTAGAAGAGAGTGAAGATGTAAGATCTTGGACAGCCATGTAATTTTGTGGTCATAAGGGGAGATCTCAGAGCTGTGGGAACACTGCCAGATAGGGCCAAGGAGAAAGATTCACCGTGGAATTGAGAATGGAAAGCTGGTGAGAAATTGAATCTGTGGTGGCATTGCTAAGCCCCTAAATTTAGCTTCTCCTAAAGCCAGATGGCTTTGGATTTTTTAGTTTTGTGCCAACAAACCTTCTGGTTAAAGCTAGTTTGAATGTGGCTTTTGGTAACTTACAACACAAAGTCCTTATTGATACAGGTGGTGTGGCCACTATGGAATGTACTATTGGTTTCCTAACTAGCAGTGTTTCCCTTCTTCTTTCAGGCAGAGCTTGGAAATGCTGATCACTTTCCCAATCTCTCTAGTAATTAAGGCACGTATAGGAATATACTCACTCCTGATGAATAGGACCTGAAGGAAACTCTTCATTTGAGGAGTGGGGGTGCAAGGGAGGTTGTTCTGGTAAAACATCACTCCTTGACAAAAAGAAACACACAAAAAGAAACTTCTTCTTTTGCTATTGGCCACTGTGTGTGAGGATGTGATAGCTGGAGCTAGAGCAGCCATATTGTAACCATGAAGAAACAAAGTCATACAGAATGGCAGAATGAAAGATAGAGCCTGGGGCCTTGATGACATCAATCAATTGCTGAATTTATTAACTTTGCAATTATCCTACTCCCACCTTCTTTTATTCATTCCAAGTTCCAAGTTATTACTGAGATGATAAATTACTTCACTGTTTAGATTGTTTTTGCCTGAATGGAAGAAGTTCAGGAGTTGACAAGGATTTAAAGGCATTAGAATTGATAGAGGCTGAAAGAAGAGTAGGGAGGCTTCTATAACAATACAACAATAGTATCTACAATTTACTGAACATCTACTACATGTGAAAGACTTCCTCATTTATATCCTTAATTTTAATCCTCTAATCTCCATAATAATCCCAAAATAAATGTTATTATGTTAATTTTGCAAAGGAGAAAACGGAGCCTCAGAAAAGTTAAGTGAATGTTCCCAAGCTACCCACCTATTATGTGGCAGCACCCAATTCCCATGCATCTGCACTCACTCTGTCATATTGCTACAGCTATGAATTTTAGGTCCAGCAAGTGCAGTGGGCACACCTTTAGAAGCTGAAACAATATTTTCTATTCAGGCATCAAACCTAAACTTATGAAGTAGGTGAACACCCAGTGGAACGAATGTGACATGTCACGTTAATGGGTCACCAAGGAGCGAGAGGATCCGTGCTTTTACTTTCCTGCAAGATTCTGTTTCCTCCTAGCCTCTGCTTTGCCATTTATGTGCTGCCTATGTGAGGAAATCATCAACTGGTTCTGTTCAATCTGGGCCCAAACACAGGAGGGGATGGTAAAGAGCTCTTTTTGGCAGTGCATATCATCCCTTCCCCTTTCTTTTGATGACAGTCCCCTGCTTTTCTTAAGGGAGATTACATACTCTGCCTTCAGCATTGTGCACATTCTGGTGGAACCATTACTCAGGCAAGGGGTCAAGCAACCTTCTGGCCAAGGTGACAAGTGAACCAGATAAGCCATAAAGACTTTCCCTTCTAGGACTCTGCATCTTGAGGGGAGTGATGCTAGGATGAGGAAAATGGTTGGTGCCCATATACTCACTTCAGATGGGGTACTAGCCTAGACCACCAAATGGTTCCTACTGTCTGCACCCGACTGCCTAGACCCCTGCCACAGTCCCTTCCTGAGCCCAGTTTCCATCTTTCTATTGATTACCCAATGTTCTTGGACAAATCATTTTCCTGCTTAAGCTGATTTCCATTTAAACATAGAAAGTTAACACTGGATTGTCACCTCTGTGTGGGCAGGAGCCATGTCTTTTTAGGCTCATTGTTACATCCCAAGTATCCAGCAGATAGCGAGCACTGAACAAATATTTCAATTTCTTAATTAATTAATGAGGTCCAGAAATGAATGAGTCGTCCCAGTCTATAACCAAGTAGAAGGTTGAAGCTTAAATTTCAGATTCTCTTCAAGGATTTTTGTATGAGAAATTATCTCCTGCTTGTATTGGCTGAACAAAAGCAGAACCTTTGATATTATGAAGAGTGGGTGACAGCTTAATCAGAGACAAAGAGAAAGTGTTTTCTCCTGTGCCACTAAGGCTAGAATGTGCTGTTCGAAAGACAGGCAGAGAAATATATGCTTCCCTGTGTGAGATATCCTCGATACCACACATCCCAGAGCTTCTGATTCTTAAAGAGGGTGAGTAGGTGGACAGAGAAGGGATAGAAAAACCAAGAATATCTCCAAAGGAAGCCACAGTGTCCCTCTGCTAAGAATTATAAGGCCAGGAGTGGGTGACTTGGCCTGTAGTCTACTTGCTAGATAAAAAATGGGGATGTGGCTAGGGCAGGAAGGAGCCCTCAGCACACTGCTGGCAGCTCTCCCTCAACTTCTTTCAGTTCTCTTCCAGTCTCTCTGTCTCCTTACACCCCCACCAACACCACACATGCATGCTCACATGTGCACACACATGCACACACACATAGAGGCTGTGAGAACCCAGAAACATACAGACATAAAACAATTGGAACTGAAGGAAATTCAACACCACAACCCCCTGGTAACGATAATGATGAAGAAAAGCTGCTGCCAGATGCATCTTGTGATGACGCCAGTGATCTAATTCTCTTACTATCAAAAGATGCCGGTAAAGGCAGCCTTGACAGAAGGCTTTAAAAAATCAAAAGAGCGCAGCATCACTGGAACTGTGTTATCTGATTTATGCCTTTTCAAAGACCAGGCTTGTGTCATATGCTGATAATAGACTCTAGCCATCAAAACGTTATTTTATCTGGTATCTTGATTTTAAAGAATTGTGGAAACTAGCAAATGGAACTGGGTTATTTATATGATGTTTGAACTATAGTAGTCCACTAGGGGAAAACGCAACACACACACACACACACACACAACAAAATCAAAACCCAGGCTAGATAATAATATAATAAAAAGCAACAGCCATCGGGTGCCCGGGTAACACAGTCGGTTAAGCGTCCGACTCTTGGGTTTCGGCTCAGGTCATGATCTCAGGGTGATGAGATCAAGCCCTGCATTGCATCGGGCTCCATGCTCGTTGTGGAGTCTGCTCAGTTTCTCTCTCCCTCTCCTTCTGCTCCTCCCCCCAGCTTGCTCTCTCTCTTTCTAAAATAAATAAATCTTAAAAAAAAAAAAGCAATAGCCTTGATGTTATAAACGGTCAACAATTCTGATTCTGATTTCTGAATTAGAACATTTCTCTTTATAATTTCATAATGAAAGTATGAATGAATGCTAAGTTGGTATATGGGTGCCCACTGGATGAGACCCTTACCCATAAGTACTTGAGCACTGCCAGAATTCAGAGCCATCACTGCCAGCAGATGGAGACTCCTGCTAAAGAAGATCCCACATCAGGAAACAGCCTCGTCTATTAAGTTACACAGAAATAGAAGGGTCTCCTTGGAACACAAATTAAAAAGAAAAAAAAAAAGTTAAAAAAAAAAAAAGTTTAAGTAATTGAATGTAAAAACTCCCCCAGAAGCATGACCTAATCATTCCACGTTTCAGGCAACTTAAGAGATGACATCCTTTTCCTTGAATGACTAGACATTAATCAGACAGACCTCCACACTTGAGAAGATAAATGCCAAGCAAAGAAAAGGAAGCCTTCTCTATATTTACCTTACCGTTTAAAGCACATTAGAAATGAATGAAATGTTTGACCATTTATCATACAGAGAGACCAATTGTCTTGCAGAAATTTTTATGTCAAACCACACCTGGCCATACATGTTTGTCTCTTGATTCACGAGCCCTAAATATCACTTTGCAACGTTGTTGGTCTTAAGCCAAAAGTAATGTGTTTAAAACTTCTTCCTTGCAGTCTTAAATTAGCTGCAATACTGGAAGAAAGAAAAAAGCTGCCTTGATGATCCAAAACTATGAAAAATCTCAGTGTTATTTATTTAGTGTTTTAAACATATTATTTAATGGGGTTTGGGCCGTATATTGACCTTCCTAATGAGGTTTGACTAAAGCCAATATTAAAATTAATGTGCCCTCCCTGAGCACCCAGTGACAGAGTGTAATAGGAACCAGCTCAGAAGAGTCTATGTGGCAGAGAAAAGCCAGCCTGGCAATAAAAACTGGGCTTGGACAATCTATATGCAGATGATCAAGAACTAACTTCATCACTCTTAGGGATTCCAGGAATCATCTTCTCAGACTAGGCTCAGTGCTCAATGATCAGAATATATTGAATAGGAAATATTGATTACAGTGGTTATAGTTTACGAAAACACAAGAAGAAAATATAAAAGATCCTGAGAGTGGTTTTAAGTAGAAAGACCAGTAGCACATGCGTTTGAGCTCCATGAGTTGAAAACTACTACAGGGTAGTAATAATGCCTGGGACTGGCCAGTCCTACAGCACGTCTACTTTCTCTTCTGGATCCTGTATGTTTTCCAGCCTTGCATGCATTCTTCATTATTATTAGGGTGCTCACTTGCTAACTGAACTCCTCAATAAGTCCTCCTTCTCATCCCTAAGCATCACAGACTCATGCCACCCCTCATCCCTGAGAGCACAACCAGTCCAGCTGATAGCGACAGAGGTGGTAAGTTATTTCCACCACCCAACTTCTCTGTTTTCTTTCCTTCAATCCCCTTTCCCCACCCTGAATTTCCCCCTGAATCTCCCTGAGATTGAAATGACTAATAATAGCTTATAGCATGACACCTAGCAGATTCAAGGTAGCTTTCAGAGTATGGCTTTTAGTGAGAATAAGCCTGCTTCCTATCTACATATGCTCACGGTCACCTCACAGCTGGGTGACTCTGGGTGAGTTATTTTACCTTTCTCAGACAGTTTCTCAGTTGAAAAAAATTGGGGATGAGGAATGAAAGTATATTCACAACTGTTTGAATACCAAGAGGCACTTCTTTGTATTAGAAAGGATGTAGATGCAATAGGTTTCTCCTCATTATTCTAAGTCTGGAGATTCAAATACTGTATGTTCATTTCTTTAATACAGTCCATCTGGATATTTCAAACTCCAAAGAGAATTTGAGAGGCCAGATTACCCAATTCATCCTCAGAGTAACTACATTTACACTGGCTGCCTATTCCACTGCATCCCAAACAGGATGATTCCCGTCTCAAACCCCTTTTAGTGAAATCCCTTGGCCATGTCCTCCAAGCAGATGATTATAGATGTTCTCCTTCTCTTCGTATTTGAATCCTCAGCCTGAGTGGACAAAGCAAGCAGGTCGGGAAAGCAGAGAGCAGGCCAGGAAAGGACAGGGACTGATTTTCTGTTGAACTTGCCTAACTTCCATTTCATGTTTAAGGCACCAAAATAGTTCTTCAAATGTGCTTGCAAACAGTGGCACTGCCCTTGAATATGTTCCCCCGGCTCCCATCTGAGTCAGTGTAATGAGTCTGCATTTTATAAGAGCTGAGCCTGGTCCAAATGGAACCGTGTAACTGTTAGAAAGATTAATGGACTGTATCATCCCACAGTCGACTATAAACTTCTAATTGTGTGAAACTCAGTGTGGCGTCTAGAGCTAAATGGGAGCCTGCCTCTTCATTCGCTAATATGCACTGATATTGTTCATGATTTTTCTAATGCCAACCCTAGGTGCATCAGGCCTGGGCAGACCCCTGAGGAAAACAACAACTTTTGCTGTAGGTACTTGAGAGCAGTCATTATCACTGTTGCCAATTAATTCATCAATCTGTGTTTACCAAGCTGCCACAGAGAATGGGGACCGGCACCGAGCCCTGCTGAGTGAGGGAAGGACAGAGGAATCTAGGAAGACTGAGCCTCTGCTCGAGCAGACGTAAATATGAGCCAAGGGATCTCTTTCTGAGTGGGGACTGCGTGACATCAAGCAACTCCCTTACCCCTCTGAGCCTTAAACGGGGAAGCAGCACACCCACCAGGCCATCTACCTGAAGAACAACAGACACAATGTCTGTGTGAACACGCTTTGGAAAACATGAAGCTCTACACAAATGAAAGTATTCATCATGACCTATAATAGAAAACACAGATCCTGTAGAGCTAAGAAGAAATCAGGTTAACTCGGGTGTATCTGTACCATTCTCCTCCTTACAAATTCTTGCCCCTCTCGGGGCGCCTGGGTGGCTCAGTCGTTAAGCGTCTGCCTTCGGCTCAGGTCATGATCCCAGGGTCCTGGGATCGAGCCCTGCATCGGGCTCCCTGCTTGGCAGGAAGCCTGCTTCTCCCTCTCCCACTTCCCCTGCTTGTGTTCCCTCTCTCGCTGTGTCTTTCTCTGTCAAATAAATAAATAAAATAAAATTAAAAAAAAAAAAAACAAATCCTTGCCCCTCTCTTTTCACATTTCAGAACATTTTGAGTGACTTATCCACATCAGCAAACCCCTACTCTTTTTCAGCTTTGAAATCATGTGTGGAGGCTTCTTTAAGTCATACTTGCTTTGTCCCTGACATAACCACATTCTATTAAAAGGACTGTCAAGTATTGGCCCCTGGTTGGGATCAAGAGAAAGCTAGAGAGAACTTCTTTCCTCTACTCCTACACACCTGTTCCTTCCCCTACTCCCTCTTTTTCTGACTTCCTCTGAATGGGAAGCACAGAGCTCTCAGCCCTGTGATGTTCCTCCATCCCACAGGAAACTGGACCATTAAGTGGAAGCCATGTAACCGCTGGGTCTTTCATCCCAGGCACCCAACTGTGTGAGTTGCATTTCATCACTTTGCAGAAATGTCCCCCTCTCCTTCCTTATAGCTACATTAAGTGAACAGATTCCCTTATGTTTGAAAGAGTCTTTTCTTGTCAAGAAATTACGGAAAGAGGAACATTAGTTATCTATGTTGCTACAGTGTGTTGTGAGACTTGGGATGGCATAATGCTTATCGGCAAATAGGACTGTAAGTCTCCAAAGTTAATCAAGTTGCTGAGGTTTTCAGGATCCGGATGTTGGCAGAATTTTCTTACACTCCTATGCCATTTTAGATGTTTAAATATCTAGGGAACGGTAAATATAGAACATACAACTACAGCATTAAGAAAGAACTGTAGCTGCACTCCTGTCTAACCAGCATGTCCCCTAATTCCTCAAAACTTCCCTTTTGTCTAGATGGAGAATAATAAGATATATACCCTCCCCAGTCCTAGAAAGGGCTGTGCTGCCACTCTCAAAAGGGTTCAGGCATTTTCCTGCCACCTCATTTATAACAATCTAATTTATGCTCTGTAGATCAGAGAAATGGGCTGATTGGGAACAGATTTGTGTAGATTCAAATCTGCACTTTGAGTGATGGAAAACTAAAGCCCACTGCACTCTAGAGTTTAGAAGTAACTCTGATTCCATCAACAGTCTCAAGTTGTTACAGTGGGGTCTATAAAAGGACTATCCCAAAGAAGCCTGAACATAATGAGATGGCAAAAGGTGCAGTATCAGATTGTACCTGCAATCCCCATGAAGTCCTTTATTGGAATATGGGAAGGTTCTGTGTTGGCCAGGGCACATTTATATATCACTAAAGGCAATGACAGCCAAGTTTAGACCTTCAGACTTATCCCCAAATGTTCTCTGTTGCTTTGCCCAAAGACAAGTAATAGGATGAAACCTGGTCCTGGGGAAGAAAGTATGGGGAGGGGAAGTTAAAGCAGGAAAAGGAGGGTGGGTTAGCCCGGTGATGGGTATTAAAGAGGGCACGTTCTGCATGGAGCACTGGGTGTTATACACAAACAATGAATCATGGATCACTACATCAAAAACTAATGATATAATGTATGGTGATTAACAACATAATAATAAAAAAAAGTAAAAAAAAATAAAATCCTCAGAAACACACACACACACACACATACACACACACACAGACAAAATAACAGAAGGAAAAGAAATCCTGCCATTTGCAAATGTAATTTTCTGTCAAATCTGGACTATGTGAACTTAGGTAAGTAAAACACCCTGGATGCTGCAGGGATAAGGGAGGAAAATGGTTCAAGCCCCAAGAGATTCAGAGGAAAGTGGCCTATGTTAGCTGAAGGAGCTGGTGTTTTTCCTCTCATCTTTAAGAGTATAAATTGTGGAGGATATGAACAAACAAAAAGCCCAATGAGACTATTTACGAGGAGAAGCAATAAAACCCACACAGATAATGTATGACAGGGAGGGGGAAATGAACTTTCCAAAACAGAGTCCTAACACCCTCTTCGTGGGTGCAATGCACAAGATTAACGACGCCACCCTCAGACTCCTTGGTGGCATTTCAGGACCTTGCTTTACAGCTCCCTTTCATTTCACTGGGATGTAAATAATTGATAACTTGAAGGGACCCGAGAAACCCACTGCAACTGAACACAGATATTTTTTTATGACATCAATTATAGGGCTAGTGACTTGATGAGAAAAGGAAAATATTTCAAACCGTCCTTTAATGATCTCCACGAAGAACCCCTAGTGTTCCAAATGAAACGTGGGTCTCTAGGCCTTGTTTTTCCTTTTCCTCCATTTTCCTCCTTGTAGGGAACATAAGTTACCGCTGAACGGAAGAGATGGTTAATTATATCTATACTTTGCAGCGGTGGCTTGCAGGCCTCCTCATTTGAATAGTGAAGGAAAGGCTTGGGAGAGCAGAAGGCTTTGAGGGGAGGTCCCCTGTGTGTGCCCCGTCAGGGCCACAGGTTATATGACAAAGGTGTTGTGGAGTTGGGCTTGGCAACTGGGGCTACAACTGTAGTTGAGATTGTCATTTATGACATTATAACACCAGGGCACATTAAAATGATATGGTAAGCAGCACCATTAAGGCTGTTGAAAGGAAGTCAGAGTTCAAGTATTCGTGCATGAGGCACTTTATGTGGTGGTGACTTCTGAATTTATAGTTGTCAGGACGGGAATAGAAAGGTTGATTTGGCCTGAGAAGGGGTCTGTTCATGCTTGTGTCTGGTCGATTGTGGAGTCCAGTTCATTTTTCCTTTTATCTGATAAAACGCTCGCAAGGCTGCTACCACTTCATCAGAAAGGGCTAGAACCACGTCTGGAAGGTGATCCACAAACCCCGACCATGGGGTGCAGTGGGAGTGTGCTCAGGACTCAGGCACATGGGTCCTGAGGGAAGGGGGCTTTGAGGTAGTATTGGTGTGGGAGGCAGAGAAGGCCTGGGTATGTCTCTGAAATGAACGGGGAAAAGGGTGGGGAGATGTGTCAAAGCGATTCCAAGAACAATAAAATCCTGTTTTTCTGTGACTCATAACATACATTTGAATCCACCAACAAGTCAAAACACATACCTTGAAATATCATTACAGGGTACAGGAAAAGCCTCCTGGAACCAGCTTATAATAGAGGTTTGGGTGTGTTTCTCCACTACCGGCATCGTCACTTTTGGATTGCAGCATTTCTTTCTTTGGAGAGGCCTGAACCACAGAGGAGAGAACTCCTTCAGTCGGTTAGTTTGGAACTCAAGAGATCTGCCAAACTGCTTGTTCTCAAGTTGAAAAAGATACTGGTTGGCTATTAGGCCAGAATTCTGAAGCCCTCCTACTTGAAAGCAATGTAATTTTAAGCTTCCATGTCTTGTAAAGAGCTGTTCACTGGCTTGGCTCCTAAGCAGGAAGAAAGGGGGGGGTGGTGAATGGTGCAATGAAAACAAGAATTCTTTCTCTTCCTTCCAATTTTTTTGATACAAATACGCCCTTGTTTCTCCAGTTGCATTTCCTCGCCGTTCTTCTATACTTTCCTAAAACTCTGCATCATCTGATGATGTCAAATAAGCTATAGGATGTTAAGATCTGCAAAATGTCAGCAGCAAAGGGCTTCTTGCGGTTTTTTCTTCTGGCTTATCTGTAAATGGCACCAGGAAAAATCAATCTATTTTTATGAGTCTTCCAACCCAACTGGGTCTACTTAAGAAAATTCTCCACATGAAATTTATTGAGATGTTCCTAAAACGCCTTCTATTTACGTATCACAAATGAAACGTTATTCAGAATTTGGAAGTGGTTTCTGGAGTATTTGAGTCTTTTCATTTTGAGCCTGAAGGAATAGTTCATAATGAAAACTTATCAACAGAAGCGATATTTTATCACATCTGTGTTAATTTGGGACTGCTGACTTATCATTAATAAAGCATTTGGCTAGAAAACGATGTCCATATTTGATGGTCTGATAACGTCCCCCCCACCACCATTTTATGCCACAATAACTGCTCAGTCTTATTGTTGCCCATAATGAATGTGTCAGGTTTTATAGCCTAAGTAATGTCAAATGACTCAGTGTCAAGAAGATCTGGAGACAGTTGGGAGAGTTTAGATGGAAAAGGGAGTTGTGTGGTCCATGCCAGCCTTTCTTGTAGTTGTACTGGGTATTGATCCCTTTTTACATACTGATTTAGCATCCTGAATTATGATGCAGTATTAAATTAAATGCCACTCGAAAGCCTATACTTCAAAGGTTGCTCTAAGTCACAACCATTTTTGACCCCACTGGTCTCTGCCCCTCTAGAGTGGGTGTTTTATTAGAACTGTCCATAAAAGACTGCATGGTGGTGAGTTTTGCAGTGGAGAGAACATGCAGTGCTTTGTAAGCATCTGGAGTGCCAGGAAGCAATGAGCGGTTTCATATAACAAAAATATTCACAAAATCATAGTCTTGAAAGGAACTTCCAGAGATCATTCAGTCCAGTCTGTTGTCTCTAGGTAGACCCACACTTAACACATTCACTAATACTTCAGAAAAAAGGATCCCACAGACTTCCTTGATAACAAAGTTCACGTTACAATAAGCCTAATCCTAGAAGAAACTTTCCCTACACCTCCTCAAACCCCTGCAATTCACACTCATTCCTATTTCTCCCAAACTGAGGGGTATTGAAATCCCACACAGTCTACCACAGGAGGAAATGGAGTATAATGTATTGGTCAAACTTTTCAAAAATTAGGAGTCCTTAAATTTTTAATTAGGTATAATGCATTACACTCCGGGTATTATTTATATAGCTTCTATTCACCAAGGCTATTTTTTTTTTAGTGCAATATGTCTGAACACCGTACTAGAACTTTTTTTTTTTTTTAGTCAGGCAAGCTGGATTGAGTTTTAGAGTCTCTTTTTAATGGGTGTCAGTTAGTTGCCCATATTGCAAAACACATGCTATATTCCTATAATATTTAATGTCCAAATTAGAAAAGAAGGGGACAGGGGCTCCTGGGTGTCTCAGTCGGTTAAGCATCTGACTCTTGATTTCAGCTCAGGTGGTGATCTCCGGGTGGTGAGATCCAGCCCCTGCTTCTCTCCCTCTCCCGCTGCTCCTCCCTCTGCTCTCTCTCTCTCAAATAAATAAAAAAAAATCTTAAAAAAAAATTCTCTCTCTCCCTCTGTGCTTCCCCCCATTTGCACATGTTTGCTCTCTCTGAAAATAAAAGAAGGGGAGAGAGGGAAGGAGGGAAGGATAGAAAGAGACAGCGAGAGGAAGAGAGAAGGGGAAGAGGGAGGGAGGGAGGAAATTATTTGTCCATTGATTTTAGATCTGCATGGAACCCCTACACTTTTTGAGTCTGATGTGAGGTCATCCTGTTTCTCATTGCTCAGCCCTGAGGCAATGCAGGGAAAGGGGAGGAAGCAAACTGCCAGTGGACCACAGATGGCTTTGTGTTCCCTGTAGGACCATGGATAGTTTTGTGTTCCATTGCTGGGTCTAGATTCCAGGAGAGTACGGAAGAGCACAGAGAAGATAATTCAAGAACAGAAGGTAATTTATTTATGGCAATCTAAGATGATTCCTTTCTTGCTCCCTTTCCTTCCAATGCCTTAAGCAAATCTACTAATTCTTCCCTTACAGTGGTAAAAGAACAAGACCAAAATAAGGTTAAGGTGTAGATTTTCTCTCCTGCAATATGAAAATATATCAGTTTCAGAAATGAAATAGTTTAATTATATCTGGAATCCCCATTAATTGATGGTATTTATTAAAATGCAATACTTCATTGGGTTTTACAAAGAATTAAACTATGGACTTCTAGGGGCTCAGTCATTAAGCGTCTGCTCAGGTCATGATCTTGGGGTCCTGGGATCGAGCCCCACATCGGGCTCCCTGCTCAGCGGGGACCCTACTTCTCCCTCTCCCACTCCCCCTGCTCGTGTTCCCTCTCTCACTATATCTCTCTCTGTCAAATAAATAAATAAAATCTTTAAAAAACAATTAAACTATGGACCTCTAACAAATTAAGTATAACTTTTTATTTCAGTCAAATGGCTAGCTCATTTTAACTGTACCATATGTTTTACACAATTATCACACTTATTCACCCAATGGAGTAGGCGGTTGTTCTCAAAGTTTGGTTCCTGGACCAGCAGCATTACTCAGGAACTTGTTAGAAATGTAAATTCACAGGCTTCACCTCAGACCTATTGGATCAGAAACTCTAGGGTTAGGACTAGCCATCCATGTTTTAACAAGCCTTCTGGGTGATTCTGACACACACACACGTTACAGTTGAGAATCACTGGGTTAGGGAGTATTCCCATTCTAGCGTTATGAAAATTAAGTCACAGAGAGTTTAAGCAATTTCCCAGAGACAACACAGCTAGAAGGTAGTCAAGGCTACATGATTCCCAAACCCCTGCTCTCGACTATGAGGTTTTGCTGTATGATGGACTCAGTTTACTTGAGAAACCAGTGTCAAGGATATAGACAAATGATAAATAATACTCCAGAGGAAGAATTTAGATTTTTTTTTAAATCAACAACATATGGCTTAAAACATATCTTGCTTGGCTGAATTTCTATCTATAAAACTCTTGAACTGAAAAAGTTATGATTCAAAGTGCTCAAGTCAAACACCAGGTAGGTGATGGGAAAGAATGCCTGGACTCAGATGGCCCAGTAAGCAGACAGCTCCTGTCCGATGTGACAAGGCAGCAGCTGGATTCAGTGCCATGAGAACGATGCTACATCAAAATAATCTTTGAAGAAAAATCAGGAATCCAAATTTGTGAGGGAAACCTTGCAACTTTAAGACATTAACTACTAATTCATGAATTTTGAAAGAATGATGCAGATTAAAAAAAAATCATAGATTTTACTTACAGGATGCCATTTTGCAACCTCTCACTAAGACATCCCCATAACATTTATTGAACACAGATCAAAAGACTGAGAGGATATAAGGTTTATGGAAAATATGTGTGGGGAGAAGTGTGGGAAATTGAACTTCTGGAACTGTGCTGATTACATTATCAAAAGTGGGCCTAAACCTTACGGCTATGTCATAGTGGTCCATTTTATTAATTCACAACTTGGAACCATGTTTCATAATACCACCATATTTGTACAATCTTCACTGAGATCGTGTGACTACAGACCCTGATTTCACAAGCAACTGTTTGAGTGAATGTTGGAAAATAAGCTTTTGAGGCATATGTCAAGTGTTTATGTGGGTACCATTTTAAATTCTCATTGAGAAAGCCACTCTATGGACTGAAAACATTCAGAGGAAGCAGGTTTGGAAAGGTTACTGCAAAATCCATCTCAACTGCAAACAGAAGTGATTTTAATGCCTGTTATTTTGGAAGCAGTTCAAAGTTGTTTTTTCCATTGTAAATAGCATTAAAGTGCTCTGTGGAGGCAAGTATTACTTTTTTCTTGGCCCACTGCACTTCAGTAATGGCTCTTATACACTGAAGGCACAACAATAAGACTCAGGAAGTCATGCACAGTATATCAGGGACAGCAGAGGAGAAGTGGGAGGGGAGAGGAGGTCATATGGTAAGTATAGAAAAGAAAAATTGGGGGGTGGAGATGCTGTGCATGTGAATACCAGCCAAGACAGGGAACATCTGGAAAACCTGCTCTGTATTATGTGGTCATTCCACAAACTTTTCCAAGGAATCACATAAGGAGAATATTACATTTTAATTAGAGTTGGGATTGATCCAGAGAAAAGGGGGGAAAAGGATGGTTTGGTGAACGAGCTGCATTTTAGTTTGGCTGGGTCCATGAAATACAATTAACCACTTAGTTCCCTCCAGAGGTGCTCAGCCTATTCCAATGGCTCAATAACTTAATGAAACATCACATTGTACTCTTGCCTAGCCCTAACCTGTAAAAGGAGAGCAGAAAAAATGGGTAAGTGTCGATTGAAGAAAAGAGGTCAAACCTGGGATCTTTTTGTGGGGATGGCCCCAGAAGACCAATGGGATATCCTTGTCACCCCCTTCCTTTCTTATTTATGTCACATAGCAAGTTTATCAGTTGCTCTCTGAAGGTAAAACGTAATGGGGAAAGAAGAGATATATGAATGTGATGAAGTATATAATTTATTTAAGGTAATATTCTATTTCATTTTATGAGAACATACAAGTACTGTGCCAAGAGATAAAATATTCCACATGTCTGGAATCCTCCTTCATAGAAATTAAATTCATTTTAAATACTAATAATTTATTAATTTTTTAGTTAAGCATCTGAAAATTTAAATTTAATACATCTAATATTATTAGACAGGAGTGAAATAAATATTTCTTAGAACTTTGTTACTGTTGTGTACAAATTTATCATTGTACATTTATTGAGCTCAAACTATATAGTGCGAACTGTTCTAGAGGAACCAATCCCTCCACTCAAGGGACTAATAGTCAAGTAAGACAGACAAGGCAGAGAACCTTGAAATGTTAATAACAATATAAGACAATGATATATATAATGGCAGT
This sequence comes from Zalophus californianus, assembly GCF_009762305.2. NCBI lineage: Eukaryota > Metazoa > Chordata > Mammalia > Carnivora > Otariidae > Zalophus > Zalophus californianus. The sequence continues at coordinate 139,412,147 of NC_045597.1, read as the reverse complement.
CAGTAAGTTGCCAAGCTAACCGTTCGGAAAGAAGTACCATGGACTCTGTGGGGGTAGAGAAGGCAGGGGTGGCTTCCTGAGGGAAGTAGCGTTTGTCTGGTCCTTGAAGGCTTAGTAGAATCTGGATAAGTGGAGAGGAGACAGAGGATCAAGCAGTGAGTGGTCTATGCCCTAAGGAAATGCTCAGGAAAGCATTAGGAGTGTTCAAAAGCAGACCCCAGTGGCTGAGAACAGGCTCCTGGAGACACAGGGAGGGTGATATTTTAAAGAACCGGTGGCCAGAGCGTATAAGGTATTGACAAGTGCCCTAGATAAGGAATTATATAGGGATTGTAGAAGACTCTGTTTGAGGAAGGATCCCTGGTGTAAGGAAGAAAGGCTTATAATTGAAAAGGGCTCAAAATGAGTAACCAGAGATTTCAGGAGTACACATACTAAACATATACCAGAAATCCACAAAAGTGGGATACCTCCAAAAGTCCAAAAGATTAGGGATGTTTTTTCTTCAATGGTTATCTCTGTGGCACATTACAGTTTGGACATGATGATATTTCCCCTCCTTTATATACCAGGCCCCAAATTATTATGCCATCTGAAATAGTCTAAATTCCTGACCCCTTGCATTATTGACCCCATGCCAATAACATGTCAACTCCTTTTCTTCCCTCTTTAAGCATATCTTATCCAGACAGTATTTGGCCCTTGTACTTGAGCTTCAGACTTTCCAAAAGTTGGAGAAATCTTGCAAAGAAGGAACATGGCATTTGATTCTTGGAATTATTCTCCCTCGATCCTCTTCCAGCTGCTGTACATATACATACTGCTTGATTTTATTTAATAAGAAAGCTCAAAATGTTTCCCAATTCAGAACATAACCCTGAATGTTGTTCCCTCTAGTCTAACCAGAAATCCCATTCTCCTCCTCCTCTAACTTAATAAACCAAATCTAATTGGAGAATAATTATAAAATACACTGATGTGCAATTTGTTTCACTAACCCAATAATTAATTAATATGCTACTTATGGTTCGGAAGAGCTCTTAAGACACAGCACAAATTCTGCTAGATGAAAGAGAATACCAAAGACATAAACCAGGAGCAGCATCTTTACATAAGACAGGCCAGGAGAAAAAGACAAGATCTACCTGGCCTTTTTGAAACTATGGTGAGATTTGCTTCACCCCATCGAGGATTCTCCTTTTGCCCTTTTTACATGTGAACTAGATTGTGTGTTTTGCAGAAGAATTGGTAGCTGAATCCAGCTGGTGAATGGACTTTCTTGTTTAAATTTTCCAACCACCAGATGCTTTCAGGTGAGAGAATAGTCCTAATCAATGGAACCCATCTCCTGGGACGCCTGGGTGATTTGAGTACACAAGCTATGCTCATCCCAGTAATACACAACTCCCAGTTGCTTTGGCCTTCACACAATTGAAACTTGCAGCAGGAAATGCCTTGGATTTCCCTTTTCATTATTTAAAATGTGCAGTATGCATAAATTACTCTGGAGATTTCATTTTAAATGATTATAAACCTACCTTCTATTTGCCTTTGGAGAGGGAAGAGTTGAAGCTAAATAAAAGTCTTTGTAATTACAGCAATGAACACTTATTAAATGATCACCAAATCTTTTAAAAAAATTTTTTTTTCTTTTTAGACAAATGAACATATTCCTCAGAGCTGGGTGCAAGATTCTGAGTGACACCAGGCAATGGCCCACCAATGCACCTTCATAAGCTGAAGGATGTTTTATTTTAATCCTTTCAACTCTGTCTAATAAAATCGGCTTTTATCTCTAGAAGTGTCATGAACTCTTCTTTAGAGTACCCGCCACCTGGGAAGCTACAGTGTTTCTCATCTAAGGGTAAAAGAGCCTGAGATGATCCAGAATGCTTCACCTTTATATCCTCTTCTTCACAAGGCTCCTGGAAGCCTTTCTTTTAATCAGCTTCATTTCCTTTACAAGGCACACTTAAAGCATTTCCCTGGCTCAGTGTGGGTGTGCCTGTGTCAGAACCCTGTTTTCCTGGAGACCTCATGTTTGTGCAGCAACACAGTTCACTTTGGCAGGCCAGCACCATACATGACGAATGAGGACTCAAAACCTACAAGTTCAGCTGATTTCCAATCTAAGGCCCATACGAAGGAAGTAGTAAATCCGCCGCAATGTGGTTCTTTGCCAGGGTCTGCATATGAGTACCGCTTTGTATTTTTATTGCTTTTAACATGAGGTTTGAAATTCAGCTGAGACTTGACTCATTTTATAAAAAAAAAAAACAACTGATCAATTGCCTACCTATTGTCTGCAACAAAGGATGTACTACACTAAGTCATTATCTTTTTAATCCACATTTCTTTTACATGGGATGTTATGTCGAAATGGGAGAGGCTTTCTGCTCACACACAGCAGTTAACTATTCAAATCCCTTCCCTTCAGTGTGTCACCTGATTCTTTTTATCGTGCATAGAAATCTCCTGAACCTGGCAAAAAGAGCCATATTTGTGTAAGCTTACTTTTTAGGAACATGGACCTATTTCGAGAAATTCTTTTTATCTTTCAAAACAAAAATACCAGTTCATTTTATAGCCATGGGATATTCCTTAACAGAGAATTAGTCAAGCCAAATACTTTGGACTCGTCCCGTGTCGATTCATGAAAGGAATGCTGGTTAGGAAATTCCATTTATTATATGAAGCCATATTGGACAAAGATAAGACAAACTTGCTTAAATGAATTACTATTTGGAGGAATTTCCAAACTATAGAAAACTGAAAGGAACAACTCCCTTCCTCTCTAACTCTTCAAATCCTGCACTGTCCATCCTCAATGGTACTATCATAGTTCAGACTTTAACTGTCTAGAGTCTATAGGAAAATATTTTTACCTGTTTTTCTCATCCTATAGAAACCTCATCATGGCATAATATGTGCATGGATTTTTTAAAATAAAGATGATTGTGACAATAAGGCAAAGAGATAGATGCATTCAACGCTGGAAAGCATCAAACAACCTGATAAAGTAGATTAAAATAGATTACAGACTTCTTACAGATCATTTTAATAGAGGCTAAAATATGTAATGAACATAGTGGTTGCTTAATAAATGTTTACTGATGTGATGATAATGTTCACATAATACAGTGCTTCTCAAACTTTTTTGCACAAGAGAATCACCTGGGGTTGTGTTAAAGGTGTGGATTCCCGAGCCTGTCCCCAGAAATTCTGATTTGGTAGTTGTGGAGTGGGTCCCAGGAATCTGCAGTTTTGACCAATACCCCAGGTAATCCAGGTGAAGATGGCCCATGGGCCACACTTTGAAAAAATACTGCCATGGGGCATGAATTGTAAAGAAAGCAAGATTTATTTCCCGCAAGTACAGAGCACTTCACAAAGCAATAGGGTGACAAATGCTCTCCGAAGAGCAGAAGGAACATTGCCAACCTGGAAAGATAGGAAATTCTGTTCATTTGTTCATTTACTCATTCCTTCACTCCTCAAATTCCACTGAGCACCTACGACAATGCATTTATTGGCATGTCAGGCCCTGTGGCTTCTCTGTGAAACCTAGGCATAGTCAGGGATGAGCCCACAGAGAAGCCCGTTGTCAGATGAAGAATCATCATGCAGAAGAGCCGCCTTTTTAAAAAATATTTTATTTATTTATTTGACAGAAAGAGGGACAGAGAGAGAGGGAATACAAGCAGGGGGAGCGGGAGAGGGAGAAGCAGGCTTCCTGCGGAGCTGGGAGCCCGATGCAGGGCTCAGTCCCAGGACCCAGGGATCATGACCTGACCCAAAGGCAGAGGCTTAATGACTGAGCCACCCAGGTGCCCCAGCATTCTTTTTCCTACCCAAATTTTCCTTTCTTTGAGGGCACTAGTCATTATTCCACAAATACATTGTCCTTGCTTCCAGAGAGGTCCCACATGAACACCTGCATTCTGCTTCCTCCTTTCAGTGCTCAGAGCACTCTTTGACTCCGGAGGTTGAAGCGGTTGGCTCTGAGCTTGAACTCATATCACTTGACATCAGGCTGGACTATCTGGTTTTGTTTTGTTGGATTCTTTTATTGAGATATAATTGACATGTAACATTGTATTAGTTTCAGGTATACAACATAATTTGATACATGCATATTGTGAAATGACCACCACAAAAAGTCTAGTTAATATTCATCACCACATAGTTTTATCCTTGTGATGAGAACTTTTAAGATCTACTCTCTTAGAATCTTAAAATATATAATACAGTATTGTTAACTATAGTCACCATGTTGTACATTATATCCTTAGCTCAGTTCAGTTTTTGTTTCGTTGTTTTAGATTCCACATATACATGAGATCATATAATATCTGTCTTTCTCTGAATTTTTGTTTTGATGACAGAGGTAGAGCATGGAAGTCAGTTTAACACCGGCTCAGGCAAAGTGGGAAAATTTTGTATTGAGGAAGTTGATATTATTTTTTTCAACGAAGAGTTAGTTTTCTACTGAGGATAAGTTAATGATGTCATATAACTCACTTTCAACATATATTGCTTTTTCCCTTCAATCTAAAGGCCAGGCCAATTAAATTTAGCCTTTAAAATAGACCACATTCCAAATTCCTTAGAACTGTATGAAAATAAATCACATTTAATACCACCATATGTACTACCTGGTATATAGCTCAGATAAATAGTATTCTCAAGAAAGCTCTGATACAGGATATTATTCACATTAAATGGTAGAACATACATTGCCAATCAGTATAGGAGAAGCCAAAAGTGGTCTTGTTCTAAGCCTTGAAGCCCTGACTTAATGTAGTGTCTTGAGGTAGGAATTGTTAACTATCAGATGCCAGAAACTTTCAATTCAGTTTTATATCTAGAAAAGTTCTATTTCCAGAAATGGTAGGATAGGTTTTTTTCAGACCAGATTTCCTACAGAAAACAACCAAAAATATTAATATAAAAAGACTCATAAATGTATCAATAAGCTGATAAGGCCGTAAGGAAATACCAGGCCAAAATCTAAGGGAAAGAAGATACAGAAGACCTGAGCGTCACAGATGCTTTTATCCAGAAGGCATTTGCTGAGTTTTGTTGGTCTTACTGAGAGGTAGACAAAAGTCAAGGCTCAGGGTCAATGCAAGAGGGGAGCCTAAGAAAAATCCTTCCCCATATTAAATGGAGCCCAAGGACACACCCTCAGAGAATATCAACCAGAAGTGAACTAGCCTCCACTGTACTCATTTGTGAAGAAGGGAAGAAAAGTGGGGGGAGAGAGGAGGAGAGAGAAAGCCATCTCTGAGATGTCCCAGCAACAGGTCAGCCCTTGTGTGGATTTGTATTCCCTGGAAATTTCAGAGAACCTCAAACTCTGAATTTGATTTAAAGTGGTAGAGGACTGATAATGCCCACAAGTGCCAGGCAGAAGCAAAACCTCTCTGGAGAATGTGCCTTTGTAAAAAGCCTCAAACACTCCCACCAGTAATTTTTCAAAGACAATGACGAGTACACATACAAAAGTTACCAAACATACTAAAACAAGACACCATGAGCAAATTTGTTACCTGCTGGGTATCCCAAAATTTTGCTCCAGAGAACAAGGATCACTAGGAGATAAGAAGATACTAGCTCTACTCCCCCAGAGCAGGGGCTCTTTAATCCACTGAATATTTGATGAAAAGTTTCTTTAGCTAGAAAAGATTAAAATACCCGTTTAGGTATTTAGGGGACTATAAACACTGGATTTTCTTTTTTTTTTTAAGATCTTATTTATTTATTTGACAGAGACAGAGATAGCGAGAGCAGGAACATAAGCAGCGGGAGTGGGAGAGGGAGAGCACGCTTCGCACGGAGCAGGGAGCCCGATGTGGGACTCGATCCCAGGACCCTGGGATCATGACCTGAGCCGAAGGCAGACGCTTAACGCCTGAGCCACCCAGGCGCCCTAAACACTGGATTTTCTTAATTACATGACTCAGTGTGGCCATCCTTGACAACTAAGAAACCAAACAGTAAAAATCATCAAATTCCTTCAAGTAAGAAACTTATCTACTTGGAAGGAAACTTTGTTATGTGTGAGGAATTCAAAGAGCACATAATCTTCTTTATAATCTTTAAAAAAACACAAGAGGAAAGATTTAGTATCTTTACCCACTTTCAGAGGCAAAAACTGAGGTATGAAACTGAATCCCAGGTGACAAGGAGGTCAGAGGCAGCACAGAGAAGTGGCCTGTGGTCTCCTCCAGATTCTATATGGCATATCACATTAGTCCAACTGCTATAATCTGAATTCATCAGGCCTTTTGATTTTGTTCATGTGTTTTAGATTCAAAAAGTGTATTTTGCCAGAATTCTTTGACCTTAATTTTTAAAACCATGTGTGTTTTAGGGTCAATTTAATCTGCATGTTTCCTATTTTCTTATAATTAAACCATCAAAATATTGTCCTTTAAAAACTATTTGATGTCCACAAAATCATCTGAGCCCTTTCAATAAGCTTCTTAAAAGGGTTTTTATCCCACTTAAAAACAGAAGTTGCACTGTGTTATGGGTGACCTGATGCAGAAACCAAGAATCCCCTTTAAATTCCAAAATCCTTGAAGTCTGAATAATTTCTGAACTTGGAGAAAATGAGTTCACCCATTGCTAAAGTTTCTGTGTTGCTAAAGAAGACATTTGGAGCAAAGATGAGTTCCATAAAAGAGGGGAAATCAGAGCTGCAAAAGAAATTGAAGGTATGTGAATTTTGCTTAGGCCCCTGAGGAATAGCTGGAAGCCTAACTTGTCACATTGCCATCCACAGAGCAAGAAAAAGCTCAAATGCACATCAAATGTTTGACAGGACTAAAAAGAAATGTGATGTCCATATGAAATAATATTTGCTCATAATGCTAAGAAAACAATGGAATATAAATGTATGGATTTCAGCACATCCAATTTGCTCTCTAGCATAATCCTCTGCTGTTGGCAGCCCATGGAAAAGCCTTAATAATATTTACCAACATTGAATAATTAATTATTCATAAAGGATAAATAGGATTTGTTATTCTAACACTAACTCCTATTACATAGAACTGCAGAACTGTGGTGTCAGGGCCAGTGGATGGAGAAGGTCTTTTGCAGAAGGTTGTGGACAGCAAGCCAGGAAAGTGAGCTGGGCTCTGTAGGAAAGTCTCTCCCCTGCTCTGCTGGTCTTGACCAGAGCCCAAAAGCTGAGCAGCAGCTAGCATGCCTGTGAGGGGAGAGCTCTCCAGCCAGGCTCCAGGGTGCGTTCAGGAGGCATTTCCAGGGAACCCATAAATACTTCTGTTCTGAGCAGTTCCCAGCTCTTGGAGAGCACAGGCCTGTTATCACCAAGCATCAAATACTGAACAGACAGGATGCAGGGGCTTCCCCACTAGGGGAGCTGGCACACGAGCTCTAAGGAAAAGGGATCTGAGTCCATTTCCTGCAATTGTTAGAGAAGGATGGTGGCCTGGCCCTTGGGTATTTAGAGTCCTGTGTACATTACTGTTCTCATGTGATCATTAGGATCTCAGCATATCCAGGCCTTAACTGTCTACAGAGAAACTCCCTCTGCTTAGGCACCTGAGAGAATTATTAAAAGTTTGATTTATCTATTATAGCTAATAAAATACAGTTTTATTCATAGTTTCAAAGCTCTAGCACATGCATTAAATAACTCCTTTGTTAATGCTGTTGATTTTAACCACAACAGCAACAATAACAATAGCATTAACAAGCATTACTAGAACAAGTGAGTTTAGCAAAGTTGCAGGATACAAGGTAGATACATAAAAATCAAACGTATTTCTATATACTAGCAACAGACTATTGGAACTTTTAAACAGCTTTGTTGAGGTACAATTCACATATAATGTACTGCCTGTATTTAAAGTATATCGTTTGGAAAAAATAAAGTGTGCAATTTGAGAAGTTTTTACATATACGAGTGCATGTCTATACGTGTGTGTGTGTGTTATATACATGAAACCATCACCACAATCAAGAAAATGAATGTATCCATCACTCTCAAAAATTTTGTCCCTTTGTAATCCCTCCCTCTCATCCTTCCATGCCTTTTCTCCACCCACATCTGTGTTCTGTTAATACAAATTAGTCTGTATTTTCTAGATTTATATATATGGAATCATAGACTATGTAATCTTTCTGGCTTGGCTTCTTTCACTCAGCATTATTTTAAGTTTCATCCATGTTGCTTGGGGTGCTTGAAGCTTCTTGGATTTGTAGGTTTATAATTTTGATCAAATTTGAGAATTTGTTCGATCATTATTTCTTCAAATACTTTTATACTCCCCCTTCTCTCCTTCAAAAAATCTGTAACACATACATTGGGACTCAGATCACTGATGCTCTGGGTTTTTTTTTTTTTAGGAGGTTTTTTTTCAGTCTTTTTAATCTCTGAGTTTCAAGTTTCTATTGCTTCAAATTTACTAATTTTTTTTTTCCTCTTCAGGGTTCAATCTGCCATTAATTCCATCCAATAAATTTCTCTACCAGGCACTGTTTTCATCACTAGAAGTTCAATTTAGGTATTTTATTTTATATTGTTCATGTCATTTCTTAATATTTTTCATCATTCCTCTAGTTTCTTGAACATATGAAATAGAGTTATAGAAACTTTTGATGTCCTTATCCACTAATGCTAATGTCCGGGTCAATTCTGGGTCAGCTTCAGTTGGATAAATTTTCTGCTAATTTCACATTTTTTTCTTCTCCTTTGTATGTCTGGTAAATTTTTATTGGATTCCAGACACTATGAATTTTACCTTCTTGAGTGCTGGATTTTTTTTTTTTTTTTTTTTTTTTTTTGAATTCCCAAATATTCTTTAGTAAAGTTCTGGGATGCACTTACCTTACTTGGAAACATTTTGATCCATTTGGGTCTTGTGGTTAAGCTTTACTAGACAGGACCAAGCATAGCATTTTGACTAGGGTTTATGAATTTTATGAGGCTTTTCTATGCTGCCTGGTAGGAACAAAAACTATTTTTGATACTGTGTGAGTTCTAGGTATGTTGACTCTAAACCTTTTGAGTGACTCTTTCCCTGCTCTCTGATAGTTTCCTCTGCGGCATGCACTGATCAATAGTGGATTTAGAGGGGCTCTCTGCAGACCTCTGGGATACTCTCTCAGTGCTGTTCTGTTCTCTCCAGTACACTGACCTACAAACTCTCGCCATCTTGGCTTCCTAAACTCCCACTTCTACTTCCTCAACTCAGGAAGACTGCTGGGCCCTGTATGAATTGCTGTCTCCTCTGCCGTGACCTGGAAACACTCTCCAAGTGATGAGCCAGGCAATCACAGGGCTCACCTTATTATTATTTTTTCCATCAGTCAAAAATCACTGTGTTTCATTGCCTGATGTCCCATGGCTTAAGAACCATTGTTTTATATATTTTGTTCAGCTTTTTAGTTGTTCCAGTTGAGAGGACAGATTCAGTCCCTGTCCATCTTGGCTAGAAACAAAAGTTCACAATTGGAAACTGAAATTTAAAATATACTATTTATAATAGCATCAAAAATATAAAAATGTTAGGGAAAAATTAATACAGTGTGTATAAAATCTATATATTGAAGATTATAAAACATTTATGAGAGAAGCTTAAATTGGACCTAAATAAATGGAGAGATAAACTGTGTTTATCTATCATAAGATGCAGTACTGATAAAATGTTAATTCTCCCCAAATTGGCCTATTGACTCAGTGCAATTTCAACCAAATTGCAGATTTTTAAATAGAAACTGGCAAATGATTTTAAAACTTTATATGGAAATGCAAATGAGGATCGAGGAAGTTGAATTATTCTGAAAAGAAGAACAAATTATGCTACCCAATTTCAAGACTTATAAAATTGTAGTAGTAAAGTATAGTAGTAAAGATGGTGTGGTATTGGAATGAATACAGACATACAGATCAATGAAATAGAATCCAGAATCCAGGAATAGATCCTCATATCCACAGCCAATTGATTTTCAACAAAGGTGCCAAGATGCCAATTCAGTGGGATAAAGGATAGTCTTTTTCAGTAAAAAGATCCTGGAAGAATTGATCATATGGGGGAAAAAATTTCTAGAACCTACCTCACACCATATACAAAAATTAACTCAAAACGTATCACTTAACTGTAATATCTAAAATGATAAAACTTCTGGGTGCCTGGGTGGCTCAGCCGGTTAAGCATCTGCCTTTGGCTCAGGTCATAATCCCGGGGTCCTGGGATCAAGTCTCGCATCAGGCTCCTTGCTCTGCAGGGAGCCTGCTTCTCCCTCTCCTCCCTACTTGTGCTCTCTCTCACTATCTCTGTCTCTCTCTCTCAAATAAATAAATAAAATCTTAAAAAAAATTTAAAAAATAAAATGATAAAACTTCTAAAAGAAAATATAGGAAACAAATTCAATTTGAATTAGGAAAATGTTTCTTAGATAGGACACACAAAAATAAATGAGCCACAGAAGAAAAACTACACCAAACTGGTCTTCATAAAAAATTAAACTGTAATAAAGTGTCAAGGGGTGCCTGGGTGACTCAATCAATGAAGCGTCCGACTCTTGGTTTCAGCTCAGGTCATGATCTCAAGGTCATGAGATCAAGCCCTGCATTCAACTCTGTGCTGCTGGGCATGGAGCCTACTTAAGATTCTCTCTCTCCCTCTGCCCTTTCCCTCCAGCCACCCCCCATAGCCCGCCACCCCAACCCAACCCACTTGTGTGCATGCTCTATCTCTCTCAAAAAGAAAAATCTGACTCCATTTTGATGTTTGATTTTGACAGCTGACAGCTTTCAAACCCCACCATTCCACCTTCCCCTCCTGCCCCACATATGGACTAGCTTATAGGAGTCCCTGGGCTCCTATCTGTAGGAGCCCAGGAACTCCCACCTTTGTAGCCAAAAGAAAGTTCAAAACATGCAAACCCTGGCTCTCGTGCACAGGAACCCTCACTCCAGCTCCATTCCCCAAACATAGTACAAACAAAACCAGTCTCTTTTCCCTGTCTCTCTCAAGCCACTTTTTCTCCTGCTTAGGAGCCTGCCATGCTCTCTCCAGAAAGTCTCATTATTGAGTAATCTTCCTTTCATACCTTCCTGGTGTGGTCTCAACACCTAAATCAAATTTGGTGGGGAGGAATCCATCCTGTTTCAATAGGATAACCACCCAAAACTTGTACACTTCAAAAGACTTTGTTAAGAAAATGAAAAGGCAAGCCACAGACCAGGAGAAAATATTTGCAAGCACATTTCTATAAGGGGTGTTTATCTAGAACATATAAAAGAACTCTTAGATCTCAAAAGTAAGAAAATAACCCATTTTAAAAATTGGCAAAAGGTTTAAACAGATTCTTCACTGAAGAAAGTACATAAATGACAAATCATCATATGAAAGATGCCGAACATTATTCATCATTAAGGAAATGTAAATTAAAACAGATATCATGGGGTGCCTGGGTGGTGCAGTTGGTTGGGTGATGACTCTTGGTTTCAGCTCAGGTCCTGACCTCCAGGTTGTGGGATTGAGCCCCATCGGGCTCTGCACTCACCTCGGAGTCTATTTGGGACTCTCTCTCTCCCTCTGCCTTTCCCCCCTGCCCTCTCTCTCTCTAAAATAAATAAATAAAAATCTAAAAAAAAAAAAAAAGAACAGATATCACTCCACAGCTACTAGATTAACTAAAATTACAAAGACCTACAATACTGAATATTGCTGAGGATATGGAACAACTAGAAATTTCATTCATGAATAGTGGAAATGCAAAATGGTGCAGCCACTTTAGAAAGCAGTATGCCATTTCTTATCAATTTAAACATACACTTATTATACAACCCAGCAATCCCACTTTTTAGGTATTTACCCAATAAAAATGAAAACATACCCATACAAAGACTTGTACTCAAATGATTATAGTAACTTTCTTCATAATAGCCAGAAACTGGACATAAGCCCAATGCCTACCAACCGGTCAATAGACAAAAAAAATGTTATGTATCCACATAGTGAAATATTACTCAGTAATAAAAAGGAACTACCAATATATACAACATTATGAATGAACATTAAAAGCATTATGCCAAGTGAAAAAAGCCAGACACAAAAAACTACACACTGCATGATCCCATTTATATAAAATTGTACAAAAGATTAAAGCAAGGATTTAATGGGAGGGAAGTGATGTCAACAGGGCACAATAGAATTTGGGCAGTTATGGAAATGTTCTATAACATCACTGTAGTGCCAGACATATGATTATATATATTTGTCAAAACACATCAAATCACACCTTGAAATTGGTACATTTTATTATATGCATATTACACCTAAATGAAAATTTTTTAAATTAATATCTCTCTTCTATTGACTGGTGAAGCACTGTATTAGACTCTTTAGATTGTTCTGTTTCATATACATTATCTTACTTAATCCTTGCACATTTTCGATATGTTTGAGCTATGATTCTATCGACATGGCTCAGGGAGGCCCAGGGACTTCCCCAAGATCATACTATCTGTAGGCAAATTGCAGAGTTGGAATTTTTTTATTCTAAATTCAGTGTTCTTTCACCTACAAAGCCTCTTCTTCATGGAAATCTAGGTTTTAAATCTTTCGTCGATATTTTCAATATATTGCTTTATACTACCTTAAGTAATCAAGAAAAAAGATACAGACCATTTAAATCAATCTTTAAAAAATTCAATTATTTTTATTTTTAGTTCACTTATTTATAGAGGTCTTTATAATTCTGTATGCGACCATCTTATTTAGTACTTATTTTGTATTTTATAATAATTTTTCACCCTAATAGAGTACTCTCTTAGAAATTAGCATCTTCTCACTTTTACTCAGAAACCGTGGAGGGACTGACCATGAAGTTGATCAAAGAAATGTCCCGTTTCAGATTAGCTACAAAGGAGTAAAAGTTTGGTGTTTAGTCCTGAATAAGCACTGCTTTTGTCACAGTTGACCTGGAAAGAGGGAGAATATGGTGCCTCAGCCTTATATTCTCCTGCTTAGCATGATGGCTTAAGAATATCGCCATGATGGATTTTGCCGTATCTGTGAGCCACTTATGCTATTATCTATTTCATTTGTCTTTAAGCTTCCTATTTTTTTTTATCTATTGTAACTCTCAACAATAATGTGTACAACATCACAGGTTTGATAAGTTATATGTGCTTTTGACACAGACATAACAAGGTGCAAAGGGGGAGATTTTCTGCCACCTCAGAATTTTGGCTGAAGTTTCAAAGCTTTAAAAAACTGATAAGAAGTACCCCAGGGATCTAAAGCAAGGTGTCAATAGGTGGCCAAGCTGATTTTCTAGGACTATCAATCAAAACAAGGTTGAAGATTCATCAACAGGAGATACCTTACTGGAGCAGACAGTACTATGGGGGTTTTCCTTTCTTTCTTCAACGCTCTTCTCCCTCCCTTAAGCAAAGAAATAGGGCCTCAAGAAAACCATAGTGACTGATGATACTTGTCACACATAGAAGCTGGCCTCTGATCCCTAGCTGAATGCCAGCTTTGGGCGGTTACAAAGCATTAGTGAATTCTCAGGAGAACCCCAAATTGTGTTCTTTGGAACTCGCAGGAACTAAAGAACTCAGAGGGCAAGAGGCTAGTTGGTGTTGCCCCAAGCAGCAGCACCAGGAGAGAGGGTCAGACAGAGCAAGCTGCACTTCTATAAATGACAGACAGAGCAAGGTATGTGAGCACCTGTGAGCCACGTGTATGTTGCCCCAGCAAGTACTCGGGTTGGAGCTATCTTGAAAAGAAGCTGCCCAAGATCTACCTGAGATGAGAGAACCCCAGTGGGAAAAGGCCAATTGGGATAAGATGCCAAAAGATAGGAGCCAAAGGAGTGTCATACAAAGTTGGAGAGATAGTCCATCAGCTTCAGGGAATGGTCTTTAGTAGGGTGGCGGAAGCAACTCCAAAGGTCGCATTAAAACATGCCCGTGGGAGCCAGTTTGGGCCTCTGTCATAGGAAAGGCAATGATCACAAGCTTACAACAGCTCCAGGCAAGCCAGTCTTTCTATTTTCCTCTAACCCTCCTCCTCTTCCTGGCCTTGACTCTGAAAGGGCCAGAGCAACATTGTGAATTGGAATCTATGAATCAAGAACAAAATAAAACATCATTCCTTTTTCCTACTACTGGTCTTCAGGATCAAGGGTCAGAGGGTGGAGCATAAAAACTCTGAATTGGAAGAGATTGAAATTTGGATTTTCATGTGATTGGAATTTTTAATACGTGAATGTGAGACTGTTTTCTCCATGAAAAAACTAATCACCTGAAAGTAATTTAAAAAGTTATGAAACTGGTCTAGAATATCATCCAACAGCAGGACAAAGATTGGACAGAACAAGCGCGAAGGCACTAAGGGAATTAAAACAATGCTATTTCCTAATTGTATATTATGGTGTTCAGCCCAATAAATTCAATAAAGTTATTCAGCTCAATGAATTCCATTTATCATTTTTTTTTTTAAGAGAGAGAGAGAGTGTGAGCGGAGGGGCCTGGAGCGGGGGTTTGAGGGAAGGGCAGAGGGAGAGGAAGAGAGATAATCTTAAGCAGGCTCCACATCCAGCACGAGCGCTTGACACTGGCTCAATCTTGTGATCCTGAGATCATGACCTGAGCCAAATCAAGAGTGAGAGTTTTATTTTTTTTAATTTTTTTAAAGATTTTATTTATTTATTTGAGCGAGAGAGAATGAGAGATAGAGAGCACGAGAGGGAAGGGGGTCAGAGGGAGAAGCAGACTCCCTGCTGAGCAGGGAGCCCGATGTGGGACTTGATCCCGGGACTCCAGGATCATGACCTGAGCCGAAGGCAGTCGCTTAACCAACTGAGCCACCCAGGCACCCAAGAGTGAGAGTTTTAACTGACTAAGCCACCCAGGTGCCCCTCAATTAACAACTGTTAAAATTAATAATATTCATTCATGCACCCCTAAAATCATGTTACACACCCCCAGTGGTCCTTATTCTATATTCCACACTTAGGAAAAGATTGAGTCACATCGCATTAGAATAAGGAGACCATGACAGCATTTCGGTCCCTGACCATCGCTTAATCATCAAACAGAATCATTTAGCGATAAGGACAGGATCTCAGAGATAGCAAATGACTTGCTCCAAATCACATAGCTACTTACTTTACTTAACCAGAACTCAAGTATTCCAAATCCTAGATCAGAGTGCTTTCCTGAACACTACATTGCATCCCTGGTTTACCATTGGTAAATTGTAATATTGTGTTGAAAATTTAATTATTGAATATATATAATTTGTCTGCTTGATTGTTTTATAACAACAATAACAACAATTCTGAATTTCTACAATTTAATTAATCCAATATTAAAACTCTGGGAAAATAAATTGTCTTCAGATTTCTATTCTATCTCCTGTATGTCTGCCAGGCCACCCATTTACCTCAGAGGCTGGGCTTAAAAAACTTTGAGTAGGAATTTTTTGTAGAGTTTTCATGAATTCAACAAATTTTTATTAAACTCCTCATGTGCCAGGCCTTGTGCCAGGCACTGGGCGCTTAACAAAAAATTTAGGGTTCTTGACCTCCAGTTGTTCAGCTCAACAGATGAGAAAACAGGTAAATACAGTAAAGCATGATGAGTGCTCTGATGGTGGGGTACTGACTGGGCGATATGAGAACCAAGAGACCAGTCTCAGGAGGCCCAGGGGGTTTAGGAGAGGCTTTGCCTAAAGACATAAATATAAATTTATAAATGCATATATATATATTTGGTTCACATCAGAGGTCATGACTAAAGTGGCATGGAGATTTCCACTGGTTTGCATGATTGGATGGACAGGAAAAGATCTCCTGACAGACCCCATGCCTCACCTGGTGAGGCTCTAAGTGTAAGCTCCTCTCCCTCCCCTTACATGATTTGAAAGAAACATTGCACTCTGAGCAAACAGAATAGGAGAAATGGGTCTCCTACTGGGGAAGAAATTGCATCTCTTCCCGTGATTTTACAAATGAAGAGGTCAGAATGCACACCTAAACTGGTCAGAAACTGTGGTAGGCAGAAAAATGGCCCCCCAAGGATATTCACATCCTAAACCCCAGAACCTGTGAATATGGAACCTCCCATGGCAAAAGGGACTTTTGATTAAGGTTAAGGACCTTGAGATGGGGAAAGTATCCTAGATTATCCAGGTGGGCCCAGTCTCCTTAAAAGTAAAAGAGAAAATCAGAGAGTCAGAGGCAGATGTGATTAGGGAAGAGAAGTCAGAGAGAATCAGCCTCTCTGTCTTCAAAGAAGGAGAAAGAGGAGGATGAGCCAAGAATCGTTGGTAACCAATAAAAGCTGGAAAAGGCAAGGACGCTCCCCTAACCCTACTGTCACTTTGATTTTAGCACAGTGAGACTTGCTTTGGACCTACAAAATTGTAAGGGAATAAATCTGTGTTGTTTAAGCTGCTAAATTTGTGGTAATTTGTTATAGCAATGATAGAAAACTGATATAGAGTCCACAGCTCTTCACTAGAGTGAGCTGAAAGTATGGTGAAGAAATGGTTTCCGGAAGAGTTAATGACACACAAATAAGCAAATGTCAAAGATAAACATCCAAACTCTGTGTGTGTGTGTGTGTGTGTGTGTGTGTGTGTGTGTGTGTGTTTAAAGCTAGATATAGTGGGCTCTTTTAGTTATTAAAGAAATATATTTTCATTGAGGGGTGGTAAGTGTTCCTTGAGGAAGATGTATAATTTTCTGCAGATGAGGGTAGATGACCTCAAAAGTCTAATGAGAAGTTCACTGTGAATACCATGTACATCTTCTCCCAGTGGTAAAACAAAGGTGCTGATCATCAGTGGACCATTGGCCATAAGAAGCCATAGGGAGGAATGGCCCGGATGCAGGCCTGCACACTAGAACACAGTAAGCTTTTATTCTCTTTCCAGTACTCTGTGCTGCTGAAAACATACCTAAGGAGACAAATGGATTATTGGGGCAATAAAAGCCAGAGATCTGTGGTGTGAGACTCATTACTTGTTTTTACTGTCCAAATAATCAGAAAGAGTAATCTGTAAGTATTCTTTCATAGTGATATTGGAAAGGAATTCTTCTTCCCCCTTCTCAGCCATAAAAGGGTACCCATGAGGATACATGGATTGCATCATGAATTTTTCCTTTGTCCTCAGCAGGATCCTGCTTTTGTGTTTGCTTAAAGTGGGATTTATGTGAAATAGACTCTTATTCTCTCTAAAAGTTCATCTACAGGTACAGATCAAACAATAACGGTGGGGTGATAAAGTACCTCTCCCCTCATGATGTAATGAAACTGCCCCAAATGAAAATGCTTCAAAGTTCTTTTCCATTTTTGCTTTCCATGAAATACAAATCATTTGCTGTTTTTATTTTCCTGCAGCCTTCCTCTTTTTGCCCCTTCTTTATTCGTGTTCCTGGTAATGAGGTGTTGGTTTTGAGGAGCTTTATACAATATTGCAAATTCCCAGAATTGGCAAGGGCTTCAAGAGTTCATCTAATCCTCCTCTTTGTTCATCTAATCTGGGGCTTTGCCCAAGCCAGCCAAAGAATACCATGTTCTCCATACTCCCCAAGATCCCCCAGTGTGGAGACTGTTAAGGGCTGAACTGTGTTCCCCCAAATTCATATGCTAAAGTCCCAACCCCAGTATCTAGAATGTGACTGTATTTGGAGATAAGATCTTTAAAAAGGCAATTAAGTTAGGGATGAGCCCTAATCTAATCTCATCTGACTAGTGTTCTTACAAGAAAGGGAGATTAGAATAGTCACAAAGAAAGGGAAGACCAGGTGAAGATAGAGTCAGAAGACAGACATCTACAAGCCAAGGAGAGAGGTGTCAGAAGAAACCCATCCCACTAATACCTTGATCTTAGACTCCTAGCCTCCAGAATTATGAGAAAATAAATTTCTATTGTTTAAACCACCCAGTCTATGGTATTTTGTTATGCAGCTCTAGCAAATTAATACAGAGAGCAAACCCATTAGTCCACTTACTGTTAGAAGAAATCTCCTCATGTCCAGTGTTCAAAATAGTGGCCTTTTTATTCTGTCTTTCATGCAAAGGGTAGGAAGTTCTTTCAAATTACCCTGAATATATTAGGGGAAGCTAGAGTGCTAGATGTAGAAGGAGTGTGGAGATTATTATTTCAACCACTTTTTACAGATGAGGAAACCAAAACCCAAAGAGGTTGAGTGAGTCTTCCAAAATCACACTGCAAGGGGCCAGTCAAGCCCAGGAGATGGGCACAGGGCCTGGACCCCTGGCCCACTGCTTCCTAACTCATGCCAGAAAAGCTAGAAATTTTTTTAGAGAAACAATGTTGGAAGACATAATATGAATCAAGTGAATTAGGAGCAGAGGATGGGAGCACAGATCACCTGTATATGGCACTTATTTCCCAGGATAACAAAAATTATTTCCCAGGATAATAAAAATTTTGCAGCATTTTAAATGGTTACAAAACAAACAGTTCTGGACTCATACTTCATAATCAACTCAGGGGATCCCCTGTATATTTGACAATTGTATTACATTATCTGCTATGACAATTTTCTTCTTTTGGGAGTTGGAGGGCATTACCATGACCTCCCCTGCCCTGGTTAACCTCACAAGAGGACACACCATGTTGAGGAAACCCAGGCATGCTTTCTTGCCTCTTATGGTTCATCTGCACCTCTTCTGCCCTCCATCTCTCTCAATCTCTCTCTCTCTCTCTTTTTTTAACCCAGGACATTTTATCACACATCCATCTTTTTCTAGAAGCTCTTTGAAGGACAGAAAGCTCTATATAAATCATAAAATAAGGAAAGATACAATTACATTATCTTACCCTTCTTTCTCTCTTTTTTTCTCACCAATCCTTCAACTTCTCCCCGGTAGTGGCAGGCATCACACATAAAACTCAAAACACTAAATTTCTTCCCTTTGGGTCCAGTTCTCTCCCCTGGAGCACAGTGAATCTGTCGAGTTCCCTGCACACTGCTGAGCACCAATGCCGCTGGCAGCCAAGGCAGGGCCTGCATCAGCGGATGGTGTCGATGCCTAGGGTCGCTGCCCTGCAGAAGCTAGGAAGCAGCAAGCACAGGCAAAACCTGCCAGTCTGGGGTGAGATTAAGACCATTTAATAGAGAACAGAAGCAGGGGTCAGAGCTGAGCTGGATTATGATGTCTGGCTATCAACCAAGCAGATTTGCCCTCTGTGAACCTTCTGACTCTTTAGGTTGGGGTTCTCAAAATGAAGTCTGTAGACCACCTGGGTCAGAATCACCTAAGGCCATGTTAAAAACTCAGATTGCTGAGCCTCACTCTAGACTTAACAATTTTAGCAGCTTGCCAAAATCAGGAGTGATTGCCTTTAGGATACCAGCTTGCTGTGTTTGTCTTTAAAAAGCAATAGGATGGACATTCTAGAATATCCAAGCTGTTTTAGTTCAGGGGATTACTTTTACTTTTGACAAGTGTTAAAAACATTTATGAAATCAGAATCTCAGGGCTGTGGCCTTGGGGTTTTACATGTTCATTAAGTTCCCCAGTGATTCTTTGGTTCACTGAAATTGGAAAACTCTTTCCTGTAGTTTTCTTTCGTAATCCTTTCAGTTGATCATTTGGGAGAATAAAAAAAAGGAAGGAAGAAGGGAGGGAGGGAGGGAGAAAGGAAAAAACCCCTGTCATCATTTTGGTCTGCCCTTTTCAATTTGGTCTGTACTTGCCCTCTTGGGCAGGTGTACTATTACTCCATATTGCTCTATCCAGAATCCAACCTTCTCTCTTGTGTGGGACAAACCATGCCCTGTGTATTGTATTAACGGGACACAGGGCCTGCATCTTGAGGGCAGGTCAAGCATAGAAAGCTCTTCTGGCCCCACCCCAGTAGCCAGGCTTGAGCACATGACCACACTTCACCATGTGATACTTCCCCCACTGGGATGAGGGAGGAAGGTGAGCAATGGGTTTGTAGCGGCAGCAACAGCATCCTTGCAGGAGCAATGATATCTTGGCCAGATTCCGTTGCCCAAATATCATCCATTTGATAATGGTAGTTGATAGTTAGGCAATTGAAAATGACAGAGAGCAATAAGCAAGTCACTGCAAAATTCTATACTAACCCTGGTTACACTCCTGGTGAGCTGCCTGACTTCAGGCAAGTCTTCTTCCTTTGAGGCCTCATCTGTATCACTTATAACAAGGAAAATCATTGTCCCTAAGCTGCTTAGTAGAATTGCAGTAAAACCCAAATTTTAAGTATGTGTGTGCTTTGTAAACTTCAAAATACAATGGAAATTATTAGTGGAAAGTGAATTTTTAATAATTTATACCTGTTCTCACAGAAGAAAAGGAATTTCCACTCAGCAAGAAGTATTTTTAGAAAAGATTCTTGGTTTTCATGTGTGACTTTTAAATTTAACATCCAACTTGCTGATTTTTAACATCATGAATTTTTATATTTTGCTAAATCCCTATTGTTTCATCTGCTATCAGGCAGGCAAATTCCCCAAAGGAATGAAAGCATTAAATAAAATGCTATACACACTACAGTAAAAACTTCCATCCATTTCCCAACAGCTGTTGCTTTTTAGAGAAACCAAATATTTTTGGAAAGGGCCACAAACATTCTGGATTCAAACCATTTATTAGCTTTGGAAACATAACATGCAGTCATCTTGCCAGTCTTAATCTTGCAGTTCCATTAAACACACCACAACTGCATCATAAAACAGAAAAGGGAAGAATTTATAAACAAATAAAGCAGTTAATTGGGGCAATAAAATAGCAGTTCCCTCCCAAGTGTGGAATTGCTGTGTTTCAACCTACAGAACCCTGAAATCTGCTTGTCAGGAGTCTAGTGACTAGCAGAGCCAAACATGGATCAAAGATTTCAGGACTGCTCCTGGGTCGGCAATGCTTACCTCTGCCACCATACCCTCAGTACCTCCTTGTCCCTCACCTGGCATTGCTGCAAGTCTTTCCAAGGAGCGGAGCAACTCCAAGCACAGTACTCTCCCAATCTCTGTTCCATAGCTCGGGTTCCAGTTGAAGAAGGAATCACTGGGAGATCCACAGCTATGGCTGCATCTGCAACACAACACTCAGGTGGAGGGATGGAGACATCTTCTCAGATGGGCTTCTGTTTCCTGGGCAGTGCAGTGACCTAATTGTGCTGTCTCTCTTGTGCACTGCCAAGACAAAAGCAAGCTTTGGAGCCATATGAACTGGGCCAGAATCCTACCATTGCCTCTTGCCTACCTTATGGCCATGAGCAAAAGCAAGATTTTTAACCTGAGTTTCATTCATTTATTCATTCCACACAGATTTACTGAGCACTTACTACATACCATGCTCTGATCTTTAGATTTTTTAGCAGTTACATGGCAATGCTAAATCCTTACCTCAGAGAGTTGTTGTAAGAATCAAATGAGAAAAAAATATATGTATGTGCTTATATATATATATGAGATATGTATGTATATACCCTTGCAGATAGTATGTGCTCACAAATATTCACTCCATCCAAGTAGCATATGAGAATTATATTGTGTGCGCAATTAAAATTATATCTTGCATAGTATTGCTTTTATTCAAGAAAGAGACAGAAAAGAGTTAGGGTCCCCGCCCCCCTCCATACATGAGGCCTGGCTTCACTCATGTGAACTGCAGAATAGTCAGAGGGATCGCAGCTCCCACTCGGAGAGGCCCTCTGCGGCAGTGGGATGGAGCAGAGCCAAGTGGTCCATGTGGGGAGTGCACTCATGACCTCTGCCTTGTTAACACCCAGGACCTGCACTCTTTCCCACCCCTGGAAATGTTTACAGTCCATTTATGTAATCAGATGCGTGCACACACACACACAAACACACACAATCTAGCAGGAAATTATGCCTCTTTGTAGAGGTCTGGCTTTTAGCATGTTTTGTTTAAACTCTCTAGAGATAAACTGCCCTTTACCGTTGTTTAATAGCCCCCATAATGCATAGGCAAAAGCTATGCCCAAAAGATGCTCTATTAATGACTTATAATGCTTATGAACGGTTATTTTCCTGACTTAAAAAGAATGAGATTAGTATATGGTACTCTTATAAACTATTTCCCAGGTCCCAAGTCAACCTAAGAGAAGGGAAATACCTGGCAGTCAAAATCTGTGTGAAACCTATGTAAATGCTTGCTACTGCTTGAAATCTTTCTTAGACACAGCAACTGCATGTGGGCCTGCATTAGAAAAGGTCACCTAGGACACTATCGATTGGAGTTAGAACCCAATATTAGCCCTAAAAAGGAGGCAGGGGGCCGGGGGGGCAGGGGGGATGGGGGAAAGGAAAAGGACTTAATCTCTTCTCCAGGTTAGTATCTTAAATACTTATAATTCAAAGATTTCCAGGCTGTGCAGGCAACATGTTGGGTTAACTGGTTTCCAAATATACTGGGATTGCTCAAACCTAAATGAACCTTTTATTTTTGGAATCATATGTGGCTGAAGAGATTGAACCCATGTGTCTCATTCATTTGTACACTGGCTGTAAAAACATCTTTAAGTAATACTCTGGAAAAGATCCGTAAGCCTTAAGCAAGCATACCATCTCCTTCCCCTTCAGACCTACCGAGGCACTGTGTGGGTGACAGTGCCTTCTTGTTTCTAAGCTTTGCCTGCTCCTCCTGTCTCCTCCTACATGTAAACAAAACTCCAGGGAACCGGGAGTCATTTGGAAGGCAGTCGGAGTGCTATCCTTTCATCAGCTCACCTGGTGCTCTAATAAAACATCCAAGAAGCCCACATCTGGTAGGTAATAAAATCCAGAGCAGAATGAAGATGCCTGGCTGCTAACGTGCTCTAGCCACCAGACAAAGCCCTCGCGACATTTTTTTTCAACCAGTGCTGATGCCAGTATTTTAATGGGGCAAAGCTGAGGGCCCTCTATGTATTTTTCCTGCATTGGGTTCACTGGCTATGCTGCTCCCATGCCACTAAGGGTTTCCTCCACAGCACCATCAAACCGGCTCACAGCCCAAACAAGGAAAATGTGTCTTACCATGACCGAATCAAACACAATAACACTTATCTCATACTCCCATTTCCCCGGGGTGGTGGCACTAAAGGGCGGATCTTCTTTTTTCTCCACCTCTTTTTAGTCTCCCAAATAAAAATGAGTGTTAGATCTCTTTGCAGGAAAAGACAGCTATGCCAACCACAGAGGACATGTTCTGACTGTCAACAGTGATGGATGAGATTCTGTACATTTAATAAATATAAATGTCATAATCCAACCATCAAATTTAATAAACAAAAATACCACAAACCATCTTTCCTCTCTGCTGCATGTGCTCCTTTAAAGCTGATAACATTAGAACACATTTTGCCCAAGCTATAACCTCACCATCTGCCTGGCTCAACTTCTGAGGACTTGGTACGGGCTAGAAAGAAAAGCAAATGACTTCACACTGAGAAAAAAACGAGGGACGGGGGCCTGGATGGTTTTTTTCACTCCTCCTTTTCCTTCTGACCTATTTGTTAACTATAGAACCAGATGTAACTATCTGAGCATAAGTTCAACCCTCAAGAATTATTAGAGAGGCAGATCGTGGAGAACATTTTTTTGCATGAGTTACACGAACAAAACTCAAAAGTTGCTTCCCCAGCAAGCTGCGTTGTGCGTTTCAGGGCTTTGATTTGAAAATGTGGAGATGAGATGCAGACTGACTCATTAAGGATGCACTTTCTTTTGATGGCAAATTAATAATAATCATAACCACAACAATAAACACATACCAAAAAAACAGTTTCATTCCTTGGCCAGATTCAAAGCTGTAACTGGAAGGGGTTCTTTATGTTGAGCTCAGGAGACCTCACTGGCTCAGAGAGTGATGTAAAGGGGGAAACCAAGTCCAAAGAACCTTAGAAAATGTCTAATATGAAGAGAGAGAGAAAGATATACCAGATCTAATTTTTTTCAATTCCCTTTATTGAGAGCCTGCTATGTCTTAAGTACTTTAGATATGTTTTTACAACTTAATCTCATTGAGTCCTTTCAAGAACACATACCAAAAGGTACTATTAACCCTATGTAGTGGCCGGCGTGCATAGAGGCTCTATAACTTGCTCAAGTTTACAACAATAGAATGGGGAGAGCTGGTTTGACCTACTCTGGAACTGCTACTTCTTCCTCTCTGGGGTACCTCAGTTTTTCTTTGGGGAGCTGCTCCTCCCTCCCTCATGTAGTTTGACCCCACCTCCCAGTTGCAGGATTCACATTTATCACATCTGGCTCCAAGCCCACATTCACAACCACTATGCCATGGTGCCTGGGAAGTAGATTCAGATGCTCCAGCAACACTGGTAGTTGGGGTCGTTGTCTGCCATAGAAAGCACATTTCTTCGTTCCTAAAAATCCCCAAGGTATTCAAGCTAAATGCAAAGGGACCGTGGGTTTCAGGACGTGTCTATTGGTTGTTGCTACTCTCATGCCTTCAGAGATGTCCAGGCAGCATCTTGTGCAAATATCTGCACAAGAGAAATCATCTGACTGCTTCAGAGAATGGTGTAGTTTTCTTCTCTTTAGTAACCAGCCCACACCCTTCAGTTCTTCAAGCCTCACATCGTACACAGCATGTTTCCTAATGAAGCCAGGGAAGCTGAGTGGCCGTCTTGCCCCCTGCTGATTCCATGTGTCCAAAAGTAGGCTTGGGTTGTCCAGGGCCTAGCACATGTCTTGGTGACTAGCAGAGTAACTAGTTCTGCCCTAAGACAGAACTAACCCAGCAGGGAGGAGGAAGAGAGGGGCAGTCTGCGCACATTTATCCATCTAGGCAACCTCGCTGGAAACCCTGAGCTCCTGGGTTCTTTAATATATAAAACCCAGAAACCTGCAGTACTGGGCAAGACAAGAGGCAAGAGGATGGAGCCTGAGCAGAGGAGTTCTTTTGCTTGAGTTGAAATTTCTCTACATTCCCTTGGTAGACAATGGGAAAAAAATGCAATGGAAAAATCTCGAGATTTTGCTACCAAATTACTACTGGGACATCACATTGCAATTGAAAAATTTTATTTGGAGCTGGGTAGGATCTCAGATTGTAAAGGGTCTCTTTCCCTTCTTAGTTTTGATTATATGGCAAGTCATTTTAGCTAGTGTCACAAAAATGCAATTAACTTCAGTGTAACAATTATTGTTTTTCCTCTTGACAGAACTCTCAGGCAGTGGGAAGCAGCAGTACTTGGAACAAATATTGCTGCTTACCAGAGATGATGACAGGGGTGGGCAAAACTCTGCAAGAAACGTCCCTGCCCTGAAAGCAAGGAATCGAATTTACACAAAGGCCATGGTCAATGCTGTAGTTTGGAGACTTCTACAAATTTCACAGCATGATTTCATACCTTGAAGGCCAACGTTTACTATTGCAAATTTCTGCCTTCCAGAGTCTTCTATGATTAAAAGAAGAAGAAGAAGAAGAAGAAGAAGAAGAAGAAGAAGAAGAAGAAGAAGAAGAAGAAGAAGAAGAAGAGGAAGAGGAAGAGGAGGAGGAGGAGGAGGAGGAGGAGGAGGAAGAGCTGGGGGAGGAAGCTCAGAAACCAAATTTTCCATCCCTAGTGCTCTCCTCCCCAAAATGCATAAAACATTTGCAGAAGTTGGAAAGTAAGGAGGGAAAAAGATAGAATGCCTCCCTTCTGTTCAGATCTGTCCTTTCTTACTTGCCAATACCTTTAAAAAGAAGTAAGAGATGCAAGGGATCCTGTGGTCTGCTGGAGGAAGGCTACCTCTCCTCGGGGCCATATTCCTGTTAGCACCTAAGTCAACAGAAGAATCTGGCATCTGTTCTTAATTATCCTTTTTAATTCAGAATACTAAACAATGAGTTCAATACTCTGCCTTCTTAATTGAACCTTAAAATACCCATGTTGTTTTAACTGTCTTCCTTGGGCTGTGGAATCCAGAAAAGTCAAGTGTGCTCCCCAAAGATGCATAGCAAGGGCTTAGAAATTAATCCTGGACATCTGATTTGTTTCTAACTCTACATGAGTTAACAATGGCTGACTAATAGCAAACTTGTTTTGAAAATGCTTGCTAGCTATTTTTCCATCACTAGATATTACCTGGTAGTTTGCCTCATAAATATTGTATCATTATGATTCCTAATATCTCTGTCAGAGTTCTTAACTTTTATGATAATAGGCAACTTGGAAACACTTTGCCAGACATTAGGCCATAATGTACAAAATAAGTGACTTACAAATGGGTTGTAGCTATCTAAAGCATGTCTGGTAAACAAATAACTGATACTGGACAACAGTGAAAATCAAAGCTTAAGTGCTGTCTTTGTGAAATGAAATCAGGACTGCTTTCTGGTTCTCTGTCTCACCATGAACTGCTAGAGCAGCTGCTCTCCTTTTCATTAAAAACAACCCCTTGAACAATAAACCAAGGAGGAAGCTATGGGAGGCAAAAATACAAATATGGCCATTCTCTAACAACACCCACTACCCTATCTGCTGAGTGGCTCTGCTAGTGTAAATAGAATATCAAAGTCCCTAAATTTTAATATCTTTAAATTCCAAAAGCAAAGTACTCCCATGAAGAATTAAGGCCATTCATTGAGGGTGGAGACCCAGGAATAAAATTACTGTTTGGGACACTACCACCCAAGTTCCAATTGAGAACAGTTTTACACAGATGAAACCAGATTAAAATAAATTTCAAGCATAACTTTGAAGAGAAAAGGACGTAAAATTTTAAACATTCAAATGGTGGAAAAATTGCAAGTAGAAGGATGAAAGGGGTTTTGCTTGGATGGTGGTGAGGGATTTAGGCTTTTTTTTTTTTTTCTTTTAATCCTCTGCCTCATTCTACCGAAGATTGGAGACAGCTTAAAGAAATGGAATAGGAAACTATTCTTAAAACTTGAGGGAACCTAAATAAAATTTTTAGATGAGAAAATACTAACTCCAAGAGTGATATTAGCAGAGAGGAATGTACACCATATGTTAATATAGAGTTGCTCCCAAGCTTCCTCGGAGCCAAAATAAAGAGGGAAACAGAGTCATTTATAAGATTCAGCATGTCAACAAGACAAAAACAAACCAAATGTTCAGGAGAATCACATTTCCTGAAACTGAGACCTGGAAGCATTTTTCCTGTGGCATCTCCTGAAGAGGATGCAGACTGATGCCCAACAGCATGGCTGCAGCAGATGCAACCAGAGTTGCTGCAGGGAGGTTCATCCGGCACTGTTTGCTATGGCATCGGGCCAAGGTCTGACTGAGCGAGCACAACTCTAAGGAAGGTGGGGTACTGTATTTCAGAACAATATAACAGAGTGAGCTCCAACCCCGGCTATGCCTCAGAATCTTAACTGGGGAGTTTGTGGGGAGCCACATCCTAGGTCAATTAAATCAGAATCTCTGGGGATGGGTTCCAGGAGTCCGTATTTTTTAAAAAACAGTTTCCCAAGTGATTCCAGTATGCAGCCACGGTCATGGGGCCTTTGCGATGGATGCTCTCCCGTCGTTCTCCCACAGGGACCTCCCCATTCTACTCCCCCACTGTGAGGCCGAGGGCAGTATACAAGACTCACCACAGCTCAGAGCTTTCATGTCACTCCTGCCTTTGTAAAGTGGTTTTGACTGTAGCCATCTTCCTGGAAGGACCTCCTCCCAACTATCTGTGCCTTGGCTATGACAGCTTCTGCTGTCAATCTTCATTGACATCATTTAATTCAAACATGACACCAACTGTAAGCTTTGGGTAGGCATTTGTCTCTTTAGTCATAGTCACATACTGACACAAATGATTTTTCTTTTTTTCTTTTTCCAAATAATGTAGGACAAGTCATGCATTTTGACAGGTGCTATAGAATGGCTCACTCAGTACCCACTCCATCCCTTCACCTCTCCCTCAATTTCCCCTGCCCTCTGCTAGAAGGGCTGGAAAATTAACATATCTACTCAGCTTCCCATATAACCAGGGTTCATGGTTCTGATCACAGATACAAGGAAGATCCTTTGGAAAGACTCCTATTCCTAAGTAAAAAGACAAAGCTTCATGAAGAGAGGGTTTGCTTGACTCACTTCTTCCTGCCTAGAAGCAGCCAACTTTAAATCATATAGATGAAAGGAGCACACGAAGGCTAGGAAGAGAGAACACGAGTGATGACAGGGAGCAATGGCACCAGCCCTAAACTGCCTATCCTGGGAATTTTTATTACATGAAGAAAATAAACCCCTGTTTGGTATTAAGCCACTGTAGTCAAGTTTCTGCTGCATACAATCACATGCAAACCCAGGCAACACAGGTATGGTACCACTGAAGAAGGTGAACTAGAAGAGTGTTTGTCAAACAGCAAGTTAGAGTTCAATACTGAATCAACCTAAGATAGATATGGAGATGTAGACATGGAGGTAGATGGTAGACAGATAGATGGATGGGTAGATAGATACATACAGATAGATTTATTTCAGTAGAAATGAAGAGTGTCACTAATCTACCCAATCTCTCCTCATCCACTACGAGTTAAGATGGTTGTGTCTTTCTCTGCTGTAAGAATTAAGAAAAAATAGGGAGGCTTTTCTTGTCTAAGGATCATAGAGAAGATGAGGAAGGGGAAGGACCCCAAGCGTTAGAGGAGGTTGATGTGCCCCACTCCCGCAGGGAGACCAAGTAGTGGACAGATGGTAAGGACCATGACCTAGGGTGCCCCATGGCTGGACTGAGGTGCCCCTGGGACAGCCAGGGTGCCCCATGGCTGGACTGAGGTGGGTGAGGGAAAGCTGTGAGGGCAGCTCTGTGGGCTGCCTTGACCAGTACTGCCTGACAATGGTGAATAGCACCCCATTTAGCAGAAGGCTCACTGGAAAGATTAAGGCCACCGTGAGCCAGGACCATGGTGTTTCAAGGTTTCCTGGCACCACTTAAATTCTTAGATGCTTGTTAATTCATTAGAGGTGGAGGGAGTCCTCCAAAATAATGGATGCCAGACTCATTTTGATAAGAGAGGAAGAATTAATATGACTGGAAGAACAAAGAGTTGTGAGAGCTGATGGTTCTTGGATCTTCACGTTGGAGAATTCATTCTTATTGCCCAGCCCATTATTTAAAGAGGTATTCATTCTGCGGTATAATCTTTGGGAGCAGTCCAGTCATTGAGGATTATATTTATCAGAAGATAATTAAACCTCGGAGAAAAGGTTCATATTTATTTTCGACCAAACTAGAGAAAAGGAGTGAGGAAGCCAGTTGCCCCTTCTGGTAAGGCTTTAGTATCACGCAACTGGGGAGTAGAAGGGACTCTAAAGACCATCTGGTCCCACTACTCACATGATGCGAAAATCTCCTCCCCAGCATCCCGGCATTGCACCTGCAACTCTGACCTGAGCATGCCTTCAGCACACAAGACACTGTGGGCACAGTGGCACAAACAATAAGGGCACAGACTTTGCCCTCCAGACACTCAAAATGAAAAAGTGAGAAATGAGTGCATAAAGATTTGTAACAACACTTGGTTTTGGTGGGAAGTGGGGTTGAGATGGGGCAAAGTCTGGACAAGGGTGTGCAGTGAGGGTCTGTTGGGGGTGGGAGTCAACGAGAAACTGTTCAAAGGAAACTCAGGGAAAATCTTAGTACAGTGGGGACAGACTCCACCAGTTGTACAACTTTGCTGTGAACTCAAATGGAGGGAAGGTAACAGGGAGGTCTAACTCAGGTAAGAACAGGGAAAGGAAAAAGAGGTGTATATATTACATATATATGAATGTATGAAATACTCTGAGGAATGCTCTATTCACAATTAAAATCCTACTTCCTACTCTGCTCTGTGATATTCATTTTCCCCAGGAAGATTACTGCATTTCATCTGGAGTTTTGAAGTCATTAAGAATGCACTCAAGTTCTTCCACCACCTTTGTCCAGCAATAAACATTACTGAGCCCAGCAGCAGTCAGCTCTTCTAGCAGTATGTGAGGGACTATTGGGGGAATTTGAAAATTTTATGGTCTGAAAAGTGGGCCTTAGCACTTTAGCTTTTATTCTCTCAGAGAGCTTATAAATCCCTCTTCATTTTGCAGTTTTCATGAAAGTGACAGCTTTTGTTAGTCAGGCTAAAGAGAGATTAGAAATAAAAATTTTAACCATTAATCCCCTCTGATTAAAGTGAGACCAGAAATCAAATTGTTACCAACTGTGTGCTAATTTCAGCTTAATTCTTTGGCAAGAGGCGTTGGAAATTTTCAACTCACTGCACTAATTCACAATGCCTTACTACTGATGGCAGAAAGTCAAGGTCTCCTTTCCTCCTGGGTCCAGGGTGTGAACAATGACTATTTCAAAATCAGTCCAATAAAATATAAACATTAAATTCTTAGCTATGTTGTTTCTCAGCCATCACTTTCCACACCACTCTCTCCTCCTACTCACCACCAGCCTTCCCCCACTCCACCAACAGCCATGAAAAAATATCTCCCCAGAGACCAGAGAATCACAGCTGAATGGCTGGCCTTTCCGCATCAAACAGAGTGTCTGCAGCATCAAAGCAGGTGTCACCCCCACACAAGCCGTTTCTATTACATACAGTGCTGGGAGGGAAGGAAAATCTTCATGCCAATAAGCCACATCAATTTATCAATCAAAATGAATTCATGCACTAATTAAACTAGCAAAAATTTAAAAAGGCATTTGTGTTACAGACGGGAGAGTAGAGCGGGGAGGGAGATGGGAGTTAAAATTCCAGGGAAGTGAAAACTTGACAGACACAGCACCAAATCGAAAAGGCAGTAAATACATGACTGGAATTAATAGCAAGCCTCTCCTTAACTTAAAAATAATAAATAAATAAATAAATAAATAAATGGCACTCACACGTGCCAAAAAAAGGTGGGGGGGAGGGGCAAATATTTTCCTGGCTGGGCCAAAATTGACAGTAACAGGAGTGCCCTCTGCACTGTGCACATTCACTGGGGAAGCCGGTGAGTAAAGTAAAACTCTATCCCTTTCTTCATATCCACTTGTCCCTTAACACTTAACATTTCTCCTACTCCCTTTGATGACTTTCCAAGGCTACTAAGTACTGTTGCATGGCTAGCACACTGCACAAAAGCTTGGAGCTGAGGGAAGAATGGAGGCTGAAACCTCATCTGTGCTCTGACAACAAAGTCACATGTTCTGGCATGGGGTTGCTATCATTAGGAAGTAGTGCCTTTTTCTTCATAAAAGGTGCCCTCTGCTTGTGCACCCAGAAGGCTGTGACCCCAGAGAGGCCAGTGGAGGTCCTGGTCCTTGCTTTTATTTACCTCCCTTGTCTCCTGTTTCTCTGTTTCCTCCCTCTGAACTTTGAACTGAATACTTCTTCAGCTGTTTCAGTATATCATAAATACCTGAACAAAGAGGAAAAAACTCAATTATCCATCCAAGTGTTTCATCTATATGACACCAAGTACCGACAGATAGGGAAATACCTTAATGCTTAGTATTGTGTAGACAAAACATCTGGTTGATCAACTTAGTTCATGTTTCTTTCAGATGCTTCACTACCATAGAAATGCTTTCATACCCACTATCAGGCTGGATTCTCCTGTGTAGAGTGCAAACTAAGTAGTCGTTTTTCTAGGCTCAAAGAGACTAATTCAGTATAGTAGGGGCCTGAGAGATAATAAAGGGACAAGGGGGCTCTTTTCCTCTTAACACTAAATAAAGAGCATGTAGCCCATATGCTAAATATTATGGGGAGAGAACTTTTCATCTTTACTCCAATTGTTCTAATGCTTCATTTGACAAGGTTCTTTCCCTGTCTCTTGTCTGTGTTGTATTTAGAGGAGAAACACTTCAATATTTCCCTCAATAACCCAATTTTATACAGCTTTTCAGGTTCACCTGTTTCTTTGAAAGCTTGCTCTTCAAAAACAGGAGTCCAGTGGAATGAACTTCCTAAAGTTAGTATTAGGGCAAACAAGTGGCCCAATCTCAGCTATCTTTGTTTGAAATGATGGAGGAAAAGGATTATATTAAGCATGTCATCTGAATCTAGCCTTGTGGCCAGGGCACTCTGTAACATCCCCATGGCAAATGTCATTCCCCCCATTTCCCACAAAGAGAAGCAGTTGACTGCAATGCTAGGTCCATGGTCAGACAGTGAGTGAACAGCATAACGTGAACTTTCCAGATCTTCCCAGAATTGGCCCCCCGACTTGGTGCACAAGGGGTGAAAACTAAAACTCCTTTTCTTCTCCCCAAGGCAGACCGTGAAACTGTAAAGATGAGCGGGCATTTTGTTTTATTTTGTGTAATAAACTGTTCTTTTCACAGCAGCTGGCCCTGGGGGAGTTTCAAATAGCACTGCTTGGCTACAGCTGTGGGTGTGGCCCGACTCAATCCCAAGGCAACTTGGAGACCACAGCTGTGTCAGGCAGGACGGATCTTAAACCTTCCATCTGGGCTGCACACTTTCAAGTTCACCCCCAAACAAGTTGAGTCATTTTCACAAGCCAGAACCCCTCAGATGGTGGTTCTGCTCTTCCTCTGCCGGTGGTTACTTGGGGGCACATCCGCTATCCCGAGACTGACCTCCCCCCGCCCCCCATGTGGCTCAGGACAATGTCTGAACCGTCCCTTTGCTAGCCACGGGAAGACCCCGCACTGGGGCTGATAACAGCGGTCAGCATTTTCATGGAGGCTACTGGGCGGTAGGGTTTTGTGTGTGTTTTGTGTTTTGATTGTTTTCATTGTGGTTTCTTGGGCTCTCAGTCCGCTCTGACAAGCGGAATACGTCCCCCCATCCCGTAGATCCGTACACACTTCCAGAAAAATTTTCAAGGGTTTTCTTTGAGCCCCCCGAGCCCCCGCTTCCAGCTGGAGCAAATAAATGGCGACGTAAGCCTCCATCAGCGGCGCCCAAACCCGAGGACGGAAGTGCGCCCTCTGAACCGCTCCTCACCCTCCGAGTGAGGGGAATCACTTACTCCTTTGTCTCACTGAGGAAAATATGTGGGCTTGTGAACGGCTTCTTTTCTGACTGGATGACAAGGACGTCAAAATGGGCACCGTCCGGGAGGGCCAGAGAGAGAAAGCGCAGCGCCAGACACACGTCTGGGCGGCGGGGTGGCGAGGGCGTTCTCGCGCGGCCGAGGCAGCCCTGAAGGCCGCGCCGCGGCCACCGCGGGAGGAGCCGCCGCTAGGGGGAGCGCCGCGAGCCCGCCGGCCTTTGTTCGCGCGGCGGCTGCCGGAGAGGGCGGGGTGGCGCTCTCGGGCCCTCTACGGTGGGAATAACCCGCGGGAGTCGGCGGGGACTCTCACTGTGTGGGGCCGTGCGCCTCCGTCTCGCCCCGTCCCACACATCCGGCCGTCGGCGCGGTCCAGTCCGCCCCCCAGGCCTGCGGCGCCGCGATGTCCCCCTGCGCGCCCAGGGGCTGGGGACCGGGACGCCCTGGGGGTGCAGGCGGAGCGGGCGGGAGCCGCCAAACAAAGCCTGGGGAGAGCGCGAGCGTGACGGGGAGGTCGCGGGGGTGGGGCTGTGCGCGCGCGCGCGTGCGTGCTTGTAAAAGAGAGGGACGGGGGGAGAATAGAACCAGAGAGCCAGACGGGAGAGAAGAGGACAGCTCCACCCAAGTCAAAGCTGAACGCCGTCCCCTGGGAGAGGCACTGTCCTTCACGGGGGCCCTGCCTTTGGGTGCTTGCGAACTGGTAGAGAAGAGTGAGCTGCTCATTTCAATACAAGACAGATGGGTCTGTAGGTATAGCTAACAGGACAAATATGCACGGGTCTGCTCAGGGATCCTCCTTCCTAGAAAAAGGAGTCAGAACTTCCCTCAGAGAGTTGCCATAGCTTTTCTGTGGAGTGTCAGGCTGTCATCCCCAGAAGAGATTCCATGATGGAAGGCTCTGGAAAAGTGGTAAGAACATAAAGGTTTTTTTCGCAGCTAGCAACACTGAACAAGTTCTTGGGACCGTGGCCACTTTCTTCTCTTGTCATGCTTTCTTCCTCTCCATTTCAACCAGACTGCCCGGTATCCCTCTAGAATTGTAAAGCCTCCCTCTTTCTGCAGCCAGGGCCAATTCTGGACAGAGTGACCCATCTGCTGATGACACCAAGAGGGAAAGACTGAATGTGATCCTGGGAATGAAGGTCATTAAGAACATTTTCAGATCGACTTCCCTTAGCCTGGAAGTGGGGGAGAAGCGACAGAAGTGTGGTCACTCAGGTTTAAACATTAGCTTCGAATTTTAAACTCCACTCGGGGTACAATAGGAAATGGAGCAGGTGCTTGGTTAGCTCATTTCATTTACGTTGAGCCCCTTAACTCCTAAAATAAACCATTTCTTTCAGATGAGCACGGGCGAGTCACTTGATCTTCTTTTCCTCATTCGTGAAATTGAAGATTGGATCAAGGTCTCTTCCAGCTCCAAAATTAGAAGAGTTATCTCTGCTCAGGAATTTGCAGAGGAACATTCCTTATTTAAATGTCTGATGCAATCATGGAATGAAGAACCTGGAATACAAATTTTTTAAAAGAAGAAAATGCAGTGGCATAGCATTTTCTCCAGCTGAATCTCCCTTTCCAAAATTTTTATGTCTAATGTTGATAATTCATTGTTACATGAGGTCACATCTAAAATAGTTAATGCTCCTTAAGTGAGAAGGCAATGTTACCTCTGAGACCCAGTGCGGAAATCAACCAGGGAGACCTATGGGTGAGATGATTTGCTGTTCAAGAGGAAACCATTTCCCTGCACTCAGGAAAGACCCGTAGACTTTATTTTTTTTTAAAAGATTTATTTATTTTAGAGAGAGAGAGAGCGTGAGTGGAGGGAGGAGCAGAGGGAGAGAGAGAATCCTCATGCAGACTCCCCTCTGAGTGTGGAGCCTGAGTGGGGGGCGGTGCTCAATCCCAGGACCCTGAGATCATAACCTGAGCCAAAATCCAGAGCTGGCCACTTAACCAACTGAGCTACCTAGGTGCCCCAGCCTCCTAGACTTTAGAATCCTTGGGTTCTTAGTACCAAACCCAGCAGGATGTAGCTGATTTTTCAGAGCACCTGATTCTTTTGTTCGTATTTTGTCCTCTTATCACTGTTGTATAAGTTTTGGGGTTTGAGGACAACAGAGAGACACAAACCCAACTTTGTGCCGAGAACATTTCTCAGTGTGCACGTCAAATATTAACAGTTGTGAGAATGTCCCTGATTAAGGCTGTTTCACCTAACATTCGGCTAAGTTGAGGAAGTTCCAACGATGAAATTTAAAGTCTGTGGCTAGGGCCACCTGGGTGGCTCAGTCGGTTAAGCGGCTGACTTCGGCTTCAGGTCATGATCCCAGGATCCTGGGATAGAGCCCCACATCGGGCTCCCTGCTCAGCGCGAAGCCTGCTTCTCCCTCTCCCACTCCCCCTGCTTGTGTTCCGTCTCTCTCTCTCTCTCTCTCTCTCTGTCAGATAAATAAATAAAATCTTTAAAATAAATAAATAAAGTCTGTGGCTAATGAGGAACACAAGTTTTTTTTAACCTCATGTTTAGAGGGCAGTTCTTTAGCCTCTCTATTGGAACTATGACAATGTGGGTCTGATAAAATTTGACTTGGTCTCAAACTATCAAATAGCATTATAAAAATGTTGGGACTAGATTTAGTTCTAAAGGGTGGCAGATTGATAGAGCATGGATAAAGCAAGTCAGCTTCCAGGAATGATTGCTTCGTGAGAAACGGGGCCCTTCTTTCTCCAGAGTGACATGAACATTCCCAGACAGCCTCTTAACTTGC
The DNA here is from genome assembly GCF_009762305.2 of Zalophus californianus. Lineage (NCBI taxonomy): Eukaryota > Metazoa > Chordata > Mammalia > Carnivora > Otariidae > Zalophus > Zalophus californianus. The sequence continues at coordinate 139,376,407 of NC_045597.1, read as the reverse complement.
AGAGTTCTCAAAGCGTGACTCCCAGCTTCCTTCCCTGCTGAGGCCTCTGGCAAGAGTGGAAATTCCTCCAGGAGTTCTGTAATGGAATGGTACCTTGCTGAAACTAGGGGTCACCGGGTCATTGCATTCTAATCAGCCAGAAGCCAGCAAGGCTATCACCATAGCTAAACCCTCCAGAACAAGCCTGTGAAATATGTTCTCTGAGCCCTCTGATCTCCTTGGTCGGCCACCTCCCTAAGTGGCTTCCCTCCCCCTCCCGCCATGTTCTCCCACTGACCACAGCCCCACCCTGCTGGCAGGGCTCCTGGTCCCACTCTTTGTCTCTTCCCCTTTCCTTCTTCATCCCCTTACCTCACTGCTCTTCTAGGTACACTTCACCTCATCTGTGTGACTGGTGCACCTAAGGCTCATGGCTCTGTAAAGCAGGAATGGATCTGTCATCATTCCATAAGAGCAGCTAATAAAACTGGACAAAGTATTTTGACTGTAAGGGTTGACTGACTCCAAATCATTTAGGTATCGCTTCTTCAAAATACCATAAGTTGCTTTTAACTCAAGACCTTTTATGGTTAAGAAAATGAATAAAGGTTTAGTGGAGACAAATAACCCTGCACTCTGGCAGAAATAATCTATAGCTCTCTAAATCATCTACGTGGATATGCATGTGTTCATAAATGCATATAAAGCTCCAAATAATACCAGCTAGTTTTCCCCCATGGTTGGTCTCTTAACTACGTCCGTATCTGTTTTGAACCTTAGCACAGACTGGTCAAAGGAAATGTGTCTGCCCCGTTCACCTTCTTCCTCATTAGGGGACAGTTCCCTTCAGCGTTTTATTGCTGATCCGCTAATGACGAGAAGTTCTGTCTGTGCCCACATGTTCAGAGCTCATACTTTACAGAGTGGTCACTCTCTCTTCTCTCCCTGCCACCACCCCCCCCTTCCCCTCCTGTCTCCCTTCTGTAGTGACGGGATGGATTTTGCCAATTATTTTGGCTTTTTACTAGATAGAATGATTTATGGACTAAGCACCTTGCCCACCCCTCAGAAGTCACCCCCCCATGGTCAGTTCCCGGTTTGACTATTAAGTGTTCCTTCTCTCCCTTGCTCCCGTGGTTGCTGCTGTGGTTTCAGCTGTCCAACAGACATCTCACTGGGAAATTGTTGGTTCCTCACGCCACGCTGGTTTCTGAAAAGCTCCTTGAGTATCTTTCCAGAACCGGCCCAAAGTCAGGAGCCCGAATCATCAGCCAGACCGTATGACCGCCCCTTCAAGATGGCCCCAATCACTTTTCTTTCCACAAGGAAGCAAAACCCTCAGCCCCACCATCTGACTGGCCAATAAGTATCCCACATTTGTATAAAAATGAAATCGGCCCACATATATCGACTGCAAGCATTCTTAGCAAAGCACTCTGCTAGGCACTAAGTAACCAGGTACAGGATCAGGTGAGGTTTGCTAAGAACACTGCAGAATTTCTGAAAATAACTACAGGAAGGGAAGAGAGCTCCCCAAGGCCAGGCTGCAGCGAATCCTGGAAAGCAGCGTGTGACCCCAGAGGGCCAGACGGCCAACCGGCTTCAGCGGAGCGGCATATTTTTACAGAGTTCATTTAAACCATTACGTCGTGTACGTTCTCTCTCTCTTTTTTTAAATGATACATCACTGCTGACAGTTGGCATGTACTGTTTTCATAGCTTAGCCTTTATAAATATTACGAGCACATATCACAGCAGTATTGTTATAACGAGTTACAATGATGTGTTCTTTGAGAGAGTGCCAATGACTGGTTTATATCCTTGGTGATGTTGCTGCATCATAATAAATGTGGTATAAATCTTTCCCAAAGTTCAGCAGTTCCTTTAAGCCAAGAACACTACATGTGGGTTGTTGGGTTCCCTGTGTCGCCCCCAACCTTTGAAACCCCTGCTTCCTCAATGCTTTGATATATAGTCCCCAGTTTTGAGGATGTTAATATGGTCAGTGATCTAACCACACTCCTTTAATAGAGGGCAGCCTTTATTATAATCTGGAAATAATTTTCATCTCAACATCACCAACAGCCAAACATAATAAAATATGTATAAGTCAAGTTAACATTACACAAGGGCCGCCTCGGCTCCAGCACACAGCCGCCACACAGCCGTGGGTCTCAGGGAGGCAGGAAGGGAGGGGACATCTCCGTTTGCTGTCACAGGGGCACTGTCATTGTTGGGGACACATGGGAGAAAGCAGTCACCCTCTACTAAGATGGCTCTGTTACTGCAGAGGAAGGGCAGCGGGTTTCCTCTGTGAATATCAGCAGCCGGAAGAAGGGGTGGAGGCAGTGAAATAAGCAAATATGTCAGATGCAGAAGGCTGACAGCCTTCACCTCTTCTGGCCGCAGCTCACTTGCTTGGTTTGGACAGGTGGTCTTGATGCCCTTCTTTTCTACCATATGGGACTAGCGTAAGGACAGAAATACAGACCTTTCAGAATGGCGCCAAGTCCACGCTATTTCAGGGCAATTCTGGGTAGGAGTAACACAGCCACAGCCCTGCCTGCCCTCTTTCCCTGAGTCACTCCCTGTGGGACGACACTAGCTCCGGCCCTCGAGCACCTGATTTGTGTCCACAAAAACAGGTCCCAGACGCAATGGTGCCTTCCAAGTAGGGTGCGTTAGAGTGATTAGTTGGGAACTGTAGGTATACTGAAAACTGAACAACTGAATCCTGAGTCATTAAATCTTCATTTTTAACCCTGCTAATTGTATACATAGGCCAAGAGCTGCCTTCAGATAATCACGCTCAACAGAAACTGGCTGTGGAAGTAGAATTGATGTATAGTCAGTGTCCCAAGCTTGAGGTGGTAGTTCTTTTGCAAAACATTAATCTATTCTATTTCATCAGTGAAACTACACTTGAGTCAGAACGAACGCAGGAGAGGGTTTTGGGGGGATGCATAACAAGGCCAGGGTGAAAACTCCCTGTAAGTTACGTCCTTCGTTCAGGCTCTAAATCACCTCCATTCCTAAGCTGGGGTGACTTCATTACCTTTTCCTGTGAATTATTAATACCAGAAACACTGAGCCTTGAGGCAACTGTTGGAGAAAACTCTACGCATGGAGGAAATGAACCTCACCTATTTTCAAGTGCTTCTCCTTTTCTTTCCCTGGAATTTCCTCAGTCCACCACCACCGCCACCCCCCCCAGCTTCTTAATTGTTTGTGTGTTTGAAATAGCTGGCATTGGGCTCATTAGTGGATCTAGTGCTATTGCTTGAGTTTGCTTATTCTTTTAGAGATACCTTTTTGAAAGGAAAACCTGGTTCCTATAACTTTTTTGCAGCACATGTCCCAAGTCCCAAGTGACCTGAAGATGTGAGTTCTGAGTAAATTCTCTGCCTGCTTTTTGCTTTGCTGGGAAAATAAACTGGTAGGTGAAAAATGACCTCCACCAATGGACCCTTCCTATTGCCACAATAACCTGTAATCTTAAAAGACAGATGCTCAGATTTGGGGTGCCAGGTCTCCCGCTCTCACTGCACAGCTCTCCTAGGTTTGATCCCTGATGCGGTCCTTCCCCACCCTTGGTGCCCCCAGCACTCTTCTTTTGGACTCCTCCTCTCTCTCTCTCCGATCCCCTGGAGCACACTTGGTCTCAGGACTTCTCACTTGGCCTCTTGTCCTCACACCTGTTCTCTAGCCACAAACGCCCTCCCTTGACTGTCCAGACATAGTGAAAGCATCTTGCTCAAATTTAATTTTATTATACTCCACATTCCCCTGGCCCTGTCTCAGCTCTCAACCTACAGGAGAAACTAAATAAAATCCAAAAGACTAAGTCAAAAGAAAATCTTGCATGCGTGTGCAGTTCTTAATGCCCTAAATACATAGACCAAAGAAAACTTGGAAAATTGGAGACTGGAAGAAAACTGTGGACGTTTTTTAGACCATAATTTCCGAAGTAGACCTATTTCAGAAGAAAACTGACAATTAAGTCACTGACCCTTGGTTCGAAGTGGGCTTCTAAGCCTGAGAAAGATGTGTTTGACTGAGTAGGGGGAAAAGGTTCGTGAGGCTTCTGGAACCTCAACCGTGTCTCAACCTCTTGAGGAATTAGGGAAAAATGAAATCAGAAACATGTGGAATATATTTCCCTTTAAATACATGTGAGGCTAGAAATTAAGGGGAAAGTGTTCAGCTAAAGTTATTTAGGGTTTGGCTTTCCCCACAACATCTGAAAAATAGTTCAAGATGTCAGATGAACCCAAAGTGCAACCACGTTCACCTACTGAAAATAGAGTGTGTGTAGCAGCTGAGGGTAGACATGTTTAATGTCAAGTTAATAAAAGGAGAAAAAGGTATGTTGGAGCTGAAAGGAGGAGGGAACGTTCAATATGCACAGGAAAGCAAATTGTTAAAGCTAGAGGAGATTTGGCTAGAGAGAAGGGGCAGAGGAATCTGGAGCCTTGGTACTATTTCTGAGACATGTACCTCCCTGGAACCTAGAGTTCACTTAGCCAACGATGCTTTCCATGAGACTCTTTGGTCACCTGATTTTCCCTCAAAAGTTTAAGCTATTGCACTTTGATTATAACAGAGGTGTCTTATAGGCACAAAAGATAGGCTTGAAATGGGACTGGCATTTAACTAGATGTCTTCAAAGAACCGGTAGGTGTTTATGCCTAAGTGGTTGAACTCTTAGATGCCCAGACACTCAATAAGTCGGGACCACACTGGGCCGCCCTGTAAGAGAGAGAGCCTGAGACTTCTCTAGGACTGCCTATAGCAATGAGAGAGGCTCTTGGTCTACGGGTCTGCTGTTGTCTCTGCTGGGACCCAGAGGATGGTAGAGCCGTCCCTCCGCTGGACACAGAAGGACCGGCGTTCTTTAAAGCCCGCAGTCTACACTTTATGACCATTTATGCTGTGCCCGCGCTGTCTGGATTGATGGAATCCATGGCCCCAAACTCCCCCAACTCCTCAGGATGAGCTGGCGATCATCCTCTTTCTTTTCACACTGGACCCCAAAACATGAGACAGCAATAAGATTCCCTTGTGCCCTATTAACACTTGTGGAGTCTGGGACTCTCCATATAGGAGACAAACCTGCGTCTTGATCCACCTGTAAAAAAAAAACAGAAAAGAAGCCTTAAATCAGACTAAGACACTTGATAAAACTTAGAGGTGGAAGAACAGGATCAAATGATTATGTCCCGTAGGATGCCCTTGGAACGTGGGGACATGAACTTGGCTAAATCTCTGAACATCTTTTTATTTCCATTTTCCCATCTATGAAATATGGGATAACGGTGTCTGCTCTGCCAGTTTCCTAAAGGGATTTTTATATGAGTAAATGAGATAAAATGTGTATAGGTGCTTTGAAAGACATAAAGGGTCCTCCAGCGCTCCACACCTCTCTTCTGAGCTCTGAGTGGTCTATTTGACATTTTTACCTGAATGTTCTACTAGTATCTCACACTTAGCATGTCCAAAACAGATCTCTTGATCTTCTCCTACAAATTTTTACCTACTCCAACTTTCTCATTTCTGCAAATGACTCTACCACCCAACCAGAGGTTTAAGCCAGAAATTTAGGGATTTTCCTCGATACCTCCCTCTGCTTCCTACTGCCAATTCAGTAGGAATTGTCCTATCGATTGTCCTATCGATGCACCATGTCCTATCGATTCAACTCCATTTTTCTGGAATCTGGACACTTCTCTAGCCCAGGTTCTATCCCCCTCATCTGAACTACTGCAAAAGCCAACTATTAGGCTCCCTGCTTCCTCTCCACCCTCACCCTCCTCCTCCGTCCTGCATCTCTCCCTACCCACTACCCCCACCCCCACCCCCACAATGTCCATTCTCTTCACTGCAGCCAGAGAACAGTCTTTCATATTTGATCATGTCACTCTCCTGCTCAAAATGATTCAGGCTTTTCTGCCTCCCAGGAACTTGAAGAAAAATTCAAGAACTTAGGAATTGAAAGAAGGCTCCACTATGTTGGGACTTAGGATGTGTGACTTACCAAGGTCTTGCTGTGAAACACACATGCAGGGCTAATACAACTTCAACCCTTCCCTCTCCACAATAGCTCTGACCGAGACCTGACAACTGGGTCCTCCTCAGCCAGAAGTCTTCACTGGACACCCCAACAACATGTCTCCCCATTAAGAGGATGTATGTGTGTGGGTTTGCATGTGTGTCTGCTTGTTTGTGCAACTTTTGTGCCTACCATCTGTTTACCAGCTGTACTTGCAAGAAGGAAAGAGGGGAGGGAATGAAGTATAAGGAGAGAAATAACAAGATGAGTTCTTTTCTATTTGTATTTTTTATTGATAATAAGTATTTTTAGTGGTCTGAAAATTACCTCTCTAAATTTTGAGTATTTTACTGATGTCCTAAAAATGCTCAATTTGGAAAAGCCTCAAAGTATTTTACTAAGCACCTGAAAAGTCTCTGGAAAACAAATGGGTTTAGAATTTGGAATACAAATAACTCTGTAACATCCATATGCAAAGTCTTGGCTCCGTGGATTATCTAAGACAAATTTTAATTTAAAACTGACTTCCTCAATCACCCATTATTAGTGTTTTGTACTCAGGAAAGATAAACTAATTTTAACATTTTCCAGAACGGAATATATTTAGAAAAGATAAATTCACTACCTGAAATATTTTGTAAAGTTTTACAAAGCTGAACATAAATGCTTTCTGAGCTATCTGTTGTTTCAAATTATTGGGTCAGAATTTTAAGGCTTTTGGCCAAAAGCCATCTCAAAACTTTCAGAGTAAAAAATAAGTATAATGTAATTTTGAGAATAAGTCATATATTATAAAACAGAACAGAGCTAAAAATATTTCTAAAGCATTCAAAGTTTTTATTTGCAATTATCTGCACTTTCATTCGAATCCAGGAACCCAAATGATCAAGTGTTAAGTAACTATATTTAAATTCTTGATGGCACCTTGCCTCAGTGATCTTCAAAAACTTCCCAGACATGACCTGGTGTCGAGTACGATTAATCTCAGATGCAGAGGAGCTGGGTGGTTTGGACAAAGTGGCACAAACATAGCAAAGGGAGAACGGCGTGGGCCTCATGCGTCTTAGAACCTTGTCCTTCCTTTCTGCCTGCCATGCCCCTAACAGTCAGCTGTGTCATCCAATTTCTTAGATGTTCAACTGCCAAGTGAGAATACAAAGGCAGATTGTTTCTCGAAAATGCTTTCCACGTTCCAAAACACCTGATCCATGATTCTACGATTTAACACACCGAATCATCTGTAATGGGGAAAATCTTTAAGTGAGTCCATTTAAAGCAGAAACTAAAAAATACAGAGTAAAGAGTCAGAGCCTGGGTAAGGTTGGAATGAGACTTGACTTTGAAAAACCAAACTAAAAATTATTAAAAGAGGTTAAGTTTATCATATTTTAAACTGGGGGTTATGATTGCATAAATTACTTTTTAGAACCAGGAATGAGACAAATGGGAGATTTTCCTCACATGATTTTTCTACCAAATTTATGATAGTATAATACCGCATTATGATATCCATTACTATGATAAAATTAGTAAAATATTTTGGAACTTCATTATTTTCTCAAGGGCCCTTTGAGAATGAGGTCTTCCCCTGATTTTCAAATATTTCTGAGGAATTACTATTCCATCATCATTCCTCTTGATTTTTTTTCCCTCTTACTTATTGCTAATTTTTATGTTTTTTCCATTCCCATCTGTCAGTAGCTTTGTGTGTGATTCAAACAATTGTCAACATCGCTTTATCAACTTCACAAAATCCCATATCTTTTACAAAATTTGCAACTTCATTTTGCAATAGATTTATATTATTTTGTCAAAGTAATTGGCAAGTCTAGCATGAAGTAGGGGTGACATCTTTAAGTGAGGGCTAATTTTATGAATAAATGAATAACATTAGTGAACATTTTCATGTTATGGCTACTTTTGCTCCTGTGCTCATTTTGTAATGAAAGGGACTTACTCAGATAATAAAGCAGCCTTTTATTTGTGAGTTCTGGAATCTACCTCTCTTTTTGTTTACACAAAGCCATCCTACACAAAAATAAAAGATGTTTTCCTGATTCCTGATCCCTAGGAAAATTCCTATGAGAAAATACTACATTTTAGAAACATAATACTAATATTATTGGAACTCTCCTCATTTGAAAATTAATAAATTAAAGACTTGACAAAATAATGCTGTCTTAACTCTAAAACAATTGTCTGCTATAACAGCTCATAGCAAAATTGTGATAACTGCCTTCACAGGATGTTTCACAGTGAGATTTAAAATCTTCTTGGTGGCAGAATCCACAATATCTTTATGAGGAAGGCCGTTTATCAGGTAATAAGGCAGCAGATCACCTTACAAGGTTGAGGTCATTTGTTTCTGAGAAAAGGTGGTCTCAGTGGGGCCTGTGTCCATATTATGGAAAAAAGAAATGGATAGACCTATTGATGCTGGAAGGTACGTTTTAGAATATCTAGTGCAAACAAATCCTGTTACAGATGGTGCTTCAGCAGTCATTCTGATGATTTTGCTTTCTCTGCACTGCTGCTTTTCTTAATTTTGTCTACAGATGTGTCATTTGGCTCCAAGATGGAGCCCTAATGGCCAGATGACTGAATAGTACTAAGCATGGGTTTCTGAGCCAGGATTCCGCATCAACCCTTTACCCCAAACTGCCACTTCCAAGCAGAGGCTAGGACAGTGGGTTGTTTTTGGTTAGAGACACAAACCCAGGAAACAGGAGTGAGACCCTGTAGACAACAAAACAGGAGGGAAACCTGAGGGAAGGGCATGTTGTCTAGCCGGTCAACACCGTGGGTGACTGGAGCTCAACCTCACCAGGACCTTCGGAGAAACTACAAGAATTTACCTAAGAATTGTCCGCCTGGGAACAGAAGGGGAGGCATTTCTCCCCCAGCTCCCATAACCATCCATCAGGAGTTGCCTGTGAGCCCTTACCCTCCCGCACTTCCAGGTTGCATGTGTGAATAAGTTTTCACAGGCATCTCTCTCGCCGAGGTTGTCAGAGGGGCCTCGGGGCAGGAAGCAAGATGTCTGTGGTGTAGCTGAGGTGAGGCACTGTCCAATTTGGCCAGCAAGAAGCTGATTCTAGCAGCAGCAGCTAGAGAAAAATATGCATGAGAGGACGAGGCAATGCAGACAAGCGTTGGACACAGAGATACAATCACTGAGGTGAAGACTAACATGTTGCATTCCTGTCAGGGCGCTCAGCAGACAGTCTCCCCCCTGCTGGGGATGCCAAGAAGACGGGGTGCCTTTGTCCTACTTGCATAGGGTGACACCCGAAACACAGGCAAAGGGCCCCCATCTCTTTGCACGATGTTACACGTTCTTTCTCAAATGCCATCTTCACCATGTTCGTCGCCTCTGCCTGTTCAGGAGGATGGGGGAGTGCTTGGAAGCTTATTGTTTCAAAACACTCTTAACTGTCTTCCCAGGGTCCCGTAAGTCTCCACTCTAATCTCTGATTCTTCATCTAAGATGCTAGTAGAGGGTATGACTCAGAGTAGGCACCTTATAAATAGTTACTCTTTCTATTTTTGTTCCATAACTTTTTTTAAAGATTTTATTTATTTATTTGACAGAGAGAGACACACAGAGAGAGGGAACACAAGCAGGGGGAGTGGGAGAGGGAGAAGCAGGCTTCCCGTGGAGCAGGGAGCCCGACGCGGGGCTCGATCCCAGGACCCTGGGATCATGACCTGAGCCGAAGGCAGATGCTTAACGATTGAGCCACCCAGGCGCCCCTGCTCCATAACTTTTAACCAACGTTTTACTCCTTTTGCCTATACTGCTAATTTTTAGAAACTTATTTGTTTAAACCCTGTCTTACTCCAAAAACTACCTGAAGTGGCAGGTTCTAAAGTTAAACCTCCACTGCTTTTGTCCATGTAGGTCCCTACACAGGAGGAGCCTTCTCTAGGGCTATTGCTTGGAGAATTAGAAGTTCAAAGTCAAACCCAGTTAATGAAGGTACTCACCTATGACACAATATTTACTGGGTACCTCTTACATGCCAAGCGCTTGTTTAGAAAGGGGGCGGGGGGACACCATTCTTCCTTCCCTCAATACACTCACAGTGCACTGTGGAGAAGGAAAACAGATCGGTAAAGAAACAGTTGTGATGCAGAGGGATGGAGACAAGCACAGGTTGCTGAGAACATAGCCAACCTAGATTTGGAGGAAGAAGGGGAGTTATGGGGGGCTCACTTGGTTGCACCTTGAAGAAGGGTGGCTCCAGGCACACAGAGGAACCTGTATAAAGCCCCCAGGGCACCTGAGGGATACAAGGCAGGCAGATCATGAAGGCCCTTGTGTAACATGCTGAACAGGGGCATTTGATCTTGAAGGATACAGAGAACCGTGCAAAAGATATCTAGAATCTGCCTACTTCTCACTGTCTGCTCTAAGCCACTATCATCTCTTGCCTGGACCATTGTGGTGGTCTCTTAATTGGTTCTGCTTCCACCTGTGCTCCACTAAAATCTCCTCAACACATCACCTAGAGTGACCTTGCTAGCGGTAATTCAGATCATATCACTCCTCTGCTCACAACCCTCCCCCAGCTGCCCAGACCACTCAAAGTAAAAACCAAAGTAGCCCCAGTGGCCCAAAGACCCTCAGTGATGTCACACCAACACCATTCTGTTACTCCAGGCCCCCATCTCACTGGGCGACCCTATTCTACCCTCCCTGCTGTTTCCCACTTCCTTCCTTCCCAATGTTTCCTCACCTAGAATGCTCTTCTGCATATCCATGGCCTGCCGTCCTCACTTCATTCAAATCCCTGCTCAGATTTTTTTTTTTATCAGTGAGGGCTTCCCCAACCAGACTGTGTATAAAATAGCAAACTCCCTTTCCCCTGCCCCTCGTTCTTCCTACCTCCCTTACTGTGCTGATTGTTCTCCCTAGCATTTATCACTCTCTGGCATATATATTTTTGTCTTTATTTTATATTCACACACATATATTAACTTCCTTATGTTGTGTAGTGTCTCCCCCCTGCCCCCACTAGAACGTGAGCTCTGTGAGGCAGGAACTTTGCTCTGCTCTCTGCTCATCCTCATTGCCTAGGTCAAAGCAGCATCTCATAAGGATGCGTTAGACAGCTGAATGGATGATTTGGACAGTTTTAAACAGGAGAGTAACAGGAGCAGATTAATGTTCAGATGGCAGCACAGTTGAGAACAGATTAAAGAAAAATAAGACCAAGGCGGCCAGGCAGAGTGAGGACGTGAGCTGATGATGGAACGGAGGGGGAGGGAGGAGAGACAGGGGTGAGAGGTGTTGGGAGCTGAATTCTGCAAGTCTTGGGGCTGATTGACAGAGGGGAGTGAGTGGTGGAGTCAGGAGGACCCTTAGCTTGTGGGAGGGTAGCAGAGGGATGTCCTTCGCTGAGATCAGGGGACCGGGGGACAGGAAGAAGGGCGCAGAGGGAGGGGAAGGGTTAGGGAAATTCCCACCAGACGGCTGCTACTTCCCATGTGAAGTAAAAGAGAACCACCACAAAATGTTTGCTGAGAATGAGGGGAGAGATCACAGTTAGGGAAAATCTGCTGTGAGGGCTACAAGAGAAAGCTCGGAGGGGATGTGTGAGAGACAGACATCAAAGGCAGCCTTGAGTAAGGAAAGAAGTCACATTGGAGCATGAAAGGGTTGCGAATCAGGGCGTGAATCCAGGCCTGAACTTACCAGCTCACCTTATGAAAGCGATTTAACCTCTTTGAGGTTCAGTTTGCTCATTAGGGAAAGGGATGAGTAGGTTCTATTATGCCCAGCTACGGTGCAGCTTCAGTAAGATTAATGTGGCTGCTAAGTGTCACATAGCCAGGGCCTGGTGGGTCCATATTTTGTGGGGACTGGAATTCTTACAGTTGGGAAAACACTCTCTTTAAAGACTAGAATACCAGTGGGGCGCCTGGGTGGCTCAGTCGGTTAAGCGTCTGCCTTCGGCTCAGGTCGTGATCCCAGGGTCCTGGGATCGAGTCCCGCCTCGGGCTCCCTGCTCCGTGGGGAGGCTGCTTCTCCTTGTCGCCTGCCTCTCCCCCCACTCTTGCTCTCTCTCTCTGTCAAATGAATAAATAAAATCTTTAAAATAATAATAATAGTAAAGACTAGAATACCAGTGCTCTGTGCATCCATCCAGAATTTGCCTATGTAAATACAAACATATATCTCTCCTTCTCTTCCTTAGAAACAGCACACCATAAGGGTTTGTTCTGCTCCTTGCATTCTTCACTTAACACTCAAACATGGAAATTGTTCCGTGTAGTACCTTTAAGAGCTACCATGTTCTTGGGGCACTTGAGGGTCTCTGTTGGTTAAGCGACTGAATCGTGATTTCAGCTCAGATCAGGGTTATGAGATCAAGCCCCAAGTCAGGCTCCAGGATCAGCTCAGAGTCTGCTTGAGAATCTCTCTCTCCCTCTACCCCTCCCCCTGTTTGCACTCTCTAAATAAATAAATAAATAAAATCTTAAAAAAAACCCTATCATGTTCTTTTTCATGGCTGTATACAATCCTGTAGTATACATGTGTCATACTTTATTTGGCAAACAAAGGACCATGTCTTTCCCTGCCCACTTCCCCGCACAATGCAAGGAATCAGTAAACATTCGATGCTTGCTCACAAATTAATTACATTCAAGATAAAAATGAATTTGTACATAGAATGAGAAAAGAAATCACAAATTACATATTTTTAACCTGCCAAGGGCCACATGCATCACAAAATCCAGAAAAATAACACAATATTTTTGTTAATTAATTGCCTGGAATGCCTCTGTAATATTTTTCCCATATTGTTTGGCTGCAGTCTTGATCACTTCTTCATATGATAATGATTTTGTATTATAATTTTTATAGAAAGGATAAAAAGACATTTCAGTCATTGTTCTAGCTTGGTTGAACTAAATTTGTTTTTTATTATTGAGAGCTGGGATGCAATAAGCATGACACTGAGTGTATTCCTGACAGAAAAGAGCTTCCACTTTCCTTAGTCATTGATGAGACTAGTTTATGGATTTCCAACCCCTTGTCTCCTTCATCACTCACCTATTTCTGATGCCTTGCCCTGTAAACCATGTTGATACTGTGATATGGCTTCTGGGCTCTGCATCTTTGTGTCCTGATGCTGAGTGAATCAGCACAGTGGGCAGCAGAAGTATTCTGGGACAGCTTCTACACTGGGGTAGTTTGCAATAACTGAACCGAACATGGAAGTGACTGAAGACCACATAAGTATATCTCAGGAAACCCAAACTAGATGTTGTTCCAACCCAATTTCCCTCAACTAGATCTCAAAATCCTGGTGACCATTCCAAACACACTGGCTCCCAACTGGGGAAGTATTAAGGGGAAGGTGGAGTGGACAAAGACAGTGGTCTTAACCAATTGCATTTAAATATCTTACTTTTCCAAACTTTACAAAACATGTGGCTATGTGAACATATGACCTGGGCCCTACCCAGGGTCTTGGAAGGGACTCGTACAAATGAGGGACCCTAAAGCTTAAAGTTCATTAGCCCATCATGGTAAACTTGCATCTAGTTGGAATGATAACAAGTACTCAACAAATTGTTGGTCTAGCTGCATTTGCAAGGTGTGCTCAACCAACACCTGACAAACACTACCTTTTATTTCCCATCCTCACTCACCTTGACTTAGCTCTACTTTGGCTGGGTTTCTATTTGAAGTAGGTCCAATTTTTTAAAACAGAAAATATAGATTTGATATTTGCGATACTCTTATTTGACAGGATTTCTTAAAATCTAGTCTATACTTCCAAGAAAAAAAAGAGCTGGAGGTTGATTTGAAACCCAGATAAATTACATAGGAACAAGGCCCTCTTAATAAATTCAACTAACGCTTCCTTTACATCACTATTGTATAGATGGACACAAAGAAATTTATTATGAATCTTGGCCCCGATCCACACTCTTCACTAAATCGTGTTGAGTTTGGATTATTTTGTTCCTCCGCCAAATAAAAAAGAAAAGAATAAAACAAAACAAACAAAAATCCCACCTCCAATAATTTATTATTTTTACTTTTTACACAATTTTTTCCCAAGAGATAAAATATGTTTCCATAGCCTCTTCTATACAGAGAGCAGAAGTAGAAGGCAGTCTTTCCAGAGGCTTGGATACTCCTTGTTCTAAGCAAGATTCTAATAAATGCACACAATTTATAAGTGATACTTGGAGGACTACCTCACAGAATTTAAAGCAATCCAGGATTTAATAGCAATCAACAGAATCAAGGCAAAGTGAAACTATTATGGCTGAACACACTGGAAAAGTGGAGTTTGGATTGATACCGCATATTATTCATTTTGACAAGTGCAAACTCACATTGAAGATAGCAGGAGAAGAGACGGGGACTGCAAGGAAGGGTAATACAAATGTATTATTAACACAGAAACAAATCTGCCTGTAAACCTGGCGTGTCTCCTGGTTAGCAAGAATAATAATAAGGCCTTGAATTCTCATCGTATTTTGCATCGAAAGTAATCCAAGAAGTCCCAAATTTTCATGGGAGATAGGGTGGTCAGCCTACATTCATTATCTCTTAAAAGGAAACCTATTACCAAATTAAATGTCTGCATTTTGGGGATGGATGCAGATAGGGAGCGTCGAAAATGCACTTAGACATGGAGAAATACGGAAAGTAGAATTGCAGGGCTCTCCCCACAAAGGCCAGCCAGGCAGCTCATCAGAGACTGACCTGCCAAAGGCCACATGCATCGTAAAATCCACTGATTCACATAGTGCAATGAGGCACTGAGGAAGGACCCTCACCGTGCAGTGAACTCCAGCAAGGCTCTCAGCTCCTCCTTTGAACTAACTGGGGGAAGTCCTGACAAAACATCTCAGAAAATAGCCTGTGACAGGTGGGGTCCGACGGACTTTCACAGCTACTCCAGTGGGACCAAGAAGAACGCAAAGATGCAATCAGGATTCCAATTGCACATGGCGAACGCCAAGCCCAAGGACATGTGTTGAGCCCACCTACCACATGCATATCCTGTGCATAGGGTACTACATTTGTCTCACTGGCTGTCAGAGAAATCTTATGGGGCAAGTCCTATTATTCTTCGCATTTTACTTGGAAACAGAAGCTAGCACAAAGAGGTTGAGGAATTTGAGAGGGCCAGTCCCATCTAGGGGATGCCAACACATTGGCAGAAAAGAATCTTAGTTTAGCGGGCATGAAATCTGTCTTTAAAAATGTTTGTATCTTCTTTGTTTGCTCACTGGATCCATGGACTTTTCCAAGACTTGCAGGAACGGTCAAGCATTCTGGGTTCTGATTTCCCACAGAGCTCGATCTCTGTCTCTCTTCACTCTGTTCCAGTGACTTCTTAGTAAGACATTTATAAATACTTTATACATTTATAAATACCTTAGGCTAACCTAATGCCCCAAACTAACTAACTAATGCCAAACAAAAAACAGAGAGTATGGTCAGAATGCACCTACCAGAGAAACTGCGCCTGACGGGGAGTCCCTACCATGTCTGGGCTACGCGGGAACATCCGGAGCCCAGTAAAGAGTTAAAAGAGCTGTTCGGGAACACCCCGGCCTGTCACAGGTAGCCATTATTCTAATACCACTGCTCCTCCTGAATTAGTGTCAAGTATGTAAACCCAAATTTATATTAGCATAAATATTGAGGGATGTTTAATGCCGTGTTGTATTCTTGATTTATAGGAAAACAAAACAAAACAGATAAATCATTTTCCGTAAGTGCCATGGCAATACATCTTTAAATAACCAGCCCCTCAACTCCAAAGGCGCTGGTTTCTCCTTAAGCTGCATTTGTAATTCTCATTAGCATCCAATGAGAGCTGTACCCACCAGGGAGAAATAAACCTGAATGGATCCTTTGCACTTCAGATTTTCAGAGCAATGTGAATGAAGCAGATCTTTGGACTTAATCATGGTAAAGTAGTCCAGGAAGGCAAGGAATACCAGAAAGTCGGACACCCAGAATTAGACATTCATTAACACTGAGTTACATTAACTTCAGCCAAGGTAGCGATCTCAAGTGGATTAGTTCTATATAGAAATGTTGCAGGTTATGAGGAAAGGAAGAACATTTCAATGAAAGCACGTCTTTCTTATCGGCCCTAGAAGTCTGATTTTCAGATCCACGAGGAGCGCATTGTTCTTTAAGAATTAAAAAGGAGAAGTAATTATCAATAATGTAGTCAGCTTGTGTATGTCAGACAGATAAAGTCAAGCCACTTTTAAAAAATCAATGAGATACAGAATATGAATTTGTATCCTAATGGACAGGCACAAATAAAGAAAGGAAAGCATAACCACAGTACTGGACTCAAGGCTTTCAAGTCAGGTCCAGAATTTTCTCTCAAGATGCTTCTTAGCTCCAAAAACAAGAGTGGAAACGATGGAAGAGACCACTATCAAGAGCGGGCTAACTTCTTACCAGCTAAGAGCCTTTTGTCAAATATTCAGGAATCTCCCAAAATAGACCTTAAACTGTTGGTAGCTTAAAAATGGCTATGGTGGGGGTAGTTACATGTAGGAAAGCTGCAAATGCTACACAGTGGGTCCCCACCCAGCCAGCCACCTCCCACCCTCCACCCTTGGCCCAGGAACCAGCTTACTCACACACCACTGGGCAACTCCTAGGATGTATCTGACTGTGTCTTTATCCCAGTTCCAAAGGCATAGACTCCTACTCTCACACTTGTTAATACTGAGTCAAAATAGTGCATTAGTTGTCAATTCAGTGACTAGGAAACGTGCCACTTTGTTAAAAATGCATTGGGTAATGAAGATACTGCCAAGTAAAATGTGACTGTGTAAAGAATGATTGTCTGGCAAAAAGTACACTGGCCTGGGAAATTGGTGGGACTCCCAGCTCTACCACGCAGCAGCTGGACGGCCTTAGGCAATTCACTTCACTTTTCTGAGCCTTCCTTCCCTTCCTCATCTGCATAAAGGGCGTAAAAATAACCTCCCTGCCTACTTCACAGGATTGCTGTGAAGACACCCATGAAACCAAGTTCTAAACTGTGAGGTACAGGAAAAAGGTCAGGAAGTCCACAAAATGAACCATGTATTTCCTCCACGTTCTATGATTTACTCTCTATCATGGCAGTGACTATTGGCTCGTGCTGTGGGCCTGTACGTATCGAGGCTCCTAACCATCCTGTTAGCTCCATGGGCAGAGACGACAGTATGTGTTTCCTGAAAGCACCACAATGCCCAGCACAGCCTTGCACACACTGCACTGCCCAAAAGGATGACTTCTCTGAAGGCTTCCTACTATAAGTAATGAATAACCGGGGGCTCTGTGGAATGATGAAGAAATTAAAATTCCACAGAGAAGTTATATTTTATCACTTCAGCCTTGACATCTTTTTTGATTCCTCTGATTACGGCTTCCTCAGATTTGATCTTTGAACCAGCTACAACCTCTGTTTCAAATCACTCCTCTAAACGCACTGTTCCTTAACGTTCCTATGGTCCAAGTGCATGGATTCTTCCCAGCCTACACTGAATTAGATGGGTCTTGTTCTAATACGCAGCAGAATAGCAGATGCCACTGGTCACAAAGTCATCAACCAATCCCTAATGTCCACTAATTCCTATTCACTTTAGTTTCTGACTGTTCTCCTTGGTGGTTTTCTTATTTTTTATTTAGATTTTTACAACCCACAAATGGACCTTCTATTTTCTCACTGTAGAATAGTGAGAAAATAGGAAGAAATAGAGAAGGTCACCTTTCTGACCTTCAGTTTCCTCATCTTTGAAGTGGGGACAATAAATTGAGACAAGGTATGTGAAAGTACCTAACGTGGTGCTGAGCACAAAGCTCCCTTATACTCACCTCCCCTCCCTCTGGAAATGCTTGCAACCCTTACTGCGATCTGCCAGAATACCCTGAGAGAGGCTTAAACACACTTGCCTTTTGCCCTTGGTTAACAAGTAAGAATGAAGCTTTTAATAGGCTGAATCAATTGTAAACCATTGGCCATTGTTGTTTGGGAATGGTTTAAGAAGGCTGCCTCTGACTGATCAAGGTTGAATTTGATCCTCCCAGCTGCCATTGGTTTTTCTGGTTTGAGTTTTCGCCCTTCCTTCCTTCTTTTTCTTTTTCCTTTTTTTAATTTTTTTTCTCATTAGGTCAATAAATATTCATTGCATGCTTACAGGGAGGCAGATGAAGGTTGTGTGGGGCTTGAAGTCTAATAGTTGGGAGACCCTGTGATGAAAAAGAATATACAACTGCAAATACAAAGCTAGGTGTAAAAGTGAATCTTTCTTAGAATGCAAATGGAAGGGACCCTGAAGCTTAAGGTTTATTTGCTTTACAGTAAATCTGCCTCCGATGCTTACCACATGTCAGGCATGATGTGAGGTTCTGGGGAAACAGACATGAATGCAGTAGACACGCTCCCACTCACATGGATCCTGCAGCCTAGTAATTTTCAGACAATGCTGAGCCTTTTCTTACCTCCCCAGCGAGCTGCATGGTCCAGGCCTTTCTCACAGTTGGAGGTCCTTGAACACCAGCACTCTTTCCTGTTTCTCCTTACTCTGTGCTAGAAATAACCCAGACTCTTCTACACCCAGTGGCTCTCTCAAATTTCCTCCAGCTTGAAAGAGAAGACTGCCTTCCCCGTGCGTGTCAGTGGAGAGATTTCTGGAATTTTCCCAGAACTTGAAACCTCATTTACACATGAAGTCATGGGATCCAAAAAGCGAAGCAATGTTCTTAAGGTAGAAAGGTAGTTATCACCCAGCCCAAGGTAAAGCCCAGTGCCCTGCTTTGGGCTTTAATGGCATTTCTGTTATGCCATATCATGTCCTCCAGACTTGCTCTCCAAATGGAGAATAGGAAAAGGCAAATACACTTTATCCCTCTCCAGAGAGGAATTTTAGCCAGCTAGCCCTCAATGCACATCATGGATAGTTAGTTGTCTTTATTGCCTTCTTGGCACCATAATCAATCAGCCTTTAAAATTCTACAGTTGTCATTGTTGGTTGGGATGGTTGTGTTTATCAGCTTTATCCAAAAAATACACTGAGGTCTAGGAAAGACTTGCATCTTTATAAGTATTAAAGATAAATAAAAATTAGAACATAACTCCTGTGTTCTTTTTATTTTAATGTTTATTTTCTCTTTCTCCCTGAAGAACATGGTAATATATATCTAAAGAGCTGAATTCAATCTTACCAAATTATCATCTTTTTCTGGTCTAGGTATAAGAGTTTGGGTGTGAGTAACTGCTAATTTTTTTTTTTTTATCTTAAAGACAAGGATTAGCCACTAGATGCTCCTTGAAATATTCATCAGAGTCTAACGCACATGGAATATTGCTTAACATTCAGGACAATATAATCTTGCCTTTTTTGAATTTCGTCTTTTGATTAAACGACACTGGTATCAGAGAAACAGAAACAATGATCCCTGAAAAGCCACATATATAAGATAGATATTGATTCCATTTTGGAGAAATAGCAAACCACAACACTCTGTGAAATTATCAGATTTGGGTTAGAAATCCTGGGGAATTTAGTGTATGATCAACATATTGCATCTTTGCAATAGCAGAGAAAAAGCATGTAGCAATCGCGGCTGAAAACATCAATGTAAATGTTATTATGCCTTCCCAGTTCTCAGTCATATTGGCTGCCGACATCGCTCAGTGTCGGTTGATTGTCAGTGGCAATCTGTTGTCTGTTGTCTATTGGCTCACCCGCATCATATGATCCCACTGCCTGCACCCACGTAAATCACCGAGTGAACTGTTGTGTGAAATCATTCCTACGCCCTTTGGTACATTTGCAGTGTGACAGCTCACCCCCGAAATAGACCACATTTGCACTTCCGACAATCCATCCTGGAACCTGAGGCTCCCGGGAAGCTCAGGACTCACATCTTATTGTTTCCCATTCACCGGCGAGTTTGCGTGGGCTTTGCTCCCTCACAGGCACACCGCCTGCACCTTTATTTGCTGAGGCTCTCTTTGCGTTTGTGCGACGTCTCTTCACAAGACTCCATGATGAACGTTCTGCAGCCACGCAAACTGCCTTGCCAGTTTTACTTCCCCAAATCTGATAAAGTGCTTGGCAGTGCATTTCAGTCTTTGTGTTTGGATAATTTATGTGGTGAACATATAACAAAATCAGAGTTGGAAGGATATTGAGACATCCCAAATCTCAATGTGAACATTTGGCTTCAAAGATTTCTTATTCTCTCAATACGCAGTAATATTTTCACATGCTGATAGTGAGGTTGGAAGCCAGTCGAACATTTTCTGGAGGACAATCGGGAGCTCTCCTTGATGAGTAATCTGAGATGTGTGCAAAAATAGAGATATAAGAATGTTAAACCAGAGGGGTTTATAATCACAAAATAGCTACGTATAATTATATGCATTTATAATTGTTATATATACTTATGTGTTTATAATGATAATAATTGTAATTATAAACAAATAGATAAAGGATAGATATGAAAATAACCTCAATATCTGTCCAAACATGACTCTGCCATAATTATTAAAATTTTTTGAGATTATGTTTATAATTTTAGAGTACCTTAGCAAGCAAGACATAAAACCCAGAGAACATGAATGATTTTTATTGCCTGCAAATTTGCAAAGAAACACAAAGTCAAATGCTTGCAACACATATTTTGAAAAAAGTACGCAAAGAGCTCTTATGATTTAATTTCGATTTGATCGATTTAAGAAGGAAGAGGAAGAAAAGAAGAGAATGCTACTAGAAGAACAGGCAAGGAGCATAGATAATTCATAGAAACCCAATGGCTGATAAACAAAAGAAAAGATGCCTGGCCTTACCAATAATCAATGAAAAGCAAACGAATGCCACAATTAGATATTTTTCAGCAATTACACTGGGAAGAAGACCAATAATATTCACTCGTGGCAAAGGAGTGAGGAAACTGGTAGCGAGAGCATAAATTGGTATAACGCTTTTAGAGAACATCTGGAAACACCTAAAATAATGCATATGTTATAATCACATAATACAATAATTGCTTGCATTTCATGATTGCTTGGTATGCACCCGGGCTAAGTGCTTGCACAGTGGCAAGTATTAACCATTTACTCCTCACAACTGCTCTGTGAGCAGTCCTGCGCACTTGCAATTCCGGAAGGCACAGTTCACCTAGACTTCCTTGTGAACAGTGACCTCCTAGAGCTGTGTCAGGCAGTCTCCCTGACTGTGAGGTCGTACTTGAATTATCCCCATTTTACACATGAGAAAACTAAGCCCTGGAGAGGTTATGTAACTTTCCTATGGCCATGGTAATGGTGTGATAGTAAACCAGCAATTGAGAGAGAGAGAGAGAGAGAAAGGAAGGAAGGAAAGAAGGAAGGAAAGGAAAGGAAAGGAAAGGAAAGGAAAGGAAAGGAAAGGAAAGGAAAGGAAAGGAAAGGAAAGGAAAGGAAAGGAAAGGAAAGGAAAGGAAAGGAAAGGAAAGGAAAGGAAAGGAAAGGAAAGGAAAGGAAAGGAAGGGAGGGAAGACTAGGAAGGGAGGAAGGGGGGAGGGAGGGAGGAAGGAAGGAAGGAAAGAGAATACAATAGAACAAAGAAAAAGTCCTGATCTGTAGTGTTTGCCAATTTCTGTGGTGTAAATACTTCCACTGTGGCCAATAATAACCTATGGACATAAGGTCACTGAACTTGGAGTTGAGAAGGCTCTCCTGTGCCAGCCTCAGCATATCCCAGTTTGTTAAGTGTTCCCATCAAGATATAAATTCAGGCAGTTTGCCTTCCAAAGCAGACGTCCATAGTTCAAAATTCTATTTCTAGGATGACACAAAATATACAAAATACATGTGGCTATAGTTATATGTGGAAGAATGTAATGGAGAAAACCTGAAAACAATGTAAAAGTTTATTTATTAATTTATCAGTTATTTCCTGAGAGCCAGTGTATCAGTCACTACACTGGGGCCAGGGATACAGTAGAGACAAAACTGACATGGTTCTGCAGAACTTACAGTCCAAGGGAAAGACCAGACACAAGGACTCACTCAAATTATAATTCATCTAATCAAAGAATGTTATATAAATGGAGAAAAATAAAGAGGTGTGTGTGTGTGTGTGTGTGCGTGTACATTAAATGCATATATATAAAAAGACACAAAGTTTAAAACCTTTAGCAGAAATTGCCTCATGTATCAATGTTGATGGGAATTTTTGCTTTTATTGCATTATTTTGTCATTTCAGTGGAAATTCAAAACTAAGCAAGTTTAAATGTATGAGCTCTGATTGCTATCTTAATATATATTGGTCTGACCAGTAAAAAAAAAAAAAAATTCCCTCATGTAATGTTTTCTTCTTTTTTTCTAAACTATAGATATGTATTACTTTTATAATTAAACATAAAAAATTAAATAACATCATTGCTGTGCAAAGATGTGTGAGGCTATGGTTTGAAAGAAAGTAGGTTACAAAACGGTATGCATAAGTTTTGCATAAGAAAAATGCCTACACAGATGCATGCTGAATTGTTAGCAGTGGTTAATTAAGTAATGCTTTATCTTCTTCTTTTTGCCTCCTTTTACATAACAGTTTTCCTACTATAAACATATGTAGCTTTTGCAATGAGAAAAATAAACAACATAAATTATTTTTAATAAATAAAAGGACTAGAAGAAAAAATCAAGCAATGACATCTCTCTCTTTTTTTTTTTTTTTGCCAAATGAACAAGCTCAGAGCTGATTTTCTGCAGAAAATCCACTAGAAAGAGTGAGCCGGTGGGGTGCCTGTTGTCCCTAAAGGATAAATGTGGCCTTTCAAGTTTGGAAGTACCATCACGATGGGCAGAATGTCTCACCTTTCATCTGGGTGTTTGCCTTCACAGAAAAACAGCAATTCCATGTTGAGCTGGTCCAACCCAAGGGGAAAAAAAAAAAAGAGAGCTGCCCAATAAACTCCAAATGTGAAATCACCTCCCCCACTGGAAATCATGGTCAGGTTCAAATGAATTCACACATTTTACACATATTCCTCTGCTTCCACTTATCATGCCAAAGGTCAACCTACGGTTTACATTCATACCAATATGACGTGTCCAGACCATTGTAATTCTTAGAAAAATACAATGCACAACTGCACACCAGAAAAACAACCACCCAGCAAGGGGAAAAATTTCAATAGCATTAGGATTGCTCAACAAACCAACAAAAGCCAGGAAATTCAAAGTTAAGTTTTACACTCCCTTCTTAACTCCACACTATTGTGAAAGAGAAATAAAAGGCACAATGGCGTGTGTTAGGGGTGCAATGTCAGCAGTAACAGCACTTCCAGGCTTTTATTGACTGTGTCATAACCTTAACATTCTATAAACAGGGGATTTGGCTTAACACCTGGGTCCTTTAAAAGAGAAATATCTCCTGGAAGCCTAGACTAGGGAAACCCAAAGAGGTTTCCTCGTCTCTTAGGTATACACAGTAAATCATTATGGAAAGAGGAAACAGATAAACTTGTAGTTAAGATTACAGCTCTTCTGGCCTCTCGGGAAAATAAATAATTACAACAAAGAACCCTATTTACTTATGAGACCAGAAAAGACTCCTGAGTAATCTGGTCTACCAGCTAATTATTAGAAGCATTCTCATGCAAAGCTTTGCAATTAGGGAATAGAAGTATTCCTCAGTGGTACTTTAAAGTGCTAATAGTTTAATGTTTCTTTTCTTACCATTTGCCAAATACAGCAAGCTCCTTTTGGAGTGTTCAATGCCTGAATAAATTGAAACTCTAGCCAATTCAAGGACAACAGAAACATTCTTCGAGATTTAAAAATAAGCATAATTTCATTACCAGGCATGAAATCTGGACATTTTTTTTTAACCTGGCAGGAAAAGTTTATTGAGGAAGTTAAATGAGTCCCAAGAAAGTGCATTTTCATGAATTGATTTCAGTGAGATTGTGAAGGAGGAGAGATACTTCACAGACGCTGGGCACCAGAAGCTCCTTTCCTATGGAGAAGCCCTGAACCTTGGGATGGGCTTCTTGAAAACCCTTCAGGCTATGCCCCACCCACAATGAAGGAAAGCCACTTCTGCTTAAGGGTCATGATGAAAGGCTGGGACTCTTTAGTGTCCTTTAAGGTTTGGCCCCTATATCTAATGTCAAACGAAGGAATGATTTGGGATCAAGGCTCTTCTCCCTGGTAACATACAGAGATCCCGGCAACAGAGAACAAACTTCAAATGAGTGAACTGTTTTCCTCTTTGGAATCTTCACTTTAGCAAATGGCAATGGTCAGAATTGCTCTTAAGTAACTAGGTAATAAGCTGCCTTAAGGCAAGTTCTTGCCATGATTGTTGGGTATCAAAAGAGAAGTAATGAACAAAATAGCCATTACCAATAATTAAGGTCCCTTTAACATGTTAAAGGAATTTTCTTCTATTTTACGGTTACTTTTTTTTAAAAAATCAGCGAATAAATATGGAATTGTATCAAATCCTTTTGGGGCATCTTTCAAAAGATCATGTGTTTTTTCCCATCTTACAATATATTAATATGATGAATAACGTAAAAGCTTTCAAAATGTTAAACTATCTATGCATTTTTGGAGTAAACAGATCCATTCACATGCAGATGGCCGAAAGTCAGTCACATGACCATATATAACTGAAAGAGAGGGGAAAGTAGACAGTGTGTGCCCAAAAAGAAAGGGAAGTGGGTTTGGTGAATAGCAACACCAGCCATGCCATCTCTGGACCTAGAAGAATACCAGGTGCTACAAGGAGGGGTTCCTGAGGCAAAGGGCAAATCCCTCCCTGTCTTCTCCATCACATCCCCAGCTCAAAACAGTCAAGAAATAGGGATAATCTGGAGTGAGTGGGGCTAGTCAAACTTTCTCACCAAATAAGAGTAAGATCATTCTTGGGCTCCCATCTCAAAACTCTGTACTCCTATCAAGAAAGCAGGTCTATACTTTTCACTCCTCTGGCTGGGTGTATATATATAAAGACTTACAGGTACCATTATTGTTAGTTTCGTAACTGTAAAATGATACACATTTTCACATTTTTATGCTGTCTGATAAATCAAATGTGCAACTAGTACAGCAACCAAGGTATACATTTTACTTTTAAAATTAGAAAGAAAAGGTAAAGCCACCAGACTTTTAGCTAAAAAAGTGAATAATCTGTTTTGTAGACATTTTTAAATCGCTATTATGAACTCAATGGATATTGTATTCAAAGGTAAATTCCATCTACACATGAGTGTGGTGAGTAGACTCGAGTCCCTCTGCTCTGCCCAGAAATCGTTTGTGTGTTTGGCTTCTTTAGGCTACAGAGGGCACTCAGCAAAGGGAGAATTCTGTCAACATAGAATGGGAATGTACCTTGCCTTTCAGGCATCAGCCTTAATTTGATGGATCAACTAGATCTTACAGAGACATGACAATGTCTAAGTGACATTGTACAAGGTTAGACCAAAGCCATTGATTGTTACAGCCCCTAATTCATTGATACACACCTCCAGCCAATTTATTTAGACCAAATCCTATGACTATTATATGTCCCAGGATTGCAAAAAAGTCATCTTACATTTTAGCATGAAATATTTTTAAAAGAATTTGCATTTTCTAGAAGGTTGAAGGAAAGAAGCATTCAAAAGTAAATATATATATATATATATATATATATATATATATAAATGACAGTTGAATCTCAAAGATGATTCTAAACCAAACATTTTAGAGCACTTCTCTTTCTTTGCCACTGACTCCCTCTCAAACTCTTCTTTCTTCTCAAGGTCCACAAAAATCACCAAACTTTCCAGGTTAGCCATCAAATCAAAACCACAGTGAGATACTGCTTCATACCCACTAGGATGGCTCCAAGCAAAACAGATAAGTAATAATACATGTTGGTTAGGATGTGGAAAAGTTAGAACCCTCACACATTGCTGGTGGGAATGTAAAATGGTGCAGCCACTTGGGAAAACAATCTGGCAGTTTCTCCAAAGATTAAATATGTGACTCAGCAGTTCTCTTCCTAGGTAAGAAATAGGAATGAAAGTGTATTTCCATGCAAAAATTTGTTCACGAATGTTTACAGCAGCATTATTCATAATAGCCAAAAAGTGGAAGCAATCCAAATGTTTCTTAACTGATGGATGGATCTGTTTATCAACTGATGAATAAATAAAAAGTGGTACTATGGAATATTATTCAGTAATAAAAAGAAACGAAGTACTGGAGCACACCACAACATTGATGAACCTTGAAAACATACAAGTGAAAGAAGCTAGTTGCAAAAGATCCCATATTGTGCAATTCCACTTAAATAAAATGTCCAGAATAGGCAAATCCATAGAGAAAGAAGGTAGATTAGTGGTTGTCTAGTGCAGAGGGGCTTGGAGAGGAATGAGGAATGACTGCCAATGGCTCTTGGATTTCTGGTTGGGGTGGTGAACATGCTCTGAAATCAATGATGGTGATGGTTTCACAATTCTGTGAATATACTGAAAGCTACTGAATTGTACACTTTAAGTGGGTGAATTATATGGTATGTGAGTTCTATCTCAATAAAGCTGTGTATTTTTTAAAACCCTCCAGAGCCAATTATAAAACCCGGCACTTAGTGAGTGCTTAATAAGTATTTGTTGAAAGAAAGAAAAGAAAAGAAAGAAAGAAAAAGAAGAAAAAGAAAGAAAGAAAGAAAGAAAGAAAGAAAGAAAGAAAGAAAGAAAGAAAGAAAGAGAAAGAAAGAAAGAAAGAAAGAGAGAGAAAGAAAGAAAGAAAGAAAGAAAGAAAGAAAGAAAGAAAGAAAGAAAGAAAGAAAGAAAGAAAGAAAGAAAGAAAGAAAGAAAGAAAGAAAGAAAGAAAGAAAGAGGGGCACCTGGGTGGCTCAGTTGGTTAAGCGACTGCCTTCGGCTCAGGTCATGATCCTGGAGTCCCGGGATCGAGTTTCGCATCGGGATCCCTGCTCAGCAGGGAGTCTGCTTCTCCCTCTGACCCTCTTCCCTCTCATGCTCTCTCTCTCAAATAAATAAATAAAATCTTTAAAAAAATAAAAAGAAAGAAAGAAAGAAGAGAAAGAAAGGGAGGAAGGAAGAGGGGGGTGTTTTCATTTGTAGATCAAATTAATATCATGGAATGAGTAAGCAGAGTTCAGAGAGGGAACGTAGGTTTTGCCTCAATATGTCATTCCTTGGGAGGTCTTCACTGAAAGCTCAAAATATGCCCTTGGTCCAGTCTCCTCCTTTGCCCTTCCCCCTTTGCCCCATTCATTTCACATGACTGCCTGTTCTCTGTGAGGGTAGAGGCCATAGCTGCAACCCCAAAACACCCCAGCGCAGTTCTTGGTGCTCACTGAACACTTATGAACTTAGTGCCTATACGTGAAATCAATCAATATCTATTTACATCTACTTTATTTATTAAACATCTACTTTTTGTCAGACAATATGGTGGATGCTGCAGGGACTATAAAAAAGTTAACAGGCTTCTGAATTGCTTGACTTGTTATTACAAGCACATATTACTTTGGTACTGCAAAAATAAAATAATGTAAAAAAAAGTTTTTAAAGCGTTCTAAATCCTGGTTTCTTTTGAATGCTTGAAAGAAAAAAAAAACTGACAACTCCGAAGGTCTGCCATTGATATCTGATAACCACAGATATGAACATAATAATTTGGGTACAAGCCATCATATGCTAAGTGGAAAAATGGAGTGTATTAAATATGACTGCTCTTCCCAGTCTGATCCTTTGCTCGGCCACGTTATTAGTTGTGTGACTTCAGATAGGCTGCTGGGCTACTTGGAGCCTCGGTTTTCTCATCTGTAACTGGGGGATTTTGACACTATTACCTACATGATGGGGCTGTTGTGATGACAACCCAGGTAAATATTCTGCAAATTATCAGTAACAATATTAGCAGTGGCACAGGGGAACAGGTGGTCTCTACAGAGACCCAGGAAAGAGGTTGCCCTGGGCTTAGGGCTTCAGGGAGGGGGAGGTTTGGTTAACTCAGTGGTCTCTGGAGTCAGACCATCCGGGGTTCTAATCCCAGGGTGACCACTTACTGGCTTGAGGAATTTGGGTGAGTTAATTCTCATTCAAATAATTTTATTTTACTGTTAAATGGGGGAAATTAAAAGCACCTACTTTGTGGAGTTGTGACAAGAAATCAACGAGAAATTGGTATGTTCTAATGTGTTCAGCAGATAGTAAGTTTTCCATCAATGGCAGCTATTACTCAATCCTGGTTCTTAAGAGGGAGCTATGCCAAGCACATTTCAAAAGGGTAAAGAGATAAAGTGCCAAACAACATTCTAACCATAGAGAGGCACACATGTTACAGTACCCTACAAAAAAAGATTATTAACCTAATAATAGTTTATTGTGATTATATTCCATAATTATCTTCTAAAAGATATCACAGGGACTGACTCCAAAGTTTTCCTTTCTCTAGCTGATTTGGAATGCCTTATAGAGAGCATTATAAAGCTCTCTAGCAATTCAGCAGTCCAGTGTTTCCCTGCAATGGGCTAGCACAAACCCCACTGTGAAGTTGACCATCATTAAACACATTGTAGTCAAAGTTGGGGGCAGTATTCCGATGTGTTTGGATCCAACAGGACAATAAAGACATGTGTTAGATTCCAGGAGGAGAGGAAACCAACAGGTTTCATGCATCGAGAACCTAACTTTGGCCTCATCTTAGCTGGAGGGTTTGGATCACCCTTTCCCCACCTGTCTGCTTTCCCATTATGTATTCCCATAATAGCTAAATTAGGAATTCTTCACCTATTTCCATGGGTCTCAGACTTCAGTGTGCATTGGAATGACCCAGAGGGCTTGTGGAAACACAGATTGCTGGGCCTCACGCCCAAATTTCTTATTCAGTAGGTCCAGCATGAGGCCCTGGAATTCACGATTCCGTCAGTTTCCCAGGTAAGGTGACACTGCTGGTGAGGGGAACACACTTAGAGAACCAGTTACCTAGCCTAACAAACAGCTACTTGGAAAATATACTTTTTTCAGGGCTGCCTTGCTCTTTAAAAGAACTCTGACAGCAGTCGAGCCTTCCGGATAAAGTCCAATGCACACAGCTTGGGAAGTTTCTAGAGGGTGGACCTTCTGAGAGGCACCGAGTCAGGAGCTGATCAGTTGCAGCTGCTCTGGTGAAATGTCCTATAATCAGCGGCTGCTTGTCTCCGCAGACCTCCCTTAGCACAAAGGGTTCCCAGCCCAGCTGCCTGCTCCCAGCTTCCTGGAGCAGATCTGCAGCTGGCCCCACTTCCCTCTGCACAGGGGACCCGCGGGTGTGGTGAGGACCTGAGCGGGGCCTCCCCGGGGGGACTTCCTCCCTACTTCCTCCCGCCTCCTGACATCAGCGCTTCTCACCAGGGAAACCAGACTGCACTGTCTTGAGGGCAAGTGCCGGAGGTTTATTGTCACGGCAACTGATCCTCTATCCTCAGAAGGGTAGAAGACCCCTGGGGTGTGATTTGATGGGCTCTCCCTAAAGCATCTCCCTAAATGACTATGTCACCACTAGGAACTCTTTCTTTTGAATTATGCACTTTTCCACCCATGAGTCCCAGCCTATAAGGCAAACGGTTCTCCTGAAGGAAGACTGTGAATTCCTTATCAAATGGAGCCTGGGACCAGCCTCGGAGGAGAGATCGCCAGATCTCACCCACGAAGGGATGCTGACAAGAGCAACTTTGCCTCCCATACTATTGTAGCGAAGTCCTGCTGAGAGGGGCTTGCTGAGGGTGGGGAGGGAAGTGACTGGGGCCACAACAGAGGTTAGAACCAGTAGCTTTCCCTACACATGGTGATGTTTTTAAAATCTCATGCTCAAAAGCTGAAGACTAAAGATGGTCACAAAACACCTCACCAGTCTGCCCGTCATGAAACTACAGAGAAATGAAGAAATGTCCTTTGAGATCGGACTCCTACTTTACAGCACATTTTGTTGATGTTTCAGGACAAATTCACCTTCACGGTTCATATTTTATTTTATATTTTATTTTGCGATCATCTATTTTAACATCTTGAGTGGGGTTTCACATAAAAGACCTAGAGCCAGGATGTTTGGGAAATTAACAGATGATATTTAGCAAACACTTTGACGGGTCATAAAGAAACATCTGCAGCGAGTCTGAGACTGGGAGTAGTGTGT
Source organism: Zalophus californianus (assembly GCF_009762305.2). Lineage (NCBI taxonomy): Eukaryota > Metazoa > Chordata > Mammalia > Carnivora > Otariidae > Zalophus > Zalophus californianus. Next base: position 139,346,202 of record NC_045597.1, on the reverse strand, counting down.
TGGGGGAAGGAGGCCCCTCTCCAGCAGCTGCACTGGGTTACAAGGTTGAGCTGAGCTAAGGGTTCTCTGAGCGGAGCTAAGGGTCCCGAGCGGATGGCCGTGCGATTCAACGAGTCCCCAGCAGGGGGCACCCTGTTGCAGTAAACTCTCTCCTTTTTATAGTTTTGCTCGGGTCTGCAGACCTTACACATAATTGGCGTTTTGATTTCTCTAACCCTCTGCTTCAGCCTTCAAAGCAAACACTCCTTTCTAGGAAGCTTTCCTCCCACATCGTATGAAAATGGACATTTTGATGGGAGGTGGCTCTTGTGGAGAGAATTAAAAGCAAAATCTGAAGAAGGAAGACAAGTCGATGAAATTAAATAGATTAGAAGGTTGAATACATACTCACAACAAGTTTAAAGCTGGTCCTGCCTGCCTTTCATGACTGACCCAAACAGCACAAGGAATTCCTAGATGGCCTCATAAAAATCTGAGTCAGTGGTGCACATCAATATAAAAGGGCCTCCTGGTATTTCATTTCTCAAGGGTCAACTGTATTATTCGACAGCCTCTGTCTGTGCAGAAAACACCCCGTGTTCTTCTGGCAGTGCATAAACAATCACAATAAATAATCCACTCATTAGCCAAAACAATCAGCGCTGTTTTAGACAATCCTAAAACGTCTTGGAAGCAAATAATTCAGAAGTAGACCACGGCCTTCTCTCAAAACCAGGCTCCAGTGTTGCCAGCTATTACTATTTAAGCATTTTAAATGAACTTTTTGTCCTTTGAATAAATAATAATTTATCTGTTTTGAATATGTAAATGACTAATTTTGAATAAAATTAGGCAATTTAATTCATTACACTCACACTTCACAGCTCTGTAGACACATTCGGGCAAAATTCTCATTTTAAACTTGTGAATTTTATAATGTAATAGATTTTTTTTTTCATTTTTCTTTTAAATCTTTTCTTCCTGGAGATTTTGCCAAGGAAGGTGTCCTGACTCACCCTGGCTCTTTTCTCAGTCACATTTTAAAAGCCAATTCATTCTAGAAATGCTAACTCATTTGAGCCTCTTGAGGTAGCTGTCACAGAGGGGTAAACTGAGGCACGGAGAAATTCATGACTTGCTAGAATAAACAGAAGTGGCAAGTAGCCCAGGCAGGATGTGAACCCAAGAGGTCTGCAGCCAAAGACTTAGCTATCACACTTTGTTATCTCTCAACAATGAAGAATCCTCAGTTGTATACACATTCAGCTAGTAAATGGCTCTTTTAATTTAAGTGTGATAACCTAGGTAAGGTATCTAGTCCAATCCCTGGCTCACAGTAGATGCTTGACAAAAATTGGGGGTACGGGAGGAGGGCAGATGTGTGGATGTATGTTGGCCCTCTGTACTCATGTAGTGAAGCGGTTGATAGCACTGGCTTAAACAGAACTAGGGTGTTTCCAGCTCTTTCCATCACTATCTGTGTGGCCTTTTCCAACCAGCTTTGTCACACTAAGTTCAGTCTCCCCATCTGGGGATGTTACTAGAGTCTGCCTCACAGAGCTGAGGTCAAGGTGAAGGAAATCATGCATGTGTGGACTTAGCCCAGAGCCTGGCACAGGATAACAGGTTGCAGTTCTTTCCATTTTCCTTAGACTCGGTTTCACGTAAGGATTTAATCAGTGTTTAGTATCCTATAAGGTAAATATTTACTGAAATTTTCCCTCAAATAAGGCCATTCAAGAAGCAAGTTCAAGCCTTTCTAGAGAGATATGGAAGTATTTGCTAATCAATATTGATCAAGGGTTTTGAAAGGAAAAAAGATGAAGAGCACTATTAGAAAGTCAGTTATGGACTGAAATTTGGCCAGGTTTACAGAGCTTCAAGCCCAATACTTCTCCTCGGTAGCCAGTACTTTATGCAAGAGAAAGCTGGAAACCCTGCCCTTGACAGAGGGCAAGGAAGGATAAAGAAATGAGAGAGGAGGGGCGCCTGGGTGGCTCAGTCAGTTAAGTGTCTGCCTTCCCCTCAGGTCATGGTCCCAGGGTCCTGGGATCGAGCCCCGTATTGGGCTCCCTGCTCAGTGGGAAGCCTGCTTCTCCCTCTCCCTCTCCCTCTGCCACTCCCCCTGCTTGTGCGCGCTCTCTCTCTCTCTCTGTGTCAAATAAATAAAGAAAAAGTAAAATCTTGAAAAAAAAAAGAAATGAGAGAGGAGAAGCTCGGACAGGGCCGCAGAGCTGGTAGGCCTTCCCTGCTCCTTCCCTCTCCTTGCTCCGTCTCAGGCTATAACTGCTCCTCATTTTGTCCCACTCCCCCTGGCTAGACTCTCCCTCACCAGACCTCCTCCTGGAGCAGCTGTTGGGTGGTGAAAGGGCATCACGAGCTGCCTTTGCTGCCTAGAGGCTGTGACAGGGGCCAGGTGGCCTCAGCGAGTGACCAGGGGAGTTCAAGGCCTGTGGTGAAGGGAAAGTCATTTTCCTCGAACCTCCATGGATGTGTAAGGGCCACGGGCATCTTTGCTGAATGGTTGTCTTTGCTATAAGGAAAGGGAAACAATATTCAATCCTCAAAGTTGTATTTTAGACCATTGCAGGAACCATGATGGACGACTCAACATCAGTCTAGGGTAGTATTTTCCCAGTGGTCACATGCCTTGCTGGGAAGCAGCATGTGCACAATGTCTTCCTGGGGTTCTCATGGACCCATAGGCAATTTTTAAGATGGCATTTTAACGTCACTATTCTCTGTGCCATTCTTTATGACTTCCTTCTCCCCCATACAGGACTTGTCACTGATGAGGATCATATAATTCTAAAATACATGAAGGACAGGAAGGACTACCAGAGACCCTGGTGCTGGTGGGAGTTAGAAATAGTGAAAAACACTATTGTGATACGTGTCCCTACATTTGTACGTCCCAGGGGCCCCCCAAAGGACAGATGGGGAATTTTTATCAAAAATGGGAAGAACTATGGGGCGCCTGGGTGGTTCAGTCGGTTAAGTATCTGCCTTTGGCTCAGATCATGATCCTGGGGTCCTGAGATCGAGCCCACGTTGGGCTTGAGCCCCACATTGGGCTCCTGCTTCTCCCTCTGCCCCTCCCCCTGCTTGTACCCCCCCACCTCTCTCAAATAAATAAATAAAATCTTTTTTTTTAAATGGTAAGAAATAAATCCCAAAGAGATTTCACTCTACAATTCATTTGTTCTTCACATTTTTTTTTTTTTTTGAGCTCCCATTATGTGCCCAGCACTTGGCCAGGAGCTACAAAGAGGCATGAGGCACAGTTTCTGCCTTCAGTGAACCTGTGGTCTGGTGGGAGGGAAGGTGAAGGAGACCAGCCTTCCACAGTGTGAAGAGCACAATAACAGAAGCACATCAAGGTGCTATGCACACCACGGTGGGGCTCGGAGAGGGGCAACTAAGCTAGCTGAAGGTGCCCACAGAGAAAGCTCTGTAAGGCACGTGACCCTCAGCAAACCCAGCGGACCTAGAGTAGGAAAGGGAGGGGACGGTTCTAGATAAGCATCAGGAACTCACTGAAGCATAAAAGCACTCAGGGCCATTGGAAACTGCAAGGAGTGAAGTTCCTTTGTAGACAGACCATGACGGATGCCTCTAGAAAGGTTGGCAAGGCCAGATGGGCCATGCTAAAGAACGAGTGTTTTTTAGCCTCCAGGCAGAGGGAAACGACTAAGGTGTAAATCTGAGAGTGATATAATCAGACTTGAATCTTGGAAAAATCACTGCAGTAGAGGTCTAGAAGTTCATTTTCAAGGGTGGGTCTGAGATAGGAAACCTGTTCCCTGGGCTCTCCCTACAAATCCTTTCCAGAAGTGAGTCCCCACTGTATATGAAGCAGGAGTCCCGACAGTCCAAACCAGAAGAAGCCCGTGCCTACAACCCTGACCCCTCTTACCTGGAGGCGATTAAGCAGGGCCACAAATTCTTTGTGCTCCTCCCATTAAGAAGGAAAGTCTTTTCCCCACCCTTGAATCAGGGCCAGACTTGTGATTCCCTTTGACCAAAAGAATACGGCAGAAGTGGCATAGTGAGACTTCCAAGCCCAGGCCTCAAGAAATCTTACAGCTTTCACTTTCACCTGCTTGGATAACCACTATCACCTCATAAGAAAGCCCAGAACAGCCTCCTTGAGGACGACAGATCCAGTGGAGAGGAGCCCAAACGTCAAGCCGTTCAACAATTCACTCACGAATGAATGAGGCCATCCCCAACCAGCCAGCCTCCCACCAACCCACCAGCCTGTGGCAGCCACAGAGGTGGTCTCAGGTAAGACAAGCAAGGGAACCATCCAGGTGAAGGCAGCACCAATTACAAAATCAAGGGCGAATTCATGGCTATTGTTGTTCATTACTGTGAGGGCAGTGAGTTACACAGCAATAGGTCACCAGGCCCCCTCTGTTCTGCAATGCCTGGACACTGGCACGGCACCCAGAAGCTGTCCAGAGCTTCACCGGAATGAATCCTGTCTGGGGGGAAATACACTCCCCATACCTTGTGGAGACGGGCTTCTGCTAGCATTGTCTTGGTACCCTCCCCTCCAGAGGGCCAATTAGGGTGACTGATTTTCTCTAACTTATATCTAACTATAAATGCACTGCCCTGATTGATGAGACATCGATATTAATTAATAATTCATAGTAGGGTCAGACTTTTTCACATGTAATCACTTTAAATCTCAAGAAATGCTCCTGTTAGATAGCTGGGAAAGCAGCATTTCCTTTAAATCCTTACCTTAAAAAAAAAAAAAAGTTACCTTTAGTCCCTCAGAGTTTTGGGCAAGTGTGTGGAAAAAGCCTATGTTGGCTAGAAATGCCATTTTTCTCCTCAGGGCAGGATGCCCCCTCCTGCAGAAACTAGCTTTCATGTGAACAGTGGGGACAGACAAGAAGACTAAATGACTGGGTAGTCACAGCCCCTCTGGTCCCATATGGTGGGGCGTGGGGGAGGGGCACTGAACTAGGCACTTGAAACCAAGCTGATGTTATGAAATTCGCGGCATCTAAATTCCTGCATGCACATCAAAAGGGAAAGAGCCTTGTTGCCACACACTTGAACTCATTTTGAACTTGCAGGAATTCTCTGTAGCATACTACCATGCCTCATCTTTGTTCCATAAATCTAAAGTTAAGTTTCTATCTCTTTGCTGTCACCACATCATACCAAAACAGCTAGACAGATTTTTTTTTTTTTTTTTTTTTACCAAATTTAGAGGATATGTTTGGGATGTCCTGACTTGAAAAAAATAAGCCCTGGGATTTGCAAGCATGAAAATCACTCCGGGAGGCCCCAAGGGCAGGTAGAAATGAGACATGAAAGACACTCGCAGCTACCAGTCAGAGACACGGCAAAGCGTTACACCGCTAGGCCCAGAGAAAACGAAACTGGGCTTCAAACGTGCGCCCAAACTCAGCCCATGAAGGGCTCTCGTGGCACGCATCCATTCTCACTGGAGCTGTTTCTCATGAAGCCACATTTGTAATGTGCTCCAGCATGAGCAGCAGCAGGGATTTCTTTATTTAGCAAGGGTTAAGGATCGTTCCCAGCAATGCAGGGGGAGGCCCATGAGGATCATAAATAGCTATGGGCGGTGCCCTTTGGAGATGCACCCTTTGGAAACAAAGACGTATTTGAAGCTGAGTTTAAACCTGACTAAGAGATGCCCTCTTACGTTCTTTCTGGTAAGACTTCTCCTCCCAAGGAGGGGAGTTCAGAGCTCACCCTGTGAATAAGCGCAAGTGATCCAGTAGAAACAGTTCTTTTTTTTTTTTTAAGACCTATTCATTTATTTATGACAGAGACAGAGAGAGAGAGAGAGAGAGAGAGAGAGAGTTTGTGGGGGGTGAGCAGAGGGAGAGGGACTCCTAGGCAGACCCCATGCTGAGCACGGAGCCCTATGCAGGCCTCGATCTCATAACCCTGAGATCACAACCTGAGCTGAAACCAAGAGTCCGATGCTCAACTGACTGAGCCACATCAGCTGCCCTGAAACAGTTCTAGTAGAGTTTTGGAATACCTGCTGTTGAGCCTTCGAAAACCACTTGCATGTCTGCATTGTGGTATGAAGTAAAGTTGTCTGTGTGTTTCCATATATGTTTGCAGAGGCATTTAATAAACAGTAGTTGGATGAGTGAATGAATGAATGAATGAATGTTGTCTGAGGAGCTGTGAAAAGTGGACGAGTGAAACGAAGCATCTAACAGAACCCTTCACAGAAAGCCAAACCTTGTTAGCTAGGCTTAAAACTGAATGGCATTGTCAGTTCTTTTTCTTTTTTTTTTTTAAGATTTTTTTAATTTATCTGCGAGAGAGAGAATGAGAGACAGAGACCATGAGGGGGAGGAGGGTCAGAGGGAGAAGCAGACTCCCCGCCGAGCAGGGAGCCTGATGTGGGACTCGATCCTGGACTCCAGGACCATGACCAGAGCCGAAGGCAGTCGCTTAACCAACTGAGCCACCCAGGCGCCCCTGTCAGTTCTTTTTCTTAATAGAGTGTTGAGATTTTTCAACTATATTTGAAGGATCTAAAATATAAAACTGTGGCTTTAAAAGGCCAGGACTACAGTGTTTCCATAATACTTTCCATAAGAACAGTTTACCTCATGGTTAAAATTGGCACTGCCACTGTTCCTGCAAAGAATTGACAAACCAGTTCAATACACCTCATTTAGAGCCCTTATGGGGCATTTCATCAAAGATCTGGTTATGAATGTCTCCAAAGAAAGGATCAATGAGGTTTTTATTAGGGTTGGGAGGGATTTCTTTGGGGGGGGGGGGAAATCTCTATAAAATGAAGGCAACTGGACTAAAGCATGACCCAGACAAAGGACATATTCCATTTTATTCTATTGACGGTAAATATAATTTTTATGTTTACAATAGCATATTCCCACGTATATTATCCATGTAATTGTTTATGTTTCAAAATTCACTCGATGGCAGTTTTACAAACGGCATAGATAGACGATTCTCAGGAGTTAGTGCTTGGAGACTGCCTTAAAGAGAAAACTGCCTTATAATTAGCCCGTTTGGTACATTAGCAATAGAGCACCCCTTGGAGGGTAAAAACAAGCCTGCAGCTCATCAAACCCCTGTCTCTCCGAAGAGTGTTAGAGGGAGGTTCTGGGGGCTCCTACGTTGCTACAGATGGATCAAGGTTCCCCTGCACTGTGGTCTTAATTAAAGATCCTGTGAAACATGGTATATTTAATCATTTCTTCATGTATCTTCTTTACACAAAATGAATTAATTTAGCCTTAGTGTGGTTCTATTTAGTTCCAGATAGTTTTATAATTTGATAAGAAAAAACGTTTCTAACTGGCTTTTTAATATTTTTCTTCAGTTTGTACCTGCCAAGCCAGTAATTTGAAGGAAGCTGAATAAAATCTCCAAAAGTGTTCTGTTTTATTCTATCTCCCTAGTTTTGTTCAGCCTTATTAGTACACCCTTACACTTTTTGTCCTTTATACAAATCTCAGAAACATGTAACAAAAGCACGTCAGAAAAGCAAACACTGCTTTCCTGTAGGTATCCGTCAACGTTCTTTGGATGCAAGGCAAAGAACCAGACTCTGGCTAATCGAAGTCAAGAAACAGGTGGCGGGAAGGGTACTGGCACAGCTTCGGTTGAGGAAGAGCTGAATAGTGGGTCTCAGGCTGGGCCAGTGGGGTCCCCATCAGAGCCCCCGGCTGGGCTCCACGGACCCTCCGTCTCTCAGGATAGGGAATGTGATTGGCCCAGCTGGATCTAGACTGCCTCCCCTGCGCCAATCAGATGCGCTCAGGGGCTTTGGAGGAACGCACAGACAGGTGGCTCCGCAGGCCGCCCTTCCTTATGCTGACTGCACTCTGGGCTTGTATGTGGTAAGTACCTCCTAAGTGGCTTTGGTTGTGTTTTATATGGCAATGGTGAGTGCTTGTACTTTTTTAGAAGAGACTCCACAACAACAACAACACCTGATGTTTCTGCAGAGTTTTACAGTTTCAAAACGCTCGGCATACATTACTATTAATCATACATTTTTATTAATTGTAAAAAGCTATCATTCACTGAACACTTACTAACTTTCTGATGGTAAATTACCACTAGCACAGTGTGCTAACACTGTGCTAGGGGAGTGCTAAGTGCTTTGCCTAGATTATCTCTAATCCTCACCAGAACAAAACAAAAAACCAAAACCAGTAGGTTTGTATTATTATCAAATTTGTCAGATCATTTCTGGAATAAGACAGGATATAAATGAAGTAAAATAATAAATAAAAAACTAAAGTGATATCTCACACATGGACTTACTTGACCTTACCAAGACCCTGATGAAATCATAACTATTCACAGTACACAGACAAGGATGCCAAGGCCCACAAAGAGTTCCTGCCCCATACCTGTAAACCTATAAATGGTAGAATTCTCTCCTCCTAACTGCCTGTCCGGTGCTCTTTACCATATTAGGCCAATAGAACTTGAGTGAATCTATTGATAAGGATATTTCTAGAACTTTGCCTATTTTAGTCCAACTAGGTTTTAGTTCATAGGATCAGGAGTAACTACACAGATAAGTCCTTGCTGAGCTGGGTTTATATTTTAGTTTCTTTAACAGAGAAGACAGGGAAATGAATGAATTGCAGTATAATCTAAATTGCCATAATTAAGAGACTCAAAAGTTATGTGACTTAATTTCTCTCAATCTTAGGAGTCTGGAAGGCCAGGAAAGGCAGGGTAGTACTACTCTCCCTCACATGTGCCTTCTGGTAATCACCATTCCCAGCAAGTGAGAAAGAGGAAAGTTTGGGGCAAGCAGCTTAGGTTTTAAGACCCAGAATCGGTACCTTCTCGCTTTGGCTTAGCTCCTATCGGCCCAAATTTAGCTATATGGCCGTACCTACTGCAAAGGAATATGGGAAATGTACTTTCTAACTGAGGGGACAAGCGCCCTCTTACTGAAGGTGGGGAGGGGAAGTGGAAAACAGGGGGAAATTAGCCATTTCTGACACAAGGAATATTTTTACATGTTCTTTTTTTAAGCAATCAGAATTTGAAAAAATAGCTACTCCTAATCAGGTTTTCTGGGACCTGAAGCTTATACAATCTGGAGGAAGTGGTGTGTGGAGATCTTTTTCAAGAAAAATAATACAAAAATATTGAACTTTTGGAACTGTTACAAACAGATGATCTTAGGAACACATTGCTCGCCCCTCCAGGGGCCCTGCCTCATCAGGATGTATACAAGTGAAAAGCCGAGAAACTTAAGCCTCGTCAGCTTCCGGGTAAACCAGTGTATCCCTGTAACAGCTGATTTCTCAAAGCCTTGTTCTTGCAAACTTACGAACACATACATGCTGTGACTTGGTATCTGAAGAAAATGGCTGAGTCAATGACCAGAGACAGTCGGTGTGATTTTTTTTCTAGTAGCCAGTGGCCCAGCTGGTGGTTGAGAGGCCGTTAGTGAGCTATTCTGACCAGTTAGTCCATTGGCCATAGATAAACATGGCCAGAGCAATGACTCGTAAAAAGCAAATGGTGATGTTGGTTTTGTTTAAGCTGAACTGGAAGAGCCGGATCCCATTTCTGACCATCCCGACCAGCACTGTGGCCTCGCCAGGAGGTTGAGAAGGTATTCTCTGCCAGCCTCATGTCCCAAGTCTGTAGAATAAGGGGCAGAGCTGGATTCTGCTCAGGCCTCCTACACTGTAGGGAAGATTCTGGTGGAATCTTCGTGAAATATACTCTGACCTGCTTCACCTCATGGGCCTGAGCTCAAAGGAAAATGATCAATCATTACAATGGTCACTTAACCATTTGCCTAAAGTAAATCACAAAGCATGACACACACAGTTTTACTAAAAATATACCTTGAATGGGGAAGAGAAAGCTGGTATTGGTGTCCACCCACCCTGGAATGCACGCTTCCTCCGTAGGTATTTCCAAACATGCACGGTTCTCCTCAGCACGGCTCAAATGCTCATTCATTCATTCATTCATTCATTCCAGGAACATTCATTTCCTGCTTGCTCCATGCAGGTAGGCCCAAGGATACAGAAAGGGATAAGGGGAGGGAGCACGCATGCGCACGCACACCCGCACACCCACACCCACACACGCAGTAGAGGGTGAGAAGGGCTGTGCCAGAGTTACGTGTGGAGCCCCTGGGGACACACACCTAATCCTTAACTGGGAGGGGATAGTGGTGCCACGTCAAGAGAGGATGGAGGGATGTTTAATATTGGTCAGTCACCACGGAGATGATTTTTCTCCTTGGTTCACTAGGCTGGAACAACCTCTCCCTTTCCAGAATACGGGGTACCCAGGCACTCGGCATCAGCCTCATCTTTCGCACTGTAATATACATGGTGAGGGAGGTAGGATGGACTATGAGCAGGTATGAATGTGCAAAGGACACTGATACTGATTAAGCAGCTGTTTTAAGTTAGGCAGTTTATATATTGTTTTATTTAAGTCATATTTTTAAAAATTTGATAAGGAAGATAATAATGATAATATCCCTATATTGCAGATAAGAAAACTGAGGCCAAAAATAAATAAATAAAGGGGCGCTTGGGTGGCTCAGTCAGTTAAGCATCTGACTTGGGCTCAGGTCATGATCTCAGGGTGATGACCTCAGGGTCATGAGATCGAGCCCCATATCAGGCTCTGCGCTCAGTGGAGAGTCTGCTTGTCCCTCTCCCTTTCCCTCTACCCCTCCCCGCCACTCATGCACTCACTCTTTCTCTCTCTCAAATAAATAAAATCTTTAAAAAAGAAATAAATAAGTAAATAAGGAAGTAAGCTTAAGGAGTTTGTCCAGGCTCACATACCAGTACTGGTGGAGTGAGTTGGGGATTTGAACCTAGTTGTCTCTGACCACAAAGCCAATATACTTCCTAGATACCAGACTTACTCATTTTTCCTATACTTCACAGTACATAAAACACTTGATTACTGTTAGTAAATAGTCTCACTGGGTCTTTCTTCTTGGGCCTTCTTTAGATTAATAACAAGGAAACCTGCCACAGCCTGGTTTCTCCTGGTATAGACATCTGTTAGTTCAAGATAAACGTGTGGAAAACTACCTTAGCAAAAGCCATTAAATAATGATTAAATGACATAAAATAATAAATAAAATGACACTTAAATAATGACATCTAAAGGAGAATTTTGGCAATTAAACACTCTAGAGTATTATGTCAATATATTGCAATACCAAGCCTGCTGGTAAACCTGTCCTCTGCACTTCAGTTCTTAAGAAAAAAAAACAAATTAAAAAAAAAAAGGAGAAGAAGAAGAAGAAGAAGAAAAACCCAGGGCCATGATTGTTGGAAGTTTTTTTTTTTTTTTTTTGCCCCACATAAACTGATTTCTGTGTTGACTGGCAGCTATGTGATTTAGTTTGGCTAGTTGCAGTCATACCAAAGCAAATTTTCTTTTACCAAACCCTATTATATATCTTATTACTGGGGCATGGGAAAACATTACCTAGCATTTCTTATTTAGTGTTCTTAGAAAAGAATCATCTCTCTCCCCTTCTAAGCAAAAGAAACTAGATATGTTTTTTAGTTAGTTTTAATATTCCAGCCACTAAGTTCCATGTGCTATTATGGAAATAATATATATTATTGAAAATTAAAAAAAAAAAACTAGCCATAATCCACACAATATATACTGTTCTCAGCACTGATGTTAGACTAGCACAACTCTGAGCTGATTTGGGATTTTTGCGTCTATGCACAAAAACCCAGCGGTTCTGCCTTCTGATGCTCTTTTGAAACTCTTCTTAGCCAACTTTGCATTGCCTATTTGAAAGAACTTAGTGTAATAGTCAGATATTTATTGAAATCCCCAACTCATTTTAAAAATAAAAACCCTTTGCACTCTCTAAGATTCAAGATCCTTCAAATGATACAACAGAAAACTAATGTCGAATGATAGAAACTATTCTCAAAAAATAGTAATATCCATGCGGAGATGTGGGTCCCGGGTAGCAGGCCAGCGATAGCAGCATGAATTGAGGCAGCTGGCTGGGAAGAGAGAACAGCTAACCAGTAATAATTGGGGCAAAGAAACAGGTGGTAATTTCCTATTATTTGTTTCAATGTAAGTAGAGCCTTTTTACTACAATTCTCATATACCTTAATCCTTGCCCAGATTTCCTGAAGAATAGAATCTGCCGTTTTTGTTTTTTCCAGACAGGGACATTTTTATTTACCTTCTTTAATGAACTTGAGAATCGTAGAGTTCATGTAGCTCTGTAAACCAACTTCACAGTTGAAAACATTGAGACAGTGGGGCACCAGCGTGGCTCAGTCGGTTAAGCAACTGACTCTTGGTTTTCACTCAGGTCATGATCTCAGGGTTGTGAGATCGAGCCCCGAGTGGAGTCCTGCATTGGGTTCCTAACTCAGCAGACAATCTGCTGGAGATTTTCCCCCCTCTGCCCCTCCCTCTGCTCACGCCCCCTCTCTCTCTGTCTCTTCCCCCACTCTCTCAAATAATAAACAAATCTTAAGAGAGAAAGGAAGGAAGGAAGGAAGGAAGGAGGAAGGAAGGAAGGAAGGAAGGAGGAAGGAAGGAAGGAAGAAGGAAGGAAGAAAGAAAGAAAGAAAGAAAGCAAAGAAAGAAGAAAGAAAGAAAGAAAAGAAGAAAGAAAGAAAGAAAGAAAAGAAAGAAAGAAAGAAAGAAAGGAAGGAAGGAAGGAAGGAAGGAAGGAAGGAAGGAAGGAAGGAAGGAAGGAAGGAAGGAAGGAAGAGAAGGAAGGAAGGAAGGAGGAAGGAAGGAGAAAGAAGAAAGAAAAGAAAGAAAGAAAGAAAAAAGAAAAGAAAGGAAACCTTGAGGCAGAGAGAAGCAAAGTGATATGCTCAAGTTCACAACCCCTTTGGAAAAGCCAGGATGAGAAGCCAGTCCTCTACACCAGGTTTCCCACCCTCGGCACTATGAATATTTCAGACTAGATAATTCTTCATTGTAGGGGCTTTGTTGTGTCTCGTTATCTATTGCGCAATATTACTCTCCTCTGAGCCTATTACTCAGTAGGAACGGATTCCAAGCTCTATTTCTCTTTATAGTATCAATGTGTGTGCCTTGTAGGATAATTATCAGCACATCTGACGTCTTCCCACTTGATGCCAATAGCACCAATCTCCCAATTGTGACAACTAAAAATATCTCCAGGCTTTGCCAAATGGCCCCCTGGGGGCCAAAATCGCTCTAGTTGAGATCCCACTTCTCTAGACCTACCTTGATTTGCCTAATGATTCCTCAGCCAAATCCAGTCCCAGATATGCCCAGGCCTTGCTTTAGGAGTGCTCATTTGTGAGAAGACCACACTCTTTTCCTGGGAGGAATTGTGGTGAGATAGAAAGAGCACATAGAAGGGAGCACCTGCCGGAGTTAGGTTTAAATTCAGGTTTTGCCACTCACTATATTTTTAATTTCGTTGACCCCCATTTCCTCAATTGTAAATGGGAATGACAATGCTACATCCAAGGTTAAGTATTAAATAAGAGTCTGTGAACACCATGACTCATTGCCTGTCACCCAAGAAAAGCACGATGATGTTAATTCCCTCCTATTTTGATCCTTCCCACTAATCATGGTACCAAAACCACTAGAAAAGAGGAAGCATTTAACCAATGGAAATATGGTGGTGCTACAGTACAGATCCTGAAGACTCAGAGTTTGAAAAAGCTGGTCTATATTGGAAAACCTTAGGTCCAAGCTTTGCCAAGAAATCTCAGGCCTCCCCAGAGAACAGTCTACCTGAATTCTAGCCTGTTGGTGAAACTAAACCAAGAGAAGGACAACCAAGTAGCTAGGATCCAGCCAGGAGTCCCAGGACAGAAACACACAGGCAGGTAAGACTCAGGCCGTGGAGTCCGAGGCCTAGTACATGAGATCTGGATGAGCTTGTCAAGGGTGGGGATGAGGTTGAGGATCAAGGGACTTCCTTCATGTTATAGAGATCTTATTTCTCAGAAAAAATCTTTCCAAAACAGAAGTCTCTTCCTTTTGGAAGGCTGGTGGCAGTGTTACAACTTTAAAATATTTTGAAAGCATGACTACCAATTATTTTCTATGGAAAAATATCTGGAAAACTTTACTGCACATGGCAAGGCAACACGATTCTCAAAACACCTCTTTTAAAGCAGGATTAATGCTTGGTTAAAACTTACAGTTCTTAAGATTTTATTTTGCCCATGATGCCTTATTAACTATTGGACAATGTTCACCTCATTCTGGGTCTATTATTTATGAATGAACTGATTCCATGCTCTGAACTATATTATGAATGAACTGATTCCAAGCTCTGAACTATCTCTATTCTACTTCTCTTTATAGTATCAATTAAAGACTTGTGAATAATGAAAAACAGAAATCAATAATTTAAGTTTAAAATTTTTATTTCCAATCCCTCCTTATTGCTTTTAAATTTTAGTCTTCTATTTCAATAGAATTAAAATGTTATGTACTTGATACATATTGCAGCTTTATCTGTAACAGTATCACCACCATTACCACCCATAACAAAAACTTGGAAACAACCTAAATGTTTGTGTATTGAATTGTATCCCCTACCCCCCCAAGAGATGTTAAAGTCCTAAACCCTGGTACCACAGAATATGACTTTATTTAGAAACAGGGTCTCTTCAGATGTAGTCAAGTTAAGATGAAGCCTCTAGGGTGGACCTTAATCCAATATGACTGCTTCCTTTTTAACGGGGGGAAATTTGGACCCAAGCACAGACAATGCACAGAGAGAAGCCTATGTGAAGAGACAGAGGGAGAAGGCCACATGAAGATGAGGGATATGAATGAGGTCTCTAAGCCAAGGAATGCCAAAGATTGCCAGCAAACCACCAGAAGCTAGGGAGGGGTAAGGAAGGATTCCCCTACAGGTTTCAGACACACTTGCAGGTAAGACTCAGGCCTTGGGTCAGAGGCCTCGTGAATGAGACCTGGGTGATGTTCATCAAGGATGGGGAGGAGGTCGGGGACCAATGGACTCCCCCCATATTATGGAGCTCTTATTTCTGAAGGGAGGAGGGTTTTGCCCCCCCCCCCCCCCATCTTTGGACTCTGAGAGGAGGTTGGCCCACACCAAACCAGAAGCTGCCACCTTATATCAACTCTGGAGTATGGTGTTGGTAGTGAAAGGAGGGCTTTCCTGGGTCACCCTGGAGTCTACAGGGCTTGGAAAGGACCCAGAAGTTCTCACATGCCCCTGAAGCAGACACAGATGGTGGTAGCAGCTGAGAACCAGCCCGGGGCCCACCAGGGTGAAAAATAAAATGGAAGGACTAGTCCAGGGGCCAGAAGTAGCATGTGGCACAGACTCAAGGAACCCGCAGTGCCATGAGAGTCCAGGTGAGGGACTCCACGTTCCTAGGGGGCGGACCTCCAGCCTCGGCCACACAGACGGAAGGCTATACCAGCAACGGGCCTCCGCCTCCGCTGCCGGCCAACACTCACTGAAATCCATCCTACCTCGGTGGTCACCTTGCCAACAATTTTACCACAGGGACAAATAGAGACCCCAAGGGAAGCGCTAAGGCTGCAAGGATCTACTTCCCCTCCCACCTCATCTTCACATACCACGATCCTTCTGAGACGAGGGTAGGGGCAGACCTGAAGTGGAGCCCATTTTATCTAAAGCTTGCGACAATCTGTAAAGACCATTTAAAGACTGTTTACCACAGGCTAAATTTACCAGTTAGCAAAAATCTACTTTTTAACACTTTTTTCCTGCTCCCAAGACATAAATGAGGCTTTACGAGGAAGATCCAATTGGTCTTAAATAATCAAAAACTTTCTCTTTTTGCCTAAGTATGTTATGAGGAAACGTGTGACCTTACTACATGGGTATATAGACAATGATTAAAAGGAAATACCCCAAATGAAAACAATCTATTTTCTCAGTTTTTTTACATTACTTTTTTTAAAAAGAACATCTTGCCTAGCCCCTGTCTCTGAAGAAGGCTCTACAGCTGCCTCATAATTGCATATTTACAATAATGCTGTCTAAATTTTTGGAAAGTAAACATCTTTCCAGCCAAGGCCTGGTTCCCATATAAAGGCTTCAATAAAGCTGAAGAGGAAGAAAAGTTTTCCTTTTTTAGTCCTCAACTCATCCAGATTTCTGGCCTGACAGAGAATAAAAAAGTGGCCACAGAAACAGAGATGGCTCAGAAAATCTTCACTTCCTTCCTTCCCACTCGCCCACCTGCTGCGAGTCTGCAGATAGCATTTGTGAATAGCGGCCCCTCTCGGCTACGCGGAGCCCTACAGGCCCCGCGATGATGGGGAAAGCCGCCACCCAGGCCCTGCTCCACATCTGTGACCACTTTTCCTTTCACACACTTTCCAGAGCTCACGCGGTATGTCCCAAAAGGAATTCAAACTGAATGTGAAAGAACGGTCTGCATGTTTTTGTTTTCGCACTTCTCTATGATTTAGAAGGAAGGCCCGCTGCCCCATACAGGCTGCCTAGGAACAGGGCCCCTCTCACAACTGGGACTGCCCGAGGCATGTGGTTTGAAGGGTGTGATGACAGCACGGCCTTCCTCCCTGGGAACATCTGCTCCCTCTGTGCATCAGGTACCAGGCATCCCAGCATCAGGGACTCATGCCACTGGTATTCAACATACCTGTCTGCTTGCAAGAATCGCCTTTTAAACACGCATCCACTAACTGGGAGGAGTAACACCTTTGGAGAGTAGCACTCACAAGAATATTCAACTATGGGTAAGGCCTCAAAGGACAGGAGCCAGGCTCAGTCCCCGAACGGAAGCAGAATCACCCAGTAGGTGGGGAAG
This sequence comes from Zalophus californianus, assembly GCF_009762305.2. Taxonomy (NCBI): domain Eukaryota; kingdom Metazoa; phylum Chordata; class Mammalia; order Carnivora; family Otariidae; genus Zalophus; species Zalophus californianus. Next base: position 139,329,403 of record NC_045597.1, on the reverse strand, counting down.
AGTAGGAAAAAAGACATCTAGAGATGATTCCTTCATTCTCGGGAAGTCGTTGCAAGAACAACAGTTAGCATTTTAAATGGCTGGTCTGTGCTTGGCACTTGAATACTATACCTCAGTTAATTTTCATAAAAATTCCTTGGAGGTTAGTATTGTTATCTCCAGTTTATAGACGGTTAAAGTGAGGCTCAGGAAGTTTAAGTAATTGGCTCAGGGTCATGCAAGTTGCGGAACTGTGAGGTGGAACACAAGACTACTGATTCTGAAACCCAGGCTCTCTCCTCTATTTCCTGTGTGTGTGGATATGTGTATGTGTGTGTCCGGGCAGGTGTGCTGACTGTACTGGGAAAGGATAATTGGAAGATATTTGTTAAAGGTACTAAAAAGAATAACTTTGGCCCTTCTAATTTTGAATATTACTAAGTTATCTTAAGAAATAGTAGATATGTCCAAAGATGTAGCTGAAAGGTTTAGCTAGATGGTAAACTAATGTTCAACACTGGGGGATTAATTTAAAAACAGTATCTTAGCCACATACAGTAAAAATGCTATGAACCATTAAAATGAGGCAGAAGGAAATGGAATGAACCTGAAGAGTTCACAGTATGCTACGACATTCGTTTCTTTGTTTTAAGCTTGTGTTCTGGTTACCATTGCATCCATAACAAAGTGCCCCAATTACTCCATTTTTTCTCAAAAACTTGTAGGTCAGCAATTTGAGGTGGGCTCAAGCAGTTCTTGCTTGAGGTCTCCCCAGCAATTGCAGTAGGATGAAAGCTCAGTCCCCTGAAGGCTCACCTGGACTGCATATCCAAGATGGCGGGCAGCTGGGAGGTGAGCTTGGGGGCTGTTGGCTGTAAAGCCCACACATGGCCTCTTCATATGGCTTGGACTCTTTATAGCAAGTTGAACTTCTTGCGTGGTTGCTTGGAGCTCCAGCACAAGTATTAGGAAAAACAAGGCGGAGGTTGAATACGTGTTCTCACCTAGCCTTGGAAGTCAGGTAGAGTCACTTCAGCCCCGTTCTGTTGGTCACAAGCAAGTCACAAGCCTGCTCAGGTGCAAGGCGAGATAACAATGAAAGGAATAGCAAAAAGTTTGCAACCAATTTTTTAAGCTGTCATGGTGTGTCATTGAAGAGTTTTTCTAATATAGTTGCATTTTTGTTAAGTTTCCTAGCATGTTGGCTAGGAAAAGAAGATTATAAGGACATAAAATATTAAGAGTGACTTCCTCTGGAATTGGATGAATTTTATTTTCATCTTCTGGTATCTAAATTTTTATCCCAAATCTCTATAGATTTTGTGATCAGAAACAAATCAAATAAAAATATTTAACTTTTAAAGTTTTAAAGTTTGAAATGAATACTTAAGATTTTCTGGGCAAGATGGCAGAGGAGTAGGAGACCTAAATTTTGTCTGGTCCCACGAATTCAGCTAGATAGGGATCAAACCATTCTGAACACCTACAAACTCAACAGGAGATTGAAGAAAAGAATAGCAGCAACTCTTTTGAACAGAAATGAATACTTACATAATATTTTATCCCCATATTCTTCCCTGGCTAGGAACTTACCCCCACATATCCATCTTCCAAAATCACCACAGAGCAATCTATCACACATAAAACCTTCGGGTACAAATTACACATGAATTCATACATGCTTTCTATCACATTCATGTCAATAAATCTCCTCAATGTCTTAGCCCACTGCTTACCTGCCATGTCTGGCAATTCATAATGAGCCTCAAAACACCATCAGCGCAGGACAGCATCGAGGAAGTGATCATGGCCACGGCCTTCTCATGCAACCCCTTCAGGAAGACTCACAAGGCCCCCTGCCATGCTCTGCTGATGATGGCAATTTTTTGGCAGCTGGTGGTGGGTTTTTTTCTCACAGAAAGTAAAAGGAGATCTCAGATCAATCAGTTATATCTGCTTTTGAGATTGTTACCCTGGGAGGAATAAATGAAAAGATCAGCTCAATTGGCTAAGTCCACCAAAAGTGAGGAATACCGCCTCCGTAGCAAATGGATAGACCGTGAGTGGGACGATCCATTCAGTCAGGCTACTTTCAATGCTAATACCAATTGCTGCAGACAGAAGAAACAGATGTCTTTCCCTTAGTGAGTGGAGGTCTGTACTAGATCAAAATATTCACAAAAATCTCAGAGGCTAGACCATATTAATGACCCTCTCTTTTTCTTTCCTCCTCCCCTGAAAACACTATTAAAAAAAACTAAGGTCACCAGCTGTTGCATGCCATCAAGAACTAAAGAATTTATAGCAAGAGTCCTATTTAATTACAGCTCATGAAACTGATCCTATGGTATTGCAGACCTTATATATAAATATTATTTATATCCCCAACTTTCAGGAAAGCAAGGTCTATTTCACAACCTTGCCAAAGGTCAGGGATCTGCCCCTGATGTTGAACATAAAAGGAGTTGTATAACATAGCTAAACAGATTACGGGCTGGTGTGCAGACATGGTTTTCTTCTCCACACAACCATAGCTCTCCTTTTCTGACAATGGAGAAAGAGCTCCATTCAATACACATCTCCCGACAGCCAAGAAAACCTGTCTGAAGAGTGCATACTTAATTCAGAGGGCCATGGGGAGCCACTGAGGGCTTACCAAGAAAGGAGTAACGTGACCTAAACTACACCTTAGGGGGATTAAAGCTGAAATTAGTAGAAGAGAAAACAAAACTACACAAATTTGAAAACTAGTTCTTTGAAAAGACTAATAAAATAGGTAAATCCCTCCCAAGCTTGATTAAGGAAAAAAGAGCAAAACAGTGAAAATAGGAATGTGAAAAAGGAGGCATAATCACAAGATCTGGAGAGGCTAAAAGGACTATCATAGACTATTACATAAAACTTGTAGTGACACATTTGAAAACCTAAAGAGAACAGACGACTTCCTGGAAAAAATATAATTTTTCATAGTTGATCCAAAAACTAGTAAATGTGAATAGACTATGTACACAAAGAGGTCATGATGGGCAACCTACTGCATGAGTCCAAGAAATCTTTTTGGATTGGAGATTGTCTGGAAGGATAAAGAAAGAGATGAGTGAAGCTAATTCGTACTAATCTGGCCTAATTGAGTGAAAAAAAAATTATGTGATGCAGAAAAAAACAAGGAGGAGGAGCTGAAATTAGGGGAAAGAGAATCAGTCACCTTGGAAACATCATGAGGTATAGCTGAGTGGTAACGTCCGTCCAAGGGGCATAGTACAATGATCACCAAGTATGTATACTCACAGACTAATCAGGATGACGCACTGGAATGCAGGAAGAAAATAGGTTATACTTTTTTAAATCTCTTTTCTTAACTTCTCGATGTTTGTGTCATTTTATAGTGTGTAAAAGATATCAGTGCTGCATTGGAATTGGAACAGCTGTAAAGTATGATTCGATCATCAAGACATCACTTGGATTTCATAATCTCAAACGTTTAGGGCCGATGTGAAGTTGAGGTGCTGCATTCCAGAACTTTAATATGTAGCTTACTTTTTTTCCTTCTTAACAAACCACCAGTAGTTCATTTTTAAACTTTTTTTTTTCGTCAAGAGAATAACATGACTAAATTTTATTTCTTTGTTTGCAAAAGAATCTTTATTAAAACACAGTCTTAACTATGCACATGATGTGGCCAGATCATCTTGAAAATTTTCCTCTTAGTAGGAACTCTTTGTTTTTAACTTTTGGTATGGTCAGAACATAATACTTCCATAATTACTTAATTCTTTATGGTTATTGGGGCTATGATTATAGCTTTTTTGGATGAAATTTATGTTACTCTCCTGTCCAAAGTACCATTATGGTTTCTAAATGGTAATGACATTGGAGAGTTCTGTAATAAGATTCTAGCTCTCTAACTTTTGTTTAAGCTTACGGTTTAGGTTAATCTGGTTTGTGCTGATTACCAAATTACTAGGTAAATGCTGATGTAGTATGTAAAGTTAGCTTCTTGGATACAGACACACCCAGGGCAGCTGTCGATGAGAAATGCAAATTGCTAAATTCCAAACAGAAACAGTGACTTTGCTGCTACAGATCTTCTAAATTGACCCCTTTGGTTCTTGCTTGTTTGTCTCAGTCATAGGGAGTTCTGTAAAAGATGCCCCTTGTTTTCCATCTCCATGGCCTTTTCTGTTGGGAAACATCTAAAGTGTATTAACAATGCATGCTTTTACTTTGTAAATGTGGTGCCAAATCCCTGTTTGCCATTGTTTTTATTGTAGCAATGTTAATTGTAGTAATCCTTAGTCAGTACCTTCTTTTGCCGAAACTATTGCATTTTGGGACTTTTTCCACTTTGTTGTGTGTACAGATTTTAATCTGTTATAGTTGGCAGCAGTATTAAAATGGTGAGTAAAGAGTCAAAAAAAAAAAAAAGATATCAGTGCTGTAGTACAAATATACTGAGTATATACATATGGCAGGGTGAGTGCTCAAAAAAATTTTTAGTAATGTGGGTGAATAACTGAAAACATCTAGGGGTATAGCCATACAGTAGACTTGAACTGCAACAAGAAGCCTAGGAAACAAAACGTCCCAATTGGAGCACGTCAGAAGGCTTGTTTTCGTCAAGAAGAGGCAAATCATGCTTAAGGTGTTTGAACATATTGAAAAGAGATTTGCACAATTTCAGCAAAGTTTGGATTGAATTCAGGGATAAGGACATGGATATTAAATAATAATTTTCCTGGGGGGCGGAGCAAGATGGCGGAGGAGTAGGAGACCTAGATTTCGTCTGGTCTCAGGAATTCAGCTGAGTAGGGATCAAACCATTCTGAACACCTACGGACTCAACAGGAGATCAAAGAGGAGAGTAGCAACAACTCTCTGAACAGAGAAGCGACCACTTTCTGGAAGGTAGGACGTGCAGAGACGTGAATCCGAGGTGATATTCGGGAGGATAGACGGCGGGGGAGGGGCCTCCGCCAGCCGCTTCTGGCAAGTGCTAGAGCCGCGGAGCACAAAATCGGACCTTTTAGAAGTCGGCTCCACTGAAGGACGTCGCTCCAGTGGCTAAGCGGGGGGTGGAACCCTCGCGGGACAGTGTGGTCTCAGGACCCCGGGGTCACAGAAAGACCGGGGGAGCCTGAGTGCGCCAGAGCTCCCAGGTATCGGAGCGGGGAAGCTGGCTGCAGAGACGGAGCCGAGGCGCGGGCTCTCAGCTCGGGGTGGCCATAAACTGTGATCCGCGGCCCAGTCGGGCCACTGCTCCTCCAGCAGGGACCCAACAAGCGGCAGATCCGGGGAGACTCCCCTTCCTTCCCGGGGCGGAGTGGCGCAGGAACGCACCGCAGGGATCTGCTGGGTTTGGAGACTCCACACGGGGTCGGGTGCCAGAGATACAAATGCTCGGTCACAGGCTGGATGAGCGCGGAGTGCGGCCAGAGACCGGGGACACGGGAGTGACTGCTTTTCTCTGGGGGCGCACTGAGGAGCGGGGCCCCGATTTCTCAGCTCCTCCGGGTGGAGATTGGGAGGCCACCATTTTTGCCCTGGTCCTCCAAGGCTGTACGGAGAGCTTGCAGGGAACAAAAGCTCCTGAGATCAAACCCGAGCAGCTTGCTTAGCCCGGACCGACAAGGGCGGGGCAATTCAGCCTCCGGCAAAGACATTTGGAAACCACAGCAACAGGCCCCTCCCCCAGAAGATCAGCACGAACAGCCAGCAAGCCAAGACCAAGTTCACCGATCAAGGAGAACGGGAGAACTCCAGCGCTAGGGGAATACTGCACATAGAATTCATGGCTTTTTTTTACCATGATTCATTAGTTCATCAAAGTTAATTTTTGTTAACTGTTTTTTTTTCTTTTTCTTTTTCCCTTTTTCAACCAACATCTTATCAATCTCTTTTTTAAAAAAAAAAAAAAAAACATTTTTTATTTTTCATTTTTAGAGTCATATTTTATCCCTTCATAGTAGTTACCCTTATTTTTGGCATATATATATAAGTTGTTCTCTCTTTAAAATTTTGAGATACAGTTTCTTCTAACAGATAAAAATATACCCCAAATCGCTAGTGTATGGTTCTGTTCTAGTCTCCTGCCTGATCACATTATCTCCCTTTTTTTTTCTTTTTTAAATCTTCTTTCTTTTTTCAAACAACTTCTTATCTTATCAAGTCCTTTTATAAAATCTTTTATAATTTTCATCTTTACAATCATCTTCTATCCCTTCATTGTATCAACCCTTATTTTGTACATATATGTCTTTCTTCCTTTAAAATTTTAGGAGGTACTTTTTTCTAACAGACCAAAATACGCCCAAAATCTAGTGTGTGGCACTGATCTATGCATTAGCCTGATCATATTTGATCACATTCTGTTTTTTTTTTATTTTTCTTTTTTTTTTATCTTTTTTTCTTTTTTCTTTTTTTTTTTTTCCTTTCTTTTTTCTTTCTTTCCCTTTCTTTTCCCCTGGTTTCAGGTCTTTTCTGATTTGTATACAGTATATTTGCTGGGGACGTTGTAGCATTTTGTTCTCTCATTCATCTATTCTCCTCTGGACAAAATGACAAGACGAAAAAAATCACCTCAGCAAAAGAACAAGAGGTAGTACCGTCAGCCAGGGACCTACTCAATACGGACATTAGTACGATGTCGGACCTAGAGTTCAGAATCATGACTTTAAAGATACTAGCTGGGCTTGAAAAAAGCGTGGAAGTTATTAGAGAAACCTTTCTGGAGAAATAAAAGAACTAAAATCTAACCAAGTCGAAATCAAAAGGCTATTGATGAGGTGCAATCAAAAATGGGGGCACTAACTGCTAGGATAAATGAGGCAGAAGAGAGAATCAGTGATATAGAAGACCAAATGATGGAAAGTAAAGAAGCTGAGAAAAAGAGGGAGAAACAACTACAGGATCACGAGGGCAGAATTCGAGAGATAAGTGATTCGATAAGACGAAACAACATTAGAATAATTGGGATCCCAGAAGAAGAAGAAACAGAGAGAGGGGCAGAAGGTATATTGGAGCAAATAATAGCAGAGAACTTCCCTAATGTGAGGAAGGAAACAGGCATCAAAATCCAGGAGGCACAGAGAACCCCTCTCAAAATCAATAAAAATAGGTCAACACCCCGACATCTAATAGTAAAACTTACGAGTCTCAGAGACAAAGAGAAAATCCTGAAAGCAGCTCGGGAGAAGAGATATGTAACCTACAATGGTAAAAATATTAGATTGGCAACAGACCTATCCACAGAGACCTGGCAGGCCAGAAAGGACTGGCAAGATATCTTCAGAGCACTAAACGAGAAAAATATGCAGCCAAGAATACTATATCCAGCTAGGCTGTCATTGAAAATAGAAGGAGAGATAAAAAGCTTCCAGGACAAACAAAAACTAAAGGAATTTGCAAACACGAAACCGGCCCTCCAAGAAATATTGAAAGGGGTCCTCTAAGCAAAGAGAGAGCCTAAAAGCAGCAAAGATCAGAAAGGAACACAGACAACATACAGTAACAGTCACCTTACAGGCAATACAATGGCACTAAATTCATACCTTTCAATAGTTACCCTGAATGTAAATGGGCTCAATGCCCCAATCAAAAGACACAGACTATCAGATTGGATTAAAAAACAAGACCCATCCATATGCTGTTTGCAGGAGACTCATTTTAGACCCAAAGACACCCCCAGATTGAAAGTGAGGGGGTGGTAAACCATTTACCATGCTAATGGACACCAAAAGAAAGCTGGGGTGGCAATCCTTATATCAGACAAATTCGATTTTAAAACAAAGACTGTAATAAGAGATGAGGAAGGACACTATATCCTACTTAAAGGGTCTATCCAACAAGAAGATCTAACAATTGTAAATATCTATGCCCCGAACATGGGAGCAGCCAATTATATAAGGCAATTAATAACAAAAGCAAAGAAACACATTGACAACAATACAATAATACTGGGGGATTTTAACACCCCCCTGACTGAAATGGACAGATCATCTAAGCAAAAGATCAACAAGGAAATAAAGACTTTAAATGACACACTGGACCAAATGGACTTCACAGACATATTCAGAACATTCCATCCCAAAGCAACGGAATACACATTCTTCTCTAGTGCCCATGGAACATTCTCCAGAATTGATCACATCCTAGGTCACAAATCAGGTCTCAACCGGTACCAAAAGATTGGGATCATTCCCTGCATATTTTCAGACCACAATGCCTTGAAACTAGAACTCAATCACAAGAGGAAAGTCAGAAGGAACTCAAATACATGGAGGCTAAAGAGCATCCTACTAAAGAATGAATGGGTCAACCAGGAAATTAAAGAAGAATTAAAAAAATTCATGGAAACCAATGAAAATGAAAACACAACTGTCCAAAATCTTTGGGATACAGCAAAGGCAGTCCTGAGAGGAAAGTATATAGCAATACAAGCCTTTCTCAAGAAACAAGAAAGGTCTCAAATACACAATCTAACCCTACACCTAAAGGAGCTGGAGAAAGAACAGCAAATAAAGCCTAAACCCAGCAGGAGAAGAGAAATAATAAAGATCAAAGCAGAAATCAATGAACTAGAAACCAAAAGAACAGTAGAACAGATCAACGAAACTAGGAGCTGGTTCTTTGAAAGAATTAACAAGATTGATAAACCCCTGGCCAGACTGATCAAAAAGAAAAGAGAAATGACCCAAATCAACAAAATCATGAATGAAAGAGGAGAGATCACAACCAACACCAAAGAAATACAAACAATTATAAGAACATATTACGAGCAACTCTATGCCAGCAAATTAGATAACCTGGAAGAAATGGGTGCATTTCTAGAGAAGTATCAACTACCAAAACTGAACCAGGAAGAAATAGAAAACCTGAACAGACCTATAACCACTAAGGAAATTGAAGCAGTCATCAAAAATCTCCCAACAAACAAAAGCCCAGGGCCAGATGGCTTCCCAGGGGAATTCTATCAGACATTTCAAGAAGAATTAATACCTATTCTCCTGAAACTGTTCCAAAAAATAGAAATGGAAGGAAAACTTCCAAATTCATTTTATGAGGCCACCATTACCTTGATCCCAAAACCAGACAAAGATCCCATCAAAAAGGAGAATTACAGACCTATATCCTTGATGAACATGGATGCAAAAATTCTCACCAAAATACTAGCCAATAGGATCCAACAGTACATTAAAAGGATTATTCACCACGACCAAGTGGGATTTATCCCTGGGCTGCAAGGCTGGTTCAACATCCGCAAATCAATCAACGTGATACAATACATTAACAAAAGAAAGAACAAGAATCATATGATCCTCTCAATAGATGCAGAAAAAGCATTTGACAAAGTACAGCATCCTTTCTTGATCAAAACTCTTCAGAGTATAGGGATAGAGGGTACATACCTCAATATCATAAAAGCCATCTACGAAAAACCTACAGCGAATATCATTCTCAATGGGGAAAAGCTGAGAGCTTTTCCCCTAAGGTCAGGAACGCGGCAGGGATGTCCACTCTCACCACTGCTATTCATCATAGTATTAGAAGTCCTAGCCACAGCAATCAGACAACAAAAAGAAATCAAAGGCATCCAAATCGGCAAAGAGGAAGTCAAACTCTCACTCTTTGCAGATGATATGATACTGTATGTGGAAAACCCAAAAGACTCCACCCCAAAACTGCTAGAACTCATACAGGAATTCAGTAAAGTAGCAGGCTATAAAATCAACGCACAGAAATCAGTGGCATTCCTATACACCAACAACAAGACAGAAGAGAGACAAATCAAGGAGTCGATCCCATTTACAATTGCACCCAAAACCATAAGATACCTAGGAATAAATTTAACCAAAGAGGCAAAGGATCTGTACTCAGAAAACTATAAAATACTCAGGAAAGAAATTGAAGAAGACACAAAGAAATGGAAAAACGTTCCATGCTCATGGATTGGGAGACCCAACATTGTGAAGATGTCAATGCTACCTAGAGCAATCTACACATTCAATGCAATCCCCATCAAAATACCATCCACTTTTTTCAAAGAAATGGAACAAATAATCCTAAAATTTGTATGGAACCAGAAGAGACCCCGAATAGCCACAGGAATCTTGAAAAAGAAAAGCAAAGCTGGCGGCATCACAATTCCGGACTTCCAGCTCTATTACAAAGCTGTCATCATCAAGACAGTATGGTACTGGCACAAAAACAGACACATAGATCAATGGAACAGAATCGAGAGCCCAGAAATGGACCCTCAACTCTATGGTCAACTTATCTTTGACAAAGCAGGAAAGAATGTCCAGTGGAAAAAAGACAGTCTCTTCAACAAATGGTGTTGGGAAAATTGGACAGCCACATGCAGAAGAATGAAACTGGACCATTTCCTTACACCACACACAAAAATAGACTCCAAATGGTTGAAAGACCTAAACGTGAGACAGGAGTCTATCCAAATCCTAAAGGAGAACACAGGTAGCAACCTCTTCCACCTCAGCCGCAGCAACTTCTTCCTAGAAACATCACCAAAGGCACAGGAAGCCAGGGCAAAAATGAACTATTGGGATTTCATCAAGATAAAAAGCTTTTGCACAGCAAAAGAAACAGTCCACAAAACCAAAAGACAACCGACAGAATGGGAGAAAATATTTGCAAATGACATATCAGATAAAGGGCTAGTATCCAAAATCTATAAAGAACTTATCAAACTCAACACCCAAAGAACAAATAATCCAATCAAGAAATGGGCAGAAGACATGAACAGACATTTTTCCAAAGAAGACATCCAAATGGCCAACAGGCACATGAAAAAGTGCTCAACATCGCTCGGCATCAGGGAAATCCAAATCAAAACCTCAATGAGATACCACCTCACACCCGTCAGAATGGCTAAAGTTAACAAGTCAGGGAACGACAGATGTTGGCGGGGATGTGGAGAAAGGGGAACCCTCCTACACTGTTGGTGGGAATGCAAGCTGGTGCAACCACTCTGGAAAACAGTATGGAGGTTCCTCAAACAGTTGAAATTAGAGCTACCATTCGATCCAGCAATTGCACTACTGGGTATTTACCCCAAAGATACAAATGTAGGGATCCGAAGGGGTACGTGCACCCCAGTGTTTATAGCAGCAATGTCCACGATAGCCAAACTGTGGAAAGAGCCAAGATGTCCATCGACAGATGAATGGATAAAGAAGATGTGGTATATATACACAATGGAATATTATGCAGCCATCAAAAGGAATGAGATCTTGCCATTTGCAACGACGTGGATGGAACTGGAGGGTGTTATGCTGAGTGAAATAAGTCAATCAGAGAAAGACATGTATCATATGACCTCACTGATATGAGGAATTCTTAATCTCAGGAACAAACTGAGGGTTGCTGGAGTGGTCGGGGGTGGGAGGGAGGGGGTGGCTGGGTGATAGACATTGGGGAAGATATGTGCTACGGTGAGCGCTGTGAATTGTGTAAGACTGTTGAATCACAGATCTGAAGCAAATAACACAACATATGTTAAGAAAAAAGAAAAAGAAGAAGATAGCAGGAGAGGAAGAATGAAGGGGAGTAAGTCAGAGGGGGAGAGGAACCAGGAGAGATGATGGACTCTGAAAAACAAACTGAGGGTTCTAGAGGGGAGGAGGGTAGGGGGATGGGTTAGCCTGGTGATGGGTATTAAAGAGGGCACATTCTGCGTGGAGCACTGGGTGTTATGAACAAACAATGAATCATGGAACACTACACCAAAACAAATTATGTGATATATGGTGATTAACATAACAATAAAAAAATTTAAAAAAATTTCAACCATAAAAATAAATAAATAAATAAATAAATAACAATAATTTTCCTAAACAAACAATTACAAAACTCTAGGGAAAACAAAATATTAGGCGAGATAGGAAAAGTTACTAATTACACTACATGGTTCAATGCATGAGTAGCATCTACATCTTCATAATTATTTAAACACAACACAAATGTGGCCATAAATAAAGTTACTGTGTAACAATACTGAGTGGATGAGGACATGGGAAGGGTGTGTGTGTTATGGGAGGGAGGTGAAAGAAAGAGTTAGAGCTTTATCATTCAAGTGAGAAGTCAATGTGATAGGGCGCCTGGGTGGCTCAGCTGGTTAAGCGACTGCCTTCGGCTCAGGCCATGGTCCTGGAGTCCCGGGATCGAGCCCCACATGGGGCTCCCCGCTCAGCGGGGAGTCTGCTTCTCCCTCTGACCCTCTTCCCTCTCGTGCTCTCTGGCTCTCATTCTCTCTCTCTCTCAAATAAATAAATAAAATCTTAAAAAAAAAGAAGTCAATGTGATAGATAATGTCTGACACTGAAAAATAAAAGTAGTATCTATACAAGTATCAAATAAGAAAGTAAATCTCCAGAAAGAAACAACATTTGACCTCAAGGAGAGCAGAGACTCAAGGGAGAGAGCGATGCACAAAATTATCTATCATAAATAGGGGACAGAAAAGGTAATTCTGCCCAAGTTGCTCAGGAAAGACATCACAGGGAAAGAGAAAACCCCATCCATTCTCTCCACCTTTTCATAATAGGATACACTCCCTGTTCCCTATCTCCACTTTAGCTTTCAACTGAGCACAAGGTCACTAGAGATTCTGTTTCCCGCCTCCCTTCATGCTAATTAGGACCATGTTAACTAAATTCTGAAGGGAGCAGACGTAATGTTTGCAATTTCTGGATTACATGCTTAAAAAGAAGCTCCTTGTTATCTATTGCCTACTTTAGCCCTTCCCGTGGGCCAATGCAGGTGTTAGGAGCGCACTTAGACCATGCGGACAGGGCCAAACCTCAGAGGATGGCAGAGCAACAAAATAGAAAGTGCCTCGGCCCTAGATGACCCAATGGAACAGCCAGCCTACTTCGAGCCTGTCCACCAGCTCAGACTTTTATGTGAAATAGAAATAAATCTTCCCCTTTGTTTCAGTCACATTTAAAGGGTCTCTGTTAAGTATCCAAACCAGTATCTTAAGTAACATTGGGACCCTGTCTGGAAGGAGTTCTTGGACAAGGTACAAAAGGGAGAGTCACCGGGGCCCAGAATGATGAAAGTGGGGGCTGGAGTGCGGATGTCAGAAGAGACAGGGGGAAGCTGAAACTCAATGCTGTGACGCCACATGCAGGCGCTTTCACTTATCGGATAAGAAACTAGGAGCTACCAAATGTTCCTTTACAGCAATAGTGCAAACTCTGTCACTAAAATCACCATGTAATTATCTGAAAATAATCTGTAATCTAAATCATGCATTTTTAAAATGATGTGAAAATAGATTACATGCAAACTCTATACAACAGATTACATACGATGCTTGCTCTCTCTAAGAATATTCTGGTTGGAACTGTAGCTTTTCTGCTATATCCAAACTTGTCTTCCTCCATTCAAATGATCACTTTAGAGCCTTGGGAAATAATTTCTTATTTCATATATAAAATAGGCATTTCTGGTGATAAAGTTATCCTCCCAGTATTAAAAAACCTCTTATGGAACTACTCTTGCCTTATTAAGTAATGTTTCTAAATAGTCTATGATGCTGAATAGAAACTTTAACCAAGACTAACAAATCGATTGGAAAGAAATTCATATTTAATAACTGCTGGTGGAAAGATCAGCTGGATATCCACATGGAAAAAGAAATTCAATTCACTTTACATATGATAAAACAATAAAAAGTAAAAATAAAAAGACTACAATTCTCATCATAATAGTAGTACAAAGGAACTTTACAACAATTGAGAAACAAGGTATATGAGAGCAACTAAAGGGAAAATGAAAAATGTATCCAAAACGGAAAGAAAACAAACGGTAAGATGTAATAAACTTATTTGATTACACATGAATAAAATGTTTAATATTTTTTAAAGTGGATGCAAATTCATAATGCTTTCTACTTTTTTATGGGACTTAAGATGCAATTTCTGCTAATTATTCTGTGTATGTGTGTTCTTTTTTTGTTTTTGTTTTTACTAAAAAAAGTTTACAAAAGGACAGAAAACAGATAAGAAGACATAAATAAAAGTCAATGCTTACAATAATATTCAGATTTCCTAATATTAAAAATGCAAACTGAACAACTGCAACCTAGTTCATGCTATTATATTAGCAAATAAAATTTTAATTGCATGTACCCTCATACCAGTAGCTTTGTATATTAGTCTTTTTAAAAAGTTGTCTAGAAGAATACAAGACCTCTATAATCAATCTTTTAACACAGTAACATGAGCCCAAGAAAATATTTAAAAGAAAAAAATCTACTTGTACAAAGATGTTTCTAGCAATTCCATTCATATGAGTTAAAAAAAAAAAATCCCACAGTTAGGGAATGGATAAATAAATTTGGTGTATTGCTGCTATCGCAGATTCTAAGTAGCCATTAAATAATACTGACATATGTAAAATTGCATGCAAAACATGTTTCAGTGAGACCCAAACATGTTAAATAGAACATAAGTTATTCTGTTTATTGATGATACTTATGTAAAATTTAGGTCTCTATAGAAAAGTATCAAAGAAGACATATATGTAATTAACTAGAGTCTAACATTAAACAAACCTTTATCTTTTTTTCTGTAACATGGTTGAAGTGTGCAATAAAAAATAAAAGATTAACTGGTCAAGGTAAAAAAAAAAAAATACTTCAGCCAGCTTGCAATCACCTCGAATCCTGGAGCAACAATTATTGTAAGTACCATATACTTTCTAGCACATGCCAGTAATTCTGCTGGCCTCTTTAAATAGAACATCCTGGTTAGGCATCACAGCAACCCAGCAAGCTGGAAGTTATCTTCCCCGTTTTACTGATGATAAATTGAGGCTCAGAGACAGTGAATAATTTACCAAACATCATACCAAAATAACACGCCAACATGACATGGTAGAGCCTAAATTAGAATTTAGTTCCTCCTCTAAAGTTTTTATGAAGACCTTTCTTATGAGGATCAAAATAGCCCATACTTGGGGGGGAAGATATGGAAAGGCCGGGGGAGAACATTATTTAGAGGGAAAAAAAAATCTGTAATTCCACCATCCAGAGGCAATCACTCAATATTTTCACAAATTTCTTTCCAGTGGTTTTCCAGCATATTTTCTTTTCTCATGGTTGAATTCATAGTCCACATATAATTTCATATCCTGGTTTTTTATTTCACATTACATCATGCTCATAAGTTTTAATGGTAGCATAATAAACTATTATATACATGCTCCATACATTTAGGTAACCATTCTAATATACACTTGAATGCTACCAGTTTTTCACTATTACAGAAAGCACTGCCATAAACCTCTTTATACACAAATAATCCTCAGCAAGAAAATCAATTAAAAGATAAATCATTTTAATAAAAGGTATGGGAATTTTTAAGAGTCTTGTTACATTTTACCAAATCTCTTTCCTGGAGGGTTGTATCAGTTCACACCAGCGGTGACTGAGAAGGCTTATCTCACAACATCCTTACTGTGACTATTGTTACTTTTTATTTGCTAGTGGATAGGTGAAAAATTAGACATACCATTCTTATTTGAACCTATAGATGAAAGTTGCTTTTTCACACGTTTTTTAAAAATGCAGTGGTCTTCTTCAGAGGTTATGCTAATTCCCCTGAATTCTGTCAGTGTTAGGCATGTCATGAAGCAATCATAAGCCCTAGAGTTTCCTCTTACAATATGCTGCCTCCCAAATAAAGCCTATCTGCCATCTTTATTTCATTTATTCACCCATCCATCCATGCAATCCTTAAAGATGGAAAGTCTTTAAAGTACTCACATCCTCTATCCCCACAGACTGTCTGCTAGTAGAATGCCTTCTGTGGACCAGTCACATTCGATTTGCTTCCTAAAGAAACTTGAGGAAAGTAAACCCAAGGAAATAGGCCCCCATCTTTTGCTTTTCTTTGTTTCTTTCACCTCATTTCCGAAGAGCAAAACATATTACGGCGAACAGCTGTCTGGAACACAGTGGAAATTAAGCAGATGGTACCACTGTAGCTACAGGCTCTGTCAGAGGCTACCCACCTAGTCGTGCTGATGTCCACGTAGTCTCAGTTTTGTCGGGAACAGCGCCAAGCCTTGACAAGATTCTAGTTCAGAGCCTTTCCAATAGATAGATGATGGGTCGATAATCTC
This sequence comes from Zalophus californianus, assembly GCF_009762305.2. Lineage (NCBI taxonomy): Eukaryota > Metazoa > Chordata > Mammalia > Carnivora > Otariidae > Zalophus > Zalophus californianus. Next base: position 139,313,278 of record NC_045597.1, on the reverse strand, counting down.
TGAAATAACAATGAATGATCATTTCACTTGCTAATTTAATCTACTATGAGCAAGCGCTCTATTAAACAGCTATCATATCAGTCACTTACAGTGTGTCCTGAGGCTGATCTATCTATAAACCCATTACCCACCTCAGGTCTGACTCACAGTGTGTCTCTTGGTAGGAGAGAGCAGACTGGTGCAGACTGATTCTCCTGCATCCAGGACCATGTCCCTGGCAACATCACAAATGCATTCTTTATATCGTGTGTGTGTGTGCGCGCGTGCGCGTGTGCGTGTGCGTGCACGCGTGTGCGGTGGGGATAGGCGGGTTGGTGAGTATTCTGTAACACTTAAATTGCGACAGGCCAATAGGCCTTCAGGCTTCATACACCCAAGCATGTATGCATTTATTCACTTAACAAATGCACAGGGGTGCTTTCTATGTCCTAAATTGTGGAGATAAAATAAGAAATAAGACGGATAGTGTCACTTCCCATGTGTATGGTCCTTACATGGCTCTTACACTCTAAAGGAGAAAGACAGTTAACATAAGGAAACAATATAAAAACAAGATAATGTCAGATTATGATAAAAATCAGTAGGGTGATACGGTAGTGGAACTGGGGGCTCGCCACCTTAGACTTCCTGAGCACAGAAAGGCCTCTCTGAGAAGACATTTCAGCTGAGACCTGGAGGGTGAGGAAACCCCAAGAAGTCAGCCACGATGAACCCCCAGGGAGGGAGGGCTTCGGAGGCAGAGAGTGGGCTCTCAAAGCCACAGAAGGCCCACCAGTGTGGGTGGGGCAATGTAAGGGCGCGGGAAAGAGAAAAACGAGATCGGTTTTGAGAGAAGACGACATCTTCCATGAGATCCTGTTAAAGGGTTTAGCCCTTCCTGCAGGAGCTGAGGGAAGACTTGGAAAGGCTTTAAGGGTGAGGGGGGTGTCAGGGAGCGCTCCAGTCAGATTTCGATTTCTCTTGTCTCTATGGCTATCTCCCCTCCCTCCCAATCGCTTGCTTAAACATCGCCTCGCCCACGACGCCTCCTCTGTCCACCTTCTTTAAAACTGTGAACGCCGATCGTCCTCTCCAGCTGCTCCTCTCACGCTTCTGAGCCCCTTGAACCTGCTTGACCTTTTCTTTGCCCAGGACATTTCTCGCCTTCTAACATACCATGCAGTTCACTGGTTTGCTCTATTTACCACTTGTCAGTCACCCATGGGAATCTAAGTTCCACGACGGAAGGGGTATTTGTTTGGTTCACTGACCTATCGTCCCAAGAGCCTGGAACGGTAGCCAGCACATAGTAGGGGCTCAATAAACACTTCCTGATTAAATGAATGATTTGACATGAAGTAATTTGGTGTCAAAAAGAAATAGCCTATTCATTTCTTTTTAAGCCAGTTTCCCCCAGGGAATGATCTGAGAAAACCACCCTCTCACCCACAGCATGGGAAGAACCCGGATGGGACGCAACACCCGTGGGCACGCCTCCATTCTAACTGCCTCAGTGGCAATTCTTTCAGGGTATTAACAGCCAGGGTCCTCGAGGGGTGAAGAGCTACTCTGTGTTACTCTTGGCCATTTACCAGAGCTGCCTTGTCATTTCACCTGGACTGTCACAGGGGCATGAAACAATGTGCTTTTTATTGCTTGTGACTTCTTGGGCTCCGCCTTATAGTCCTGCTGCCAGTAATAATAACAGGGCATTGTTGGAATGTACTGGAATGTGCTACTCTGTATTGTTCAGCTGTGCCCATCAATACTGTTCCATCAGCTCACAGAGGCGCACCAGATGATTAGCAACTGCAGTTACTGAAGTTTCAAGCATGGCTAAAACAGAAAACTTGCAAGATTATTACAAAATATCAAAATATGCTGACAAGCTCTGCTTTCATACCTCAGAATCATACATACCTTCCCATTCTAGGCAGGATCAATCATTAAGCAGGACTAGGACCCCTAAAGCAGCCACAGAATTAGTACCTCAACCTGGGAGCCCCCTACACATATGGACTGGCCCCTCACAATGAGAAGAACCCAATCCTGAAGGTAGCTCAGAGTGTGGAGGAGAAGGAAAAGAAAAGAAGAGCCAGTCCCCACTTTCAAAGTTTACAATTAAGTCAGGAAGGCAAATGTCACAGAAATTTAGGTCCTAATGAACTGATTTATAGAAGTAGCTGTTTCTTGGCAGCCTTCAGAATGTTCCTATGCCAAATAGTTTGATTTCCCAAAAGACAAGGAAAATGGAAAAGTGGTATTTTTACTTCCTGGTCCAAGCATCCTTACCCCTAAACACCGTGAAAAGTGCTTTCCGAAAAGTGAGCTAGAAGAAATAGAAAGCAAACGTTCATCTTGAAAAGCTCAATTAGAAAGGATTTTGCATTATAAAAGAATGACAGTCAACTATTGAATACAGAAGAAAATATATATTCATAAGAACATCCCCTAAAGAAACTGTAGGTTAATGCAATTCTATCTTAATGCAAGAAAATAAGGATCCACACTGGAATGAGCTTAGGAAATTTGCCTTGGGTATTGAACTGGAGAATAGCAGCAGAATTAAGAGGCAAAGGCTAAATGCATATGAACCCTGAAGGAATTAACTCAGATTATCTATCTATGTAGTAATGCAAGAAGAAAGAGGTAAAATCGGGGGCTCCAGCTTGGGAAAGGAATTCCATTTCCTGGGATCACTGGAGCAGTGCGGAGCCCTGCACACAGGGCCATCAGCTTGGGGAAGGATCAGAGGACTCTGGTGCTGAGGCCGCGCAGGGCATTCGTGGGGGAGGGGCTCCACTTACCAGAACAATTTCCTGCATTGGGAGGAACGAGGAAAGATGAGGGCAGGGTCTTTGATTTAGGATGTGTATACGAAGAGATTCAGCTTCTATAGAGTCATAGAATCTGTCAGAAAACCACAAGATGACTTTTTCCTTTAATTGATTTGTTCAGGTGTATTAGAAAATGTTTTAAGAAAAGCAAAATGCCCTTTGAAGAGAGAAGGCAAGTCTGCAAAGACTATAAGTAGGTGAGGGCAAAAACTGCTGGGGCCGGGAAGCAGGGAGAAACTACTTAGGTATTCCACACCAAGGAACTCTTACACCAAGGCAAATTCATCTATGGGGAACGAGGACCCTGGAATCCAGCTCCTGATGTGTCTTTGTTCTGTGAAAGGGGAAGCTGGGGAGCATGAAGGACATGAGTATTGACTGGTGGGGAAGCTGAAGACCTGGAGTATCCTCTCCAGTTGGACTCCCCACCTGTGCCACCACAAAAACAAACAAACAAACAAACAAAAACACACACACACACACATAATTCCTGCATAGTTAATGATTTCTTCACTTTTGTAAAGAAAAATGGCTCTCCTCCATTCAATCTTCTTGAACTCTCCATTGGCTTCCGGCCGTTGATCAATACCTATTATCTTGCCCCTGCTTCTGAAGCAGATTGGTCAAGCTTCCATCCTTCCTTTCTTCGTTTCTTCCCTCCTGCCTTCACTTATTCATTCAGTAAATACGTATCAATCCTCCCCGAGTGCCAGACCTTAAGGGAAGATGAATAAGACCAGGTCTGATTCACATTCCGGTATAACGCACTGTCCTTGGGCAAAGGAGCTAGGAAAGTCACCCTCCTTTCTTTAGATTCACCTTCTCCGTGTTTCACCCCTTCAGGACAGGGCTCCTTTCCTGGCCAGGTCTTCATATAGGTACAGGGTAAATCAGTGTAAATCCAAACCCAGTTTCCATCGCCCCTACTCCAGGAACCCAGCCATGCCTTCCTCTGGCTCAGGAGAACAAAGTGACGCTTCCATTTGGCCACCATGTTGCTTTCACCAAAATATATCCTCCCCACTCACTCCTACTGATCAGGTTAATTCTTAGAAACTTAGCTCAAAACTTAAGAGATCCAAAAAGCTGGGGTGGCTGGGTGGTTCAGTCAGTTGAGCGTCCAACTCTTGGTTTTGGTTCGGGTGGTGATCGGGGTGGTGGAACTGAGCCCCCAGGTCGGGCTCTGCACTTAGCGAGGAGTCTGTTTAGGGATTCTCTCTCTTCCTCTCTATCTGCTCCTTCTCTCTCTCTCCCTCGTTCTCCCTCTCAAGTGAATAGATGAATCTTTAAAAAAGAGAGAGAGAGAGAGATCCAAAAAGCTGCTTTTGGTCAGCCCCATTGAACTCACGCCTGTCATCTGTGACATACTCTGAACATATGCATACATGAATTTCTATATTCTCTTGTTCATGTGCTGCTATTTAATTGCTCCATGTTTTTGTGTATCTTGGCTTCCTCAGTAACTTTCCCTTTCATTTGATATTCTGAAAAGCACTTAGTACATAACTGTACTCACAGTATTTAAAATGTTGTTCAACAAATATTTGCCACCCTGTCATTTTTCTTTTCCTTTCCCAATTTACCAAAGTGTTCTACTCACTCATTACCATGGCAACAGTGGCATGTCAGACTCATCCCAGGCCAACAAACAAACAAATCATGCTGAGCCCGCAGAGTTCCCTCTGTGTCCTCTCTGGCCACAGCAAATGAATGTTTTGAATACATCACATTTTCATGCCCATCTTTCCTCCTTCTCCACAACCAAAGCGTTTGCCCAAATCCTGTCTGCCCTAAGGACAGCAGCCCACCTCTAAGATCTGGAGGTAACATCCACCGCCTTATCCACGGGACGCAGCAAATGACACAGTGTGTTGAGTGCTTTGAAGATGTCTAGGGCACATCAAACGTGGGGTACCCTGGACAATTTCAGGCCCTGCGCCCTCACTTTACACAGCACTTTGTGGTACAACCCAGAGCGACGGGAGGTCAGATGTGGCCTTCAGAGCCAGACAGGTCCGGGTTTGAAGGCAAGATCAGCCACTTACAAACAGTGTGAAGTGGGTGACATTATCTACCCTCCCCGTGCATCGGTCTCCTCATCTGTGAACTGAAGATAATGCTACCTTCTTTGTAAGATTATTGGGGACATCAAATGGGAAAATAAATGCCAGTGTTGTAACTTTTCAACACTAATTCCCTGGCTTCTCAACCTGTTCTGCCATAGCACCCACCCCACCCTTTGCTTCTTTGAAAGGTCACAGTGGATTCTCTCTGCCACTGGACAACATTTTTATTTTCATCAGATGAAAATAAAATGATTTTACTTTCTAATTAGAATTTAAAAATTGTCCAGAAGCAGAAAGAGGCAAGTATCAGAAAGCCCAGTGCAAACTACTTGAGCAGAAAGGGAATTAAATGGGTCCCCGCTGAGAAGTCCAGGGTATAACCTGTGTCAGACCCAGCTGGGCTGGAGCTAGAAGATGCCTCCAGGACCCAACTCGCTCTGGCTCTTGGGCAGGCTCTGCTCTCCTTCCATTGTTGATTCCCTTCTCAGGCTCCATGAGGTCCATCATGGTCCAGCTGCTCCTGCTCCCCAGGTTCAAGTCCATCATGAAAAATCAGCCTCCTTTCTCTTCGCTTTAAAGAAACCAGACTTTTTTGGAGACTAGTATGGGTCATGGGCCTGTTCCTGAGCTAATTACCGAAGCCGGGAGATAGGAGCTGGATTGGCCAGCCTGACAAGTGAACACCTATGAGAGGTACCACATCAGTGCACAGTGTGAGTTTAGGAGATGGTCCTGAGTTTAAGCTGGCAGATCTCTGCTCTGAGTGGGAGTGGTGGCTAGAGTCCAGCATGTTAATGTTGGGGGTGCCAGGAGAGGGGTGCTTCTGGCAAAGAGGCAGGAAGAGGATTTGGGAACTCCCAGAATGACTTTTCAGGACTTCACCGTTTGACTCTGACCCAATTTTGTGAATCTGGCATGTGGCTACATGCACAGGTTCTAGGCTGCCTGGGTCCAGATTTGGGCTCAGGCACTCCCTAGCTTAGACACGTGCCTTCTCGGCACCTCTGTTTCTTCATGTATGAAAAAGAATAATTACCAGTCTTCAGCAAATAAAGACCTTAAGACAGTGCTGGGCTCTCGTGAGCACTCTGTCAAGCTTCCTCCCATTATTAGAGACCTCAGGGAAAGCGTGCCCACAACACGGCCAAGGGCATTCATGGTGAACTGCAAGTGCATGATTATAGCTGTGTGTGTGGAAAACTCCTCAGAGAAGCAATGACCCAAAATGGCACTCTGGGTTGCCTAACTCCCTGTGACATGGGCACAAAAACTTTGTATTATATGCACAAGCACACACACACACACACACACACACGTACACACACAGGTACCCACACACACAGTGTCATTAAAATGTAATTAAAATTTAAATTTAAAGCGGGAAGGACGGCAATTGAACGTCCCAGCTCCCGGATGCCTTAGCTTACTGAGGTCTTACACAGATGGGCATCTAACACCCATTTCACTAAACCAGGAAAGCTAGAGCCTGGCTAGTTGCATACCTGGTAGCAGGATTCATTACAGAGGCCCCTTAATCAGATGGCTAGCGTGAGTGATTCCCCTTGGAAGGTGACCTGACTAGTATCTAAAAACACTCAGATGTCCCAGCCAGGTTGATGGAGGGCAGGAAGCGTAACCTTTGACCAGGCAAGTGGTAACAACGTTGGCCTTTCTGCAACCAAGAACCAAAGGAATTAAAATTGAGTCAGTCACCAAGTAGATTGCATTTAGGGTCACCTATAAATCTCTCTGAAGCATTTACCAAAATGTTTGCTTTTCTTAGTAATTTAAAACGAATGGGAAGAGGCTTTCTACCAAACATTGAAAATAAGAAACTTGGTGCCCTCCTCATGATTCCATTGCAGCCGTCGGCTGTTACTTTACTGCGCACCTCCTCAAACATGATAAGGATCCTGAAAATTACAGTTAATTCTCCCACAAACTCAATATATTTCTGCCCCTTCAGCTGAATAAGCTGAAATTATTCTTCAATGCCGTACATCTGTGGCTGACATTGAATTTCTCACAAACTAAAGCAGAGATGATGACAATTCGTTTCATGTAATTTACTTTAAATCTTCCTTTGTTTTCCACTTCCCCTTTAATAGCATTCAGATTGTGTTTTGCAATGCCACCAAGAATCTGAGTGAGACGCAGGGGACCCAATTCTGTGGTGGTTCCTGTTTGTAGTTACTCTGTTTATTCTAGGGATGGGGGGCGGTCTGGATAGAGATGTTCTCTTACAGTGAGGTTAAAATGAAGCAAACATAAGTATAAATGCAGTCCAAACCCGATTTTTGGCTCTGTGTGGTATCGTAACGTTTGGTTAGTCAGTGTAAAGATTTGGGTCAGGTTGTTACTCCGCTTTCTGAATCTCCTTTTCATCAATGTTTCAGCATTGACCAGGGCTACTTAAGGACCCATGCAAAGTAAATGTAGGTTTGATAATGCTTCCTACTTTGACATTACATCATGTTATCCTTCTCAAGCAATGTATTGATTTTAAAATTGGCTTCCCGACTTCTAAAGTAATTGTCAATTCTTTTTTTAATGGAGTTCCTGCCTACTGAATATACATTCCCTTTTTACTTTTCTCCTATAGGTCAGGTGCATTCTGAGTCTCTCAGAATCATTCTTGTGTTCTTAAGATAAAAGAATCGGGGAAAGCAAATGGAGCCGTGGTTCATCTCTACGCTTCCTCTACTGCTTCATGGAGATTGTTTCCGCACTCCCCGTTTTCACACCGTCCCAGAATGTTACCGTCAAAACTGCAGATAGTATTGGTCTAGTTGTAAGAGAGATGATTCGTTTTGTTTTCATCTGGCAAAATTTGGTTTGGGTATTATATTCGGCCTCTATCCCATAGACCCCAATAGGTAAACATGACTCAGGCAGGAATTTACCCAGCTTGCAATTTCACTTATAATCTGCACTTTATATATGCTGTCGGGAATGAGCTAGAAGTGGCACAGGGATCTAGAAACTACTGGTGACAAAGGAGAAAACCTGAAGGTCCCAGTTATTTCTCGGGGTGTCCACTTTCTATTGGTTTCAGTCATTCCTGAGAAGGCCTGTGATTATCTCTTCATTAGACATCCAGGTAGATGGAAATGTCTTGGCAACGAAGGCCCTTAAAGGTTACAGGAACATAATGAAAACTAACAGCAAGAGTTCCACAAGCCACAGTGAGTGTTTCATCCAGGGTCTACCCTCACCCCCCTCAGACTGCCCTCCCCTCCAGAGAAACCTGCTGTAGGGCCTCTTGCTATTCAGGGCCCCCAAGAGGTCAGCTTAATGCTATCTCTCTGTGGCTTGGCTTCAGCATATTCATCGTTAATCATTCATTCAACTGTGTTTCTTAAGTGTTGGCAATTAAACCGCTACCCCTACCCTGGGCCTCGAAACCCACAGAGCTTATTCTAGACATTGCCCCCTCTCTAAGCCATGCTCCACCTTCCCAAGACCCCAGAATTCCCTGTCAAATGGCACCGAGGAGGAGGCAAAGGACTACTATGGGAGGGTAGAGAAGGGGGGAGCCTAAGTGTAAGGCCGGTGTTCGGATTCGGAAGAGAAGTGGGGGCCGTTAACCAAGGCCCATGGCCTCTGGCTTCCCCTCTGTTTGCTGCTGTGTCTCAGGTCCTGCAGGCAGGGTGTTGAATGGTGAAGGAGAGACACCGTCCCAGCACTCCTGGAGCCTCCAACCCAGCTGGGAAGACAGTTGCAGAAGAAGTGATTAGAAGGGGCCTGGGCTCTGCAAGTAAGACGCACGGGGGGCTTTGGCGGCTCCCACTTGGTTGGGAGTTTGAGTAGGGGTGCACGGAGAACAGGAGGGACTCCTTCTCCCAGGAAGTCTTGCCCACAGTGTACACCCAGGATTGCCCAGGTACCCAAGTCAGCACTCATACACTAGGACTCAAATGCGCAGGAACTATAACGTTCTTTATTATGTGTGAGTCTGATGTGCTGAGGTGGCTTTGTCTCTTCTCATTTCAAGCAGTCTTTTCCAGTCTAACTCGTTCTCTTTCAAGTTCCCCTTAATTGACAAAAAGATTTTTTTTTCCAGTAGCAGCTGAGTATCTCAAGAGCAATACAAGATCCATTTTTCTTAAATAAAGAAGCTACTTTTCCTTTAAACTGTGGAATATAAAATCTCCACCTTGCTACCCATTTCAGGTGTCGCTTGACTCCCAGCTCTATGACCTTGAGCAAGTCACCTCATCTGTACACCTGGGAGAAGAGTACAAACCTCAGAGGCTGGCATGAGGGGTAATGAGATGAGGCATTTAAAGCACATAGCAGGGGCACCTTGGGTGGCTCAGTTTGTTAAGTGTCTGCCTTCGGCTCAGGTCATGGTCCCAGGGTCCTGGGATCGAGTCCCGCATCGGGCTCCCTGCTCCGCGGGAAGCCTGCTTCTCCCTCTACCCCTCCCCCCTGCTTGTGTTCCCTCTCTCGCTGTGTCTCTCTCTCTCTGTCAAATAAATAAATAAAGTCTTTAAAAAAATAAATAAAGCACATAGCACCTAGAATAGGGCAGGTTTCAGTAAATGGTGGTCATAATTCTTGTCTCCCATTAACCTTAGAAACACAGACTGCTTTTTGAAAGCTTTTGAACTAAAATGAGAGAAGAAAGGAAGGAAGGAAGGAAGGAAGGAAAGCTATGTTCTTCATATTCAATAATACTCTGGTTCACTTTAATGTTAGGAAGCCATGATTATGTTTTCTACAAAGATAGATACCTAATAGTAAAAACATGCATGCATGCATAAGAAAAAATCAGAAATAGAGAGTGAGAAGAATACTCCTTAAGGTGAAAGAAAAACAATGAATATAAATATCGTCATTCAGACTTCTGTTTTATTTGCAATACATTTGTAGTTTAAAATGAGACAAATGAATTCCTGACCTGGAAGGGCATTTTTGGAAAGATACTGGACAGAAATCTAGTGGTGTTGCCAGGACTAAGGGCTGCAAATGGAGGTGGAAATGATGAGTATCTTGACACTTAGGATTCCCTTTGAATCTGAACCTTTCCCCACCTTCTGTCGCTATTTGGAGTGTAGATACTCCACATGATCCACTCATTTTTCTTTGTTCCCCATCATGCTTCTAGCTTCTAGAGTCTGTTTCTCAGTTTTAGTAAAATGCTTTCCGAAAATGAAGTTCTAAGATAAAGAATCAAAGTCTGGAATTATCCTAACTCCACTAATGCCGAAGACATGAAAATCCATAGAATCATAGCTCTCGGTGGGTTGATAAATAGCACTTTTATCCTCACTTTGGGTTTCTGGTGTGTTATGGTAATGTAACATGCTCCCTCTTTATATTTACTGTCTCTGCCTCCTTTATTTATAGGGGTTGACAAAACCAGACATCTATATTTTTTTGTTTTGTGTGGTTTTGGGGGAAGGTGGATCTATAGGCATATAAATGCATTATTTCTGGATAATGTAGTAAAGTGCAGCCTAATAAAGTTTTTCTAAAGGCAGCATGACTGCCTCCATAAAGTAAATTTAAAGATAAAAGCTGTTTGGAAAGCTGTTTTTAGTTGTTGAAAAAAATAATGGATGCAGTAAATAAGGTGTTAGGAAAAATTTATATAAAAAGCCACACCCGTGTTTCTCCTCCTCAGGCAGCGACTCCATTTTCAGGCAGGCTTTGTTGTAGGCAGACATTTAACAAGATAATCCTAAATGCCATTGTGGTTTTTGCTTTCTCAACTTATAAACATATCCCCAGTTCTCTCCAGAACGAACATATTTTATTCATTCACTGTGAACCTACGTGCTTTAATGACCATCAGTGGCCTCAGTCACAGTGATTTGTATTTTGATAATCGCTGCCTTCTGAGGAATCCAAACTGTTTCAAAATAGCACCGTGGAAACCACATCATACTTCAGAAGCCCTCCTAGTGCCAGGTTTCATTTTTATAGATGGGGAAACTGAGGTTCTTAAGAGATTATGGGACTAGCCAGGATGATTCTTGGCAGATCCAGGACTGCAAGCCATGTTCGCAGAACCCCAGACCCAACCACAGCTGCCTCCTGTCAGCCCCCAGCATCTCTGCCGGGTCCTAGGTGGTAAGTGGAGGGCAGGGAGGTCACAGAAAGGTAACATTCAACTTGTCAGTTTTTCTAACTCAAGCAGACCAGGCAACCTCGACCTGCCTCTACACAGGGCTTGTTGGAATAGCAGAATCCTAACCTGACTCCCCAGAATGTGATGACTTTTCTGTTCTTTATTTCACGGGAAGCTGAGTCCTGGGTACTGGGTCCCAGGGGCAGTTTGAAGACTGTGTCACAGAATTGGCCTTTCTGTGAGCATGGTACGTACCTTTCTGCAAATTTTATTGCAACTAAGCCGAATCAAAGGACTGTGCCATGATTCTCCTGGAGGTAACTCCCTGGGGTCCATGCTGGCACTTCGGGGTTGGACAGGGGCCTGGAGGGAAGTCAGAGCTACGTGACTTTTTCAGACATGGAGTCAAACCCGGAAGCCAAGTCTCCCATACACCAGCAGGACTCTCGGCAGCTGCATTCAGGCATGAAAGGTTTTCCCCTGGGCTGACAGAACTGATGTAGTTCACACAGTCCCAGGACATGCTTTCCCCCAGCACACGTCATGGGCCTGCAGAACCCTGGGGAGGTGTTAAGAAAGCAGATGGCTGGCAGCAGGGCTCAGCAGACTGGGGGAGTTCTGGAGAGTTCGAATTTCCCGAGTGCCCGTTGATACGGTGGTCCTCCTTGCTGGGGTTTCAGCTGCCCAGCTGTCTACCGAGCAACCAAGAGCAGACTTCCCAGCTGGCCTAGGAAGCCCTCGTGTGCAATCATTTTAGTAATGGCTGAGCACAGCTGTATTTGAACTGATGACCTGGTAATCGGCCCCAGAAATGTCCGTATCCCTTTACAAATCCCCCAAGCCTCACCATCTATTTGACCTGTTGCTCTGAAAGTTTCACATCCTTTTCAACATGGTAAGCCACCACTTCAAGAGTATTATTGAGTCTGAAGGAGAAAGTGGTCCCTGAGCATGTTCCGTTTGCCACTTTTGCCCTCCACCTTCTATTTCACAGCACCCCCACCTGCCGCCCCTGCCCCCAGTGAGCAGTTTAAGGATTCAATGCTGCATTGTTCATTTGGGGAATGTCTGCTGATTATCTACAGAGACAACAGCACTCGAAGGAATGCATTACAAAAATACCCACACCCCCCCCAATGAGACAATTCTTCCAGAAAAATAGTGACACAGCAACCTAGAAGCTTTCAGAAATATACAGATGGCTTCTCCTGGACAACCAAGAATTTCTCAGGAATGTTAGACAAAAAAATTTTATGTTCACAACATTATTATTGCTGCCAGCACATTGTTTCATACAAAATTCCCTGGTTAAAAAAAAATTGGGGTGTCTGGGTGGCTCAGTCGGTTGAGCGCCGCCTTTGGCTCAGGTCATGATCTCAGGGTCCTGGGATGGAGCCCTGTGTGGGGCTCCCTGCTCCGCGGGGAGTCTGCTTCTCCCTCTGCTCCTGCCCTCCCCCCATGCCCCTGCTCATGCTCTCTCTCTCAAGTAAATAAATAAAACCTTTGTTAAAAATCATCTTACTTTTGCTTCGTAATATTGCACTTCCATGCATGCTCTTGGAAATTGATAACTATAGTAATATGCTTAAAAATATGCATTAAAATATGCATTTCCTTCTTCCATCCCACCAACATATGATCATAAATACTTAGTGAATCATATTATCTACTAAAGAAAACTAAAAATTGTATAAAATCTGACACGATTAAAACTCCTACATCATTTCAAATTTTGTTCTTATTGTTTAACTCTTCTTGGTTTTTTTTGTTTGTTTTTGTTTGTTTTTTACCACTTCCAACACTTTATGGACTTAAAGACACCAAAACTTTTCTAAAATCTGACACAATTAGAAATCCCAGAACATGTCAGAATTGTGTTTTTCTTTTTAATTATTATTATTATGGTTGTCACATACGCCACTTCCTACTGCTTTAGGGATCTAAAGGCACTAAAATTTCTTTACATTCTATCGAAATCGACAACTAGCTCTTGGCCCCAGTATAACTCTACTTGAGGAATTCTCTGGTGGTGAGTGTTTGGCAAGATTGTTTTTTATCTTACGTATTGATATTTATGACAAGACTGAGAAGTAAATGTGCAGGGCATCCAGATTCCTTCCCTACGCCCATACACATATTTCATTCCAACAGGAAAATGATATTTTTTGCTCATGCTGTTTTGCAAAAGACCTAAAAGAGAAAAGTTTTAATATTCCTTTGAGTTTGGGGGAAGAGGTATAAGGGCTTGCAATGAATACTTTTAAAATAAACTGACAAATAATGTGTACATTCTAGTAGCGTCTTAAATTTGAAAGTTCCAGATAGGTAACCCTCCAAGGCATCTTTTTCCCCGAGAACACTTGTCAAGGTCCCTCACTGTGGAAGCCTGGGGGCAAAGAGTACAGTTTCCTCGAGGTCCCTTATAATTGCTAGAGCTTTCCAAAGCCCATGTTCTAAAAGTATATTTCTCTCTCCCTCTCTTTTTAAATTTATCCCCACCAGGTATTGCAGAACAGAAATTTTCCTCCAAGTAGGTAACTTCGAGATAAAATGGCCTAACTATGGATTGTGCCACAGGCTTCAAGTTAAGGAAGCCCGAACTCCTGCCCTTTTAATCATGCTGCTACACCTCAGTCTGGAACCTTGGCTAAAGATATGGAAAGCCAGGAGAATGGGTCAGGCTAACTTTGGTTACTCTATTTACCCTGGGTTTAAGGAAGTTGGTGATTGAATAGGTGAGCAAAAATGAGGAAATGTTTCTGGAGCCCTTAGCAGAGAAAATTCAAATTAAACTTCCTGTGAAGGAGAATGTGTTATACACAGAGGGCACGATACCCTGACAGTTGTACTGCGGACAAGGCTTTACGCTAATGGCTCTATGCAAAGCAGATAGTAAACAAAGAACCCTTTAAGGATCAAAGGGTTTTCTCAAGTATCAAGGTTCTCAGGACTTTATAGGCTCTAACAGTTATGCTGTATGAGTTTCTTGGGCTGCCATAATAAACTACCACAGACTGGGTGGCTTAAATAACAGAAATTTATTTTTGCACCGTTCTGGAGGCTGGAAGCCTAAGATCAAAGTATCAGGAGGTTTGGTTTCTCCTGAGACCTGTCTCCTTGGCGTGTAGATGGCCCCCTTCTCCCTGTGTCTTTATATGGTCCTAATCTCTTTTTTAAGGACACCAGTCATATTGGATTGGAGCCTATGGATATGACCTCATTTTACCTTAATTACTTTTTTATTTATTTTTTTTATTTTAAGATTTTATTTATTTATTTGAGAGGGAGAGAATGAGAGACAGAAAGCATGAGAGGGAGGAGGGTCAGAGGGAGAAGCAGACTCCCCGCCGAGCAGGGAGCCTGATGTGGGACCCGACCCCGGAATTCCAGGATCATGACCTGAGCCGAAGGCAGCCGCCCAACCAACTGAGCCACCCAGGCGCCCCACCTTAATTACTTTTTTAAAGGCCCTGTCCCCAAATACAGTCACATTTCCGAGATACTGGAGATTAGAACTTCAAAATATGGATTTGGATGGGACACAATTCATCCCGTAACAGATGTTTCTTAGGAGAAACATAAGATACCTCTTAAGTGATAATATGTATTTGGGTTGTTACAGTGTTCTTACATTTTCATTAATGTAATGGTGGCACTAAGTTATTTATCTGTCTCTCTGGTGCTGAAAGACTGTAGACTTGAAGGGCGCCCGGGTGGCTCAGTCGTTAAGCGTCTGCCTTCGGCTCAGGTCATGATCCCAGGGTCCCAGGATCGAGCCCCGCATCGGGCTCCCTGCTCGGCGGGAAGCCTTCTTCTCCCTCTCCCACTCCCCCTGCTTGGGTTCCCGCTCTCGCGGTGTCTCTCTGTCAAATAAATGAATAAAATCTTTAAAAAAAAAAAAAAGACTGTAGACTTGAAGTTCAGGCAAACTTTAGAAGATTTTCCCTGGACTATTAGTAGATGTATTTACTTTTCTGTAACTATGAGATGTAACACATTCCTACTGATAATAGTAAGGGGTCCAAAAGAAATCACCAATTTATCTGACATGTTTTTATGTAGCCTGGTGAGGTAGAAAGAATATTGTGTTAGAAAGCAAGAGAGTTGAGTTTTACTCTCACTGGGGAGAAGCAACTCACCTCAGGGTACTTATGTCTTATCCCTTAGCAGAGGGTGGCACTTAAAAGAGTAGACTTCTGGAGTCAGACTACGGAGACTCAAATCTACCCCCCCCCCCATAAGCGGTGTGATGTTAGGCAAACTACTTAACCTCTCTGTTATCCTGTTTCCTTATCTGCAAACAGTTAATAGTGAACTGTCTCAGAGGCAATGATATTAAATGATGCTGTATGTTCAAAACACTTATAACAGTGTCTGTCATGATATAATCGCTCAAGTTTCACTATTTTTATTGTCTTTAACATGTAAGATTGGGGTATCTGGGTGGCTCAGTCAGTTAAGTTTCTGTCTTCGGCTCAGGTCGTGATCCCAGGGGAGCCTGCTTCTCCTTCTCACTCTCCCTCTGTGCTCTCTCTCTCAAATAAATAAATAAAATCTTTAAAAAAATAAAATAAGTAAATAAAATGCAAGATTAAATGAGATACTTTTTTTTAAAGATTTTTATTTATTTATTTGAGAGAGAGAGAGAATGAGAGAGAGACAGCACGAGAGGGAAGAGGGTCAGAGGGAGAAGCAGGCTCCCTGCCAAGCAGGGAGCCCGATGTGGGACTCGATCCCGGGACTCCGGGAACATGACCTGAGCCGAAGGCAGTCACTTAACCAACTGAGCCACCCAGGCGCCCTAAATGAGATACTTTTTTAAAAAAGATTTTATTTATTTATTTATTTATTTTTAGCGAGAGCACAAGCAGTAGGGACAGAGGGAATCTCGAGCAGACTCCCTGCTGATTGTGGGGCTCAGTCTCATGGTACTGAGGTCCTGACCTGAGCCCAAACCAAGAGTCAGATGCCCAACCCACTGAGTCGCCACCCAGGCTCCCCTAAATGAGATACTTTCTAAAGTCCCTTTAGACTCAAAAGCTAAGATGGTAACGTTGCTATTGTGCTTTATGGTACTCAAAGTTGCTACTTGGCAATTGCATGTCAACATTTGTACACATTAGAAGACCTTCGGAATATATTTTCTTCATACGATTTGCAAGTAGTTAGCTGTTTTATACTATAAAGCATCAAATGTGTTGAGGCATTCTGTCCACCACGTTCCCAAAAGCTCCTGAAATCACTTTGTATCAGTTCTTCAGTTTGCCCTAAAACACAGATAAGGTAGTACCATATTGCTTTCTGCTGTATTTCTATATTATGCTGTAAATTTTTTTTCTTTTGCTCTCATAATATCCAGTATTTTATTCTGGGTAGGGGAAAGTAATAGCATTTTTCATGCTCATATTGAGGATACTAAAGCATTCTAGGATTAATAAATATACTAGACGACTGTGACGGTCCCTTTCATTTAGAAAATCAGGCATTCAGAGACACTATCCCCTCAATTACAAATCTTTTATGAAAGTTTGCAGTTTAATTTATAATTAAGTAACATGACAGATGAACCACAGACTGGGGAGGTGAGAAATTGTAACTATTAAAAGGCAATGAATAGCCTAACCATTAGAATAAAATCGAATGTTTGGTAAAAATATAGATTCTTGATCATTCTTCGAAGCTCTGGAGTGAGGCTAAGAAATCCACATTTTAGTGAGTGTCCTAGGCTATCTTTATGGCCAGGCAGGCTTGAGAAACACTGCAATAATCCAGAGAATAGATCACTAGAACCAGCCCTTGAGAATAGCAGTAGGAATGGAAAAGAGGGGATACAGACAGACACACTTAGAATCACTATGAATATTGACTATAATATTTCTATGTATCTTATTATGGTACCACTACTTAAAATACATTTCAAGTCCACTTCAAATGCATTATAAATTTCCAATGAATTCTCTTTCATTGAAAAATATTTCACTTTTAGGTTTTAAAACGGGGAAACTCTTTTAACTTTTTTAGAAATGTTTAATTTCAGAGGAACAAAGCAACGGAACATTAAGTGGTCACTAATTGTACAGAAAATTCAATTCGGCAAATACTTTTGAAGTATTTTTAAGGAACCATGCAAGAGGTACTACGGTAAATACAACGATGGAGTCCTTGCCGTCAATAAACTTTCAACCTAGCAGGAGAGAGAAAATAAAATCCCAACTAATTTTAAAGAAGGATAATGTGAAAAATGAGAAAGAGAAAAATAAATTCCCTTGAAGACTTCAAAAAGGGAAACATTATATGTTGTTCAGGTACTAAGAAAAGTCCTCCTGAAGAAGGTGTTATTTGGGATGGTCAGGAAAACAAGGAAAATTTCAACAGATTTAAATATGAATGGAGGACATCCCCCGGCAAAAACAAACTGCTTAAGAAAACTCAGAGGAAGGAAGGCACAGTGTAGGTATAAGATTAAAAGCGTTCTGGGACCCACTTCCAATACAGTGGAGAAGGCTGAAGAGTTCTTACACCACCAAGCAATTCTCAGACACCAGTTGAGTGCCCCTCAATATTCAACTCAATTCTGACACTATCTACCTGGAGATAGCATTGGATTCCACAGGTTAACGTCTCAGTCCCACAAGACTACCCTCCATCTCAGATGTCACATCTGTGCTTCTGACCCACTGGGTATAGATTGGATGTTCCAACAGCCACCTCCTTGCATTCAATTAATTTGCTAGAGTGGCTCACAGAATTCAGAGAAGCATTTTACTTCCTAGATCACCAGTTTATTATAAAAGGATATAATTCAGGAATAGCCAGATGGAAGACATGCATAGGGCAAGGCATGTGGGAAGGGGCATGGAGTTGCCAAGCTGTCTCCCAGCACACCATTCCCATCTCCATGTGTACACCAACCCATAAGTTCTCCAAACAGTCTCCTTTTTGTGTTTTTTGGTAGGCTTCATTACATAGGCATAGTTGATTAAATCTCTGGTCCTTAAGGATGGATTCAACCTCCAGACTATCTCCCCCTACAAGAGGTCAAGTGGGTGGGATTGAAAGTTCCCATCCTCGAATCACATGGTTAGTTCTCCCGGCAACCAGCTTTCAACTTTAGGTGCCATCCAAAAGTCACCTCATTAACATAATAAAAGACACCTTTGCTACTCTTACGAAATTCCAAGGGTTTAGGAGCTCTGCCAGAAACAGGAACAAAGACAAATATATATATTTATGTTATGACTCATCTAGTTTGATAGAGAATAGAGACCATAGAGGATGTTAGCGTGTAGCAGTGCTTGCGAGGAGGCAACACCACTCAAGCTAAAATAGTAGGCTTAACTCAAGGGCAGTAAAGAATCATTGAAGGTTTCCCTGGAAGTGATATGATTGGAATTTTCTTTTGGAAAATACACCTGGTGATGGTCAGGAAGATGGAGTGGAAGAAAGGGTCAGAGCTAGGGAGTTTCAACTTCATGAAGAACTCACATTTTCTCTACATTCAAGGTGATTTCTCTCATGAAGTTGAAACTCACAAAGAGTTAAAGGTACTTGTTCCCAAACTTCAGCATGATCAGAACCATCTGGAAGGCTTGTTCAAACACAGATTGCCATAATTACAGCTGGGAACTTCAACACTCCTCTCAGCAATTAATAGAACTGCTAGATAGAAAATCAGCAAAGATGTAGAACTGAAGAACACCATCAACCAACAGGATCTAAATGATACCTATAGAACTCCACCCAACAAGAACAGAATACACATTCTTTTCAAGTTGCCACAGAACATATACAAAGATAGACCATATGCTGGCTCATAAAACAAATTTCAACAAATTTAAAAGAATTGCAATCATACATGTATGTTCTCTGACCATAATGGAATCAAACTAGAAATTGATAACAGAGAGATAACAGGTAAATCTCAAAACACTTGGAAATAAAACAGCACACTTCCAAATAGTCCATGAGTAAAAGAGGAAATTTCAAAAGAAACTTTAAAAATTCATAGAATTAAATTGAAGGTGAAAATACAACATAATAAATTTGTGGGGTGCAACTAAAGCAATACTGAGAAAGAAACATGTTTATATTAGAAAAGAGAAAAATCTCAAACCAATAAACTAAGTTATTGCCTCAAGAAACAGGAAAAAATCAAAATGAACCCAAAGCAAAGAGAAGGAAGGAAATAATAAAGAGAAGAAATCAATGAAATTGAAAATAAGAAAATAATAGAGAACAACTAAAAAAACCTCTTTTTTCTAAAAGCAAAAAAGTTGATAAACTTCTAGCAAGACTGATAGACAGTAGACAGAAATCACTAATAATACCAGGAATGACATATACTTTAATACAGATGCTACAGTCATTATAATGATAATAAAGGGGTACTACAAACAACTTTACACTCATAAATTTGATAACTTAGAAGAAATGTACCAATCATACTAGAAAATCACAAACTACCAACTATTAACCAAGATGAAATAGATAATCTGAATAGTCCTAATAACCATTAAAGAAATTAAACTCATAATTTAGAAGCCCTCCCAAAAAATGTCCTGGGCTTGGATAGTTTCACTGGAGAATTCTACCAGACACTTAACAAAGAATTAACATGAGTTTTACACACTCTTTTTCAGAGAAAAGAAGAGGAGGGAACAACTCATTCTGAGATAAGTATTAGCCTAATAAGGCAATCAAACAGCAACAACAACAAAAAACAAAACAAAACAAAAACCCTACAAATATCTCTCATGAACTTAGACACAAAAATCCTCAACAAAATTTTAGCAGATGGAATCCAGTAATATATAAAAATAATTATATACCACAACTAAGTGAGATTTATTCCACGTATGCAAATCTGACCCATTATTCACAAATCAAACAATGTAATCCAACAAATCAACAGGCTAACGATGAAAAATCATATCATATTAATTGATGAAGGAAAAGCATTTGGCAAAATTAACACTCATTCAAGATAAACACTCAGTAATCTAGGAATAGAGGAGAACTTTTTCACCTTGATAAGAGCATCTACAAAACTCCTACAGCTAACATCACACTTGATGCTGAGAGACTGGATATATTCTCCATAGGATTGGGAACAAGGTAAAGATGTCCTCTGCTACTGCTCCTATTCAATATAGTTAACTCAGAAAGGATCACAATCTTAAATGAAAAATTATAAAACTTTTAGGAAAAAAATAAGAGGAAATCTTTGGGACCCAGAGTTAAGAGAAGAGGTCCTAGACTTGGCCTTAAGACCACAATCCATAAAAGGGAAAGTTGATAAATTACACTTCATCACAACTTTAAAATTTTTCTCTGCAAAAGATCCTGTTAAGAAGATAAATGATAAGCTACAGACTGGGGAGAAAATATTTATGAATCATATATCTGAAAGACTGTCAAAACTCAATTGTGAAAATCAAACAATACAACTAGAAAATAGGAAAAGATATGGACCAACATTTCACCAAAAAAATACACAGATGACATGTAAGCACATGGAAAGATGTTCAAAATAATTCACTATTAGGAAAATGCAAATTAAAACTACAATAAGATATCACTACATACCTTCCAGAATAAATGGATAAAATTAAAAGCAATGGCCGGAAACTAGATCGGTCTCATACATTGCCATTGTGAGTATAAAATGATATGACCACCCTGGAAAAGAGTTTCACAGGTTTTTTTCTTAAACTAAACATGTAACTACAATATGACCCAGTAAATATATTCCTGGGCATTTAGCCCAGAGAAATAAAAACTTGTGTTCACACAAAAACGTGTACAAGATGTTTTTAACAGCATTATTCATATTAGTCAAAAATTGGAAACTACCCAGATGTTCTTCCATGAATGAATGGTTAAGCCAACTATGGGACATCCTTACCATGGAATACTACTTAGCCACCAAACAAGAAGAAACTCTTGATTCATGTGACAACTTGAATGAATCTCAGAGTATTATATTAAGTTTTAAAAAAAATCCCAAAAGTAGGGGCGCCTGGGTGGCTCAGTCGTTAAGTGTCTGCCTTCGGCTCAGGTCATGATCCCAGGGTCCTGGGATCGAGCCCCACATCGGGCTCCCTGCTCAGCAGGAAGCCTGCTTCTCCCTCTCCCACTCCCCCTGCTTGTGTTCCCTCTCTCACTGTGTCTCTCTCTATCAAATAAGTAAAAAATCTTTAAAAAAAAAATCCCAAAAGTATGAGATTTCATTTATATAACAAATATAAACTTACAAATAACAAAGAAAATTGAAATAACAAAATTAGAGAGATGAACAGAGTAATGGTTGCCAGTGGTTAAGGATGGGAGTAGAGGGAGAGGAAGCGTTGTAGCTACAGAGATAACACAAGGGACCCCGTAACGATGGAACATTTCTGTACCTTGATTGTAATGATGGTTACTAGAATCTATGCATGTGATAAAGTTGCCAGCACACACACACACACATACACGGTTATATAAAACTGGTGAATCCTGAATAAGTTCTATAGATTGACCAATGTCAATTTCCTGGTTTTGACATTGTACTCTGGTAATACAAGACATTAGCATTGGCAGAAACTAGGTGAAGGGTACATAGGACCTCCCTGTACATTTCTTTATGCAACTTGCTATGAATCTATAATTATTTCAAAATTAACAGTCAAGTAAACCCAGCTATTTTCACAAAGGATGAGGCACTCGGGAGAGTAAGGCTGGGTAGTGGGGAGATCTTTCACTTTTCACTTTATACGTTTCTATAAATAGTTGAGGTAAATACATAATAAAAATGGAGCTGGATCTCAGGGGGGATAAACACATAGATTTCTGATTGAGTAGGTCTGGAGTGGAGCTTAAGAATTTGCATTTCTAATTGGTTCCAAGGTACACTGATGCTGCTGGTCTAGAACCCACACTTTGAGAACCAGAGATTAAAGACTATGCTCAATCAATTCAGTCGTCCCTTGTTTGGTCTGATCTAAAAATGCTCCTTAATCCAGTGATTAGATAGCTGCAGAAACTAATCTGAGCTATCATGTCAAATTTCACAGAGGCCAGTCCTCTCAAATAGACAAATATGGACAATTAACGGTTCAGATCAAATGTCTTTCAACTCAAACAAATGGCAACTCAACATGGTCCTGGAAAATAAATAGGTTAACTGAAATTAAACAAATCCATTTGTAAAGAGAGATACCCCCATCTAATCTGTATCTTAAAATGAATCAATCCTTCTGAAATGCCAGGCAAAAGCAGCCTGTGAAAATCTCCTCAGCCTACCCTTCATAACCCAGAGCTTCATGTTTTTGTATCTACCACCCGAAGCAAGGACATTCACCATCTATCTCACAGAGATAGAAGCCAAGTGTAGCTCAGTGAATAAAATGTTATTTTCTTTCTCAGTTCCTTTCTCAGTCACATTTCATGCCCTCTTCTCAGAATGTTTATCACCACCCAGAGTCATATTTCTGTTTGAGTATCTGGCAAGTGACTCCCTGCTGAACAGGCAGGGAGAAGCCCCATAAATCAGAGTCCTGGAGTCCACAGGCAGCCTTGCCAGCCAGCAGTGGGGCCCCTGAATATTCTTCAAAGCTAAGTATTTCGGAGCAGCACTCTTAAAATTAAAGATCCAATTACTCAGAGCTGGATGGCATTAGAAATACCCCAAATCTCCAAGTGAGCAGGACCCTAAGGGGTTGTGAATAGTTCCCTTGGCTCCCAAGAAGTCTAATCAGCACTGACCCAGTGAGTTCAAGGAAAACATGCTTGTCTGCACTACTTGCTTCTCCCGTGTGAGAACAACGTACCCACTGGGACGCTAGGAGATGGAAATAAAGTACAAAATCATGGGTCTGTAATTATCAGTAAGAGATCGTGACAATTCAACATAAGGAAGTGTGGCATGTCTGCGGCACTTTTACTCTTAAAAATAACACCACGGATCATGACAAATTCTTCTGAATATTCCTACATCCTTACTACTCAAAGTATGTTCTTCAGACGAGCAAGACTGTAACCATCTAGGAGCTTCTGCAGTCTCAGACCCGCCCAGACCCACCCGATAAGTATCTGCCTGTTAAGACCCCAGTTGCGTCTATGGGCACATTGAATTTTGAGCAGCTGTAAGGCCAAGTAGCAGATCCCTGTTAATGAACGTGGGGAAGTGCTGGGAACGCAGTGAACATGGAGGCAGGGATCTCATGAGTGACTGGATCACCACCACAAACACTGTAAGACCACACTGGAGAATGGAGCAGTATTGACTCCAGGCCTGAACAACCAGGAAACCTGCCACAATCTGGGACACTCTGCCCTCATAAAATGCTCACGGAGGCTAGAAAGCTCCGAGACTCAGTCCTAAATTCAAACCTCACATATTCCTGAAGAAGCACTATTCAATCCCATTACCATTTCCTAATTGAATTTCTCATTTCCCAAATAACTGGTAGTTTGATAGTTTGCAGAAATTTGTTGCAGGGGAAAGTTTGAAATAGTTGAATAATATACCAGGTGAAATATTCTGGAAAGGCTGAAAAATTTATCACAGAATCATTACAATTATTGCTTGCCTTCTCTTTGCTTTCTAATCGCTGTTTTTAGTGATGAAACCATAGGCATTTATCAAGGAGAGAAGCTGCAAAGTAGAGATGGTCTGTAGAGACCTTACTGGAGTCAGTGCATTTTAGAGGGCTGTGTTTGGTGGTGTTTAGAAAGTTTCTTGCTCTCTTACATTGTATGGACTTTTATGTAAAGCTCTAGCTTCATAAATCATAGTAACCATAAATATATTTCAAATGACTATACTTTAGGCTTTTCAGACAATTTCAACACTCAGTTTAAAACACTTTACCTAATTACACAAATATTTTAAAATATATACTTAATGATGGTTCTGATATTGGAATGGGATAATCCTGCAATACCCTTTTCTTTTGAAATGACATTCTTTTAAGAGAAAGATAAGTTAGTCCTCTGTTCTCATGGAGCGCTATTGTGTAAAATATTAGAGGAGCTTTTCTAGAAATCAAAGTCATCCAAATCGGCAAAGAGGAAGTCAAACTCTCACTCTTTGCAGATGATATGATACTGTATGTGGAAAACCCAAAAGACTCCACCCCAAAACTGCTAGAACTCATACAGGAATTCAGTCAAGTAGCAGGATATAAAATCAATGCACAGAAATCAGTGGCATGCCTACACACCAACAACAAGACAGAAGAGAGACAAATCAAGGAGTCGATCCCATTTACAATTGCACCCAAAACCATAAGATACCTAGGAATAAATTTAACCAAAGAGGCAAAGGATCTGTACTCAGAAAACTATAAAATACTCATGAAAGAAATTGAAGAAGACACAAAGAAATGGAAAAACGTTCCATGCTCATGGATTGGGAGACCCAACATTGTGAAGATGTCAATGCTACCTAGAGCAATCTACACATTCAATGCAATCCCCATCAAAATACCATCCACTTTTTTCAAAGAAATGGAACAAATAATCCTAAAATTTGTATGGAACCAGAAGAGACCCCGAATAGCCACAGGAATCTTGAAAAAGAAAAGCAAAGCTGGCGGCATCACAATTCCGGACTTCCAGCTCTATTACAAAGCTGTCATCATCAAGACAGTATGGTACTGGCACAAAAACAGACACATAGATCAATGGAACAGAATCGAGAGCCCAGAAATGGACCCTCAACTCTATGGTCAACTTATCTTTGACAAAGCAGGAAAGAATGTCCAATGGCAAAAAGACAGTCTCTTCAACAAATGGTGTTGGGAAAATTGGACAGCCACATGCAGAAGAATGAAACTGGACCATTTCCTTACACCACACACAAAAATAGACTCCAAATGGTTGAAAGACCTAAACGTGAGACAGGAGTCCATCAAAATCCTAAAGGAGAACACAGGTAGCAACCTCTTCGACCTCAGCCGCAGCAACTTCTTCCTAGAAACATCGCCAAAGGCAAGGGAAGCAAGGGCAAAAATGAACTATTGGAATTTCATCAAGATAAAAAGCTTTGCACAGCAAAAGAAACAGTCCACAAAACCAAAAGACAACCGACAGAATGGGAGAAAATATTTGCAAATGACATATCAGATAAAGGGCTAGTATCCAAAATCTATAAAGAACTTATCAAACTCAACACCCAAAGAAAAAATAATCCAATCAAGAAATGGGCAGAAGACATGAACAGACATTTTCCCAAAGAAGACATCCAAATGGCCAACAGACACATGAAAAAGTGCTCAACATCGCTCAGCATCAGGGAAATCCAAATCAAAACCTCAATGAGATACCACCTCACACCCGTCAGAATCGCTAAAATTAACAAGTCAGGAAACGACAGATGTTGGCGGGGATGTGGAGAAAGGCGAACCCTCCTACACTGTTGGTGGGAATGCAAGCTGGTGCAACCCCTCTGGAAAACAGTATGGAGGTTCCTCAAACAGTTGAAAATAGAGCTACCATACGATCCAGCAATTGCACTACTGGGTATTTACCACAAAGATACAAATGTAGGGATCCGAAGGGGTACGTGCACCCCGATGTTGATAGCAGCAATGTCCACAATAGCCAAACTGTGGAGAGAGCCAAGATGTTCATCCACAGATGAATGGATAAAGAAGATGTGATATATACATACAATGGAATATTATGCAGCCATCAAAAGGAATGAGATCTTGCCATTTGCAACGACGTGGATAGAACTGGAGAGTGTTATGCTGAGCGAAATAAGTCAATCAGAGAAAGACATGTATCATATGACCTCACTGATATGAGGAATTCTTAATCTCAGGAAACAAACTGAGGGTTGCTGGAGTGGTGGGGGGTGGGAGGGATGGGGTGGCTGGGTGATAGACATTGGGTAGGGTATGTGCTATGGTGAGCGCTGTGAATTGTGCAAGACTGTTGAATAACAGATCTGTACTTCTGAAACAAATAATGCAACATATGTTAAGAAAAAAGAAAAAGAAGAAGATAGCAGGAGGGGAAGAATGAAGGGGAGTAAGTCAGAGGGGGAGACGAACCATGAGAGACGATGGACCCTGAAAAACAAACTGAGGGTTCTAGAGGGGAGGAGGGTAGGGGGATGGGTTAGCCTGGTGATGGGTATTAAAGAGGGCACATTCTGCATGGAGCACTGGGTGTTATGCACAAACAATGAATCATGGAACACTACATCAAAAACTA
Source organism: Zalophus californianus (assembly GCF_009762305.2). Lineage (NCBI taxonomy): Eukaryota > Metazoa > Chordata > Mammalia > Carnivora > Otariidae > Zalophus > Zalophus californianus. The sequence continues at coordinate 139,287,119 of NC_045597.1, read as the reverse complement.
ATGATGTAATATATGGTGATTAACATAACAATAAAAAAATTAAAAATAAATAAAATAAAATATTAGAGGAGCTTTTCTTACTTATCAAGGAAAATTTGAAGGCCTTCTCTTTGCTTAGACTTTGCACGAAGCCATGTTCACACATGCACCTTGCCTTTCAGGAGCTTACCATCTAGGTGAGGAGGCAGGCATGAAAACAGGAGATATGTTTTACAGGAAAAATTGATAGAACTTTAAATAAGAATATCAGGGGTAGATAAATGAATTTGGCTGAGAGGTAGATTGTGAATGGGAAGATGATGAACTTAGCTTTGGACCAAGGAGTAGGAGATGGCCATGAGGCATCGACTGCCAAAAGTCAATGTATGTTTCAGTGTGAAACTGATAATGAGGACTAAGGGAACAGAAAAGAAGAAACTAAACAGACTAGTCAGCAATGAGTAGTGACTCAAAACTCCACAGAGCTGTGACTTGTATTAAACCTTAAAAGAGAGATGAATTCATGAACGTGGAGTCAGATAATAGAACACTGTAGAAGTACAGTAGGCACTTTATATTTAAAGGGGTGGGAAAGAAACACCAAAGATTTTAGGAGAGAAGGGATGAAAACAGTAAGGAATTTTGGAGTAGGGGAAGTTTTTGTTCAAGGCTTCCAGAGCTAATATCCCTGTCAGGAGGGATAGATGAAAACTATATTTTGAAGGAAAAATAAATAAAACATTGAGTCAGACTATAAAGGAGTTGGCAAAGGAGAGACTGGATCTGATTGGTAGATTGGTGGTATTACTGATGAAGACTGGAAATATAGATGAGGGAAGGGAGAAGGATTGTGAATAGGATGTTGATGAACTTGGCAATGGACATCAACAGGTTGGAGGTGACAATGAGATAATCAACATGGCCACATGTACAGGTGGTAGGGCCGGGATTAGGGTAGGGATAACAAGGAGCCAAGGGTGCAAAATTTAAGAATTCTTAGGTCTCAGGTCGCACAACCCTGAGAGGGAGTGCTTCCCTAAATTCTGCACCTGGGACCTAACTGCTTTGTCCTGGAAATTTGCCATGGAAATATGGAACTATGAGTTTTGGTGGAAATATGAGTTTAGATGACAAACAAGACTGGAGATACAGGCTTGAGGTACGCAGCCTAAGAGCAATTGTATTCATGATGTCTTCAGAGTAAACAGCAAAGAGAAGGAAGGACATAAGGCTGAGCCTCAGAGAACTCTCTTTTGGAAACCAGAGAAGAAAGAAGAGCAAGCAAGTCTAAGATAGGAAGGACAATCGAAAAGTTCGGAAAATAGACATTTCTATTTAAACATGGTTAGATTTAGCAGATGCTCGCATTGTTATTCCCTCCCGAAACGCCATTGAAATGGTAATAAAATAATTTTTGAAAAAGCATTCACTCGCAAGGATTAAAAGACCAGGTGAGGAGATGACAGTAATAAAATCATGGAAGCTTGGGAAACAGGTAAAGAAGTCAGAACTATCTAGGCAGACTCAAAAACAAAACAAAACAGAAACTAAAGCCAGCAGTGGAGCAAATATATTTGCACCACAGAACCCTGAGAGGCATGGGAATTGGAGGCACTTGATACCTCTGAAGGTAGGCGTGTAGGTGAACTGAAAACAGAAGGATTGATACAATTCTGTACATTCCACAGCAGTCATATATATATCAGATTCCCTTCCCCAGCCAGCATGGTTAGACAGTGCGCTAGACCTAACCTGGCAGAATTCTAGAGGTCTATTCTCTAGAAAAGTTGAATCAGAGTGACTTTGAATACAAGATTACAAATCACAGCTAAGCATATCATTTCCTTACTGGAAACAGGACTAAGTGAAAGCCTGCATACAGAATAGTACCCTTCCCCAGCCGAATTCCAAGAATGCTGGGAGCCCAGGCAGGATTCCTCTCTGAGAAAAACCAACCAAGCTCCAGAGGAGATCTGTGAATGTGAGCAGCTTCAGGCACTCGCCAGGGGAGGAATGGAAGCTTCCTAACAGTGAGGCTTACTGGTCATCTGGTACTGACTTGGGCACACGCGCACACATGAACACAGCCTCCAGATCCCATGGTAGAGACACTCTGACAACTGAACAGTCAGAAATCATTTAGACATTTAGGAAACACTTCTAACATGAAAGACAGAAAAGGGAGAAGGAAGGAAAGAAAGAAGGAAGGAAGAAAGTGTGGATCCAACTTGGAGAAAATGAAAATAATGTAGGGACAGAAGAAGACATCAAAAAACAAGAGAGATCCTCAAAAATATAAGTTATTTTAAAAGACATAGTCAAATAACAGTAAAGAATTCTTGCAAATTATGATCACTGAAATGGAAACAAAAAGCGGTAGAATGGTTGGAAGATACAGTTGAGGAAAATTCCCACAAATCAAATAAAGAAAATAAATATATGACTGTGGAGGAAATAAAATGAAAAATTTTAGGTAATCTGTTCGGGAAGTCCAACTTCTGATGATAGCAGTTTAACAAAGAAAAAACAGGGAATGAGGTGAGGAGGAAATCATCAAAGAAATAACACCAGGAAAGAACCCTCAGAGAAGTAGGTAAGGTTCCATATGAAGAGGGCTTTTCAAGTACTCAATATGTTAAATGAAGAAAAGGCTGATATCAAAATGCATAATCATGAAACTTCAGAACTCCAGAAACAAAGAGGAAATCCAGGAACTCTGGTGTAAGGGCTACATACAAAGGATGGTATAGGAAATCATAATGGCAAAATTGGAAACAAGAAGACAATGGAACAATGCCTCAAAAGTACTGAAGGGAAATCACTTGCATAAAAGAATTCTATTTGCAGCCAAACTATTGATCAAATGTAAAGATAGGATAAAAACATTTTTGGAAATGCAAAAACAAAAAAAATTGCTTTCTCTGCATTTTTATTAGGAAGCTACTAGACTAGAGGCTTACTACCCAAAGGGGTGACAAAACAAGAGGAAGATTTGGGATCCAGGAAACAAGGGATCCAACAGAGAGAAAAAGGCATGGGGAGTCTACACAAAAATGGCAAAGGGAGCTTGTAGGGCATCAGCCAGGAGCCAGTCTAAACAAGAGCAAGGTGAAAAGGGCTTCTGGAAGGGGGTATCTTAGAAAAGGACCACCTGGGATTCGTGGTGTTGCTGGAGACTCGTAACGCGTCTGCAGTCAAAGACCCTCTGCAAACATCACCTGTTGGAACAACCATGCGTGAGTGTATCTCCATCCATGTGGGCCAGGCGGGCGTGCAGATGGGCAATGCCTGCTGGGAGCTCTACTGCTTGGAGCACAACATCCAGCCCAATGGCACCATGCCCAGTGACAAGGCGCTGGGCAGCAGCAATGACTCCTTCAACACCTTCTTCAGTGAGACCGGGGCTGGCAAGCATGTGCCCTGGGCTGTCTTTGTGGACCTGGAGCCTGCTGTCATAGATAGGTAAGAACTGGCATTTATAGGCAGCTCTTCCACCCTGAGCAGCTGATATCTGGCAAGGAAGATGCTGCCAACTACTATGCCCGAGGCCTCTACACTGTGGGGAAGGAGATCATCGACCTTGTGCTGAAGCGAATCCGAAAACTGACAGACTAGTGCACCAGGCTTCAGGGTTTCCTGATCTTCCATAGCTTTGGGGGTGGCACTGGCTAAGGCTTCACCTCCCTGTTGATGGAGTGCCCTTCTGTTGACTATGGCAAGAAGTCCAAGTTGGAATTTGCCATCTATCCCACCCCCCAAGTATCCACAGCAGTTATGGAACCCTACAACTCCATCCTGATCACCCACACCACCCTGGAGCACTTGGACTACGCCTTCATGGTGGACAAGGCCATCTACGACATCTGCCACCGCAACCTGGACATCTGGACATCGAGTGCCCCACCTACACCCACCTCAACTGGCTCATCGACCAGATCGTGTCCTCCATCACGGCTTCCCTGTGCTTCGACGGGGCCCTCACAGAGTTCCAGATGAACCTGGTGCCCTACCCCCTCATCCACTTCCCACTGATGACCTACTCCCCCATTGTCTCAGCCAAGAAAGCCTACCATGAGCAGCTGTCGGTGGCAGAGATCACCAACACACTTTGAGCCCTCCAACCAGATGGTCAAATGTGACCCCGTCATGGCAAATACATGGCCTGCTGCATGCTCTACCACAGAGAAGTGGTGCCCAAGGATGTGAATGCCGCCATTGCCACTATCAAGACCAAGTGTACCATCCAGTTTATGGACTGGTGTCCCACAGGTTTCAAGGTTGGCATTAACCACCAGCCCCCACAGTGGTGCCTGGGGGCGACCTGGCCAAGGTGCAGCGGGCAGTCTGCATGCTAAACAATACCACAGCCATCGCCAAGGCCTGGGCCTGCCTCAACCACAAGTTTGACCTGATGTATGCCAAATGGGTCTTTGAGCACTCGTACCTGGGCGAGGGCATGGAGGAAGGGGAGTTCTCAGAGGCCTGAGAGGACCTGGCTGCCCTGGAGAAGGATTATGAAGTGGGGACAGAGTCAATGGACAGCAAGGATGAGAGCGAGGAGTTCTAGGGGGTCCTGGCATCTGCGACGTCCGGTCTCTCCCTAGTTTTGTATTTCTCATTCCACTGTTTCCCTGACCCCCTACAAATACAATCAGTGTCTCAAGCAAAAAAAAAGAAAGAAAGAAAGAAAGAAAAGGACCACCTGATTTGTTTGATTGTCATAAGAGAAAACATACCCCTTTGTCCAAGATTTGGGGATAAACTAGAACAAAAACAGATAATGAAAGCAAATGAAAAAGAGAAAGAGAGTTATTGATTCTAGGGAGAATAACCAGAACAGACAATAAAGGAACTGGTATCATCATAGACTTAGCTGTGAAAAAGATGTACATAGTCCAAGACTTTGAATATTTATCTAACCAAAATGAGGGAAGGTGTTTGCAGGGAGGAATGGTGTGAAAGCCAAACCTCATCATTAAAGGTAGGAAACTCATAGTTAATACCTAAAGGCCAAAAAGAAAAATTTAAATAACAGTGTAAGGATGTTATTCAAAAACATGATCACAAATACTAGAATAGGTTAGAAGATTTCAAACTTGTTGCCACTGAAGAGGACTCAGGAGAGAAAGGCTGTTGGGGGCTTAATTTTAAGCCTTTAAAATAATTTGTCTTTTTAAAAAGATTGTATCTACATACACCTTTATAAAAGCTTTAAAAATAAAAGGATAAAAATAAGAGAATCCAGGGGCTCAGTTGGTTAGGCAACCGACTCTTGACTTCGGCTCCGGTCATGATCTCGGGGTGTGAGATGGAGCCCAGTCTCCAGCCCCAGGCACGGAGCCCGCTTGAGTCTCTCTCTCCCTCTCCCACTGCCCCCCCCTTCCACCCCCACATGCACGGGTACACACTCTCTCTCTCTCTAAAAAAAATTAAAAATAAGTAGAATCAAGGTATCAAAATAAATCCATAATCTAGAATCAGATGCATTTATGGTAATAAATGCATATTTCAAATTTAATGACTACACCTGTTAATCTATCAAGTTTTACAATTTCAAGTTAATATACTTTTTTAAGGAAGAACAATGAGAGGATTATGATGGAATTATATAGCCATTGTATTAAAAAGTGGCTTTTAAGATAGTTTCAATTACATTAAGTACACTCCAAAATCTTAAGTATTTTGTGGGTTTTTTTTGTAGTGTGTACCAATTTTTCTTTCCCAAGCATGTGTTCATTCTTTCCACTATTTAGAAACAACACTGGGTAGATGACATATAAATACAAAATCTCCTGTCCTCAGAGGTTTAAAAAATTCATTTCCCATGTTTTCCAGAGGTCTGTCTGGGAGAATCCATCATTGATTTTTTTTTTCAATTCACTATTTGAATAGTTTTTCCCATTTGTAAATATGAGTATCTCCAAACAGTGGCTCACAACACATTTCAACCTAAACATATAAACATTTCAGTGGGACAGAAAACTGCACTTTATTCAAACAATAGATTAGAGATGAAATAGTGGTTTTAAGGTTGTTTTTGACATTTAAAAAGGGCTGAAGTATTTTCATCCCTTTGCTGCCTGTTGTTTCGTGAGAGACCTAATAACTTTGAAGAGAAAGTCCCAGCACATTATATACACTGAAACCCCGTCCAATGCAAAGTGATATTTTCCTTTCTATTTTTCATTTCTGGATGCTGGCTCCAGTCAACAATATAATCATTTTCTCTTATTGATTTTCTTATAAAATGTATCCTTGTTAGATTCATTGATGACTATACATTACAGAAGCACCTGATAAAATTTCATTGTGTTATTACCACCACACAGGAAATGCTTTTTGCTGGATGAGAATAACTACTTCTCAAGGTGAAGATGAAACTGTGTTTAATGCAGAATTCCAGAGAATGGCATCCTTAGTTGAAAACTAATCATCAAGAACTCCCACCCTCAAATCAATTCAATATTATTCTCTGCTAAGAAGATGCACAGTATCACTCTAGCTTGACCTCAGTTTTCCAATTTCAAAAAAAAAAAAAAAGATGAATTTTCCCACTTTAAACACTTAACAACTTAAAGCTTTAGCTCTTCAAAAGAATTCTGATTCACTCATGACTGACCTGTGCAGCGCACCTCCTAAATCACTCTGTGTAGTTTTTGGTGGTCTGTATCCGATTAACTTGGATTGATTTGGGCTGGATTTGTTAAAACAACTCAAGTCAAATAGTGACTTGCATTTGCAGAGTCGTGTAAATATGTAACCCATAGTTATTTTTTCCTTTTTCATTTGGGGGCATCATAATAAAGTATAATATCATTGGGTCCTCTTTTCTACTGAGAAATACTTAAGTGCTTTCTTTCATTTTACCAAAATTATAGGCTTCCTGATATTCCTAAAGCACCACAAAAACAACAAAGGCTACATTTTTAGAAATTTATTCAAGGGTTATGGATTATTCCTAGGAAGTCTACCTAAAAAGGAAATAAAATGTTAATATTATCACTTAAAAATTTGAAAGGACATAATCTCTTCAGTTAAATTTTGTCTCAAGCTGTGTTGCCCCTAATGGAGTGGCTCACGAAGATACTGCTTCAAAAACAATAAACTTAATTTTTTTTCTTGGTGGGAAATGATTTTTCAAAAGCATTTTCATATTTAAAATTAGAATGATTGTTAAATTTAAATAATAAAAGCATTCAGAACCCCACCCCCCATAGATCAGATGACAGCAAATTTATGAATAAAGCTAATTTTAAAAATTAGGACACTTAAAGCTAGCACTTTGCTACATAAAAGATGGCCAATGATACTGCAACATTCTTAACTCAATCTCCTCTGAATTAGAGAATATTTTAAATCAATGCCATTTTATTTCTTTAAATCACACACAACTGACACAGCTTGCAGGACACTGCTAATAAGAGGTTCCTTAGGGATCTGATCGACACATAGGGAAACAATTCACAATAAGCATTCTGATTGTACATGATCGGCTGCTTAAAACAGCATGTACACTAAACTGGCCTTTGTAGATTATTAATTTGCGTGACAGATCCTTTCTGCAACCTTGAGGGAAGAGCCCAGCTCTTATCTCGACTATCAGCCTTCTTCTGACTAAGGAGGTTTCAACTCTAAGTTTATAAGCAGCACACTGGCTAAGATTTTCAGATAACCCAACTTTGCTCCTTAATACCTGACTGCCTTTGGCTTAAGCTGGAGCAAGCTATTTTCGTATCTGCAAGCCTTAGTGTCCCCATGTGAAAAAGGTGGTGAGGGTGAGAGTGTGCAAGTTCAAGCGAATCAAGTGTTAAAATCGAATTTGATCCTGAAAAAAGATGACCGGGCCGATAGCACTTTTCTCCATAAATCATTTTGAGGGAGTCCTGACCACAATAACATCCCACTTGGCTATTGTATTAAATGTGTGTAAACAAAGCGACTCTTCTAGCCATTCTAAAAAATATGCACTTGGGGACTTATAAACAGCATATTTTTATTCATTAAATCATTTTTAAAATAGGCTGTGAATGAGAACTTAAGAGTGCTTAAGAAAATATTATTCATTCTGCAAAAGAGTTACTCCGGCCTAGAATGCAAACTGGTCACCTGGGACTATTTTAAAACCACAAGCAGGAAGAGGCAGAGGTCATTGCCCTCCTCCCTCTAAGACAAGCCAAACCTCCTCAGACTTGGCCTATCCACTCCCAAGCTGGGGCTGGGCCATCCACTGGGGCTTTTGCAGTCTGGAGAGGACCAAGATTTTTTTATTTCAACAAGACAGAAAATCACAAAACTGAAAACAAATTTGCCGTAAGGAAAAAAAAAAAGTACTTTGTGTTCCAGATTTTATTTTAAAACATTTATTCAGCCTTCTCTACGATTTCAAGCCCCACAGCCCAAAGGCATTAAACTGTATTGAAGCTTAATGGCCTGAAAAGTTTCCTTTTGAATTAAAACACATCCAGTTACGAAAGGGGGAGGGGATGGCATCTGCAACTAATCTGAAAGTTCCATTTCGGGTCCTGGACTTTGAGGACATAAAAATAGCCAGCAGAAGACTTTCAAATCACACAGAAGGGAATATGATTTCTGGGAGCTGGGTTTCTAGACCAATGCCTCGCTAAGGGAATTTTCCATTAGTGCAGAGTGACCTAATAGAGAGGTTTAGATGAACACTGAGAAGAGAAAAACAACCTACCTAAGCTTGTCCAGACATTGCTCCTTCTCACCAGGTGCTTCACTTATTATAGAGACAAATTCTAGGGACTTGCATTTCATGGATAAAATGGGGCCTTTGTCTCCAGACCAGTGGGCCCCAAAATAAGAATGGTATATGGGGATATGGGGAGAAATTTTAAATTATTTTATTTATGTGTACTACTGAGATCATCTTCTTCAATTTTCTGTTTGATATACATAAAGAACATGGAACATCCTCTAAATAGGTAAATGTACCTATGATGGGTACTCAAGTTAAGGAAATTTAGAGACAATTCCTGTAGACACTATACCTGACGTACAGCCTCGGCTTCCACAGGAACTGAGGGCTGACAGTGGTTGTTCTAAACCTTTGTCCATGGAGGAACCCCTTGCATGTTGCAGGGCCAGTCATCACAACTCCAAGAACCTGACTGAGGACAGCTCTACTGACTGGATTTTGTTCTGCTTCCTGCTCTTTTGCCCTTCATTTAAAAAAAAAAAAAAAAAGTGCTACTGTGCATCATTAACAATGGTACTATAACAAAGTACAAAGAGCTGGTCCTGTGCAAGTCTTTATTAGCAACTGTCACTGTAAAATATCTATATTTGCATTAGTGCAACACAGAGCAACTCTGACACGATTGTGTTCCATTCAACACCCTATTTCTTGTGATAGCGAGCTTATTTCAGCAATAGAGAAATGCTGGCTATTAAAGTGGACATTTTTATTATCAACTTCAATCTGCTATTTTTGAAGAGCTATTTTTGTCTCCATACAAACAGGATACAGAGTACAACTTTCTTTTGTTGATTGTCAGTGTTTCCTCTTTTGAGTGTAAGTTGCCTGAATGGCTGGTTAGTGAAAGGAGAATGGGGTGGTCTCTGAGAAATACAGATTTGGTTTCTAAGCTTCAGGATGTTCAAAGAAAGAAAGAGTAACACAAACAACTAGTTAAGGATTTGAAAAAAAGTATTTTTAAATATCTAAATGACTTAACATTTCAAAGTAAGAAAGAACCTCCACCCTCCAATAAAATATCCCTTCACTTTAAGAGATTCCAATGGACATTGTATTTAAGCAGTTTAAACAGTTTTTGCTTTTAAAAAGTTTACATCCACGCGGCACCTGGGTGGCTAAGTTGGTTAAGTGTCCAACTCTTGATTTCGGCTCAGGTCATGATCTCAGGGTCATGGAATTGAGCCCCTAATCAGGCTCCATGCTCAGCAGTGAGTCTGCTTGAGATTTTCTCTCTCTCCTTCTGTCCCTCCCCCCAACTCATGTGCTTGTGCTTTCTCTAAAAATAAATAAGTAAATCTTTAAAAAGTTTATATCCTCATAAGGTTTAAGATACCTAATTTTAAAGATAAAACGCCTGGCAAAGTCCTCCAAGTCTCAAAGAAAATGATCAATATGACCAATTGACCAATCTGCTTCATGGGTAACAAGTATACTCTTTCCTCAAGAACCTTTTCTCCTCCTTACTCAGGTGGCCAAACCCTGGCAGGTCCCACTGTTATAATCTCTCATAACATATCTCTTGGGGACCTTTATCATAAGTATTTAAACAATTGTCTACTTCTGGTTTAAAGATTTTTTTTGTAGATTGACTTTTCTGTTCCCCAACACCCCATTTGAAAACCACCCCTAAAACAATAGGAGAAACAAGAAACAAAAACACAAGCTCTATCTCTGATGAGACTCAGAGTCATCTGCAACCACCAGCCACAATATATACACGTGGAAAGCAGGTGGAAGGTGCTAATAGACTTGACCAAGCAGAAAGGGCAAAAGCTAAGCACTCGTAGAGGGACATACTGAGGAGAAGCCAGCTCAGCCAACAGAATGCCCCAACTGGGAAAGCCTCAGGAATGGGAAGCACCAGGGGCTGGGGGGTGGGAATTAAATGCCCTGTGAAACCAGAGCGTTGGGCTGACATCTTCAACAGACCAGTTGTTCACTCCCTCCTCTATCTTGGATCCTCACCTCCACCCTGCAAGGCCAGGTTATGGGAAGTGTGTTCTCTGGAGAAACAGAAACAGACTCAGGGACACAAGGCACAGCAAAAAGCAATGGAAAGATGGCTGTGACTGCTCATCTTCATATTAAATGAGACGCCCAGCTCTTCTCCCACCTTCCTTCTAAATGCAATAGTTAGATTTATACACCCTTAACAAAAGATGATAGCCCCTTGATGGAAAGCCCCAGAGAACAGACCAATATGTCGTTATATCTGGGGGCTTGTCAATGAAAAAGGCAATTCACAGTCTGATGATTCTACAGTGACTTTCACCAGCTAAGTTTCTCACATATAGTGTCTCCAATCTTAAATATGTACCTCCCTATGTTCTCAGCAATTTTCCTTTCAGAATTTTTTCCTAAGGAAGCAGTCACACAAGTGGACAAAAATGTGTATACAACAAACCCTAGCACAACATTACTTATAATAGTAACAAACTGGAAACCTAAATGTTTCCAACAATAGATGGCTGGGTAAATAAATGTTGTAACCATTAAAATGGATCAGTATATGTATTGACATAGAAAGATACTAAGGGCCTAGTGATAGTGATAAAAGACAGGTTTCAAACACTGTATGTTGTAATTCCATTTATATAAGTAAGTTTATTTATATATGCATAAAAACATGAAGATTTTTAAAAATAGTGGTTCTCTCTAGAAAGCAGAATATGAGAGAATTTCCATTTCTCTGCATTACTTGAATATTTTATCAAACTTACATCAGAAAATCAAATAAAATTCCTATTTAGAAAATAAAATGTTACAGATAATTTTAAATACGGCCCTTGATCTTAATTATAAACTTACAGACAATAAATACCAGACATTTGAGAAAATCCTCAAACATGCTGGACAGAAATGTAAACCAATAAACATGGTAGAGGGAAGAGAGGACCTCTAAAGTGAGGAAACCATGCAGGGAGCAGAAGAAAACATCCAAAAAACTACAATTAATGTCCGCAGGGGGTAAAAGAGAAAACATTGCATTCATGAAACAAAGTGAAGCTCTAGAAAGGGAACGAATAATAAGGAAACGCTTTAGAAAAGAAAAATAGGGCCGCTAAAAGAAAAACTCCAGAAGACCGGAAGACAAAGTCAAGAAAATCTAAGGAAAGAGATGATGAAAGAAAAACATGAGAAAATTAGAGTATCAATGTAGAACACTGAACAGCTGATAATTAGAACTGACAAAAAGAAAGAAAAGAGAAAATTCTCAAGTAAGTAAGATAAGAAACATTTCCAGTACTGAAGTTTATAAATCCGAAAAGTGAAAGGCCTCCTGAAAGACTACTATCAGATATGAATAAAAAATGTCCACACTGGGAAATTTTAGAACAATAAGGATAAAGCAAAGATCCTAGTATCTTCCAAATGGGAGAGTGCTCAACTCAGACATACAAAGGATCAGGAGTAAGAATGGCATCAGATGCCAAAAGGCTGCATTAAAACCCAGAGGACAATGGAACAATGAAGAGCACTTTCATTTAGAATTCCATAACCAAATTATCATTCCAAGGTGAGGGCAGAAGAAAGATCATGTACAAGATGGAAAATATTAAAACAAGATGCAAAATATTAAAACGATTGCCTCTCCTGCCCCTCCTTCTCAGGCCCTTTTCTCTCACAAAACAAGTGAACAAAACAAGGACGAGTAAAACATGTGCTTCACGAAAATAGGGAATCCAATGTAGGCAAGAGGCAAAAGAAAATCCCAGGGCACAGGCCTCAGAGCAACTGGTTCAGATTAGAGCAAAGACCCAGAATCCAGGAAAGATGTTTTCATGGAGAAAAAGTCAGAAGGGAGGGTGTAGGGAGAACCTGACAGAGTATCAGATAAAGTAACTCTGAGGGAAATGGGACTGAGCAACTGTAAGAAAGGAGGGAAAGACCTATAAACGGGTACAAAGAAAACAAATCCAGTGATAATCAAGGGAATTAGTAACTCCAGGGAAAGTGAAGAGTTACATGGTAGGAGAAATGTAATCACAGTACACTAGCTGGCTCAGACAACAATGCTGACAATCATAATTTTATAAATTCGGAAACACTGATCTAACCAAAAATAATGGGGAAAGACTGGAGGGTGGTGTAAGCGAGCTAGGTCTTCAACAGTGATGAGTAAAAGTGATGACTCAACAGAGAGAAGCATACACTTATTTAGAAATATGGAAGTCTTACCAGAAGAAACAAGCCAAAGAACTGAAAGTAGTTGAAGGATGGGGACCAGAGCATTTCATTACATAGTAAATGAGACCATTCCTCTCCATGGAAGACTGTTACCGCTTTTACCTAAAGATAAGCATCAGTCCTGATACTCTACTACAAAAATTCAGCCTTAATTCTATACTTTAAAAACTAGACTATCATGTCTTTGTTCAGTGTTTAATATCCATAGGCAAAGAAATTCCTCCCATCCTGCCCCTTCATCACAGGCCTGCAAAGCCTTCTCCACCAAGATGAATTGGCTCAGACCAGACACTCTACTGGCCTGAATAAAATACAGATGTGCAACAGTCTCCAACTTGCATATGGATTTGTTGCAGAAATTCCTGGGCTAGTTAGTTGTCTGGAACATGGGAGTCTTTTTTCTTCCCTACCTCTACCCCATAAGACATGTTTTAGATGATTATTCCTCTCAGAATTCTGGACAGTAGCTTTCTAGGGTCAATGGGATGGGGGGTGGGAACCATAAGTCAGATGTAGGTTGTTGTTAAGACTGAGATTCTGTGTTGGATGGTGGGTTTATGGATACTTAGTATAAAATTATAGTATAAATCATGAAGTATAAATATAATATAAATCCTATAGTATAAATCATAAAATTATAATAAGTAAGCAACAAAACTAGGCCCAGTGATAAGAGTATTTCATGGACCAAAAATTATCAGCCCATTTCTATGTACCTAAAACCCAGTGGAGACAAAAATATATCAGCCCCAAATCCTGTTTAACTGATGATATAACAGATGGCACATTTGCCCACATCTTCAGCAATTACACGCAATACATATTTCTAATAATATTGTTCAGTATATTTTTTGAGGGTTGACTGATTTTATTTCTTTAATTTTTTATGGGAATATAGTTGATACACAAGGTTACATTAGTTTCAGGTGCACAACATGGTGATTCGACCTCTCTATACTATGTTATGCTCACCGCAAGCGTCGCTACCGTCTGTCACCAACCGTATAATGCTATAACACTACCACTGACTGTATCCCTATGCTACCTTTTATTCCTGTGACTTAGTCATCCCACAGCTGGAAGCCTGTAGCTCCCACCGCCCTTTACCCATTATACCCAACACCACACCCCCCTTCCTCTGGCAACCATCAGTTTGTTCTCTGTATTTACAGGTCTGATTCTGCTTTGTGTTTGTTTATTCATTTGTTTTGTTTTTTAGAGTCAATAAATATTTATTAAACGCCTCCTAAGGGGTAAGGCACTGAGCAATCCTCTGATTACAGTAATCAAGAGAGACACGGCCTGTGTCCTATGGGCACCGAAGAATCACCTGTATCTTTCAAAATTCAGAAATTATATTTAAATACATGGACCATTCCAAATGTGTTAAAAACATACACATAGTAGTTCTCTTATGCATCCCATTGCTGGTCATCAAATAAAAATGAAAAGCAACAATAAAATGGATTAGAAAAAGTATATTGGTTTTAGCTTGATCGTGGGTACTTGTGAAAAGCAGACTTAATCAGGAAAATGGAGAGTTCCAAGAAGGTCCAAGCAGGGACCCCTTTTGAGGTTCTAAGAGAGGATGATGCTGGTCCTTCCCCCTCCCTTGACACAGACATCCCTGAGTACTGCTTTAAGCTTATTAGTCAAGATCAGGGGCATATTTAGGTCACAGATAATAGTGAATATATGTTAATACTGAGAAAGTAACCAAAGTCTCTAAATTCTCCTCAAAAAGCAATTTTCCCCATGATTTCCTGATTTTTTTCTCTCTTATACACTTCTTTTCCAGAGTTTCTCTCTAATTCTCTTGAGTTGCTTCCTCTCATCCTAAAAATCTGTCTGAATATCTCAGTACCAAACAGGTTTTCACCCAGAGATCCTGGTTTATACCATACCCCACATACCTCCCAGACCACACACATATACATCCTGATTTACACACTGCACACACACACACACACACACACACACTCCACATGCGCCTGACAGCTCCCATTGCCAGCAGCCTCCCGGGCTTGGCAGGCCCAAACCTGCAGTCATGATCCCACATCAGGGCTAAGGCCTCACATGAGCTCATTCAGAGAAAATGTACTAACCATGCAGTTACGCCTTTGCCACGGGCTGCAGGCAGGAGAGGCCTGGTTCCCGATGCCCACACATACAACCCAACCCTCCTGCCGCCCAGAATAACAATGCAATAGGAAAAGGCAAGATAGTTAGACGGAAGACAGGGGAGGGAAACATTCACATTTGTTGAACAACACTTACATAGCATGTACTTTTTGCCAGGCCTGTTCTGAGTGCTTTACAAATGCTAACCTGTGAGGCAGATACTATTATTTACACTGCAAGATAGAAAGATGGAGGCCGGAGAGCTTAAGCAACTTGTCTAAAGTCACACAGCTGTAAGGTGATGGATTTGATCCACGCAGTGTGGCTCCCGAGTCTGTGCTCTTAATTATGACTCTGTATAACTCCTTGAGCCTGAGATAGAAAGCCTAGTCTCTACCCTCCTAATTCCTGGGATAATCAAGAAGCTGTTTTTCTATCAGAAGGCATAGAGAGAGGTGGGGCAAGTGCTTGAGAAAAGCCAAGAAACTTGCCAGCCAGGCAGAGGAACAGAGGTTGAGAATAGGGATCAGGGAAGGAGAGTCCTGGGGGATCTTTTGACAGCGTGAGTCCAGTACTCCGTGGTCGAAACATACATGGGGTGGGACAGTGCTAGCGGCTAAGGTAGGGGAGGTGACTCCAGTCCTGGAGGCCACTCATAAATAGGAAATAAACCAGAAGTGGAGGTTAAAGGCTGCCTGAACTGATATGAGGGCACTCTGGCTATGTGTGGATATAGCACTCTGGAAAATGAAGCCAAATCACTCTCATCCAAGAAGCAGATAAATAGCATTTACAGACCCTGGCTTCTTTTCAACTCAGTGAATGTTCATAAAGACCGTCTATGAGGAAAGCATAACATTCGACAGAATGAATTAAGGAGCATGGTCCAGATTTTTCTCACCTCAGCGAGGTGTTTACATTTAACTTGATTGTGGGCTTGGCATGCATGAGACGTTCAGTGGGGACCTCAGCCACCAAGGGCCCCTGAGAGCAGCCTGCAGCACTGTCTGCAAACTGAGAGCAGCCAGGTTTCTCAGAAGCATCACCAGTTGGAGGTGAAAGAAAGAAATAAAAGGGGGGAGAAACAGAGGAACCAAAGTTAGTCAAGATAAAAGAAATCCACAATAGGAAGGTCAGCCACTCTAAGAATAACTGTCCTGCAAAAACAAAACCAGGCCAAATATAATGTCTCCTACCTCAGCCAAAATCATCTGCCTTTGGAAGTCAGTGTGATGTTCCGGTATTTTTTTCTCCTTTATTCCCTATAGGCTCTTCTAAGGTAGGCCATTCTCTATGAGAAGATATAAGTGAGCAAGGTTTCATTTGAAATCTGTTTTCCAACTATGAAATTTGTGGTGGTTATTTTTAGAACAAAAGATAGTTTAAGAAATAATTAGGTGCCCATATGTGATAGAGGCTAGATAGCAGCAAATGTTTTTAGGATTCTGTCTAAAAAATTCAAACTGAAAAGTAGAAAAAAATAATGTAGATTTGAAGTTTATCTAAAGGATCACTTATTTAAAATTCAGCAATATAATGTAAATGTACCTCAATTTCCCCATTTGCATACTGCACTGTTGTTTGCATAAAATGACTTCCCTGACCCCTCCCTGCCCCCAATCTGTGAGGCCAGCATGATCAGTTGGGTTTCCAGTAGTGGTGATGGATTTGCTCTGATCCACCCTCACCCTTTATCCCGTTTCCGCCCATGATGAATGGGCACCATTACAAGATGGCGACTGGGGTTAGGAGTGCAGCCTAGAGGAGCTCATCCCCATGGGGGAATCAAACGCTGGACCTTGGCCTCTTTTGTGTGGTGCTTTAACCTACTGAACTAATCAGCCACAGAAAAATAAGGATGCTTATCACTGACTTGCCAAATAGAAGTGCTATGAGAATGTATTTTTAAAAAAAGAAAGGAGAGAGATCTTAGAAGCTTTGCTTCTATAGAAAACAGCTATTTAAATACCAACTAATATTATTATAAGTCAGAAATAGGCAACAGCAATAAAAGCTGTTTCTCTAAGTCAACAACTGGCTGGAGACTACATGTGTCTACAAAATGAGTTTCATAAGATCATGCTTATTTTAGAAACATCAATACTAAAACAGCAGTAACAGAAAGTGTTTTTCCCCTTAGTTTAAGCACTGCTTGGATATGCATTATATCCAGCCGAGCAATAACTAAACAAATTCTTCTCTTAAATTTCCCCCAAGTTCAAGTATATGGCTTTGAGCACATCACAAGCTTTATAAAACAGCCTAGCTTTAAGTATACAATAATCGCTCATTTCCTGGCCATTAATTCAGACATCATGCAATCACTCAAAGGCATCCATTTTCCTTTGCTGCTATTTTGGGGACTGCTGCCCTATTGTCATCCCTGCCTTAGACCCCTGACTTAGTCGTCTTTTAATTAGAGCCAGCGAGAGCGACAGGCGGAGTCAGCCTGCTGAGGGTGATCCATCACATGGCTCTCTGCTCCCTGGCCTCCTAGATGACAGTTTATAAACAGGACATCTTGGGTATCAAGACAGCTGCTTAAGGAAAGAGAAGAACAAATGGTGACCATCTTGTAAGCTACTTCCCTGAGATTACTCTATTCCAGGGCTGTATTTACTGACTTTGTATTTTGATTAAACATCCAAATAAACTTTACCAATGATGAGTCTTGGAAGATGCTTTGTCTAAGCTTGCCCTCAAACACACTGATGTCATACCCTAAAAGTTGCCCAAGGTGTTAACATACATACTTCCAACTGAGCAACTGGGCCTATTTTTAATGGATCTGCTTTTTAGCTAAACCCTGGCCATGTTGACCAACTGCAAAGGTACCAGTCCTGGAAAAGAAGAAAATAAAAATCAACTCAATGCTGGTAGGCTCTTTCACTGCCATTACAGAAATCACTAATTACTAGCCCACAGAACACTACTATTCAACAGTAGTTTCCAGGTAAAACTAAAAGACTGACTTATGTCTGCTGAAGTCTAACCCTGTTATCCCAGAGAGAAGACCTATAAGACCCAAAGTTATACAGCTGTAATTCAACTCTACAACCCTGGGGTGAGCTGGTGCATGTTCTGGGTGCCGGGTTAGACACCCAGCCCTGCACTGGAGAAGCTCACAGCTAGAGGGAGTGGTGCTGGTGAGGCTGAGGGGAACAGCATGACACGTGCAGAACCAGCACTGTGATGCAAAAGATGCCAAGAGGCTAAGGCTAGAGCTGCACCGGCTAGATTTAACACAGTTCTTTCATGTACTGTGGACTGTGACCTGGGGTGGCTTACTTAGCCCATCTGTATCTCAGTTTCATTACTGTTTGATGTATTTCTTTCCAGTCCTCTGAGTGTGTGTGTGTGTGTGTGTGTATGTGTGTGTGTAATCTTACACACAATAGAGTTGAAATTTTAATTTTTGTACACTTAAATCTTATTTTATACACTTAAGAGTATAACAAAAGCATTTTTCCATGTCAATGTTATTTCTCATGACTCTATAAGAATACAACATACAAATATGTATTAACTTGCTGGACACCTACATTGTTTCCATTTTTCACTATAATAAATTATGATACATATTTTTCCTACCTTCCAAAAGAGCTTAATAGTATTGGATTGAAATAGTCCATGAAAACAGTATGGAGGTTCCTCAAAAAGTTGAAAATAGAGCTACCCTATGACCCAGCAATTGCACTACTGGGTATTTACCCCAAAGATAAAAAGGTAGTGATCTGAAGGGGCACCTGCACCCCAATGTTTATAGCAGCAATGTCCACAATAGCCAAACTATGGAAAGAGCCTAGATGTCCATTGACAGATGAATGGATAAAGAAGATTTGGTTTATATATATATAATGGAATATTATGCAGCCATAAAAAAAAGCAAAACGAAATCTTGCCATTTGCTACGATGTAGATGGAACTAGAGGATATTATGCGAAGTGAAATAAATCAATCAGAGGAAGACAATTATCATATGATCTCACTGATATGTGGAATTTGAGAAACAAGGCAGAGGATCATAGAGGAAGAAAGGAAAAAATGAAACAAGATGAAACCAGAGAGGGAGACAAACCATAAGAGACTACTAATCTCAGGAAACAAACTGATGGCTGCTGAAGTGGAGGGAGTGGGAAGGATGGGGTAGCTGGGTGATGGACGCTGGGGAGGGTATGTGCTACGGTGAGCACTGTGAATTATGTAAGACTGATGAATCAGAGACCTGTATCCCTGAAACAAATAATACATTATATGTTAATGATAATAAAAAAATTTAAAAAATAAAGATTATACACATATAACATGAAAAAAAATATTCCATGAAAGATTTTAATTCCTCAATGAAACTGTCTAAAACCCAATCATTTAGGAGGTAATTATGCCATAACTATTTGATTCTTCCTTAGCTTGGTCATGTTCTATTCCATTTTTTAATAAGAATGCAGATTTTACAGACTGTAAATAGAATCCAATTCAATATTAAACAATGAATGTTGATTTGACCTCCTACTGTATTTCCAGGCATTGATCTAGGCGTTGAGGATAGAGCAGTGAACAAGAGAGATCAACCTCAGATGGTAACTACATTTGTGGTGAGCATACCATAACATATAAACTTGCTGAATCACTGTGCCGTACACCGGAAGCTAATAGCACATTGTGTGTCAACTATACTTTGGTTAAAAAAAAAGACAGACCAACCAACCTCAGTCTTCAAGGAGTATGCCGCCTAGCAGGGAAGACAGAAAAACAAATGCACAAGTAAACATAAAGTACGTCAGAAGCTGGTAAGGGCCATAGAGGAAAAGCTTGAGAGAGAGACAGGTAGGACGTACAGGTTGGGGGAGGTACTATTCTTTTTAATAGAATAGGCAGGGAATAACTCACTAAGAAGATGATATTTGAGTAGAAATTGAAGGAAAAGAGGTGGGAAAGTGGTCCAGGCTGAGTAAACAAGAAAGAGCATGAAGGCCCACAGGCTGGAGACGAGGAGGTGAAGTGAATATGACAGGAGATGTGTTCCGAGAGGTAGCAGGGGCCAAATAATGTCTGGCCTAATAGGCCTTTGTAAAGACTTTGAGTTGAGTTGGTAGACCCGAATTCCTAAAAGATGCTTTCATACACATTCTGAAAGTATCCACCTCTTTCTAAAGAATGGCTCTCAAAATAACATGATTTGCTGAGTTCTAGTTGATGTATTTTTAGGCCTGCTTCCCATTCTAATCCACCAATATATGTCCTATTGGACTCATTCTTATCCAAATGGCTATTCATGAGCTCAAGATCTTTATTCTTGAAAGTTTTGTTGTTTTGTCAGGAAGAGAGAAGTACAGTAGTCCCCATCCCTCCCTTACCTGCAGTCTCACTTTCCTCAGTGTAAGATACTCATAGTCAACCACAGTCCAGAAGCAGATGATCCTCCTTCTGATGAAAGGTCAGAAGGTCAACAGTAGCCTAACACTACATCTCAAGGCCTATGTCATTCACCTCACTTCATCTCATCACACAGGCATTTTATCACCTCATATCATCACATGAAGAAGGGTAAGTACAGTACAGTAAGATATTTTGAGAGAGAGATACCACATTTGCTTAACTTTTATTACAGCATGTTGTTAAAATTGTTCTCTTTTATTATTGTTGTTAATATCTTACTGTGCCTAATTTATAAATTAAATTTTGTCATAGGTATGTATGTATTTTAAAAAATAGTATATATAGTGAGAGTTTAGTACTATCCACGGTTTCAGGTATCCACTGAGACTGTCTTGGAATGTATCCTCTGTGGATGAGGAGTAAGGACTACTGAATAAAGGCAAAAAAACAAAAAACAACTAAAAGTAAACATTTTTCTGAGTTCAAAATTGGTTTCCATAGAGATCAGAATTGGGACCATCTGATGTTTTATAAGCGTTCTGCAAGAGAGCACAAGAGAAAGCTCCCAGAGTATAGACAACACTAAGGTAGCTAAAATGTGAAGCGCTGATAGGAGCAAAATACTAAAAGGATCTCTCAAAACTCTGTGATTTGATATAAAATTGAAAGATGAGTGTCAGCATTTAGAGAAGGCGTGCAAAATGTTTCTATGAAACTCCACAGTCTGGGCTTTTAGTCTTGCCAAAGAGTTTAAGGGCTTTCTTCTTATACACGCTGCCCCCTGCCATCTTCCTGCAAGCAAATAAGTGAATATATGTGGATGGTATCAGAAGATATAACAAATAAACACTATTTCTTTCAATAAACATGTTCTGAACATAGACTATGTGCAAAGCACCATGCTTGCTATTGGAAATGCAAAGCTTCTGGTCTTACAGGGTAACAACTTGATGGAATGTGATGAGTTCTCTCCTAGATGCACCACATGATACTATATGGAAAAAGAACACATAGCCTAGATGGTTGGGGTCAAGTAAGGTAAAAGAAGTGGTAGGAGTTAGTTGAATGTAGATGGCTGGCTGGAAAGGATTTGGTGTCCCAGAAAGAAAAAACTACAAGAGATAAGGCCCATGGGTGTTGATGAAGCTGTTTGGAGGGGTTGGAATGCAGAGACGGAGAGATGGGGGTCTGGAAGTGATCAGGGGTGAGAGGTAAATACTTGCTCTTACCCTCGTGGGAATGATGGTACATCCATGTCTGGAAAAGTGTATACAATTCTGGCCTCATATTCAATATCCACACATGACCAGAAGCTTAGATAAAAGGCAACTAAAATGATTGTGTGGGTGAAGCATTTCTCATAGAAAGAAATACTAAAAAAAAAAAAAAAAAAAATTGACTCCTTATCCGATAAAGGCTAAAAGGAAAAATGTACCAAAATCTTTGAAATTAAGATAAACAATGAGTAGGATAACATGATGTGCTTGCTCATCAAATCCCAGAGATCAAATTCTAGACAAAATCCAGCCAACCAGGGCATTTCATACATAAACCCTATCTAAAGTCAATGTCTCCTAAACTTGTAGGATTACCTGAGGAGTTTGTTAGAAATACAGATCCCAGACCTCACTGCACAGATCACCATCCCACCTCACCCTCCTACCAGCCTCCTGAGTCAGAATCTCCAAAAGATGTGCCTTGGGATTTGTATTTCAACAAATGTCTCAGATGGTTCTTATGCTGTAGCAAATTTGGGAAACACCATTCTAAAAGTATAGGCTGGAAACTCCTAGGATCAATAGTATTAATTGCAAAAATTCTCTCACCTGGCCAGTGGTTCATCTCGAATATACCAATTAGCACTATGTTAGATGGCTTAAATCCCCTTGAGCGGTGGTACCGATGAAAAGTACAGAAGCTTCTCAATGATATGGGATGTTCCATGATGACTGGGGCTATTTGTGGATAGCTTGACTGACCCCAGATCTCATGAGCCTCACCAAGCCTGTGGAGACCATGAAGGTCCAAGTAACGATATTTGACTGTGATTAGCTCAGTGTCCCAAGGGCTTATGTAAAATTTCAGCCTCCTTCAAAATGTCCTTTGTGGTTTCCTCAAGTTCCGCCCCTCGGAGCAAGTCCATTCAAAGTCTTCCTCTCAAGAATCATGGAAGCTGACAAGCCACAGGACATTCAAGGGAGCCACCACCTGGCAGCTGCAACTCCTGGTCCTCCTGTGTCCCTCTCTGGTCTCCCTCCAGATGCCCTTCTCTAGAGCCCCGCTCCTTCCTTCAGCCTTCCTGACCATAAATGGCTGAGGAAGGGATCGGGACTTGCACTGCATCCCCACTCTGGGCTTTAACTTACCCAGCACTATGCTCCTGCAAGGCAATTCCCCTAAAAAGGCACGACTTTCACCTGCTTGTCAAAAAAATGGATTTTAACATTCATGTCTATCATTTTAAATAGCATCCCAAGTAGATAAAAGATTTTTTAAACATATCTAGAATAGAAATGGTTTTGCCAAATTTCAGCTTGAGAGCCTCTGAAATACTTAGTGTCCAAATCAATAAGATTATGGGGTTTCTGCATCCTAGGAACCACTAAGAAAAGACAATTCTTATACTGGATTTGTATAAGTTGCCAGCAGGTGGAAGACATATGAAGCTTAATAAATATGGTACATGGGTGCTTCTAAAACATACTCGTATTTCAATAGTTTGTGATAAGTGAATATGTTCTAAGTAAGAGCTCAATTAACTAGAATCACAAATACAACTGTTTCACACACCAAATCCAAAACCCCCAAAAGTTTAGGACAAGGTTAATATTTTTGTAAGTCTGAGTCAAACCGATCCCTTGTATATAGTCATTTCCCTGATTGCTAAAACCTTCAACAAAAGGTAGAGGAAAGATCACAAATCAATCAATAACAGATGTTGATTCACTATATGGGGACACTCAGTCTGAAAAATCTGGGAGGACCTCTTCTTGGATAACATAGAGGACCAAGAGAAATTTCTTCTGGGCAAAAATTTCTCACATCCTAAACAAGCACAACCATTGTAAAAATTATGTTTACAACTTAACAGATGTTGCCAGCCAAGATCAGAATCAGCTTACAACAGCGAAGTGACTTCTTAAAAGAATTACATGAAATGTCACAGGGAGTAGAAGCCATCACCAGGCGAGGCACTCCCATGCATAACCTATTATTTTTAAAACACATATTGCCTTCATGAGACAGTGTATAGGCCTTGGTAATTCTCCTATTCAGATGCTTGCCCATGAATGGGATATGTTCACTCTATCACTTTTGTTTCTCCATATAATTAATGACTGGCCACTTGTGATGTAGACTCTTATTTGGAAAAGGGGATAGTTCTCTAAAGATGTCAGCCTTAGTCATAGGCACCTATCAACCACTTTTCATTATTCAACATTTTGTATTACAAGACCCTTCTCAAAATAAATTATGAGCCAATATATTTGTTCATCTGGTATGTTTGTGGATCCTAGACATATATCAATGTTATTTTCTTATTTCCCCTTCAATTTACTGGATAATAGATCTTATGCTGAAATGCTTCTTTCAATTAAACTTGCAGTAGATCTAAAGATTCAGGATTGTAAGTTCATTACAATGGGAGTAACATAGGAGAACAATACCATTGCTGGTGGCCCTGGATACCCAGATGTAAGGGTGGGAATTCCTTATAACAAGTTTCAAATTGAATCTTTGTGTTAAGCAGATTCAATTCCTCTGAAGGAGACAGAATCAGACATCAAAATCCAATAAAAGGAATACTGGCATGCAAAATCAGTAGTTGTGAAATATTTAACAAAAGCCAAATATTGAACTTGGACTTGGGGAAGACAACTTTTCTCCTACTGTGACCTGTTGGAGGTGAAATGGAAACACCCAGTCTCATATTGAGCCAGAAAACAGAAAATGATCATGTAATCCAGCTCAGAGTAACTCCCTATGGACTGGGGGTAAAAGAAAGCAAACATACCAGGGGTGTTTTCATTCCCAGAATGTTTACATTATTATTTAATCATTCTAAAAGTTCTAAATGTGGAACAGGTAAGTTGTACCAGGATCTCTGGACAGAGACATCTGTCTGTAAAAACAAAATACACATGTATCTTGGGCTTATTTTAGACATACTTCTGTGCTAAATTCATTAATATATAAACATGAATATTATAAGAATGGTCTTTTTCCAAGAAACCCAAGAACTAGGGTTGCCAGATTGAGCAAATCAAAATCCTGAACACCCATTAAATTTGAATTTTAGATAAATGATAAATAATTTTTTTAGTATAAGTATGTCCCATGCACTACTTGGGGCATGCATACACTAAAAATATATTCATTCTTAGGCTGAGATTCAAATTTCACTGGACATTCTATACTTTATCTGGTAACTCTACCAGCTCATTGTTACAAAAGGAGACCACACTTGAGTCTACAGATAAGAAACTAAATTTGAACTAATTTACCTTGTTCAATATTACCCGAACACCATGAGTACTTGGGCAGAAAGCAGTAGATTTGGTACAAAGGAAAAATCTCAGTGATAATCTTGTTCCTGCTTAAAGTAGAAGGACATTGCATGCTATCACAGTGCTTTTATTCTTGTTAAATTCCCTTGAGTTAATACAATACAAAGCCTTAATACTTTGCATTTTGTAGTAGCCTTCCAAACAGGAAGACTGCCATCTCTATGGGAATCTATGCATTTCTAACAAGACGACAGTGACAAGGGGCTAAGTACACACCTCAGTTACATTTAAATTAAAGAAAGAAGGGAGTGTTAATGTGGCACTTATGCTTCGAGATGGGCAAACCTGGAGTGGGTTTATTTGTTTGGGGTTTAAGGTTTGGTATGTCTGTGGATATACGTGTGTTTGAGGGTTTCCCCCTTAAATCAGAAAAGCACTGACTGCACTGATATAAACAGACTATTTTTTTTAAGTCAGCAATAAAAAATAAAATTATAGATATTTTGGGCAATGCAAAATACATATATCTCTTTTTATAAATATGTACCTGTAAAAGGCACAGAACACCTCTGATTAAGCATTTGTTTAAGAAATTAGGGGTGCCTGGGTGGCTCAGTTGTTAAGCATCTGCCTTCGGCTCAGGTCATGATCTCAGGGTCCTGGGATCGAGCTCCGCATCGGGCTCCCTGCTCAGCGGCTCGGTGGGAAGGCTGCTTCTCCCTCTCCCACTCCCCCTGCTTGTGTTCCCTCTCCCTGTCAAATAATTTTTATAAAAATTAATTAATTAATTATAGTAAAAATACCAAGGTGACTCAAGATCAAAAATTATCAAGCATAATTCATTTCCAAATACATGGGATATCTTAGAGACTAAGGAAATTATTCAGCCATCTCCTATACTCTTGGGTATTCCGGTGTTTTTTAGTATACACAGAATCCCATTACTGGGGCGCCTGGGTGGCTCAGTAGCTGGGCGTCTGCCTTCGGCTCAGGTCATGATCCCAGGGTCCTGGGATCGAGCCCCGCATTGGGCTCCCTGCTCAGTGGGAAGCCTGCTTCTCCCTCTCCCACTCTCCCTGCTTGTGTTCCTTCTCTCACTGTGTCTCTCTCTGTCAAATAAATAAAATCTTAAAAAAAAAAAAAAAGCATCCCATTACTTCCCATTACACATCAGGAAATCAGAAACTGATTCCAAAATACAACTGAAATTGAACTTCTTTATTACACACATTAGTTTCCCTCTATTTATCTAGAAATCGCTTTAGCACAAGAAAGTCACCTGGCAGTAACTGACTCAAAAGTAGGTGCTCAGGAAGTTGTGTTAAATCAAGGATTCCAGCAAGATTTGTTTGGAAATAGTTCAGATGGTACAAACAATATTAAAAAGTGTTGAATGACCTTTAGCATAAGTTTTATTGAGTAAGATTTGAAATGAGTTTTTTTGAAAAATCTATATAGTTGGAGTCTAAGAAAACGTACATCAGGCCCGAGCTTGGCTTTCAGCTCTAGTTCTAAGATCTCCCAAATTGTGTAGTGGTTTTCTCTGCATCCAGGAAAGATTCCATTTGTGTCTGTGGAAGGAGAGCAGCAGATATTCCTGGATCTATTCACATCTTCCAGGAGCCTGGCCAGGAGGCTTACTTACTACTCTCTACTTTCCCAGCTTTTGTTTCAAATACAATTCTAGCAAAAAGACAAACACATTCTTTGTTTTTTCTAACTTTCTAACTCCAAATAAAATGAAATATAAATTGGGGCGCCTGGGTGGCTCAGTCGTTAAGCGTCTGCCTTCGGCTCAGGTCATGATCCCAGGGTCCTGGGATCGAGCCCCGCATCGGGCTCCCTGCTCAGTGGGAAGCCTGCTTCTCCCTCTCCCACTCCCCCTGCTTGTGTTCCTTCTCTCACTGTGTCTCTCTCTGTCAAATAAATAAATAAAATCTTTAAAAAAACATGAAATATAAATTTAGAGTGTCTTCACCAACACAATGATAATAAGGCCAAGATCACAGCTTTAACCCCTGGATATGTCAATCGGCATACTACAGAGAAAGACCAGGGCATGAAAATAAATCTTAGCCCTCCCTACTCACCTGCATTAATGATGCCTTAATAAATGGCAGGAGAGAAATGAGACTACTATGCATTTGACATTTAATCAGCTCAGCACCTATAGTGTAAGTATTAGATGCTCATTTTACAACTGGAGAAATTGACTTCCCAAGGTCACAAGACTAGGAAGCAGAAGTGGTAAGATTTGAACCCAGGTCTGATTGATTCCAAAGGCTGCACTTTTGCTAAGGCATCGTGATGCCCCCCACTACACCAAGAGCAGATGGCTTACAGCAGACCATTTCTGCTAGTGGGTAGTCAATTTGGTATACATACGTGTCTAAGACTGGATTGGGGATGTCTTTTCCTATCTGCAAGGGCAGCAGACAATTCTGTTCTTTTACAGGATGAAAAATGTCAAAGTTTGGACAAATTAGCTCTCACTAAAAACTGCAATGGGACACATAAAATCAGATTAGTACAAAAAGAATAAGATAAATCATTATTTCTTTCATTGTTATTTTGGATTTCTGTTCTTTGTTTTTTCATACATGCTTGCTGAAACATCAAGGATTAGTAATGTCTTCATCAGGTTCCAACTTTCCAAGGGACCTTTATCCCAATTACCCTTCCATGCAACACCTGCTTCAGAAATATTGACCTTCAAAATGCTCCTGAAATGCAACTTTATCTATAGATCTGTACCCTCTGAACAAGTACCTCCCACTTATCTTCCTCTCACTTCTGGAGTTAAACAAGTTGATTAAAGAAAGGGCGCCTGGGTGGCTCAGTTGGTTGGGTGGCTGCCTTCAGCTCAGGTCATGATCTCAGGGTCCTGGGATCAAACCCCGCATCGGGCTCCCTGCTTGGCGGGAAGCCTGCTTCTGACCCTTTCCCACTCCCCCCCGCTTGTGTTCCCTCTCTGGTTGTCTCTCTGTCAAATAAATAAATAAAATCTTAAAAAAAAAAAAAAAACTGTAATAGAAGGGAACTTTCTCAACCTGATTGAAAAAAAAAGCTATGAAAAAAACTGCAAATAATTTCATGTAATGGTAAACATCTGATATCCTAATATTGAGAATAAGGCAGTGATGTTTCATCTCACCATTTCTATTCGACAGAGTACTAGAAGTCCAAGCCAGTACAATAAGGCAAGAAAAAAGTAATAAGGAGCATACAGATGGGAGAGGAAGAAGTAAACTGTCTTTATTTGCAGATGTAACATGACCATGTATGTAAAAAACTAACTAATCTACAAAAAGCTATTAGTACTTATAAGTAAACTTAGCAAAGCTGTATGGTACAAGAGAAATACACAAAACTTAATTAAATGCCTATATATTAACAACAAATAAGTCCAAAATGAAATTTAAAAGCACTAAGTACAACTTCATCAAAAACATGGAATTCCTAGGGAAGTTAACAAAACACTAAAAACTATAAAGTGTTGCTGAGAAAAATTAAAGAAGACCTAAATAAATACTATGATAATTAGATGGAGGAAACAATATTGTTTAGATGTAAATTCTCCCTAAATTTAAAGAAATCCCAGCAAAAATCCCAGAAAGTTTTTGTATGTACATAAACATTGACAAATGGATTCTAAAATTTACATAGAAATTCAAAGGACCTAGAATCACGTAAACTTTTTTGTTAACGAAAAATAACATAGAAAGATGTACTCTGCCCGATTTCAAGACTTACTATAAAACTACAGTAACCACAACAGTGTGGTATTGGCATAAGAATAAACATATAGATTAATGGACAGAATAGAGTGTCCAGAAACAGATACATATGTGGTCAACTGATTTACAACAAAAGTACCAAAGTAATTCAGTGTGGAAAGAACCGTCTTTTCAACAGATGGGGCTACAACAACTGGATATCCATATGGGGTAAAAAATAGACTCTACCCCTCACACCACACACAGAAATAAATGTGAAAGCTAAGACTTTAGAAAATCTTTGTGGCCTTGGGGTAAGAGAAGATGTTTTAAATGGGACACAGAATGCACAAACCTAGAAAGAAAATAGTAATAAATTGTACTTCCTCAAAACTTACAACTTTTGCTCTTCCAACAATACTCTTTATAAAATTGAAAACGCAAGCCACAGCCTGGGGAAATATATTAACAATATTGACAAAAGACTTATAGCCAGGATTTTTTTTTAATAGACTCTTAGACCCCAATTAACATTGGGCAAAAGATTTAAACAGACACTTCATAACCAAAGACATATTAACTGGCCAGTAGGTCTACAAAAGATGCCCAGCATCACTGTCATCAGGGCAGTGCAAAATAAAATCACAATGTGATACCACTCCTCATGCACTACAACGGCTAAAACTTAAATAAGTGCCAACACCAAGTGATAGTAAAGATGAGGTGCAACTAAAATTCTCAAATGCTGCTGGTAGGACTACCATATAGTACAACCACTTCGGAAAACATTTTGTAGTTACTCATAAGGTTAAATATACACTTACCATACACTGAGCAATTCCACTCCTAGGTGTTTAGCCAAATGAAAACATATGTCCACATAAAAACTTACATGTGATCATGAGTATTCATAACAGCGTTTCTCAAATAGTCAAACACCTAAAATAACACAAATATCTATCCAGAGGTGAGTGGATAAAGTGTAGTATATCCCTACAACTTATAAAAATGCATTTCAAAAAATGAACTGATCCATGCAACAACATGGATGAATCTTACATAGAATCTCAATTTATATTAATTGAAAAAAATGTCAAACACAAAAGTACATACATATAATTCCATTTATATGAAATTCTGGAATAGGAAAAATTAATCTATAGAGATACAAAGCAAATTAGTGGTTGCCTGGGACCAGGAGTGGGGTAGGGAGTGAGGACTGACTACAGAAGAACTTTGAGGGATGATGGAAATATATTAATATATTAATTTTGGTGAGAGTCACATGGATATATATTTTTTTCTAACTCTGAATACTGTATACCTAAAATTTACATTTACTATGTGTAAATTACACCTCAATAAAGTTGATTTAAAAGCTAGATGGAGATATTATTTCTCACCTATCAGATTGGTAAAAATAAAAGAGAAAACATACTATGTTGATGTGGAGGGAATAGAAACTCTCATATATTACTAGTGACAATGCAAAATTAGATCATCCATTAGGGAATTTACCAATAGTGACCAAATGACATAGGCATTTACTTTTAACTCATATATCTCACTTCTAGGAATCAATTCCAAAGGTGTATTAGCAAAAATATGGAAAAAATATATATGCAATTTTTCATTAAAGTACTGTGTTCTCTGCAATAGAAAGCAGAACAATAGGAAAACACCCAAATACCTAAGGACCATAATATATCCAGGACAGAAATGCAAGTTAGACTTCTCTAAATATGCCTCCTGTTTCAACTATGTATATGAATATACTTATATTATGTTTCCTACTTCCAGTCACTGAAAATGCCTAAAATAATGATCAACCCAGTTGCAAGGGGTATCTCAATTGTGTTCTCTAAATATCGTTTCCCATCAAGAAAAAGCCAGAGTTCTTAAGAGAGACAGCTCATCCCAGGCCTGGGAAAGGACATGTATAAATGGATCATAATAAAAGCCAAATAAAAATTGGAAGCCACCAAATACTACCCGAGTCAAAAGGATTCAGAGCCAAACTCGAGAACCTCCCACTAGCTGAGGATGAGACCACTTGAGCGTCAGTAAAGAATATAAATACATGGAGTGAACAAGCAAATTTTAAAAATCCTTTTGTTCATAATGGTACTAAAAAAAAAAGTACACTCATTAGTCACTGAAGATTGTTAGGAAACCAATTCATTAATTTGAAAACTGGTAAATAAAGGGAAAGAAACTGCCATCAGCAAATTCAGACTGCAGAAAAAGCTGTAGGACATATACCTAGTTTTTACAACAACTAAATGCCAAGAAAAAATAAAGAGTTGGGGGTGTTCTCTATAGATTACATAAGATTAAGTCACTCATCAACCTGACAGCAATGTGTACACCTCATTTAGATATTAATTTGAACAAACATAATTTTTAAAATACATTTTATGAGACAACCAAGGAATATGAACATTGACTACATACTAGATGATAGTAAAGTGTTACTGTCAATTTTGCTAAGTGTGATAATGGTGTTTAATAAGGTTTCAAGGGAGTCTTTGTCATTTAGAAATATATAGTATATTTAAAGGTGACAGATCATCTAGGATCTGACTCTAGCCAATGATGCACAGAAAAAATGGGGATGGATATATAGACAAAAGAAGATTGCCCATGAGCTCCTTACTGTTGAAGCTGGACAGCGGATACAGGGAGTTCATTATGTTATTCTCTCCAGATTTTTGTATGTTTAAAATTTGTCAAAATAAAAAAGTTTTTTTTAAGCACCAGTAAACAGTTGAAAGGAAAAGAGAAATCTAATCTGGGCATATAAGCTAAAAATAGATGTCACAAAGAAGAGAGATCAGACTTGGTGAAAGCTGCAACTCAATATAAAGAATTATATTCTAAAACTCAATCTATGCAAAAAGTTAACAGTAAGCTAATATTTGATAAGTCCTGATTGGTGAAACACAAATAATCAATCCTATAATGAGGCCATGAGTCCCTGGAACAGCAAGACGAAAGCAGCAGCATATGGACCACCAGGAAACATGTGTCCACCTAGAGTAGGGGCAGAAATGGGAGACTTCAGTCTGGACAGAATAGCTAGCACAAAGTAATAGAAGGACGATGAGGATCAGAAGCCAGGAACAAAGCAATGGAATGAAGATGGTGCTATAAATTCTAGAGACAGTTCATAGGAACAACTGACAGTACTTGATACTGAGATGAGGGAGAAAGAGAAGCCAAAGATGACTCAATTTAATTCAACAAATCTTTACTGAACAGCTGTGTGCCTGACATGGCTTCGAAGACCTGGCAGTCTAATTGGAGAGATAAATAATTTAAATAATTAACTGTGATATATACAAATGTTTTATGGCAGAAATGAGCATGAAAGTTGTAAGAGAACATAGACTAAGGAGCAACTGAATAGATGGTGACATTAACTGAGATGGTGCGAGTGCTGGAAGAAGAGCATTTCAGAAAGGATTGTTAGAGGGGCACCTGGGTGGCTCAGTCAGTTAAGTGTCTGCCTTCGGCTCAGGTCATGATCTCAGGGTCCTGGGATTGAGCCCCATGTTAGGCTCCCTGCTCAGTGGGGAGTCTGCTTCTCCTGTTCCTCTCCCTGCTTGTGCTCTCTCTCTCTTGCAAATAAATAAAATCTTAAAAAAAATAAATTAATTAAGAAAGGACTGTAGAATCTGAGGTGCTTAATGGGACATCCAATTGTATGGGTCCAACAGAAGGTTAGACAGAGGTCATATCAGCATATAGGCAACGACTTCCAAAATAAATGGACTAGTTAAGTTCGTTGGAAGACAGCAAAAATTGCCATCTTTTCACTTTGGTCCTATAAATGCAATATTTTATTTTATCAGCTTCTTCATCGAGTTTACATTTTTATTTATTTAAATCTTTCCTGGATGCTAAGTAAAGAATATTCCAATTTAATGCTACTATGAAGACTTCGTGAAATCATCTGAACTTAATGTTAAATTCCCTGATGCACTGTTTAAGTGCATCATTTAAGATAGATTAAAGCAATTTATTTATAAATGCTTGCCTCACTGCACTTATCAGTACAGATATAAAATGGTATAGTGATAATGGCTGCCTTCAGTGAGAAAAAAATGTTACCTCAAAGAAGGAAATGCAATAAATCTTTGTTTCAAGGGCTGTGTACTGAGAGAGGGAAGGTAGATGCAGCTAGACTGATGTGACTAAATAGAGCTAACTTTTCCAAATGAAAACAAATCCTATTTCCCTTTAGAAATCTTTGTGCTCGGGGCGCCTGGGTGGCTCAGTCGTTAAGTGTCTGCCTTCAGCTCAGGTCATGATCCCAGGGTCCCGGGATCGAGTCCCACATCGGGCTCCCTGCTCAGTGGGAAGCCTGCTTCTCCCTCTCCCACTCCCCCTGCTTGTGTTCCCTCTCTCACTGTGTCTCTATCTGTCAAATAAATAAATAAAATCTTTAAAAAAAAAAAAAAAAGAAATCTTTGTGCTCAACTTCTGAAAGCCCTGTTTTGGAATTGGTAGTTTTCTTGGAAACTCTGGGAAACTGAGAAACTGTTTCATTTATCACTTGGTCCAAATATAGGCAATAGAACAATGATTCAGGAGTGCCTACATTTGCTCTGCATGGTTCAACTGTAAGACACAGTCTTCAACATCAGTTGGCATCAGGAACTCAGTAAGCACAATGTGTCATGTGGCATTAAGTTCATACTACAGCAACCAGGACCACATGTCTACTTTTGAAGCACCATTTATAGTCATTTTCTTGGGTTGAGAGAGACATCCAGTACTACCACATGTAAAATGAAAGGTCACCATGAGGTATCAATGAACACTTGCATATTAATTTCTTAAATGTAGTAGAAAACATAACAAAAATCCACCCGATGGGCCATTTCCAACCTATACACAATCTAGGTATCTTTATAGCGAGAGACGCAAGTCAATATTCTCAAAAAAGAACCTCACCAACTTGACAAATGAACAGAAGTTGAATAATGGTGCAGATGAAGACGTTTATTTAACCACCAGAGATACAGGATGGAAGACTGCCTCAAGATCCCCATCCCACAGAAGGCGCATTTTTATTTTTATCTAAGCAATGTGCATGATACAGTACATGACTAAACATAATCCAATTTGATTTGTGTTGCAGTGGCTCTCCAAAGAACAAATCTGTGAAATTACAGCATGTGAAAGCTTAACACAGTGATATAAAATGGCAGTGGCACGGTTCATATCTTAAACTGACAGACTGATGGTGATTATTGCAAGGACAATGCCCTGCATATGTCAAACGATTTGCAAATAATTTATGTCACCTTCTCCACCATTATTGTTTTTGCAGAGGACATAAACTGTGTCACCAATATTAAACTGTCTGCAAAAAGAGCCGAGCTCAGCTTTCTCCTCTCTGAGAATGCAGAGCCATCTGCACCCAGACAAACATGCATATGGCCATCATTTGTCCAACATCTTACCCAGTGTGAAGGTTTTTTACTTGAAATGCCAACCTGGGTGGCAGATGATGTATGTGTTTCCTCAGCCCTGTGATTACCAGGCCTGTGCCGCTGTGCTGCGCTCTCACCTCATCAGTTCCACAAGCTGCGCTCCAAGGTGTGTGAGGCATTTGCAGCGAGATGGCTTCTGACACATGGGGAGGCAGGCTGCTCTGGGGTGAATATCTGCCTCCAGATTTTGTTCCAATCAGGGTCAAAGTCTGACCTGCAGAAATTAGTGCAGGGAGAGATTTAGGACTCAAAGACAGCGATTTGAAAACTGGAATGAAGATAGTTTGATAAAGGGGAAAGCAAAGGGCACTCTGGCCATCCCCTGGTTAGCTGCTGTGTCAACAGCCTTCCAACAGCCTGTGTTCTGTCCCCTTGGAAGAGAACGTAGTGTAAGGTGTACTTGGTGTCAACAGTTGTAAACAGGAAGGTCACACCTACAACTAGAAGGTGCGATCAGTTGTAGGGATTTGCCATGACTATAGACCAGAAGAAGTAGAGGGAATTGTCATCCCTACGATGACATGACAAGGCAGCTCTTCTGCAGGTCTGAAGTTTTAGGAACACATAAATAAGACTTTTATGTATATGCACGCCCCCACACACACAGGGTACAAGTGAGATCCTAAAACAAGTGAGATCCTAAAATCCCCTATTAAGATGGGATTATTTATTTATTTACTCACTTACTTAACTTGTAAATGCTCTCCAGAATCCAGACATTTGATTCTTTTCTTACTATGATCCTCTGTTTTTATCAGGGAGGGAGAGGGAGCAATAGAGAAGAACTAAAAAGTTTACAGATTGTCCCAAAGGGATCTGTTTAGACATCAAATAGTTTTTACAAAACCACACATTTTGATGAGTTAAGTGTAAATTCATCAGAAACATATGGATTTATTTTCCTATAAAATTCACATGGACATAAAATATCTCCCCGGCCCCCCTCTTTCAATGGCGGGTTGTGCGGGGATGTGGGGAGGAACTAAACGAAGACATGTGATATTTAGTTCTTGTCTTCTATCATTTACCATATTACATAAACAAAAAAAATTTCAAACATGGACTTTGAAAACTTGAGCAAAAGCACTTAATTTTAATAAAAAGAAACAATTCCTCAAAATTCATTTACAAAACAAAAATCTATGTACTTACCAAAATGAAAAAAATCCCATTTAGAACCAGTTATGCTTATGGGAGTAAGTGAAATAAAAGCCATCAAGGCCATCTTAGTAGTGACTCAATAGGATATGATTTCTAGAAAACGAATACTCTCAATTGAAAAGAACAGCCAGTTAACAGAATTTCCATCAATATTTGCCACTTCTGATTACCTGTAATTCTTTCAATTAACGACAAGAGGGAAGAAAATGGAAACATACATATGTTAATAATAAAATTATAGAAAAACAAGCAAGATGGATTTTGTGAATCTACATTTGGGGAGTTTTTAAGATGTGGCCAGCAGCCCCCTAGGAACTTATTCTGACAAGTTTAATTTACATGTTTTAAAATGAGCATTGTCAAGGTTGGCAGAGCTAAATTACACTCGGTTTATCCCTCCTTCATCCCCAGGCTTTTTGTTCTCCTATACCCTACAAATACCGAGGACATGGATAGTAAAGATCTCTCTTATGTAGAGAAGATTCTTTGGATGATTTGTTAAATTAGAATTGTAAAAATTAATGTCTTTTTAAATTGCCTATAGGACATTGTCATTTGGACGCCCAACTCAACATGTCCAAAACTGGCACCCAGACTGTCAGTGTCTCATGAATATGCTTTTCTATCAACTGGGTTTTTTTCTGCCATTGAGGCTCCAAATTTTGCCACTACCTTTTCTTCCACCACATCTCATTAGCTATCAGCCCTGTAACCTTTTCCTCCCAAGTTTTTCTCAGATCTACCCCTCTATTTCCTTTTTCTTGGCAACCTTCCTAATCCAAGTACTCATTACCTCAACTTAAATTAATGAAAGGGGCTTTCATTTTTGTCTCCTAGCTACAGGAGGCATAGAACACATCATTTCCATATCATTCTTGCTCAAGAGCCAACTTAATCATAGCTTATCCTTCTCTTCAATAAAAATAATACTTTGGAATTGTAGATTGCTTCATAATCCACAAAGCATTTTCCCATCTCTTAATTTGTTTGATCTTCACACCAAACTTGTGAGGTGGACAGAACAGGTATTAACATTTCCATTTTGTAGATGAGGAAGATAAAACTTGTAGAGGGCATAACTTGCCTGAGACCATTTACACAGTTACCAGTTGAAGCCAGGAGTCCAACGCAAGGTTTTTGACTCCAAGCCCAGAGAAATTTCCATTACACCATACTATCTAGGATGACTGCACGTTGCCTAAATGTCAAAAATTTTTAAGTGTGCTCAAGGCCATTTGTTACCTAGTCCAAATTTATACTTATAACCTCATCTTTTATGGTTATCCTACAGAAACCATTGATCCAACCACACTGATTTCCCTGCCATCCATGAATTTGCTGGGCACTTTTTACCCATACTGTAACCTTTTAGTAAAAGTCTTCCCCTATTCAAAGTCTACCTTCCTACCTTTTAAAATGCAATTCAGGTTTACCTGCTCCATGAAGCTTTCTACAACCATTCCATTAAATGTCAATAATTTTTCACATGTTTAAACTGTCATTTTTGGAACACTTAATTACCTATGACCTTCTGTCTCAAGTGGTTGCTTTTTTGCCTTTTCATTTAACTTTGCACACATCTTTGCCTTATCTGCCCCTATAGATTATAATCCGCTAGAGAACACAGGCTGTGTCTATCTTTGTATCTCCTTCAGAATCTAACAAATACAAGATGTTCGTAAATATTTGTTTACTTGAATTAAATTCAACTGAATTTTGTTAGTAGATGGCTTTTATATCTGGCCTTATTATTATAAGTATTATGACAATACTTATAAGTATTATTATAGTATTCCATATACAGGCATCTTGACTACCCTCTCTTAGATGCTTTCAATTTAATTTGATATTTTTTTATTTTAGTTACTTTAAATATTATATACATTATCAATCATCATAAAATGAGGAGTTTAAAATAAAGTAACTTTTTTTCTTGGTCTCATTTGGAAGTCAAGTTTTCATGTGACACATTATCTTCTGATTAGGTTTACACAGAGCTGGTCTTCACTGACTCCTATTAGAAAACCATTTGAAACAACTTCTATAACAGAAATGTGTCATTAATCAATAGTAATTATTGAATAAATTGTAAAGCTTTGACAACATACCAAATGAAGTGGACATTTGCCTTCACTTTACTCCTTTATATATTAATCATCTTAACATGGTTTCTAACACAAGCATAAATATGATAAAGTTGAGCATTTCAATTTGCCTTTCAGGATAATTTTCTTTTCCAATTGTTTTAAAATACAAATAACAATTTTTTTAAGGTTTTCTATACTTATTGAAATGATTCTTCTGAAAAGCCAATCATACCAATCCTGGCTTATTTGCATTTATTGGGTCCTTAGCACACTTTCAGAGTTCTAACATCAATTGTATACATAGAATAACATTTATTTTACATAGGGTTCTCTCATCTACCTTCTTGAACATTTGGAGTATATTTATAATAGCTGTTGTACATCTGTGTCATTTCTGGGTCTGTTTCTACTGATTGATTTTTCTTCTTGTGTTTCTTTGCATGCCTGATAATTTTTTTTTTTTTTTTTTGGATGCCAGACATTGTGAATTTTACATTACTGGGTGCTGGAGATTTTTATGTTCCTTAAATAGTTTAAGGTTTTGTTCTGGAATGAAGTTAAGTTACCCGGAATTAATTCAATTCTTTTGAGGTTTGCTTTGAAGCTTTCATAGGAAGGTCCACACAGCCTTCAGGCTAGGCCGAATTTGGCCCTAATCCCCTTCTGAGGCAACACTAATGCCAAGTGTGTCGAGTGATCTTTCCACTCTTGACTGGTTGGAACACAAATTATTTCCAGCCCACCATGAACTCTAAAGATCATTTTGCTTGTTTTTCAATAGTTCCTTGAGTCTTGGTAGTTTCTTCTTATGCATGTGATGATCAACACTCAAGACCAGAAGCACAACCTTTTAGAGATCTCTTAGAGTTCTCTATGCTGTTGTCTCCTCTCTGGTACTCTGCTTTGTGTTTTCTGGACACGTTGGCCTTTTTGAACTCTGAACTCTTATCTTCTCAACTCAGGGAACCTCATGGACTCTGTTTGGGTTCCCCTGTCTTGTGCTGCGGCTGAGAAATGCTCACTAAGCAGAAGCTGGGGCAACTGAAGGGCTCACTTTGTTTTCCTTCATGCAAATATCACTATCCTGAACTGACTACTGTTTCATGTCTGAAAACCATTGTTTCCTGCATTTTGTCTGCTTTTTTTTGGTTGTTTAAGGCAGGAGAATAAATCCAGTCACTGTTACTCCTATACTCCTATCAGAACTACAAGTGGAAGTTCTTAGATCGAATTTGAAAGGTAAAGATTACTCTAGGGTACAGAGGAAAAATGAGCTTTTCTTTTTTGGAACTGTCAAAAACAAAACAGACAAATAAACAAACAAACAAAAAAAACAGAAATGAAAATTTACCCTTTCTAAAAGAAACCCTTCAACAATGGTATTCAATTCAGAGTAGAAAAAGTAAAATACATCAACTCTTTAGAGTAAAATCTTTGACTTACACAGGTATAAGGAGGTAATTCAACATTTTAAAGGTGATTTACCTAACTTCTTTTGAAATCACTTTAATTTCTTAAAGGTCACAAAAAGCATTGTATTGAAATGGCCTGATATTCTATTAAAATATAAGGTATTTCTCCCTTTGTTATTTGGTAGCAAAAAAATAAAAAATAATGTGACTGGCTGTACAAATCTGTTCATAGTCAAAGGGAAAAAGAAGGAGAGCAAAAAAGAATAAAATAAACAGAAAATTGGACTGAGCAAGCTGGTACTTTTTTTCTTACATGCCCCACTTTGTATTGGTAAGACCAGATAATGAGTAGCACTTTTTCTTTGTAACAATTCATTAATCAGAGAAATGATCCTTGCTAGTGTTTAGATGTTTTACTTAATTTGGTACCTCTGGCCTGCTGCCCCACTAGTGCCAAAATTATTATTTCTCACCCAGCAGGTGATAAATAACAACTTCAGTTGTGATTAATACCATGAATCCTTCAACCTGACTAATGCAAAAAAACTTGAGACCTACAGAACAAGTGGGTGATAATTGTTGTAAGGACTGTTGGAGCTCCGCTCAGCCTGTGAGGAAAGAAATCCACAGGAAATGAAGCGTTTGCTAGCAGGCCAGCTGATCCTAAGAGGCTTCATTAAGCCCAACTCAGTGACATTTGCCATTTGAATACCAGTGCTAGGTTTCCTCCCTCTCAACACTAAGTTTTAAGTATCTTCAGAGAAAAGAAACCACTAACTCATTTTTGCATGCATTTAAATATTTATTGAATGGTTGAATGAATGGATGAATGAATAATAAATGAGAAAATAGAATTTTTGCCCAAGTACTCGACATTGTAATATGGGTCATTTGAGAGCTACATATGGTTATCTCTTGTCATTTCTCTAATAATGCAATTGTGCACAAATGTAGTTTTGTTCAAACCCATAGCAAAATTACCATTCTCTGCTGGCAAAATGAAAACTGTTAGCAATGGCCAGTAACTAAAGCCACATGGTGCCATCAACTTGATTATTATCATTTAACACTAGATACAAAGGTAGTATACCAGTGGTTCTCAATTAGGCAGATGGGAAGGGGAATATGTATTGTTTGAAAAGCTTCCCACAATATTCCTTGTCTCCTAATTGAGAAACTTCTTTGAGTGGTACTATATATTTTAAGTCACAAGTCAATGGATTCGTAATGGTGGTCAACCAGTTTAGTGTGGCCTATAGACATATTTGTTTGGCAGGCAAGTTGTCTTTTGTTGTTGTTGTTGTTATTTTAATGCTTAGGTAGAGGGATGCATTCTCCAGTTTGGTCCCCACTATTACCTATTGTCTTAATATTCAGTCTGTCTCATTCTGTTCATTACAAGCCTGGCTTCTGAACTCAATTTGTCATTCCTGGCTAAATGGAGAAGTATTATATAACAACCAAGAAAAAAAATCTAAAAAAAATAACTTGGATCCAGGATATGTGGCTAAATATATCCAGAGCTTTTCAAGATTCACAAGTTATATAAGCATCAATTTCTTCAGCTAAGAAATATTTTACTTCTGCCCTTATCTAAACAAGCAATGCCTGGCATGGTATCAAAACCACTTGAAAATTGCACAGTGTTGGAAGTGATGTGGAAACACAAAAGAGGGGAAAGTAACCAAACCTAGATCTCAGGATGACTCTTAAGAATAGTCTTAACTAGGATTCGAAGTAAGTGGAGAAAGAGAATGAAAATTCCCTCATTAGTATCTCATAATTCTTAATAAAAAGTAAAGAGAAGTAACCTAAATTGGAATCTAGAGCACTGATTTATCACTGATTTGCTCTTTAGGAAGAAACAGAAAACCTAAAGAAATTAATAACCAAAAATATAAGTTGAAATAGTAGTCAAAAATCTACTCCTCCCCCAAATCCAGTAACTTTTTTTTATTATGTTATGTTAATCACCA
This sequence comes from Zalophus californianus, assembly GCF_009762305.2. Lineage (NCBI taxonomy): Eukaryota > Metazoa > Chordata > Mammalia > Carnivora > Otariidae > Zalophus > Zalophus californianus. The sequence goes on along the minus strand of NC_045597.1, from coordinate 139,246,372 downwards.
TACATCATTAGTTTTTTTTAATTTTTTATTGTTATGTTAATCTCCATACATTACATCATTAGTTTTTGATGTAGTTTTCCATGATTCATTGTTTGTGCATAACACCCAGTTCTCCATGCAGAACATGCCCTCTTTAATACCCATCACCAGGCTAGCCCATCCCCCCACCCCCAGCCCCTCTAGAACCCTCAGTTTGTTTCTCAGAGTCCATAGTCTCTCATGGTTCATCTCCCCTTCCGATTCCCCCCCCTTCATTCTTCCCTTCCTGCTAGGTTCTTCTTCTTTTTTTTTTTTAAACATATAATGTATTATTTGTTTCAGAGGTACAGGTCTGTGATTCAACAGTCTCACACAAATCCAGTAACTTTTGAAGAATGGTAATCCCTATCTTATATAGGTTTCAGAGAACAAAGAGAAAGTGTTACTTAATTCATCTCTTTAAATCAAACTTATTCAAGTATAGTATAATTTTCATAGAATATAGTTTGATGAGTTTTGCCAAAATTTGTTATACATCCTATAAACAGCACCATTATCAAAATAAAAATTTTTTCCATTACCCCAAAAAGTTCCCTTGTGCTCCTCTGTATTCAATTAAAAAAAAAAAAACCTCACCCCAGGCAACCTTTGATCTCTTTGTCACTATAAATTAAATTTGCCTACTCTAGAATTTCATATATATGTATATAGAGTTTACACTTTTGCTTCTGGCCTCCTACCCTCACTAAGGTTTTGAGATTCATCCAGACTGTTGCAAGTAACAGTAGTTTGTCCCTTTTTATTACTGGGTTGTATTCCACTGTTTGAATATACCATAATTTATTGTTAAATGTATAGATGGATTTTTGGATTTTTCTCAAAATCCAGGCTATTACAGGGGCGCCTGGGTGGCTCAGTCAGTTAAGCGGCTACCTTCGACTTAGGTTATGATTCCAGGGTCCTGGGATCGAGTCCCACATCGGGCTCTCTGTTCAGCAGGGAATCTGCTTCTCCCTCTGCCTCTGCCGCTCCCCCTGCTTATGCTCTCTCCCTCTCTCCCAAATAAATAAATGAAATCTTAAAAAAAAAAAAAAATCCAGGCTATTACAAACTAAGTTGGAATGAACATTCAGGTACAATTCTTTATATGGATATGGTTTCATTCTTCTAGGGCAAATACTTAAAAGTAGATTTGTTCAGTCATATAGTAAATGCATGTTTAAGAAACTGCTAGTTTTCCAAAGTGCTCACATCAATTTGTATTCCTCCTGGCGGTGTATGAGAATTCCAACTGTTAATACACATCTTTGCCAATACTTGTTAGTGTCAAACTTTTCAATTTTAGCCATTTTAGTAAGCATGTAGTGGTATCTCCTTGTGGTTTAATTTAAATTTACCTGATAACTAATGACATTAAATTTGTTTTCATGAATTTATTGGCCATTGACAATATTTTTTGTATAATTTCTGTGTCTTTTGTTCATGTTTTAACCTGGGTTGTCTTTTTATTAAGTTCTAAGAGTTCTTTGTGTGTTCCAGATACAAGATGTTTATCAGATACATTATTGCAAATATTTTCTCCCAGTCTGTGGCAACCCTCTTCATTTCAGTATATGTGCTGCCAAAGCGGGCACTGACCCTCTTCATTTCATAGTGTCTCTGGGAGAGCAGAGGTTTTTAATTTTGATGAAGTCCAGTTTTTTAATAGTTTCATTTTTTATAAGTGTTTCTGTGTCCTACCTACAAAATCTTTGCCTGCCCCAAGGTAATGAAGATTTTTCCCAGGATTTTCTTTTAGAAGTTTTAACTTTTACATTTAGATCTATAATATATTTTGAGTTTATATTTGTGGATAGTTAAGATTTTTTTAAATATGATACTGAGTTGTTCCAGAACCACCTGTCTAAAAGGCTATCCGTTTTTCTTTTGGAATTATTTAGAGTTTTATTATTCTCTATTGTGTTTCTGCTTTCTATGTCATTTTGGGTTTCTCTACTGTATGTCCATTTCCTATTTCACTGATTTCCATTATTTATTATTTCCTTTATAGTACTTATTAGGGGTTAATTGCTCTATTTCTAGATTCTAAAGGTGGAAGCTGAGATCACTGATCATAAATTATTTTTCCTTTTCTAATATGAACATTTAAAGCTATAATTTTCCCTCTTGGCACAGCTTAAGTTAAATCCCACAAATTTGGATATATTTTTGTTATTCTTAACTTCAAAATATTTTCTAGTTTTCTTCATGATTTTGTTTCTGATCCTGGGTTATTTTGAAGTGTGTTGTTTCATTTGCAAATATCAGGGGATTATCCCTGACCTAAATTCACTCAATAACTATTTGTTGAGAATCTACAAGTTCAATAGGTATACTCTTGGAGATAAGGAGCAGTAAATTAGGTAGCAGATCTTTATCCAGACTACTTGCATTGCACAGATCCTGCAAACTAAAGATTTCTATTAAATAAGTAAAAATAAGCAGTTTGGGGAATGTATACATCAAATCTGATTAGAACTTAACTGTCAAGAGTATAAGTCTAGCAATGAAATAAGAATATGATACCAAGAGAAAGACAATGTGGTTATTCAAGAACTTGACGAAAGGCTTCCTGTGCTGTCCAATGAGAAATGCAGCACTTCTAAATTCTCCAAGGGAGCAGACAGATAATGGATGCCTATTCTGTTATTAATTTTAGTCGGAAAAAACTTTTAACATCATATAGTCAAATGACTGGCAATAAATGATACTGTGAATCTACATTATATGAGTGTTAAATTGTTTACATAATTATGGCCTTATATCCAGGAATATATCACAGATTAATCTTACAGTCTATTTAAAACATCAAGTATTTATCATGATAAACAACTAGACAGTTAGGGAGTGATCTTTCTTAGTGAGAAGCCTGGATTTTTTTAAAAAATCATTAATTGCCTTAATTTCATTATTAGCTTTGTCTTTTTACTTTGAGACTCCATGTAGTGTCAATAATGAGACTTGCTTATATGTTTTTCCTCATGGTATCTTCTTATTGGTTTTCAGTTTCCCTGTTATACTAGTTCTCAGTAATACTCTTGTGATCACACCTTGCTTATTCCAACAGAAAAAAAAATAAATAGGACCAGGAATTCAAACTAAATACATATAAGAAAAACCTAAAAATAGCAGTATCTTTAATGTTTTGTTTTAAATTCTCTCTGGTTTTCTAGGAATGACACATTACACTGATGAAAGTATGTTGCATTAAGTTCAGTAAGGCAACATTCCTGATTTAAAGAAAAAAACAGCATAAAATTGATAGTTTTAGTTTTTACACATTATTATTTCTAAAACAATTTTGCTAAGTTTAATTTGAAAACCTAGGCAGTGAAAAAAATAAGGAGCTAATCCCCCAGAAACAACTTTCTGCCTGCAAATGGTATTTCTTTCAAATATATTATTAAACCAAAATGAAATAATTACATGTTGAACATTAACAAAATATACACGTAATATGGAAGCAGAGTACACTCTCCCCTCAGGAACACAATTTCAACTCAATAATCATTGAAAGTGCACATATTAAGTACTTGGTTGAAAAAAACACAAAAATACTGAATAATATCTAATAAGCCAAACTTAGGACATTGATCTAACAGTCAACAGAATCACCTAAGTTCAAGGCATCCAAATCGGCAAAGAAGAAGTCAAACTCTCACTCTTTGCAGATGATATGATACTTTATGTGGAAAACCCAAAAGACTCTACCCCAAAACTGCTGGAACTCACACAGGAATTCAGTAAAGTGGCAGGATATAAAATCAATGCACAGAAATCAGTGGCATTCCTATACACCAACAACAAGACAGAAGAAAGAGAGATTAAGGAGTCGATCCCATTTACAATTGCACCCAAAACCGTAAGATACCTAGCAATAAATCTAACCAAAGAGGCAGAGAATCTGTACTCAGAAAACAATAGAACACTCATGAAAGAAATTGAGGAAGACAAAAGAAATGGAAAAAGTTCCATGCTCATGGATTGGAAGAACAAATATGGTGAAGATGTCAGTTGCTACCTAGAGCAATCTACACATTTAATGCAATCCCCATCAAAATACCATCCACTTTTTTCAAAGAAATGGAACAAATAATCCTAAAATTTCTATGGAACCAGAAAAGACCCCAAATAGCCAGAGGAATGTTGAAAAAGAAAAGCAAAACTGGCGGCATCACAATTCTGGACTTCCAGCTCTATTACAAAGCTGTCATCATCAAGACAGTATGGGACTGGCACAAAAACAGACACATAGATCAGTGGAACACAACAGAGAGCCCAGAAATGGACCCTCAACTCTATGGTCAACTCATCTTTGACAAAGCAGGAAAGAATGTCCAGTGGAAAAAAGTCTCTTCAACCCAAATGGTGTTGGGAAAATTGGACAGTCACATGCAGAAGAATGAAACTGGACCATTTCCTTACACCACACACAAAAATAGACTCAAAATGAAAGACCTAAATGTGAGACAGGAGACCATCAAAATCCTAAAGGAGAACACAGGCAGCAACCTCTTTGACCTCAGCCGCAGCAACTTCTTCCTAGCAACATCGCCAAAGGCAAGGGAAGCAAGGGCAAAAATGAACTGTTGCGACTTCATCAAGATTAGAAGCTTTTGCACAGCAAAAGAAACAGCCAACAAAACCAAAAGACAACCGACAGAATGGGAGAAGATATTTGCAAATGATATATCAGATAAAGGGCTAGTATCCAAAATCTATAAAGAACTTATCAAACTCAACACCCAAAGAACAAATGATCCAATCGAGAAATGGGCAGAAGACATGAACAGACATTTTTCCAAAGACGACATCCAAATGGCCAACAGATACATGAAAAAGTGCTCAACATCGCTCACCATCAGGGAAATCCAAATCAAAACCTCAATGAGATACCACCTCACACCAGTGAGAATGGCTAAAATTAACAAGTCAGGAAATGACAGATGTTGGCGGGGATGCAGAGAAAGGGGAACCCTCCTACACTGTCGGTGGGAATGCAAGCTGGTGCAGCCACTCTGGAAAACAGTATGGAGGTTCCTCAAACAGTTGAAAATAGAGCTACCATACGATCCAGCAATTGCACTACTGGGTATTTACCCCAAAGATACAAATGTAGGGATCCGAAGGGGTACGTGCACCCCAATGTTTAGAGCACCAATGTCCACAGTAGCCAAACTGTGGAAAGAGCCAAGATGTCCATCGACAGATGAATGGATAAAGAAGATGTGGTATATATATATATATATATATATATATATACACACACACACATACACAATGGAGTATCATGCAGCCATCAAAAGGAATGAAATCTTGCCATTTGCAACAACATGGATGGAACTGGAGGGTGTTATGCTGACCGAAATAAGTCAATCAGAGAAAGACATGTATCATATGACCTCACTGATATGAGGAATTCTTAATCTCAGGAAACAAACTGAGGGTTGCTGGAGGGGTGAGGGGTGGGAGGGATGGGGTGGCTGGGTGATAGACATTGGGGAGGGGATGTGCTATGGTAGCGCTGTGAATTGTGTAGGACTGTTGAATCACAGGTCTGTACCTCTGAAACAAATAATACATTATATGTTTAAAAAAAAAAAGATAGCAGGAGGGGAAGATGAAGGGGGGGAAATCGGAGGGGGAGACGAACCATGAGAGACGATGGACTCTGAAAGACAAACTGAGGGTTCTAGAGGGGAGGGGGGTGGGAGGATGGGTTAGCCTGGTGATGGGTATTAAAGAGGGCATGTTCTGCATGGAGCACTGGGTGTTATATGCAAACAATGAATCATGGAACACTACATCAAAAACTAATAATGTATGGTGATTAACATAATAAAAAAAAGAATCACATAAGTTCATATTTCAGTAATTTGACATATTTGGTAAAGTTTTCAAAATACTTAGTAAATAACAAAGTGTTTTTTAAGGTGTAGTCTTTGACTATCTCACATTAATGGAAGAAGGTAGGGGCCATGAGGGAAAAACATCATTTTTCAAATTAGAATATTTTCTCCTCCAACACAACCTCATTGGTAGGTAGGTGAGGATAAAATGAATACTATATATCTTTAGTGTTTTATAGAATGTGAATGCTGGAGTGACATCACCAAGATGGTGACATAGGTTATTGCTGACTTCACTCCCCCTCACAAGAACAACTAACAACTATTTAAGAGCAAGACACCATTTGGGGTGCCTGGCTAGCTCAGTGGGTAGAGAATGTGACCCTTGATCTGGGGATCGTGAGTTCAAACTCCACGTTGGGCACAGAGTTTACTTGGGAAAAAAAAAAAGAACAAGACACCACTCAGAATCCTAGAACATGGGGTAAGACCAAAGCACCCCCAGTACCTCAGAGACCAAGACAGGCTGCATTAGAAGAGTAAGAACAGCAGCTACACACTGACCACTTTGCCCCTCCCCAGGAGAGCGCAGCACCACTCAGAGAGGTCTCCCCTGAGCCTGTGATCCCCCCATTGGGAAAAGAGAACCCAGGGGGAGCAATCAGCATCTCCCCTACCACTGCACTGTAGGTCACTTTGTAGGCACCTCTACTCTGATCTTGCATCACAAGATTGCAGAGGGATCTGTAGGGCCTAGCACCACTGGAAATCTGACTGTGACAGAGGAGAGGGGCTTGCAACAACCAGCACACAGATCTTGGCAGATCAAGTGCATATCTGCAGTGCCCAAGTAGTAATCCCAACCGGTGGCTTTCCTCAACTGTACAACGAAGTCAGGGCTGCACTCTGACCATGGAGACTCAATGAGGTGCAGATCTGCCTATCCAGATCCTCAAACAAGGAGTTTTGCTGGTCCTAGAGCCCAGGTGTCCATGCCCAGGCAAAGTGCTAAGTCATAGCCCCACTTGCTGTGGAGTGTCTTCCAGTCCCATCCGACCAGAAGGGCTGGTGACAACTTCTGAAAGCTGTACTGGCCCTGCAGCACCCAAGCTCAGAGGCAGGCAGAGCCAACAGTCTGCAGAACAAAGCCAGTGGTCCTGCTTGGTCAGGGAAATTGAGGTGTGGGTTGGCTTGAGTTAAGACAACATCAAAGTGCTTCACTAGCTTTAGAGCTATTTCTCCCACTGTGCCACTATTTCTAATCATAGCCCTGCTCATTGCAGAATACAGCCTTCAGCTTCTCTGCTCAGGACACCTAATCAGAGCACAAAGGAAGTTGTGAAGCCCATTCAACAGCCCTATGTACAGAGAATGCAGCCCATGGCTTCCCCTATCTTTAGAGCAAAACCAGTAGTCTCACCTGACCAAAGAATTAAGTGCACACTCTAGACTGAACTGGGTCCCCAAACAAGTTGTACTGACCCCTGGTCCTGTCCTCCTGCCCTACCAGGGCAGGGAAGCTAATTCATAGCCCTATCTATTATTGACTATGGTACCCAGCCCCGACCATCTAGTAAGCCTAACCAGAGAATCCAGACAACCATGGAGCCCATCCTATAGCCTCACTTGGGTACAGAACCAAGCTAGCAGTCCAATCCAACTGTTCTCAGTCAGAGGCATACCCCCCTCCATCCCTGTCCTCAGAGCTCAAACAGCTGCCTCACCCAAAAATAATGGCAGGCCCCACCTGCCCAAGGACATTACCAGAAGACACACCTAGAAACCCAAAACAAGCTGAATGACTAGGCTACCAAAACAAACATGTAAAGTCTGAAAGAGAAGGCTGATTACTCAAATGTGCAGATAGCAATGTAAGGAATCAAGGATATGAAAAATCAGGTAGACATGACACCATCAAAGCAAATTAATAAAGCTCCAATAACTGCCCTAAAGAAATAGAGATCTATGAACTGTCAAATAATTCAGACTAATCCTCTTAAGGAAGTTTAGTAAACTACAAGAAAACAAGACAGACAACTAAACGGAATTAGGAAAACAATACATGAACAAAACAGGAAGTTCAACAAGGAAATAGTAACCATTAAAACAAAAACAAAACAAAAACAAAAACAGACATCCTAGAGCTGAAAAATACAATAACTGAAGAACTGAATAGTTACAAAAGTAGCCAACCATTCAGAAGAAAGAATCAGCAACCTGAAGGATAGGACATTGAAAAATACCTGGTCAGAGGAGCACCAATTAAAAAGAATGATAAAAGAATGAAAGCCTATGGGAATTATGGGACTCAAGGAAACGAAAACAATATTTGCATTATGAAAATTCCAAAAAAGAGAAGAGAAAGGGATAAAAGTATATTTAAAGAGACAAAGGCTGAAAACTTCCCAAACCTGGGGAAATGAACATCTAGATCCATGAGGCTCAAAGGACGCCAATTTAGTTGAACCTCAATAGGTTACACAGAGACACATTATAATTAAATAGTCAAGAGTTACAAAGGAAGAATTTTAAGAGCAGCAAAAGAGAGAAGTTATATACAAGGGAACTCCCGTAAGACTATTGTTGGATTTCTCAACAGAAACTTTTCAAGCCAGGAGAAATATTTTTCAGCCATAAAAACTGAGGAAATTCTACCATATGTGACCACATGATTGGACCTTGAGGGCATTATGCTAAGTGAAATAAGTCAGAAAAAGACAAATCCTGTGTGAGTTCACTTATATGTGGTACCTAAAACAAAACAAAAACAAAAACAAAAAACCCAACTCATAGAAAAAGATAAGATTTGTGATTACATGAGGCTGAAGGTAAGGGGAGGGAAAATATGAAACAGGTGGTCAAATGGTACTAACTTCCAGTTATAAAATAAATTAAGTGTTGGGGATATAATGTACAACATGACGACTATAGACAATACTGCTGTATGATATACAGGAAAGTTATTAAGAGAGTAGATCCTAAGAGTTCTCATCACAGGGAGAAATTTCTTATTCCTTTTTTTCTTTCTTTTCCCTTCTTTATTTTTTTTAAGATCTATTTATTTATTTATTTATTTGAGAGAAAGAATGAGAGAGAGAGAACACATGAGAGGAGGGAGGGTGAGGGAGAAGCAGACTTCCTGCCGAGCAGGGAGCCCAATGCGGGACTCGATCCCGGGACTCCAGGATCATGACCTGAGCCGAAGGCAGTCGCTTAACCAACTGAGCCACCCAGGCGCCCTTTCTTTTCCCTTCTTTAATATATATGAAAAGATGGATATTAGCTGAACTTACTGTGGTAATCATTTCACAATATATGTAAATCAAGCCATCATGCTATACGCCTTAAACTAATACAATGATGTACGTCAATTATTTCTCAATGACACTGAAAGTAAATAAATAAATAGTAATGATGTGGGTAAATCAAAGTTTTAGAATTTTATAAAGATTAATAATTATAATATAAACATGTATCTAGCATTCTAGCAACTACGTATGTTGGCACTAAAATTCTTCATTCTAATTATAACTGCTTTTTATAAAAATAACCCTAAAGCATTATAATATCCTAGAATACTTTGATTCATTCTGAGGAATTCAAATTATGCCAGATGCAATTTCACTGTTAAGTACATTCTATTGCATTTTAATTATTTGAAAACTGATAATCCATGTTAACAAGAAAAGCTATAGCTTACTATAATAACTAAAATTACTGTAACATTTCTGGACAAAATTTCAAGTTGCAATTTAGTATGATAAATATGGCATTTCTAATCAGTGAATTCATAAAATAGTATTGAGACAACAGCCTAGCCATTTGCATAAGCCAGTAAATAAATAAATATATAAACAAACAATAAAGCCAAGTCTTTACCTCTCTTATCTCTTGCCTCACAATTTCTAGAGACCACAAGAAGCACACAGATCAGAAAGCCATAATGAAAAAGAATGATATAACTCAACACATTTAAAATCTTTAAATTTACTTCTGGAAAAAATAAAGTCAAATAGCTGAGGACAAATATCCATAACACCTATGAAAACAATGGGTTAATTTATCTATGATACAAAGATCACGTTGTGTAAATAAGAAAAGAAAACCAATTGGCAACAGATAAAACCAGAGATTACAAATAACCAATAAAGATATGACAATGTTAAGCCTCACTTACATAATTTGAAATACAAAATCAAAGAGTAATGAGGTATGTTTCACTTAGATTGGCAGATTTAAATGTTTCACAGTAAAAGTTTTATGGGAATATAAATTGATATAACTTAGCTATGTGACCTTGAACAAATTTCTTAATCTCTCTGTACCTTAGGTTTTCTCATCTTGAAAAACGGTGATGATATTATATCATAGGGTTGTGAAGAATAAATTATTTAATATCTGTAAGGAGCTTAGAACAGTGCCTCATATACTGTAAGCACTATATATCTTCATTAAATATTTTAAAAATTCAGACTTAATTTTTTAGAGCAGTTTTAGGCTCACAGCAAAGTTGAGGATAAAGTAAACATTTCTCATATACTCCCTGCCCTCACATATGCATAGTCATTGTCAACATCCCAAACCAGAGTGGTACATTCGTTACAACTGACAAATCCACACTGACAGACACATCATAATCACTCAAAGTCCACAGTTCATAGAGCATTACCGTTCATGCTTGGTATTGTAGATTCTATGGGTCTGGACAAATGTAAATACACTTTTTAGAAAGATAATTTGACAATATATATTTTAAAGATTTGTCAAAAGGGACGCCTGGGTGGCTCATTTGTTAAACGTCTGCCTTCAGCTCAGGTCATGATCCCATGGAGCCCCGCATCGGGCTCCCTGCTCGGCGGGAAGCCTGCTTCTCCCTCTCCCACTCCCCCTGCTTGTGTTCCTTCTCACTGTCTCTTGTCAAATAAATAAAATCTTTAAAAAAAAAAATTTAAAAATTAAAAAAAAGATTTATCAAAAGCAAGCAGCACATTTTTTTTTTTAAGATTTTATTTATTTGAGAGACACAGCGAGAGAGGGAACACAAGCAGGGAGAGTGGGAGAGGGAGAAGCAGGCTTCCCGCGGAGCAGGAAACCCGATGTGGGGCTCGATCCCAGGACCCTGGGACCATGACCTGAGCCGAAGGCAGACGCTTAACAACTGACACACCCAGGTGCCCCGAAGCACACACTCTTTGACAGAAAATTTCCACTATTAGGAATTTACCCTTCAGAAATACTACATAAACATGTAAAGATATATGTCCAAGAATGTTCATTACAATGTAACTTATACACACTGTAAACCACCAAAATCTCTTAATGGCACATCTTTACATAATAAAATGTTATGGAACCGCCGAACATGTGTACACATCTCCTTCTACCCTATAGCCCATAAACTGTCAAAAAAGATACATATGTTTAAAAAATATATTCATAACAACAGTGGAAAGCAAGAAAAAAGTGTTCCCAGAGGGCCAGAAATTCTGAAGAACTCCTGATTAAAAAAGAATGCAGATGGCATTAGATCAACATAGAAGTAAGTTTGGAAGAAACCAAAACTCCAAATGATAGCAGAGGGTTATCACAAAAAAATGAGTCTAAGGAAATTCCATAGGTCAGTGGCACTTTATATAAAGTGCAGGAAGGGATGTATTCAAGGGATTAATTAGAAAAATGAATTATGAGAAGCCAAGCTGGTGGTGCTCTTCTCCATCTCCAGCTTTTGCTAAGAATAAGAAGCAAATGTTCAACGGTAGTATTTGCTCCCAGGATGATGGAGTGTGCACAGACACGGGATCAGAGAGACAGCGAAGTATACAACGAACTAATCCCAAGAATGAGAAACACCACATTCACAAGACAAACGGCCACCAAACTAAATTTAGAAGTATAGCATGAAAAATTGAGAAGAACCAGATAAGGTTATATTATTGGCATCTACAAAGAAATGTGTAACAATTCTCAAATGCAAAGAAAGATAAGCAGACAACCAAGAACTGTCAAACACATGAAGAAAACCAACCCCATGAGAAAGACTCCAAATTCAAGAGAAACTATCATCCAAAAAGAGTGACTTATGTAACCAAAGATAAATTTAAAGTAAGATCTTCAGAGACTCAAGAGAATAGTTATCTGTGAAACAAAAATAAATAGAAATTTTGGAAATTAAAAATACTCTTATTTGGATAGCAGCTTCTGCTAAGAGTAACAGAAACCAGATTTATCCTCCAACCTGAAATACCTAAAAATCCAGACAAAAACATGAAACAATGGTTTCAAGACACTGAAAATCAGGCACCAAAGGACAGTGATCCCTTCCATGAGGGATAAGAAACAAAGTGATTCCTATGCTTGCCCGATTGTCTTGGGTATACAGGATAGGGCTCAGGAAGAGGAACCCAAGCAGAGCCTGGCCGTCTCCCTAAGTTGAGAAGGTAGAGGGGAGAGTCCAGGGAGACAAAGGCAAAGTATGCAGGGTAGAATAGTAGAGGGGAAAGAGAACTCCAGAGATCTGCAGAGGATCCCCCTTGAATATTCAGCAGGATACTGATCAGTGCACATGTATGAGGAAACTATCTGGGGTTGGGGCCAGGAAAACACAAGGAAAGGATTAGAGGGAGCAGTATTCAGAGATCATACAAGGGTAAGAATAGTGCCTATTCCTACCACTGAGATTTTTTCATAATTCATAAAATGTTAGTGTATTTAGAAGGGTCTTGTCTCAGAAGGGAAAATTAGCCCTAAATACTGTTCCTCTCATGTCTCACAAATATTAAAAAGACCTAAAAGGATCAAACCATTTCCAAGTAACGGAAGCTGGAGAATGGTCAAAGGAATACAAAAATTTCCAGGTCCCCAAAAGATAAAATTCACAATATCTGGCATCAAATGAAAAGTTACCAGGCATGCAATGAAATAGAAAGATAAAACCTAGGAGTCTATCTGTAGCAAAACATAAAACTTTCATGAAGTACACAAAAGAAAACCTAAATAAATGGAGAGATTTAACATATTTTAAGAAAGGAAACTCAGTCTTTTTAAGATGTCAATTCCCATCTAATTAATATGCAAATAAAAAGGTTTTTTATTTTTATTTAACATTAACTTAGAGGTGCTGGTTACCATAATATGACAAGAAAAAGAAAAAAAATTTTAAAACACTGCCATTTCCTGGGAATTGTATTCTTTTATCCATAGAAAACCAAAAAGGTTTTCTCTCTGCAGGAGAGAAAGGCATCCTAAAAGGATGGTGCAATGGGTGTTGAACATCAATCCACCATATTCATCAACTTTCCTGAATATTTTCTTATACAAGTTTTGCCTCTCATATTTTCTTAGAAATATGAGATATTTCTCATAATAATTTTCTTAGAAAGATCGTTAGAAAGATCATTAGAATAAGGTCAAAGGCGCCTGGGTGGCTTAGTCTGTTAAACATCTACCTTCAGCTCAGGTCCTAATTTCCAGGTCCTGGTATGGAGCCTGTGGCTGGCTCCCTGCTCAAGCCTGCTTCTCCCTCTCCCTTTCCCTCTATCCCTCCTCCCCACCATGCGCTCTCTTTCTCAAATAAATAAATAAAATCTTAAAAAAAAAAATAAGTAGGTTCAATAGGATTACTGGATAGATTTCACACAAAAGTCAAAAACATTTCTTTATACTAACAATTTAAATTTTTATTTATAATAGCTAAAAATAGAAAAAGTAAGCAAATAGCAACAAAATCAACAAACAAGATGGACTTCTATGGAGAAAAACTTTATTGAAGGACATTAAAGAAACATATGGAAGCATGACACATTTATGAATATAAAGACACAATTTTGTAAAGGTATTGATTCTTCCCAAAAAAACCCATTCCATGTAAATCCAATCAAAATCCTATTTTTTGCTTTTGATGGAATTTTAAACATTGATTCTAAAATTTGCATGAAAGTGCAAAGATCCAACTTCAATTCCTGAAGACAAAGAGTAAGATGGGATATTTGCCTTATCAGACGTCAAAACTTGGTATATACTACAGTAATTATGAGCATTTGATTTTGATGCAAAATAGGACAGTCAACTTAATAGACCAATGTAAAAGGATAGCCAAGAAACAATTCTATGTGCAACTGGATAGATAATAGAATTGGGATTATATATCAACCAAAAAAACTCAGACTAGTCAAGAAGGTCAATAAACAGTGCTGGGAAAATTAGTTACCCATTTTGAGAAAAGAATGAAATTAAATAGCTACCTCATACCATTAAAAAAAAAAAAAAGCTATTCCACGTACATTAAGAACTTTAATATGAGAGGCAAAACTTGTATAAGAAAATATTCAGGAAAGTTGATGAATATGGTGGATTGATGTTCAACACCCATTGCACCATGCTTTTAGGATGCCTTTCTCTCCTGCAGAAGCCAGAAAGTTAAAACTTAACATTTTCCAGACTCCTTTACAAACAGGGCTCTGGATGTTATTTAGGTTCAGTCATTCAGATGCATTTGTGAAAGATTTGAAAAGTGAAAATAAGGCGCAAGGTAGAATTCTGTTTCTCTAGCAAGTGTTTTCATAAAGGTTCTGTTTTTTCTGTAGCAGCATCAGCAGAGGTCCCAATAATCTAGTCACTAGCTTTGTTAAGCAGCAGCATGTGGGCATCCATTTGTCCAATGCATATTCCAGCAGGGACTGTCTGACTCTTGTTCAATGCTGCAGCATGGCAATGGCATCCCAATCATGGCACCTTTTTGATCACAGCAGTGATGGAAGGGTTGTAGAGCCCATGGTTTCCTGATTATAGGAGGCAGGAGCATCACTGGTGACTGAGTTCTGTGGACTCATTCCTGAAAGTACAACCTAGAGCGTTTCTTCAGTATGCTAAAAAATTCTGTAAGCCATTAATATCTTGTAATAAATTTCCTCTTACCTAAACTACCTAGAGTAAATTCTAGTGGGATCTTCTTTAGTTTTGCTTCTTAATATTTTGGAAGATTTGTTCATTAATATAGTCATCATAAATTGTCACCAAAATACCCTGTGAGGAACACAGGAGCCAAGTAAGCAGAGTTTAGGCCTTTGTAGACAATTCTTCATGCCAACCAGTACCTGAAGAACTTTTTTCCTTAACTTTTATAGAGGTGTGTTATGCAGGTGAAAATTACATCTTTCTCAACATGTCTGATTTCCCACTGTCTTCCTCTACAAATTGCAATGAAAAGTAAAGTGAATGTGCTTAGGCATTACACAAAGTGTTCTTTGCCTGTATTACTTTGACATATGGTTTTTTAAGGTCTCCCCTAAGTTAACAAAGTAGGCAAAACTTACAAGGGAAACACTAAAATACACAGAAATATTTTACTCAACAACACACAATGCACTTAGTTTCCAGTGATGGGCTCTATGACACTGAGATCCACCATAACCATATTGGTTCTCAAGACTGTGTCCATCTGATAGGTTAAAATACAGAAAATAAGTCAGCCTCAAGGGCTTAGGGGTCACCTGCCATGGAAAACAATAAGGCCTTCTTATTCTCACAAATGATGGGACACTAAAACTGACCCCTGAATTATACATAAGGATTTGGAAGGGTTTCCTTTTTCATAAACAAGGCACAAAAAACTCAAATCATAAAGAAAAAGACTGACCAACACTTCAACTATATAAAACTCAAGACCTTCTGTACATTAGAACATACCACAAAGACTGAAAAGACAAACCACAAACTAGGAGTAAATATTCGCAGCACTTATAACCCAGTTGGCATTAATATCTATAATACAACTAGGACTCCCATAAATTACTAAGAACAGACAAAGCCAAATCATTTCTCAAAAAAAAAAAAAAAAAGAAGAGAAAAAAAGCATTGGCCAATAAACATATAAATTTATACTAAGCCCACTGGTAATCTCAAAAATACAAATTATAGAGGTGCCTGGGTGGCTCAGTTGGTTAAGCGTCTGCCTTTGGCTCAGGTCATGATCCCAGGCTCCTGGGTTCGAGCCCTGCATCAGGCTCCCTGCTAGGAGGGGAGCCTGCTTCTCCCTCTCCCTCTGCCTGCAGCTCCCCGTTTGTGCTCTCTCTCTCTCTAATAAAATCTTAAAAAAAAGAAAACACAAATTATAACCACATTTTAAAAAAAGTGTCTAATAGTTCCAAATGTTGCAAAAGAGAGAAGTATAAACTGCAAACTCGCACACATATTTGTGAAAACAATTTGGAATTACCTAGTAAAGTTAAATATACATATACCTGACAACCCAGAAATTGGACTCCTAAGTATATGCTCTGGAAAAATTGTTGCACATTCATAACAGGACATATGTACAGGATTGTTCATAAGCAACATTTTTTTATAACAGCAAAACTCTGGACACAACCAAAGTGTCAACTGACAAGAGAACGGAGAAATTAAGTGTTACATTTGCATATAAAATACTGCATAATTAACCACTGCTAAATGGATGAAATAGAAAATGTAATATTGTGTGAAAGAAGCAAAACACAGAACAATGCATATATTATGATTCCATTTATAGAAAGATCAAAAGAAAAAAACTAAATCATGGGAATGATTAACACAAAATTCAGGAGAGTCGCAACCTCCAGTGGTAGGGTAAAGAGCTGGGATCAGGTGAAAATAGTGTCATATAGAGGTCTTCAAGGTACTAGTAAATGTTCTATTTTAAAATCTAGGTGTGGGTATGATCTATATACCAACAGTAATAAGAAAAAAACCCATTTGTATATTATATCTTAAAAAGCAAACTTCTATGAACTTATGTACAACATATATTAAGTAAATAGAGTGAATAAAAAAGAATGGGATTATAGACTGCCCTCAGTTGGTAGCATCTGAAGCAAGGGAGTGGTTCATAGGTACATGGGAGTTTTTATTGTTTTGTCTCCTTTTTACATGTTTGAAATTTTACATAATAAAACCTCTTTAAGAATTTAGCACTTTTAATTCTAAGTGAGCATTTCTTATCTCAAGATTAAAAAGCAGCCTAGATTTCCAGATTTCCATTTTTAGAATGTAGAAAGCTGAAAAGAGCATTGCTCCCATCCTTACAATAATGATGAACAATCTACAAATTCACCCCAGTTCTTGACCAGCAGAGAGCTGAGGCTGCAGGGCCAACCAGCCCAGCCTAAGAAGAGAAGATACACAAGCATTTTTAAAAATACTGGTCAACAGTAAGAACTTAGCTAAAAGTTCTAATTAATTGCTAAAAGCTGAGTGTGGCCTCAGAAAAGACTATTAAAACCCTTGGGGCCAAAGACAAAAAGAGGAATTCACATTCACTCGCAGACTCTTGTCCAAGGACCTCACAGGAAGTTTACCAAAAAAAAAACTGGAGACACGGTGGGAATCAAAGAAAGTGTCCCTTGTCCCTTGGAGAGGAGAACAGCAGTAGTTGCAGTAAAGGCACAGAACCCCCACCTGGATCCTTCTCCCCTATTTCTCACATGGAACAAAAGGTGCCAAACAAAAGCAACTGTATAGCCATATGGAAAAATAAAACCAATTTAGACTCTTCATTCCACTAAAATTAACTCATTACAGATCACAGAACCTAATGACATAAGAGCTAAAACAATAAAACTTCTAAAAGAAAACAAAGAAGAAAATCTTTAGGACTTTGCATTAGGTAAAGATTTCTTAGATCTATGACAACAAAAGCATAATCTATAAAAAATATAAACTCTACTTCATCAAAATTAAAAATTTCTGCTTTTCTCAAAACACCACTGAGAAAATGAAAAGACAAGTCATAGACTGGGAGTAAAGCAATATATATTATTTGAACATAGGCTCTGAGTAAAGATAGATATTGTAAACCCTGGGTAACCAGTATAAAAAAATTTTAATGTATAAATAATAAGCCAACAGTGGAGATAAAATGGCCTCATTAAAAAAAAAAAAAAACAAACCCAATCCGAAAAAAGAATTAAAAGAAACATGGAACAAGTAGAACGAATAAAAAGTACCTGGCAAGATGATATATTTGAATCCACCAACATCAATAATTACTTTAAATGTTAACATGTTAAACACATCAATTAAAAGACAGAAACCGTCAGGGAATCCAAGATCCAATTCTAAGCTGTTTATAAGAAAAACATTTTAAACAAAAGGATATAAATAACCTAAAAGTAAAATGATAAAAATAAACAGACCTTGCAAATATTAATCTAAGGAAATATAGAGTAGCTATATCAAATAACTAAATTAACTGAAAAAACTAAATATCAGACAAAAACTTTAGAGCAAGAACATTACCAGAAATAAGGAAGGATTGTACACATCAATAAAGGGATCAATTTTCCGAGAAGAAATAATAACCTTACATATTTATATACACCTAACAAGAGATCTTCAAAATGCATGAAGAAAATCCGATAAAAATGAAAGGAGAAAAAAAACAATTTTACACTCCTCTCAGTAATGTAGAACAAGTCACAGAAAATTAATCAGGACATAAAAGACCTGAACAACAGTATCAACCAAATTAGACTAACTTAACATTATAGAATACTGTTATCCCATAACAGCAAAATACACACTCTTTTCAATTGCACATTTATCACAAATTGCTGTAACTTGGTAACATTCACCAAGATAAACTATATTCTGGACCATAACACAAACTTTAACAAACTAAAAAGAAATGAAATATAAAGTATGTTCTAGAAATAGAACAGAATTAAACTAGAAATCAATAATAGAATGATATCTGGAAAATCCTCAAATATTTTCAAATAAAAGAATATACTTATAAATAATCCATGGGTCAAAGAGGAAATCACAAGGGAATTAGAAAGTATTTCAAACTGAATGAAAATAAAAGTACATCTCAGATTTCCCTTCAAGCAATACTTAGAGGAAAATGTATAGTATTAAAAGCTTATATTAGAAAAGAGACTTTTTTACAAATCAGTCTAGACTTCCACATCAAACTATAAAATGCAGAACAAGTAGGGGCACCTGGCTGGTTCAGTCAGTAGAGCATGCGGCTCTTGATCTTGGGGTCATGAGTTTGAGCCCCTTCTTAGATGTAGGGATTACTCAAATAAGCTTTAAAAAAATGTAGAGCAAGTAGAAGGAAATAATAAGAACAAGGAAGAAACTGAGAACAACAAAGGTACACACAAAAATCAATGAAACCATTAAAGCCATCTATGAAAAACCCACAGCAAATGTCATTCGCAATGGGGAAAAACTGAGAGCTTTTCCCCTAAGGTCAGGAACACGGCAGGGATGTCCACTATCACCACTGCTATTCAACATAGTACTAGAAGTCCTAGCCACAGCAATCAGACAACAAAAAGCCATTCGAATTGGCAAAGAAGAAGTCAAACTCTCACTATTTGCAGATGATATGATACTTTATGTGGAAAACCCAAAAGACTACCCCAAAACTGCTAGAACTCATACAGGAACTCAGTAAAGTGGCAGGATATAAAATCAATGCACAGAAATCAGTTGTATTTCTATACACCAACAACAAGACAGAAGAAAGAGAAATTAAGGAGTCGATCCCATTTACAACTGCACCCAAAACCGTAAGATACCTAGGAATAAATCTAACCAAAGAGGCAAAGAATCTGTACTCAGAAAACAATAGAATACTCATGAAAGAAATTGAGGAAGACAAAAGAAATGGAAAAAAGTTCCATGCTCATGGATTGGAAGAACAAATATGGTGAAGATGTCAGTTGCTACCTAGAGCAATCTACACATTTAATGCAATCCCTATCAAAATACCATCCACTTTTTTCAAAGAAATGGAACAAATAATCCTAAAATTTCTATGGAACCAGAAGAGACCCCGAATAGCCAGAGGAATGTTGAAAAGCAAAACTGGCGGCATCACAATTCCGGACTTCCAGCTCTATCACAAAGCTGTCATCATCAAGACAGTATGGGACCAGCACAAAAACAGACACATAGATCAGTGGAACAGAACAGAGAGCCCAGAAACGGACTCTCACACCTCTATGGTCAACTAATCTTCGATAAAGCAGGAAAGATTGTCCAATGGAAAAAAGTCTCTTCAACAAATGGTGTTGGGAAAATTGGACAGCCACATGCAGAAGAATGAAACTGGACCATTTCCTTACAAAGGAAACAGTCAACAAAACGAAAGGACAACCAACAGAATGGGAGAAGATATTTGCAAATGATATATCAGATAAAGGGCTAGTATCCAAAATCTATAAAGAACTTATCAAGCTCAACAACCAAAGAACAAATAATCCAATCGAGAAATGGGCAGAAGACATGAACAGACATTTCTCCAAAGAAGACATCCAAATGGCCAACAGACACATGAAAAAGTGCTCAACATCGCTCAGCATCAGGGAAATCCAAATCAAAACCTCAATGAGATACCACCTCACACCCGTCAGAATGGCTAAAATTAACAAGTCAGGAAACGACAGATGTTGGCGAGGATGCAGAGAAAGGGGAAGCCTCCTACACTGTTGGTGGGAATGCAAGCTGGTGCAGCCACTCTGGAAAACAGTATGGAGGTTCCTCAAAAAGTTGAAAACAGAGCTACCCTATGACCCAGCAATTGCACTACTGGGTATTTACCCCAAAGATACAAACGCAGTGATCCAAAGGGGTACATTCACCCCAATGTTTATAGCAGCAATGAGTGGTGGGGGGTGGGAGGGATGGGGTGGCTGGGTGATGGACAATGGGGAGGGTATGTGCTATGGTGAGCGCTGTGAATTGTGTAAGACTGATGAATCAGAGATCTGTACCTCTGAAACAAGATAGTAGGAAGGGAAAAAATGAAGCGGCGGGAGAGAATCGGAAGGGGAGACAAACCATGAGAGACTATGGATTCTTAGAAACTCTGAGGGTTTTAGAGGGGACGGGGGGTGGGGGGATGGGTTAGCCCTGTGATGGGTATTAAGGAAGGCAGGTATTGAATGGAGCACTGGGTGTTATACGCAAACAATGAATCATGGAACACTACATCAAAAACTAATGATGTAATGTATGGTGACTGACATAACATAATAAAATAAAATTAAAAATAAAATCAATGAAACCAAAGCTGGATTTCTGGAAAAACAATCAATAAAATTGATAAATCTCTAACCAGACTAAGAAAAAGAGAAGACAAAAATTACAAATATGAAGAAGAAAGAAGGGTCATCACTACAGATGGTGCAGACATTAAAAGGATAATGGAATGGAATACCAAGAACAACTCTATGGCCATAAATTCAACAACATGGATAAAACAGCTAAGTTCCTTGGAAAGCACACACCAAAGCTCACTCAAGAGGAAACATTATAACCAAATAGTCCTAAGTCTACTAAATAAGTTAAAATTTTAAGTTTAAAATCTTCCAACAAAGAAATCTCTAGGCCTAGACACCTGCATTGGTAAATTCTACCAAAGAGAAAAAACACCAACGTCAACTCTCCTAAGAGGAAGGAATACTTCCTGACTCATTTAACGAGGCCAGCATTAACTTGATACTAAAACCAAGGCATTACAAGATAACCGAAGACCAACATTTCTCATGAATATAAACACAAAAATCCTTAATAAAATCTAGGAAATCACATCCTATGGGATTTATCCCAGGAAACTAAAGCTGATTCAACATTTGAAAATCAATTTATGTAACTTCTCATTCCCACATACTAAAGAAAAAAAATTTCATCTCAATGGGTACAGAAAAGCCTTTGATTACCATTCATTCATGATTTAAACACACATATACAAACTCTACAAACCAGAAACAGAAAAGAACTTTCTCAACCTAATAAAGGGCATCTAAAAAAGCCTATAATCACACTTAATAGTGGACTGAATACTTTCCCCCTAAGATCATGAATAAGGCAAAGATGTCCATTCTCACTACTCCTGTTCAGCACTGTACTAGAAGTCCTAGTCAGTGCTGTAGACAAA
Source organism: Zalophus californianus (assembly GCF_009762305.2). Classification (NCBI taxonomy): domain Eukaryota; kingdom Metazoa; phylum Chordata; class Mammalia; order Carnivora; family Otariidae; genus Zalophus; species Zalophus californianus. The sequence goes on along the minus strand of NC_045597.1, from coordinate 139,224,580 downwards.
ACCAAAAAACAAAATAAAACAATACAAGCAAAAGGCATATGGATTAGAAAGAATTAAATAAAACCATTCCTATTCACAGAACACAGGATTGTCAAAATAGGAAATCCCAAAGAATCTACTACAGTTTTATCACAAATTCAATTACTGTAATTTGACAAAAACATAAGAAAAACAAACAAAACCTAGCTAGAAATCCAACCCCAATTCTTAGGAACTTAAAAACAGATTAGGAAAATATTTATATCAGTCTAGATATAATCAATGTTAATATTAAATATTTAAATAAATATTAAATTAACAATTTAATAAAAAATAATTTAATATTTTAAATATTTCCTTTTAAGACTCAATATATAAATTAGCTCATAAGAAACCACTGGTTATACTACTTTAAAACAATAAGTTAAAGTAAGTTCAAAAAAGTTATTTTTACTTTAGAATATAATATCTTAAAATACCTCAATGTACAGCTACATTTTACCCATCCTCATTAAATAACAATCATACACAACAGTAAGAAAAATACTACTCACTATCTGTTCATCAAAAAGGCATCAAGAGGGCTCAGTCTGTTAAGCGGCTGCCTTCATGGGCTCAGGTCATGATCCCAGGACCCTGGGATGGGATCCCCATGTCAGGCTCCCTGCTCAGTGGGGAGTCTGCTTCTCCCTCTCCCTCTGCCCCTGCTCTGCTAAGTAAGTAAGTAAAATCTTAAAAAAAAAAAAAAAAAGTATCAAGATGTATTAAGTGAATCTCTCAGATTGACATTTATACTACTACTTTTCCTGGATTTGGGCTCCTAACGAATTAATACAGTGTCTACTGTCCAATAGTAAAGTCAATTAAAAAGTAACAAGTTGGACTTCTAAAGGGTTTCTAGAAGATATATTAAAACCAGTAACGCACATCATTCAGAAGTCATCAAATGACACTGTAGACTATATCTATCTTGATTCAAACTTTCTCACGACTCATGATTTAAATTTTAATTTAAATAAAGGATCATCCTAGTTATTCTCAAATTCAGTACACACATTATTTTGGCAGTAAAACAACATTTAACTTTTTAGACAGGAAACTAGCCTTTCAGTGATCATTTTTAGCTACTAAGAATTGGCTTTGTGGACCCAAATTTAAAAGATAAAAGGAGGTAACTGAATCACCAAAATGGGATAATCAAGGTTTCTACTTTCTAATGCATTGTTTTGATGGTGATTCACTCAATACTAGAGAAAAACAAGGCCTCCCAGAGTGATCCATAGATACAGTTAAGTCTTAAGGAAGAGCAAATAACTCAACTTGGAATAAATAACCATTGTCTCCCAATGCTCCTCATTTTAAAGTAAGAATACAGCCAGCAGTAAAGATAAAAATACCACAACTTATTTTGATGGAATATCTTAATATCCAAAAAACTCAAAGAAAAAAGTCTAGATTTCATATACTGAAGTACAAATGATTTTGGTTCAATTAAATGAATGTTATGATAAAAAGAAAAAAGCATCAAGTACAAATACACAAAAATATATACCAAAAAAAAAAAAACCATCATAAAAACTCTGCAAAAACACAGGTGACTTGGAATTTTTTATTTTAATAATACACATTACAAAACTAATTAGTTTAGGAAAGCTATAAATAGCACTATGGTCCAAAGAGAGTACCCAAAGTTTATATAGGATTTAGACTAAGGAGAACCTAATATATCCTTTATATTGTATAAATCTACACTCTTAACAAAAAAAAAAAAAATAAAGTGTAGTGTTCACTAAAAGCCAAACAGATGCCAGGCTGCCTGTTTGAATTCCAACTCTACTATTTGCTAACTCTATGACTTTGGACAAGGCATTATGCTTTCTGTCTACCATTCCCTCCTCTGTAAACTGGGAATAATATCCTTCATAGTGTTTTAGTAAGGATTAAATGAGGTAAAAATGCCTGGTGCCCCTATAAATATTATTATATATATAATTATTATAATATATAATATATAATAAATACGCTATTTAATATGTATAATACTTATAAGTTATAGTATTATAAATATTATTATTCTCAGTATTTTCAAAAAAATGACATGATTTTCGCATCTCTTTCCAGCATCCTTGGTTTTGTACAAAATATTTAAAAATTTTAAAGGGATAAAACCTATAATCCTTAGTGCTCATATACAAATTTCACCTCTGTAAAAACTATACTCCCTTCCCCACAAGAGTAATAAAATATTATTAAAATATTCTTGACTCAAAAAAAATAAGGTCCCTGAAACTATAAAAATATAGCTGCTGTGATGAAATGTTCACAAATTCAATTAGGTTTAGATATGAAGAATGCTCTTAAATGGTAATCTGTTCCAGGATTTAATTGCCTTGCAATTATTTACATTTTCTAAGTGCATACTTGTTAACATTTTTCCCATGCCCAGGTTCACCATATATCTATTGAAGTCACCTGAAAAGTATGGAACACAGATTACTTATCTTAGAAAAGACAGTTTATTCCAGAGTAGCTTTCAGAAAGATCAAAAGGACATAAATACACCAGCCATACAGTTCTTTGAGCTTTATTTTTATATGCATACATGTTCCACGAAAACAAAAATTTCAAGATATCAAGTACAACATATCAAATGAAATCATTCAGAATTATTTTAATTAACAGTATAAAGTACATGTATAGGATGCATTATATAATTTATTCTGAGGTTTCAAAAAGCAGTGTTTTTGGTTTTAAAATTCTGATACCATTACTTACTGTAACTTTCAAGTAACACATTTCAAGTTAAATTTTTTTTTTAAATAATGACTAAATTAAGACATTATCTCTAAGATGATTTGACAGATGAGCTGACTTTACCACGATCTTCAAAATAGTGCTGTTCAATTCTTCTACAGAAAGCAAGGAGGTTGCTATAGTTTTTCACCTTCTCAGAAAGTTCATCATTGGTCAATTGTGTGGTAAGAATGGTATACAAATGGCCAAATACCAATGCATCTAGTTCAGTAGGCCTAAAACAAAAGTAGAAATGAAATTAACATGAATAGCATTTAACTTGTATGGCAGAATATACACTACTTTTTAAAACATTTTATTCATCTATTTAAAAGAAAAAGTCACACAAGAAATAAATCCTACCTCGACATGCTAGAATTTATTTTGTTTTTACTTGCAGTTTCTGTTGTAAGATATGAAAAAAAAAAACCTTTTAAATTATAATTTGCTAGTTGTGTGACTTGCTTTTTAAAGTAGTAATGAGTTAAAATAATATTGGTGTAACAGATCATATTCATTTTACTCATTAATTTATCCACTAAATAAATACAGCAGGTCTCCAATGTGCCAGGAACTGTGCTAGATGATAGAGACGTAAGACATGGACACAAAACGTAAATTACAACGCAATTTAGTTAAGTGTTTTAATAGAAGCATAAACAAAATGGTATCAAAGCACAGAGGATTTCACTGTGGTGCTGAACATATGACACCTGATAACCCAATTATATATTAACAACATGATTTAATTTTACCTTTACACTTTTAAAAATAGTTTAGCTTTCTTTTTTTTTTTCCTAAAGATTTATTTATTTATTTAGAGATGAGGAGGGTGGGAGGGGCAAATGGAGAGGAGAGAATCTCAAGCAGACTCCCCAATGAGCTCAGAGCCCAAAGTGGAGCTCAATCTCAGGACCGGTGAGATCATGACCTGAGCTGAAATCAAGAGTCAGACCCTTAACTGACTGAGCCAGCCAGGCACCCCAATAATTTAACTTTCTGAAGGAGAAATAAAGATGTCTTCAACAAAGAATTTTCTAGGGTTTTTTCCCCTTTAAGTATGTATTAGTAATAAAAAATTGAAATTTATCCACCTCACTACTAATGGTCTATAGATGAGGCTTCACCAAACTACATCATATTAAAATAATTGCCAATAATATTAAAATATTACTGAAAGGAGAAAATTATCACCATAATTATGAACTAATTACTGCTGCCAGTCCTATCATGATAAAGTTTTTGAGAAAATATGTGTTAGCCTACCTACATGTGAAAGTATGTTTCAGTAATCTGGTTTGGAAGAACAGATTTGGGGGTCCATCAAATCTAAGTTTGAATCCTAACTCTGCCACTTACTTACTAACTATGTGGTCTTGATCACTAATGATGAAGGACCTCATGCTGTTGCATGGTTTTAAATACATCTTTATGCCACTAATTCCCCAATATTTATCTCCAATCCCAGTCCCTCCCCTAAAGTCCAGAATCATAAATTCGAATGTCTACATAACATCTCTACTTGAATGCTTATGAAGCATCTCAAACTTGCTCATCCCATATTCCCAAAATAAAAGGCACCATTATCCACTCTGCTATTTGAGCTAAAAATCTCAGGGTTACTCCTGAGTCTTCTCTTTCTCTTACCCTCTCATATCCATTAGCAAGTCTTTTGAGACAGAACCGCCAAATATGTCCTGATTACTACCATTTCTCTCTCCCCATTATCATCTACTCTGAGCCACCATCATCTCTCACCTAGACCACTACAATAGCCTCCTAACATGCCTTCCTGCTTCTATATATTGTCCACATAGTAGCCAGAGTGATTTTTTTAAAATGTCACCAGACCATACCACTCCAAGCATAAACTATTCTAATGAATATCGATTCCACTTACACTAATATGCCAAACTCCTTACCTGAAGCACAGAAAGCCTAGATGACCTGGCCCCTGCTTTTCTCTTCAGTCTCATCTCCTACCACTGTCAACACACAACCAATATTGGCCTTGCCTCCTCCATTTGAACATAACAAACTCAAGCCAATCTTAGGGCCTTGACCCAATTATTCCTGCTTCCTGGAACACTTTTCCCTTGACTTCACATTGCTGGCTCCTTCCTGTTTTTCACAACAAGGCTTAAATGTCACATCTGAACACCCAAACTAAAGTGGACATGCATGGGGTGCCTGGGTGGCTCAGACGGTTAAGCGTCTGCCTTCGGCTCAGGCTGTGATCTCAGGGTCCTGGGATCAAGCCCCGCATCGGGCTCCCTGCTCAGTGGGGAGTCTGCTTCTCCCTCTCCCACTCCCGCTGCTTGTGTTCCCTCTCTCGCTGTCTCTCTCTCAATGTCAAATAAATAAAATCTTAAAAAAAAATAAAGTAGATGTGCAGTCACATATTACCATGTGATCCTATATGAATTCTCCATGTAGCACTTAATACTATCTAATATTTGTTATTGTCTGTCTCCCTCTACCAGGATCTTCTCTACTTCTTTCCTGCTGTGTCCCCAATACTTAGAACGATGTCTGAGAGAGTTCTTAATATGTTTTGAACGAATCAATAAAAAGGTGATGCATTTCTCATGCCACACTATAACTGTGTCCACTTAACTGTTTCTCCTCATTATACTCTAAACTGGTTAGAAGTGACGCTGCATACATCTTTTATATCCCCACTTCTTAGAAAAGGATGAAAGGAACTGAATCAGTATTTGCTGAATGCAAATCGAGGGAAAGCATCCTCCCTAAGGTATGCAGGATATTTAATTTTTCAGTAGTAGTTATTCATTCTTTCAAAGCCTTCCCTTTTTTGACACATTCATCAAGAATTATTAATCAAAGTCAGATGTGCAGTCAATGGTCATGTTTAAGAGGGTAGCCAACAGGATAGTTTAAAAAAAAAAATCACAAGTTTCCTTGGACTAAATAGCACCATGAATAATGTCATTACAAATGAAGGATCAATAACAAATGGATATCTGAAAAGAACCAGGGATGTAGGTAGATAAATGTAGAGGCACTTTGTGAGAAGTAGTCACCACACAACTTTATTACAATATTACTGACTATATTCCTTATGCTCTACTTTTCATTTCTATGACTTATTTATAACTAGAAGTTTGTACTCTTAATCACCTTTATCTATTTTGCTTACCCCTCCTACTCACCTCCCTTCTAGTAACTGCCAGTTTGTTTTATTTTAGAGTCTGTTTTTTTGTTCATTTGTTTTGTTTTCTAGATTCCAAATATAAGTAAAATCATATAGTCCTTCTTTGTCTGACTTATTTCACTTAGCATAATACCCTCTAGGTCCATCCATGTTGTTGCAAATGGCAAGATCTCACTGATTATGATTAATATTCCATATTATATGCATATATATTACATATAGCATTTTATATTTCATACACACACACACACACACAATCTCCATTCATCTATTGATAGACACCTGTTCCATTGATCTATGTATCTACTGTTAGACACCTGGCTTGCTTCTATTCCTTGGCTATTATAAGTAATGCTGCAATAAACATGGGTACATATTTTTTTTCAAATTAGTTGTTTTTATTTTCTTAGGGTAAATACCTGGTGGTGAAATTACTGGATATTTCTATTTTTAATTTTTTGAGGACACTCCATACTGTTTTCCACAGTAGTTGTGCCAATTTACATTCCCACCACTAGCACACAATTTCTCCATCCTCACTAATACTTTTTATTTCTTATCTTCTTGATAATAGCCATTCTGACTGGTGAAGTGGTATCTTATTGTGGTTTTGATTTGCATTTCCCTGATGATTAGTGATGTGGAGCATCTCTTCATGTGTCTGTTGGCCATCTGTAGGTCTTCTTTGGAAAAATATCTATTCAGGTCCTCTGCCCATTTTACATCAGATTGGTTTTCTGATGTTGAGTTGTTGAAATTCTTCATATATTTTCTATATTAGCCCATTATCAGATATATCATTTGCAAATATCTTCTTCCATTTCAGTAGGTTGTCTTTTTTAGCCCCAAGTTTATTTTTGTTTGTTTCCCTTGCCTGAGGACACATACCCGTAAGTATGTTGCCAAGGATGATGTCTAAAGCATTACTGCCTATGTTTCTTTTAGTTTTATGATTTCAGGTCTCACATTCAGGACTCTAATCCATTTTATTTTTGTGTATGGTGTGAGAGAGGGGTCTGATTTCATTCTTGTACATGTGGCTGTCCAGTTTACCCAACACCATTTATTGTAAAGACTATCCTTTTCTCCATTGTATATTTTTGCCTCCTTTGTCATAGATTAATTGACCATATATGTATGAGTTTATTTCTGGGCTTTCTATCCTGTTCCACTGATGTATGTATCTGATTTAGTGCCAGTACCATACTGTTTCGATTACTATAGATTAGTAGTATATCTTGAAATCTGGGATTATGATACATCCAGCTTTGTTCTTCTTAAGATTGCTTTGGCTATTCAAGGGTTTTTGTGGTTCCATACATACCTTGGATATATTTGCTCTCCTTCTGTGAAAAGTGTTATTGGTGTTTTGATAGGGATTGCATTCAATCTGTAGATTACTCTGGGTAGTATGGACATTCTAACAATATTAATTCTTCAAATCCAGGAGCATGCTATATCTTTCCATTTGTGTCATATTAAATTTCTTTCATCAATGTCTTATAGTTTTCATAGTATAGGTCTTTCAGCTATCTGGTTAAATTTATTCCTTGATATTTTTATTCTTTTTGATGCAATTATAAATGAGATTTTCTTAATTTCTCTGTTACTGCATAGAAATGCAATAGATTTCTATACATTAATTTTGTATCATACAACTTTACTGAATTCATTTGAGTTCTAGTAGTTTTCTGATGGAGTCTTTAGGATTTTCTACATATATTATCATGTCATCTACACTCAGTGACAGTTTTACTTCTTCCTTAACAATTTGGATGCCTTTTAATTCTTTTTCTTATCTGACTGCTGTGGCTAGGACTTCCAGTACTATGTTGAATAAAAGTGGTGGGAATGGATATTCTTGCCTCGTTCCTGATCTTAAAGGAAAAACTTTCAGTTTTTCACCACTGAATATGTTAGCTGGATTTTTCATAAATGGCATGTATTATGTTGAGGTGTGTTCTCTTTATGCCCACTTTGTTGAGTTTTTATCCTAAAGAGATGTTGTATTTTGTTAAATGCCTTTTCTGAATCTACTGAGATGATCATATGGTTTTTATCCTTCCTCTTATTAATGTGATGTATCATACTGATTGATCTGAGAATAGTGAGCCACCCCTGCATCCATGGAATAAATCCCACTTAATCTTGGGGCGCTTGGGCGGTTCAGTTGGTGAAGCAGCCACTCTTAATTTCAGCTCAGGTCATGATCTCAGGGTCAAGAGATCATGCCCCGAGTCCCGCTCCACATTCAGCAGGGAGTCAGCTTCAGATTTTCTCTCTCCCTCCCCTTTTGCCCCTCCCCCTGCTCACATGTGCTCACTCTCTCTCTCTCTCTAAAACAAATCTTTTAAAAAAATAAAGTAAATCCTACTTAATCTTGGTGAATGATCCTTTCAACAAACTACTGAATTCAGTTTGCTAATATTTTGTTGAGGATTTTTGCATAGATGCTCATCACAGATATTAGCCTAGTTTTCTTTTTTTGTATCAGAATAATGTTGGCCTTACAGAATGAATTTGGAAGTTTTCCTTCCTCTTCTATATTTTGGAATAGCTTAAAAAGAATAGGTATTAACTCTTCTTTAAATGTCTGGTAGAATTCACCTGTGAAACCATCTGGTCTTGCACTTTTGTTTGTTGGGAGTGTTTTGATTACTGATTCAATTTCTCCACTGGTAATTTCTTTATTGAATAAACCTCAGTAAAATCCAATTCTTCCCTGAAATTTTTCATCTTAAGATTCCCATGTATGATTTTTGCAGCATTTCTTCAATACCCTTTCCCATCAGTATATGAGGGTATATTTTCAAGTTTTACCATTTAATAGTTAATGCAGAACTCTTTCTTTTTCAAATATAACTCCTCTTCCAACTTCCCAATTTAAGCTACTTTTAACCAACACTTACTGACCCTCTGCTGATAAGCAGGTTTTGTTTAGAAAACATACAGACCTGCAAGGAGCTCATAAATGGTTTACAACAGTATAACTCGTTCTATCCTGACTACATGTAGGGAAAAAAAGATAACATAAAAATAACACTTTAAGAAAAGTTTTACTTTTTCATTCCAAGTCCATGCCAACCACATGAAAAAGAACAAATAACCCAGTAGCCTTTGGATAGGTGTCTTAACAGATATCACATCAGTAAGATAGCTTGTATACAACAGGAAATACAGATTTTGTTTTAGTTGCATTTGGGAAATATGACTTAAATATTTAAAAGCTACCAACTAACACTGTGTATTATAAAAGATAAAAAAGGCCACCAGTGTTAGTATCTATCTTGTGTTATTTCTAATTTCTTCCAATTTCACTTCCCTAAATTTTTCTTTCCACCATTTATCTTCTTTGTCCTCTTTTCCCAATTCCTATTCTTGCTGCAGGATCTCCCTCATCTACCCATTCCCCTTCTCTCAGCAAGTAAAACTACTGAGTTTCTTTTCATGAGTCTTCTCAACATCCCCAGGTGGTTAGCTAGGAGAAAAATTTATCCTAATTTTAGAGGGTAAAGGGAGGATACACAGGGAAATAAAGTAACCTGCCAAAGTCTGGTATATATTAGAGCCAAGAAAAGAATTCAGGGCCACTGACCTGGAATCCAATACTACATTATCTAGACTTAAGCCAGTGCTCTATTCACTAAAACACAGTATCTCACAAAGTAATAATTCCTGACAGATAAAAAATGAGAAAAATGCTGTCACCTCAAAATGAAAATACAAATGACTTTTTCCTAATTACAGTTTACTACTAATTAGACAATGGGGTAAAACTAAAATTAAAAATGAAATCTATTTTTCAATCATTAGGGAAAAATGTTTATGTAAGTCTCATACAAGGTAAAATTATTTCAGAAACCTACATCTTAATATCAATTAAACGGTTCCTCCATAGCAAATCTTTGGTTTTGTGCTTGTTTTAAATTTTGAGTTTTTCATTAGGAGCTTAAATATAATTGTACCCTTACAAGAAAAAATATACTTTGATATTTCCACTAAATCACATGCTGAATGATACCTGGTCATGAATGAAGTCTTTGACACTGGGTTTAAATGAGAAGAATAAGTCAGATATATTCTCCTGGCCTCCATGAAGACAGCATGCATAACAAAACTAACTCCTAACACATGATAATGCACTTCAAACAGTAAAACACACCTCTTCTGGGCTTTTCAGCCCTAAGACTTCCTGTATCAGCAAGAAAAGGAACTACCTGGGTCTAATACGTAGCTATAGTTCTTTTGTGTTAGAGACTAAACAGACTCTGCATCGCAAACATCACTAGAAATAGGAACATAGCTGGCGAAGTTTTACCTACCAGGATTTCATGGTTTGAATTCTATGACCTTTGTGCTTCAGAGATCAAAAGACCCCAAATTTCAGTTATATGTAGCATACATTAATATAACAAATACTTCCAAGCTATCATCACTGTCACTTTTGCTAATATTAGTATCTCTACCAAAAGATACAGGATATGGCTATAGAAGATGAATGCCTATAAAGATATAATAATTAATAGCAAATACACCTTTAAAAAATTATCACTCTAAAAAGCAAAAATTTTTATTACAGAGCCAAGAAAAGGCTAGAATTTCTAAGTAAAACATTAAGATTAAAATGTTAATTTAAGCCCATCTTAAACTGGATCACAGGATGATTCTAATATATTAAAACTGTAACTTAAAAAAAAAAGGAAATCCATTCTTTGCCTGTATTATTCTTTTCAGATTACAAAATAATTCTGTCTTAATGAAACATGAATTATCCAATTTAGATATATGTGCATATATATTTAATCCTTATCTTTCATACTAATTTCTGTGCTTTACAAATATTTTCATTAACTTTTAAAAGATAAGTTCATAATAGTGCTTGTCCATCCAACAAAATTTTTTATTGTTTAGTTTTATTCACTTTTCTGCTCCCCAGGATATCACCCTGTATAAACAAGTATGGTTATACTTCATGTTTCAACAGTATTTTGCAAATGTAGATTTTGTTAAGATAATGTAGTTCCATACACAGCACCTCCAACTACCTTTAGTAGTACCTCTATCATACCATAAAATAATGACTGGTTTACATGTCTGCCCTTAAGACAAATTTTTAATGGCAAGGACTGCATTTTAGAAATTTTAGTATCCCAGAGCCTAGAGCTGTGCCTGATAACCAAGAAGTGCTAAGTAAATATTTAATGATGGCAAAAATGAAAAAGAAAACAAAATCTTTTCATAAATATTTCTGGATAAAACAATTCCTCTATGGTAAAATAATTTGTAACCTAACAATATAGAAAAAACTAACTAAGAAAAAGATAAAGTTTCTTACTGCTTATTGAAGAAATATGGTTGTGTTCCCAGTCTTTGAGAAAGCGCTTGACAGCACTGGTCTACATCTTCTAAGACCTAACATAGGCAACAGACCCAAAGGAAAATATTTAAATTAGCAAAACAATAAAATGTGTCTAAAACTTAATTTGTATCACAGTTTATAACAAAAAATGTAAATTTAGGTAACCTTTTAAATATATTTAAATCAGACTACAGAACATATATAGAACATAAGTAATACTTTCTATTTAAGAAATAGGAAGAAAATTTGAGAGCAAACTTCCTTTAAACACAAGTACATATAAGTTACTTATAAGGATTACTATTAAGAAAGTTTCTATCTCAAAACTTCACCCCCTACAAAAATGTTTTCCTGAATCCATAGATTCAAATGACTTTACATATATGAAAAAATCTGCTTCATAAAGATGACACTGCTGACCCACCATGAGTAAAAGCATTTGAGTTGTTTTCCCACTAGTGGAGATGGATTTTATATACTCAATCCCTATTCATTTACCCAATCCCCCAGTGTGTCACACATCAGTAAACTGGCTGGCTAGGACTATGAGTAGCCTTGGAAAAAAGACATTTTAGTTTAATGACTGAATTAGTTCAATCTCATGACCTTGAAAAGCTATATATTTTTTAAATTTTGCAATTTCAGTAAACTTAAGACCAAAGAAAAATAGATATAGTAAGAGCTGTATTTAACAGGGTTTTTTTTTTTAAGCCCTGATGCTGCAGATCTGTATCTATTGACATAAAAGATGCCCACAATGTATTGGTGAATGGAAATTAGATTACAGAGTGCCAGGTATAATACGGTCCCCATTCAAGAGACATCTAGAAGAGACATCTAGAAGAATGTTCTCCAAACAGTCAGTAGTGGCAATTTCTAGGTGGTAGGATTTCAAGCAATTTCTAGTTCCTTTTTGAACTTTTCTGTATTATATAGTCTGTTTTACAATAAGCATGTGTGATTTTTATAAAACAAATAAAAACCACTTCATGTCAGAAAAAAATAAGAGCAAATGTTTTCTTAATTTTTTTATTATGCTGAGATTTTTAAAGATTATCAACATAAAAAAATGAGTTTCTTATGCCTTAAAGTTGAGGAAACCCTCACTTCGATCTGAATTATCTGAATTCACCTGGTCCAGAGTCTTGTTACCCCATCCAATAGCTTTCATTTTACGTCTGACTTCCCACTGTTTCTGATAGGCCAAAATATGATTCAAAGGCCAAGGATAAGGAGATCCATATCTGGCATGAGTGATCTAGAGCAAAAAGATTTTGTGACAAACATGATTCTTTCTAAAAACAAAGCCTGTTTTTACAAACAGAATACTTAAGAAAATGTTTTCAGAACACAAATACAGCAATCTGAAAAAAATACATAGCTTGCAATCTAAAAAATTAAAATTTCAAACAATTTCCTTTAAAAATATATAAACTTTTATGTACTTTGCAACCAGTTATATCAAACAATGACATATAACTTCCCTAAAATGTATGTGCAAGCAAAATTAAAGTAAGTGAAAAACTGTATCACTAATGGTATAAGCCACAATGTTTCATTTATGAGCAGGGACTTACGATTCTGAGCAAAAGTGTTTTCTCATTAAATTTTAATTAAGATAAATGCTGCAGAACCACTCACCTCCCCTACTGTAGCTTCATCACACCACTGAAGATATAACTAGGAACAAAAGAACAGTCACTAAAACTTTAGAATACCAAAGAGAAAATGGATAAAGAAAATTACTTCTTGCCATGGTGATTTTTTATAAGCCAACTTTATAAAAGTCACATATATGAGTTTTCCCTCCTCTGGCTAATGTTGCTATACAGAATTATTAAATTTAATTAATGGTAATACTTAATAAAAGTATTTCTTATTCATACAGTAGTACATCCCTAAATACTATTAAAGTATTTTACAGATATTATTTAAGTAAACCTCCCAAGGCCAAAGTCAAATAATGAGTGGGCAAGAATCACTCCTTTTTACAATAGAAAAACTGAATCTGAAAATGTCAGACAATTTGTTCAAACATAATAACCAAATAATTTCAGTAACCATCCTAGCCCTAGAATTGCTTGACTATATTCCTATTTCTCAGTAACTTTAAAATAGCCCATAAGAAAGATGATCTTTTATGAGAGAAAGTTTCTTTTCAAGGCCTATTATCTTCTATTATACCTCTGCAGTCAACAGCATATTGTTGACTAATTCCATGTAGGCTTTCATTTCTGCTTTTTGGACTTCATCCAGCCCATCACTAAGAGAATGGCCCTAAAGGGAATTTAAAAAAATTTAAAAGAGCATCATATTAAATAGACAAAAACTTTCAGTTATCTTACTACCAAGTGAATATAAATGTTTTTACTACATCAATGTTTTTACTATAAATGTCTAATAAATTTCTAAAGTATCTCCTAAAATTATATACGAAAAAACAGTTAATAATCTATCACTACAAAATATTAATATAAGTAGTATTTATGTGCCATTATAAAAATGTATCTTTCAATGAACAAAATTACATTATCAAATATTTCACAAAAGAAGAAAACAGAATGGTCAGTAAACCTTGTTTTTTTTTTTAGAGACTAACCTTATTAGTAATAAAATAAATGCCAAAAGACTGACATGTGTTGCTTATAAAGTGGTCAAAGTTGAAAAAAAAAGTTAGTAAATGTATAGGGAAATAGACACTAATTTTAAAATTCTCATATACTATAATAATGAGTAGATGCATAAAATGGTATAACCCTTTAGTTCAATCCAGCCATCTGTGGTGAAACTTTAAAAATGCATACCCTTTAATACTGCAGTATCACTCTTAGGAATTTATCCTGAGGAGATAATCTGACAAGTGTACAAAGATATCTGTAGAAGAATATTTATCTTAACACTCAATAAGAGCCAAAAACTGACAACAATTTATGTGTCCATCAATAAAGGCTTATGTAAATAAATAATAATACATCCATACAATAAAATACTATACAACAACTTAAAAGGATGATATATTTCTACAGTCATTAACATGGAAGAATCTCCAAACATATTGATGATTTTAAAAGGCAGGTTGCAAAATACCACATAATAGTATGATCTATATTTTTCTGTATATGCATAGAGAGAAGTCTGGAAGGATGTTCCCCAAAATGTTAATGGAGGTTGTCCTTTGTAACTATTAAAACCTAAACTGAATTCCAATGTATATATTAATACGTTCAACTTCTAAATATATCCTATACCTCCCTTCTCAAAGGTTAACCTGACATTTTATAACAACCTAAGTTTTCATTTATGACCAGAACTCTCATAAGTGTAAGTTAGAAAATTATCTACCATTTTGTGAAGATCAAATTACATCTTCTGCCATTGATTTACATTATGGGAGAAAAAACTTACACTTTAGAAATATTTCTCTACTAGTTTATATTGGCATTTTATAAAACTAGGTTAAAATCAATATAAATGTTAAGACACACTAAAGAATGATGAATGACTTAAGACTGTGATCAAATATATTTAATATCTTTTTTTATTACCTTGGCTTTAACGAATTGGACTATTGGACCAAGTTCTGATACTACTTGATTTCCTACATGAATAAAAGGTACTTTACCTGTTGAGGGAAAAAAAATGTATGAAAACACTTTCAGTAAATTAATACAAAAATAGAATGTGTTTTATTAATATACTGATTTTGTATCCCTATAACTTCTGAAAATTATAATTAAATGTGTACATTAAATTCTATAAAGTTTTAAACAATTACTGACTAATTTTAAAAGAAAAAGGAGATTCAGGGCACCTGGGTGGCTCAGTTGTTATGCATCTGCCTTCGGCTCAGGTCATGATCCCAGGGTACTGGGATCGAGCCCCACATTGGGCTCCCTGCTCGGCTGGACACCTGCTTCTCCCTCTCCCACTCCCCCTGCTAGAGTGCCTGCTCTATCTCTTGCTCTGGGTCAAATAAATAAATAAATAAATCTTTAAAAAAAAAAAAAAAAAAAAGGA
This sequence comes from Zalophus californianus, assembly GCF_009762305.2. Classification (NCBI taxonomy): domain Eukaryota; kingdom Metazoa; phylum Chordata; class Mammalia; order Carnivora; family Otariidae; genus Zalophus; species Zalophus californianus. Next base: position 139,209,257 of record NC_045597.1, on the reverse strand, counting down.
GATTCATTTCTAGAGTTCTCACTTGTATATAACTGATCACAATATTCCCTTTTCAGAACTAACACTAACAAATCGCTATATAATATAGCAGTAAATACTAATTATTGAAATTACCTGAACCAAGGCCGAACACTGGTTCACAGCCACTGACAGATTTGAAAGAAATGTAATGGGACCTCCTATTCAGAGTATAATTAATCAATCTGTATTTTAAACTACATTTAAGATGACTTCTTTTTACATCTATAAATCTCAGATACCCATTAAGTTCAAAATTTTAAGTATATAATGGTACAATAATGTCTTTGACTCAAAAAAATCAGGAATTAAGAGAATTAGCAATCTTTGAAGATATGCTAGTTTATGAATTATAATACAAAGTATGTTCCCAGACACATTTGGGGGGAAAAAATAAGAAGTATGCTTATAAAAACTGGCTGCTCTAAATAAATGTCACATTAAAAAAGTAGTATTTCATTTTTATAAATACTAATTGTTGATGAAGTTATCAGAGATGATAACAAAATAGTCTCCAAATAGCAACAAAGTTCACCCCAAAAGCTAGAAGATGAAACTTGGCTATCAGACCTAGTTCAGAGTTCACACTAACAGTAGGCTTCTTCATGGTCCTTTTCAAAAGATTCACTCCTCTCTGTCTCACTCAGCCCAAGGGTAATGGATGAGGTGCATAGCACCAACAAAAGCTTCATCCACATCCATAGGATAACACACATTACAAAAGGCAGGCAGGCCTTCAGGGAAACAACTCAATAGATATATTTAGAAGACATTTCCATGTAACCAATAAAAAACACTGAATTCCACATTCCTTTCTTCTACTGCTTCATAAATCTTTCAAAAAAGAAAAGAATTTATCTGGGTATTAGGTCATACCGTTTTTAACTTGAGATAAAATCTTTGTAAGTACTCTAATGCTAGAAATAGTACAGGTCCTCTGAGATAAAATAATCTGAGAATGAAAACTATGTGTGGATAAATGCCTACACTGAAGGTTACTTTTAGGCTGTAACATTTTGAAAGGAAAGTGTATTTCTTATTTTCAATATCCAGTTGGTATTCTTGGAAGAAGGAGTTTGTGTTTTCTTTTTGTAAAAATACTTTCAGTATTGTAGATTCTGAAGCAGGAAAGCAGTGTGGGTAGTCAACTGAGTACTCATGTATCCCTAAATATAAAGAAATATATAAAAATCAAGGCAACAAATTAGAAGTGAATAAAGTTTTTTGTCACTCGCCTGACCTAAAGTGAAGCCAATGTTATATTCTTAATATTGCAGGTATCAAGCAAAAGCACGGTGAGACATTTATTCTCTGGCACCCATCAAAGATCATTTTAAAAAAAAGAAAAACAAACTGAGGGCCCTATTTCTTATTTTAGGGAGAATAATCATTCTTAGAACTTAAACAAAGGAAGCAAGAAGAAAGCAAGCAAGTTTTTAGATTAAGAAAAGACTAGAAATAAAAAGAGCCCCAAATACCATCTAGTCCAACCACCACATATTACAGATGAAGTCACTGAAGCTCAAAAAAGAGAAGTGAAATTTCCCAAGGAAACTGTCAATATGTGACAAGGTCACAGAAGGATGAGTAAAAATTTCCTAACTCTTAGCCAAGAGTGACTTGATTTCTGACTACTGCACAATGTTCTCTGCTTTAAAAACTTACCACAACAAGATCAAGCAAAAAAATAAAACATTCTCCTAATCACCCCAAATCATATGATAAAAGAGAGTAATACTAGTTATGATGAAATTTTAAATAAACGCTTTAATAAAAAGTGCCATTTTCATCTGCCTACAGGAGACTCCTCCTATGAGTGAGTGAGTGAGTGAGTGAGTGAGTGAGTGAGTGAGTGAGTGTGTGTGTGTGTGTCCTGCAGCCTCTAGTTATTTGTCTTTCATATAGTCTATAAAAAAGTATCTACCTGGGTGGTACTTAGTATAGTCATTTTAGGAAACAGGTGGATGAATTCTATGGCTTCTCCTCATTTGCCAAAGATATCAACTTTAATATTAGATTAACTTTTTTATATGTATAGCTATATACTCTTTTTATATGACTACATAAAGGAAAAAGATGGACAGAACCCAATATAATTCATCTCACCAGAATTCAGAAAGTTTATAAAACCTACATTCAAAATTAACAGAAAATGAGTCAATTAATGGACTTCAACAATCTAAAATATGTCTATGTTTACAAGTCTAGAAATTCTTTTATGGAGATGTTTTAAAATGTATATTCATAATCTTTTTTTTTAAGATTTTATTTATTTGACAGAGAGTGCACAAGCAGAGCGAGAGAGAGGGAGAAGCAGGCTCCCTGCTGAGCAAGGAGCCCGATGTGGGACTCGATCCCAGGACCCTGGGATCATGACCCGGGCCAAAGGCAGCCGCCTAACCAACTGAGCCACCCAGGCATCCCATATTCATAAATCTGTAAGTGTAGACGTATTTGTGTAGAATTTTCAGTGTGTATGGAGGCTGTCTTCACAGCTTTTGACAATTATTACCACCTTTCAGAACCTAAGATGAAAAGAAAAAAAAAAAAGGTTTACACAAATCATTTCTAAGTTACCTTCAGAGGGAGGAGATAGATAAATGTCTCCCTAAAAAAGCAATGTAACACATTTATCCCAATCATTTATATTCAAAGGATTTACCCATAAAGGAATGATTCTGTGTTACTGCTGCAGCAGCAGAACCATAATTATAATCCATACCAATTCTAGTTAACATTTATCAGCTTTGTGGCACTATATTTTTATATTAAAAATTATCTGAACCATATTTATTTAAAACTTTACCTTAATTTACTAATACATGACACACAGAAAAGGCAATACTGATCATAAAAAATAGCAGAAAGGCTAAAATCTTAGTAAGTATCTTAAAATCTGTTGAAATAAAAATAAAACAAAGATTAGAAACCAAAAGCATTCAGAGATGAATTTAAGATCTTTGACAAGTAAATTTAATTATTCCATAATCTCTCTTCTTCCCTTTGAATAACAGGAGAACATAGTTTGGAGAAGTGTGTTTAATACTGAATGGATTCATTAATATCAAAATTTGTTTTCTGAAGTGGAAACAGTCCTATGTAAATAAGACTGGGGATATCTAAGATTATGTATTTTCTTAATATTTACTACTTAAAACAATTTCTGTAACTTTCTAATAACCAACTATGACCACAGAGTTGAAATGAATAGCCATGTCCACCCAAAGACTATCAAGTTTACAACTGTTACTTTACAAAACCATGGGGAAATTCTTCAAAGAGTAAATATACAAACAAACAAAAATAGGCCTTTTAAAACTGTAGGTACAAACTGGACTAACATTACAATTGTATCAATGCAGAATATTAACAGAGAATTTTTAAAAAACTTACCAGATGGAGACATATATTCTGCATTTGCCCTACAAACCACTTTGATAGGCAGATTACACATTTGCAAAAAGGCCTGCAAATCAAGAGAAGTATAGTTAGCCTAGTGAAAGTATATATATATTTGAACACAACTTTTTATTTATTTTCTAAACTTAAGTGACGGCTCACATAGTAACACTTTATTGGAAAAGAATGAAACAATTTAAAGTGAAAGATCTGTATTCCAAACAAAACAAAACGTCATTTCAGTACTAAAAAAATCAATATAACTTAGACACCAGTAAATGTATGACACTTAAAGCATTTATACATGCTTAAGAAAAAAATGTAAATTATCTACACTTATTTTACTGCATTAGTTTGTGTAAGCCAGCAATACTATATTTTGGTTTAATTTTCTTTAATGATGACTGGAGCCCAAATTTTATAAGGTATTGCTTAATTCCATTACTCCTTACAGGATCTTCACCTTTCTCGACTTAGAGAAAAACTCTCAAAATATTATTTCTGCTACTTCCAAGTTCTCTCCTATAATACTCAGTATTCTAATGTGTAGCTTTTATGCTCACTAATTCACTTTATAAAGACGTAAGTTGTTGATTTGTACTTTGTTATAATAACAAAAATCTCATAAGCAACTTAAATGTCTAACAATACAGAACAAGTAAATCATTTATGGTGAATCCAAATCATGGAATGTTATGCAATCCCTTTTAAAAACCATGAATTATATCTTCACACCTGGCTATCTGAAATAAGCTTATTTCCCAGCCTCCCTTACAACTGGATGTGACCAATGTCTAAATTCTGGCCAATGGGCCTTAAAGTTCTGGGCCACTGCTAGGAAGTTTCTTTGAGAGGAAGGGTTATGGGCGCCTGGGTGGCTCAATCATTAAGCATCTGCCCTCGGCTCAGGTCATGATCCCAGGGTCCTGGGATCGAGCCCCATGTCCGGCTCCCTGCTCCGCGGGAAGCCTGCTTCTCCCTCTCCCACTCCCCCCTGCTTGTTTTCCCTCTCTCGCTGTCTCTCTCTCTGTTGAAAAATAAAAAAAATCTTTAAAAATAATAATAATAAAATAAAAGGAAGGGATATGGCCTCTCCGCTTTTTTTCCTTACCGCTCACTAGAATAGGAAAAGGATGATGACTATAGCCACAGCAGTTAAACTGAACCATGAAACAGAAGTTGAGAGTTGAAGATGGCAGCGCAACAAGAGTAAAGCCTAGTTCCTTGAGAATCATGGAGTCACCGAACCTGGATTACCTGTGCTTGTAAGAAGAAGAAATAAACTTCGATCTTTTTAAGTCTCTGCTATTTTGGGTTTTCTATAGCTCATAGCCAAACCGAATTTTAACTAATTCATCACTAATTACTATTTCTGGCTTTAAACACCACCTCAACCAACCAAAAGTTGACTCTTCTGTGTCTGTTTAAGTGTATATTGTCCTCTAAACACTATAACCTGTGCTGCCAAATTTTTTTTAAATTTAATTTTATTATGTTATGTTAGTCACCATACATTACACCATTAGTTCTTGATGTAGTGATCCATGATTCATTGTCTGCATATAACACCCAGTGCTCCATGCATTATGTGCCTCCTTAACACCCATCACCGGGCTAACCCATCCCCTCACCCCCCCTCCCCTCTAGAACCCTCAGTTTGTTTCTCAGAGTCCTGTGGTCCCAAATTATAACAACGATAGTGAACGACTTGACTGACCCACAAGTATAGACTAGGATCAAAAATCACAGATTGCTAGGAATGGAAGAATTAGAGACAAGAAGTGTCAGCAGCTCTTTCAAGAAGAATGGATAAGAAAAGGAAGAAGGGATTAGAAAGGTCTTCCTTCTATTACGTATGTATCTATACCCGATGATGAAGAAAGGTTGTACTTGTTAAAACATAAACAGAAAAGAAAAAAACACAGCAGAAACACACTGAACTGACAAAAACCAGGTAGAATAACAGGCATACAAGATCCATGAGAAGGGAAAAAGGGACGTGGGAGCACAGGTACGGGTACCCGGTCTTCGGCCGTGCGCGCGCACTCTAACGCAAGGGCGGCTGGACTCAGGAATGACTGCCACTGATAAGCAAAAAGGACCAGAAAACGACAGAATGTTCACATTCTATGAAATGGGGAAGAAATCATCTTCTGAGAATGAAGGAATAAAAGGGGACTGAGGCCTTCAGAGAAGAACAAAAAGAATCTGAAAGAACTACTTAATATTATCTTCTAAAATGTCTGAATATATTCCCTTAACAATTATACTACTATAAAAATGGTCAATACTGTATATTTTGCTAAACTAAATGTACAGTGGTAATTGTACTAATCACTATTTCAAAAAGCTCTATTTCACCAAAAAGGATTAAGCAAAATGGTAATGTTCTGCAATCAAAGCCATGTTTCCAGTCCTGTGAATTTTTCACTTTTTTACTAAAATATAACTGACTGCATTTTGACCAATTTAGCCTCACTCTACTCACCCACAGACCTCAACTGATGGCATAATTGTAGTTAGCCAAAGATTAATTTCGCAGCATTTACTACAATTACTCTCTATCCCCGATTCAAAAGAAATTTATGTATTAACCTGCAGTTCACAAAGAAGTCTGATGTCACGCAGTATTTTCATTCAAACATTAAAAATGTAAAACAGGGGGCGCCTGGGTGGCTCAGTTGGTTGGACGACTGCCTTCGGCTCAGGTCATGATCCTGCAGTTCCAGGATCAAGTCCCGCACTCGGCTCCCTGCTCAGCAGGGAGTCTCCTTCTCCCTCTGACCTTCCCCCCTCTCATGTACTCTCTCTCTCTCAAATAAATAAATACAATCTTTAAAAAATAAAAATGTAAAACAGAACACTACTATGACCGTCTTTGAGAATATAAAAATGTTAAATCCAAACTAGGCTTTGATTCAAACAGTAGTTCCTCCTTTCTTTTGTAGAATGGAAGAAAATTTCTGAGAGGTTACAAAATAATTTCAACTTTCACTTTCCATCTCTTATCAGCCCCCAAATAAAATGGCATGATACACCAACCTAAAACACATTTTATTTTCAATTCTGAAATTGCAGTCTTCATATTTTCATTCTTATGTAAATCCAAAGAAAAAATGTAGTTCTAATTATAATAAGCAAATTTAGGATAACTCCGCTAACTCCTATTCTTCAGCTGGATACTTTTTCCAAACTAATTCAAGTGATTAACAATATAAAATAATCTGCACCAAAAACTTAGCACATACTATCAGAATCTAGAACTGTGCTGCCCAATATGGTAGCCACCAGTCACCTGTGGTTATTTAAATTTAAATAAATTAAAATTGAATAAAAGTTTAAATTCAGTTTCCCAGTCACACTAGACATATTTCAAGTGCTCTAGAGCCACATGTGGCTAATGGCTACTGTGTTTATTGGACAATACAAATAACTGAACATTTATATCATTGCAGGAAGTTCTATTAGACAACATGGATCTACAGCAATGGTAATCAGTGCATAAAAGACATCTTAGCAAGACAGGCTGACATCATCTGAAGTGATCAGGCTAAATATTACAAAAATAATCTGCACAATATTAGAGTGTCCACAAACTCTGCAAGCGATCAATCAACTTTTGATGACAGTGACACATTAAGCACCATAATATTCAATTTTAAAGAGAACTAATATAGGGTCTACTCTGCCAAGCAACTCCAACTGATAAAATGGTCACATAAATTTATGAACATGTGAAAACTAAGAACTTAAAAATGAATAAATTAAAACTAGAGTCAATAAATACATTCATTCTTTGAATGGTAAGGAATTTTTTAAACACACATACATACACACAGAACATAGTACCCAGTACTTGACTTCTAAACCCTGAAATTTAATAAGGTTGATGTAGTTTCAACATATTGAATAAACTAATGAAATTCATAACATCAAAAAAACTCATTGAAGGGATGTTGATACATTTTTTTATTTCCTTAAAAAAAAGAAAGAGAGTAATACCAGATCACGGATAACCAGTTAAACATGAAGAAATGAAGTTACACGTTTATCTGCAATCTTTCAAAAATTCTACTAAAATAAGGACACCTGGGTGGCTCATTCAGTTGAGTGTCCGACTCTTAATTTTGGCGTAAGTCATGGTCTTGGGGTCACAAGATTCAGCCCCACATAGGGCTCTGCACTCCTTGGGGAGTCTGTTTGAGATTCTCTCTCCCCTCTGCCTCTGCCCCTCCCCCCACACACGTTTTTCTCTCTAATAAATAAATCTTTAAAAAAAAAAAAACTCTACTAAAATAACAGTGAATAGGAAACTGATAAACCCAGAATGACACAAAGAAGGGGGAGAGGTGACCAAAGCCAACCAGAGGGGTCTGCCTATTTCTGTCAGATGAAGAACAGACTCAGCAGGGCAGAGGAAGCTGAAACCTATGAATATGGAGAGGAAAAAAATCAATGCATCTACATCACAGAAACTAGGAGATTCCAAAACTGGAGGCACCAAGTACCACAGAAGGCAGAGGTGAGGTAAAGAACTAAAAATAAGAGTGGCTGAAAGTCTGTACAAGCATCACACAACTAGCCCGCCCCCAGCCTGGTAGGAGACAGAGGTTCATTTTATGAAGAAACCGAAACAGAGAGACTCCTGACTCAAGTCTCAAGCATAGCAGAGTGCACTGGGTGGGTGGGGGTAGGGGTATCACACTGAAAAGAGAAAGGCTAAGGGAGAGTGCACACATTGACTGAAGAGACCCACAGCACCCCTCTCCCTCTCAGCTCCCATACACTGGCAACCAAATTAAGTCCCTCCAAGACAAGAGAGAGAACTGTAGAAAAGCCCTACAAATGCTGATAGTTTGGGTAAGGGTGGGGGAGGGTGGGATAGTAGCCAACAAAAATAGCAGCTCACTGTGCAGTCTACAGTTAAGCCTACGTGTCATCTCCCTCATCTCCCCATCAGCTTCTTTTTTTTTTAAGATTTTATTTTTTTTTTTTCAAAAAAAAATACAGCTTTTTATTGTCTTGGATGCAAATATAGTTTTAAAACTGCATTGTAGTGCTGAATACAGCTGGCGGAAACGTGCTTCTCGACAGCAGAGCATGAAGAGTGGTGCTCTGGATGGTGCAGGCCTGAGGGAGCCTCTGAGTAACAAGGCTCTTCTCGGGTTTTGCTGTTCGGACCACAAGGGGAAACCGTCTCCTAACGGAGCCCTGACACAATCGCCAAAGCTCACAATAGAAAAAACGAACCATTTACACAATGAACTGGAAGCTGGCAAAGGAGAAGAGAACGCTGTGGTGGCTCAGCCGTGATGTTACAAAATAAGTAGATGAACAAGGTTCCTTTTCGCGGGCCGTCTGAGAAGATTCGTGTAGAGAAACAGCAGGGCGTTGTTGGGGAGACACTGTGTCCAAGCTCCCTCGTGAGAAACACAGCCTAGGAATTGTGTGTCCCTGGGCTGAGCCCTTCATACCCTTCAACCGCAGGACAAACTCTACAGAAATGTATCCGTTTCTCCCAAACCCTCCACAATCTCAAGCCTTGGGAGGAGCACACCTCTGTTTAGAAACCCAGAAGGCAATTCTTCAAATTAGTGATGCCCAGGGTTGACTGAAACCAAAAGTTTGACTGGGAGATGGAGGTGAATTCTGCTACATATTTGGGAAGGAATTTCACAAAAATAAAATTCCATTAAGTAAACACACACAGGCGTGCTTGTGCAAGCACGTGCACATGTATGCGCGCACACAAACACACACACACACACACAGAATCAAAGCCAACATTTAACATGAAAAGTTCCTTTTCTTTCTCAAAGGCTGATTTTCGCAAACCCCAACAAGGAAACAAAAGATTTTATTTATTTATTTGAGAGAGAGAGAGAGAGAGTGAGCACAAGCAGGGGGAGTGGCAGGCAGAGGCAGAGGAAGAAGCAGGCTCCCCATAGAGCAGGGGGAGCCCGATGTGGGACTCGATCCCAGGACCCTGGGATCATGACCTGAGCCGAAGGCAGTCGCTTAACCAACTGAGCCACCCAGGCGCCCTCCCCATCAGCTTTTTAGTGCCTCGCTCTTAAAAATAAACTGTTAGCACAGACCAACAGATATTTGAGGAGAGCCTCCAACATAAAATTTAGAGCCAAAATAAGCCACAAAAAAGGAACTGACAGGAACGAAAAATTGCAGAGAAAAGACAACTTTAAAGAAAAATTTAATGGTTAATATTTACTGAGCACTTACTACCATGTGCCAGGTACTTGCATAAGAGCTTTGCCCAAGAGGTAGGTACAACAAATATGCCTATTTTAATATGGGAACACACAAACATAAAAAGAGTTTAAGGGATCTGATCACAGCATATAGGAAAGAAGAAAGGAAGGGAGGGAGGAAAGAAGAGAGAGAAGAAAGAGAAAGGAAGAAAGGAAAGAAAAGAAAGGGGAAAACAGAAAAATGAAAAGTGAAGCATACAAAGGACTGAGCAAATAGATGACATTCATGTCTCAACAGCAACTCCGAAAGCTCGATGGTAATACAAGTCCTTCAAAATGCTAAGAAAAAAATCTTGCCAATCTAAAATTCTACATGTGGACAAGGTATTAATCAAGTATGGAGAAAGAATAAAAATAGTATCATATAAGCAAGGTCTTTAACTTTTTATTTCCCGTGTACCCTTTCTCAGAAAGCTAATGAAGAATGTGCTGCACAAAATAAAAATAATAGACCAAAAAAAAAAAAAAAAAAAAAAAGAATATGGGATCCAGAGAATAAGGGATCCAACATAAAAGAAAAACAAAGAGAATTCCCTGGATGCTGATGAACAGCAGTCATAAGAAAACAGCTCTGAAGCCAGCAGAGAAAGGAACTGTTCCAATTAGAGTAGAAGGAACAGAAGTTTCAAAGGTAGTATTTCTGAGAAAAAAGAAAAAAAAGAATCTGATGTTTTTGACCATTGAGAGGGAGAGCATTATAGTTCAGAGTTCAGGAGAGAAAACTACCCAAATGAATTAAATAAAACAATTACTAATCTGAGGGGGGGGAAATCATATAGAAAGAATATGTTCATGGTACACTGAGCTACTCAACTGAGATCAATATCTACATTCTAATTATAATGTAAATACTATTAATTTAACCAAAAAAGTGAGAACACAATTGGGAAGATGGGGAAGGAGAGAAAGGTGAGTTGTAAGAGGAAAATTTCATAGTGGAATTCAATAGATACTTTAAAATTTTTAAATGAAACAGTAACACAAGCATCTTAAAAATACAGAGGTAAATACCTGGAAAAATAATACAGCTAAAAGAATTGAAAGTTGGTTGTCTCTGGGTATCCGAATTTGGGGATGGGGTAAGGGTGGGCCAGTAGACTGTGTGTGTGTGTGTGTGTGTGTGTGTGTGTGTGAAAGAGAGAGAGAGAGAGAGAGAGAGAAGCCTATCATACATTACAGGTGGAGTGTAAATTAATCCACCCACCTTGAAACTGTTTGGTAATTACTACTAAGCACGTGCCTACCCTATCAACAATTCCATTCCCAGAAATATACTCCCCAAAAAAAGGCATATAGTCATTAACATACATGTACAACAATGCTCATAGCAGTTTGAGCCATAATAATCAAATACTGTGTATTTTCCTTGACTCCGAATTCTTTAGAAAGAGTATTCACTGAGAACTTTTAAATCAGAGAAATTCTAGAAACAATCCCAGAAGATGACACCTACAGTACTCCATGAAGATTCTAAATTCTATTTCTTTAGTAATTACTTCTGAATCATATTTTCTGGGAACCATGGCTCAGATTTTTTCATAAAGAATGACTGTGAAAAATAAAATATATATTATTTGCACATACGTGAAAGCAAAGCCAAAAGTATAAAGAACAAGAACAATCTGTTACCAGTCAATTCAACCCTTATAAATACCTTAAATCCTAGATTCAAAAGTTGTTACTGTAAATAATAATGCTGCTGCTTTGATTAGATTAAAAAACTAGCAGCTTCAAAGTTGGGAAAACCCTTTCAAATGTTGTAGATAACAGAATATCAGGAATACAGGCAGGGATCCTATTATAGCAACCTTTCAGTAATATGGTGGCAAGCTTCTGATTCTTCTCGCTCCTTTCAGATACCTCTGTCTTCTAAAACTAGCATTTACTATTGTAATTCCCAGTTATGTGCCAGATAATGATTATCAGCTCAATAAATGAATGAATAAACATGAAAATCTGAAAATACATCAAATCACAAAATGAAGACTAAAGAAGTCTAAAACTCAGTAAATCTTCTAGTTCTAATCCTATGTGAATTTTTTTAATGAAGCAACAGAAACTTCTGATAATAAAAACATTTTTTAAGACTGCTTAGTCAAAATTCAAAACACAAAATTTATACTCAACCAGTGGTTGAAGTATAAATCAATGCACTCTTTTACAAGGTTAGTTTGGCAACAGCTACAAAAATCCTAATGTACCTATCCTTTGACACTACAATTGTATTGCTAGAAATATATGAACGTATCTGCATAAAATTTCATAATATATGTAATGATATTCATGCCTAAACCCTACTTTAGTATACTTACAATATTTATACTTAGAATAATAATAACAGTACCTAATATCCATCAATAAGAGACTGATTCTATAAACTGCAGTGAATCCATCAATGGAATATTTATAGTCTTCAAAAAAGAATGGGGTCAGTCCTCAACTGAATTCCTCATACTAAACTCCAAAAGACATTTTTCATCTGGAATCTTCTCTAAGGGCTACTGAATGACATGAGACAACATACACCATATGCAGAATTGCTTTTTGTGTTATTTTTCTTCTAAAGCCCTGGAGCAAAACATTAAAACACAACTCAGTAAGGCCTGCAAAAGGCTAATTTATTTGGTCTAATGCATAGCTTCCCGTGAACTAACTTGATAGGAAGACACAATATTGATTATCTAGAAGAATGAATGGAAAGCATTTATGCATTCATCCATATACCTGATACAGATTTACTAAGCAGCTACTATGTATCACAACTGTTCTAGGCACTGAGAGAAGAGCAGTGAACATAAACTCTAGGCCTTCATGGAGTTTACATTCCAATGGAGACAGATGATAAACAAACTAGAAAATATGTATTGTGATCCCTGCTACTTAGAAATACAAAGCAGTATGAAGGTCCTGCTGTTATATGTAGAGTGGTCAGATAAGGGCTCACCAGTAAGGCAACATTTGAGCATAAAGCTCAAGGAAGTTAGGGAGCAAGCCATGTATATATCTAAGAGAAGAGCAGTCCAAGTTCAAAGGCACTCACACAGTCTTATACTCCAACTGGTGTGTCTGAGGAACAACAAGACCAGTCTGACAATGCAGATTAAGGAAGTGAGTGGTAAGAGATGACATCAAAGATAACCAGGAGATCATGTAGGACTTCCAGATAATTTTAAGGATTCTGACCTTTACTTTGAGTGAAATGAACAATCATACGAAGGTGCTGAGCTCAAGACTGCTGGAATCTAATATTTTAAAGGACTACAAGCAGCTATACAAAGATTAGACTATAGAGAGTAGAAGAACAGAAGCAGAAGCACTAGTTAGAAGGATTCTGCAACAATCCAGGCAAGAAATGATGGTGGCCTAGATTAAGACAAGAGTACTGAAGGGAACAAGAAGTCAGATTCTGGCTGTATTTTTAAGCTAGGGCCAAAAGGTTTTGCTGACAACTGGCTGTGAATATAGGAAAAAAGAGAGGACTCCAAAGATGGCTCAAAATTTCTGACATAAACAACCAGAATAATGGAACTGCCATTTACCAAAATAGGAAAAACTGTGGGATGAGCAGGTTTCAGTGGGCAGAGGGAGACTTGGGAATCTTTAAGACGGACTTCTCTAATATCACTTAGCAGACAACTCTGCTCTCTTTTCAAAGACGTGGTCACTAAGGCACAGTTATATGCTTTGAAACTATATAAGCAATTCTACTCAAATGTTGAGAAGCCCAACCTTAAAGGCCATCCTCATTTCTTTTGTGGAAGAGGTGACGAAAGTACCTACAAATCCGTATAATCTTTGTCAATATTTTCCTGCAAGTATGGTAGTATTGAGGTATTAAGAAAAGGGTAGAGCTATAATTATTATGCAGAATAAAAACACAACCAAGAACAGTTATCTTTGATCTCTTGTGTCCCCTGCATCTACAGCCCACTAAGTTTAAAAACTGAAAAGTCAATATCCAAAACATAAAAAGAACTAACATAAGCTAACATCGAAAAAAAAAAAAAAAACCCAAATAATCTGGTTAAAAAGTAAGCAGAAGGGGGCTCCTGGGTGGCTCACTCGGTTAAGTGACTCAATTTTGGCTCAGGTCATGATTTCAGGGTCGTGAGATTGAGCCCCACGTTGGGCTCCATGCTGGGCATGGAGCCTACTAAAAAAATTTTTTTAATTTAAAAAAAAGAAGAAGAAAAATAGAAATCCTCTGTATCAATTTTAAGAGTCAATAAGGAACGATAAGGCTTAATAGAGCAGAAGTCTTGAAAATCTCAAGTTCCTTTACCTCATAAGCTTTCTCATTTCTAAAATGAAACAATTAATTAGGCAAATTAACTGAAGTACTAATATGTAAAACATTTTATATACTATCTGGCACATAGTAGTTCAATAGATATAAGATATTATTAGGATTAACAGTAATAATATTAGTAACCATAAATACTCATTTATCCATTTATAAAGGAAGAAAGACTGCTTAACCTTGGTGATTTCAAAAGAAAGTTGACTTCACTTATTACCCTTTAATACCTCCTTAAGAGAAAAAGGTAAATAATTTCCTTTATAATCAAGAGTAAAACTGTACATAAAATTAAAAAATCCCTAAATACATATTAAAAGGATAAATAAAGGAACAGAACCAAAAGTACTTTTTTAAAGAATAGTAAGGTAAAGAGTAAATATGATTTCTATGATTGCAGTACGTACTTTATGTAAAACCTTTTAAACAAGGCAAAAATAAGTGAATAAAGATGTTTTGATATTAACATAAACTTTTACTTTATGAATAATTTTTCAAAGTCACACATACTGATGAAACTGATAAATGAACTGATAAAAGGCCTCCAGAATGTAAGCTCTGTTAGCACACACTGACCACGTCTATCTTGTTCACTACTTTATCCTCAGCATACCATAGGCTCTCATTTAACATTTGCTCAATGACTAAGCCATAGATATTCACAATAATAAATGAAAACATACCTAAATTTGTAGAAAACTAGTAAGCTACAACAAAGATTAGTATTTTGTTATTTTATGGAACCAGAGCTCACTGCATTAAAAAGTTAGATGTAACTCCTGTTAAATTCAGAGTTATTTTTAAAAATCAATAAAATGACAAATATATCCATAAGCAGATAACGTTTTAGAAAAACAGTAACAGGAATTTAAGTTAAAAAATTATCAGAAACCACAATTCAATGAGCATAAATAGCTTTAAATAGAGCAAATTTGGTATCAAAAACATGAAATGCTATTAAGAGAACATATGAGACAGATCACATCAGAGAATAAATCTCCCTTAACACAACTCTCACCTGAAAACTACTTTTGGAATATCTGACTCAACTTTAGATACATCAACATCTGACAGCTGTAGAAAAAAAATCAATTCACAAAGAAAGCAACAAAAAAAAGATAACCAGAATAGGAGAAGACACAAGCTCTCCCTGTTAGAATTAAATATAAATAAAAGTAAGTTGTAAGGTCAATATTAAGTATAAGGAGCTATAAAATAGTCAAAGGCACAGAGAATAATTCCTATAACCCAAGAACCTAAAGCAATACCAGTCACATATTTGGCACTCAATAACGAACAGTTTGGGAGTAAAGAAAGGAAACTACTTTTTTTTGAGCTCCTATAATGAGCGTTTTATTATTTACAGATAAATATTCCCAGCTGAGAAAAATAACAACAACAAAAATCCAACAAATTTTAAATTCTTAGGACAAGCTAAATAGCAGACGGCAGGGATATGTATTCACTGTGATAATCTAACAGTAACTCAACATTGGATCATTTACCAATAAACAGCACCAACTACCTTCTTTCCTCTTCTTTATTCCAAAAACAAAATGAACATTTATTTGTCTTACAAATTAAATACATAAGAATACTCTTTGTATTTAAGCAATAAAATCAACATTGCTTGCCAATAAAAATATAAAAATACTACAAAATTTTAAAGCATTGTTTTTGAATGTTAAAAAGATGAGGTGCCTTACACAGATTAATATTATGGAATTTAAGGGATTATAAACATAGCTTAGCTTCTAAATGTATGTAGACCCCATTAACAAAGTTACCCAAATTCTAGATAGGGAAACAAGCAATTTTCAGTCTAATCATGTAAAGCTATCCTTAGAAAGCAGACCTTGGATTTTCTTCTTTAGGACAAAGCTTCTATTCATTTCATAATTAAATTTGAAATATTTCACACAAGAATTCACTAAGGACTATTCTAAAGCATGCAATGCCATTTTCAGGACACAAAATGAAAATGGTTCTGAATTTTAATTCATATCTTATTCTACCAGGACACAAAAGAAAAATCTGTGACGACAACCAAAGAATTACTTTCCATCTTACTGAAGAAGCATGTTTTAAAATTAAAAACCATGAACAAATCTACCTACAAAATGATTCATTTTTTATATCAAACAGCTGCAGACCCTGTAACTGAAATAATGTATCTAAGGTTACAAATGAAAAGTGTTAGGTATCATTCCTGAAGTGACAGATTAAGTTCCTAATCCAGTTAAAGTAATAGCCATATTTGTAGTTTAACATAAATTAAGACCTTAATTATATTTGTGACTATTTTAAACAAAATAACAAATTCCTTTGTACCTGAGAATGTAATTTATAGCAAAGCCAGGTTCATTTTCCAAACCAATCTATTTCACACTGCAGAAGTACCCTGGTATAATGGTGTAATGTAATTCTTGTTGTGGAATGTTGAAAGAGTAGATACACTAAGAGCACAGAAGAGGTTTGAAGATAAATGAAGATGCTATTCATTCAAGGGTAATTTCATCTTAGAACTATATGAAAGATGTTTCGTTCACACAGGCTAGTGCATGGCCTCAAATTTAAGTGTATTTTCAGCTCAAATATAATGCTGCTAGATCGATTATGCTGATACTGTATATCTAATAATGAAGAATCCTAGCCCTTTTCTGTTTAAAAAACAGACTGTCATTTTTTCATCTTACTGCTATGTCTTCATTGTTCTGTTTAACAGCAACAAATTTTAAAATCCTGCTCGCTATTTACTTTTTACACTGAAAAGTATATGGTTGATATTCTAACTTGCAATCTCTCCTGACTGCAGGAAAGTGCATTTTTGCTAAGTTAAATACTTATGTTAGTAAACCATTTCCCTGCAAAATCATTTTATTTCACTATTTACTAAAACTGACAACTCTAATAGCAACCTAATTCTATTTTGAATATGCTTCATTTTTACAAATCCTATAAGACTAATTTAAATGTTTTGTATATACCATACCACTTATATGTTGAGTAATTAATATTAATACTGAAAATGTTTTTAATCTGCTAAATTCTGTTTGTAATTTAAGTTCAATTTTAATTATCTCAATTTAAATTATCTTTTCTGAAGATATTTTATATATTTAAATTCTTCCACGTTTTTTAAGCATAAATCACCAAAATACTTTAATACTGCTGGTATATAAAAGGGGATATAAGACATTCAGTCTGAAGAATTTAAATTCAGTGATATCAAGAAAACATCCTACAGCCTCCATTACTAAAATTCTACTGAAAAGGATTTTACAGGTCCCCTTATGTAATAAACATTCCCTAAATTCTCTCTACCTCTAAGCTTTCCTTTCCTTCTTCTAATCCTGAAAGTAAATACAGAAGCCTCATTTTGCAGAGGATGATCAAAATGAAGGGATGAACAAACTTCAAAAAACTTTTATGCTCTATGAAACTTTAACTTACATCAATTTTAAAAATGTTTTTCATAAAACAGTATTCTCATAATTCTCTATTAAAACATATACACTGGTGGCATCCTACTTGGATTTTTATCAGGTTTGAACAGACATACTTAAAAAAACTGTATATAACCATGAACAACTTGTTTAAAGAAAAAAATGTATCCAACTAAACTGAAAATTCAAAATCATTTCCTCTACAATTCTCAAGGTAAGCTGTCCACAGCAGCCATCTGAATGACAAGACATGTTTACAGTGGATGTATCTTCATAATCACTGTTATTTCTCCAATGGCACAAATGACTCACAGTCCAAAGGAGAGAGAGATACTCCTCTCTCCTGCCCTTCCCAATCACTATAGGAGGATATTATCATTTAACTGCTAATTAATATGTCTACCTAAAAGGCACCATTTGCTAAAAGGAAAAAGCAAGGGTCAGCTAACAATTTATCAGCAGATGTGACATGTAAGTGTTCATGGCCCAGAATTAATAGGGCCTATAAAAATGCTGACTTTTTTAAATGATACAACATATTCAACAGAAAAAAAGGTTTTTTGTTGTCTGCCCTTTCATTTTTAGAGACAGAGTATTCATTCACAAAAAGTACAGGAAAATGAGAATATTAAGTAGAATAGTGATCTTTCCCTTAACCTGAGCTTAAATGTTATTCTTACTGGAAGTGAGTATAAAAACTAAGTAAAAAGTACCATTCTCTTTTATGCAGCATTCTAATAATGACTATCAGTTTGAGACACTCTATAAAAATAAATTCAAACTTTTACAAAAGATTAAGCCATACAAAAAAGGAAAACAGGTTTCTTTTTAAATTGGCTTCCTATAATAAATAACATCCTTTCTAAAACTTATTAGAAAGTAACAATTTTATTATATACATTCATAAAATATGCTATTGTTATTTCTATTGCTTTCACTTTTTTCAAAAGAATTTCTCATTTATTATCTAACTTGAGCTTCACAATAACTGATAATATAGGTAAAACTGCCTTTATCACATTTCAGAGATCCAAAAGCGGAGACATGTTTATCTTTCACATCTTAAAGTAATCTATAAACTGTAAGATATAACTTGCTAGGAAATGTCAGAAATGATTTTCGAATTCAATGTCCACTTATTTTCGAATAAAAATTCAAAGATCTGTGTCCCTGGACTGAACTGATGATACGCAACAAAGTATTATAAGCATGAATTCTTGACTCTAGACTCCCCCTCGGATTGCATTCCAGCTCTACCAAGTACCACCCATGTAAGTTTGAGCCACTTGCTTAACCTCTTCACTTTAACTTGCTAATTTGTAAAACAGAAATACTACTACTACCCACCTCCTAGAGTTGCTGTGTGAGAAAGTTACCTATGATACATAAGGTACATTTAGCAAGACCTGGCACATGGAGTAAGTGCTGTGTACATTTTAGCTTCAGTTATTATTGTTGTTCTTACTAACATTACCGGCAGAATGCGAATTATAATAGCACCTACCCCTTAAGTTGTTTTAAGGATTAAATGAGTTAATAAGAATTAAGTGCTCAGCATAGTGATGAGCACATTAGGTAGGTACTCAACCATTACTGCTGTTATTGTCTGTTTACACCTCCACACTCTGTGGGCTCTTTGACCTTGGGAAAAGCTCTCTTTAGTTCCAGTTTCCACAAATGAGGTTCATAATAGTCCCCTACACCAGGATTATGGTAAGAACTGAATGAGGTACTTCACATAAAAGCTCTCAGTAGAATGCCTTAAACAATAAAAGTATTCAATAAAAACTCACTTTTGAAACAAATCCTATTCAGCATTTTCTAAAAAAATATTTTGTTTGAATTAAAGCATTCAATATTAACATTTTTTAGGTATGCCATGAATGTTACACAAATTCAAGTATGTCCCCCCCCAAAAATGTTTTAAAGATTTTATTTATTTGAGAGAGAGAGCACGCGAGCTGGGGGAGGAGCAGAGGAACAGAAGGAGAGGGAGAGAGACAAGCAGACTCCCGCACTGAGTGCAGAGCCCGACAAAAGGCTCCATCCCATGATCCCAAGATCATGACCTGAGCCGAAACCAAGAGTCGGACGCTTAACTGACAGAGCCACCCAGGTGTCCCTCCAAAAAAATTCTTAAACCTAAAATTTATTTTAATTACTTCAGTGTGTTCAGGCAATATAAAGCCCGCAAGCTTCCATTCCTCCTGCTGACACTGATTATACACACTTCTTGTCAATGAGTAGGAGAGAAGGAAATAATAACCAACATTCACTGCATATTTCCATTGTGCCAAGTACTTTTCTAAGTATTTTATATATATTAACATATCCAATCCTCATGACATACAATAAAATAGCTGTTATTATATCTCTGTTTTACAGATGAGGAACAAAGAGTAATGTTTAAGGTATACTGTATTTGGAAGAGACCAACTCCCATTTCACTTGGTAAAGCTACTATGAAAGACAGCATATACCAAATCAGTAAAGTCATAAACTTGAAGAAAATAAGACATTTTACTCAGAAAAACTGCAGGGAAGTTCATATGTATTTGCTCATACTGTATTTCTAGATATGTGCTGTTCAATACAAGAGTCATCAGCTACATGTGGCTACTGAGCACCTGAAATGTGGCTAGCACAAACTGAGATGTGTTCTAAGTGTAAAATACACATCAGATTTTGAACTTAATATAAAAAAGTAAAACATCCCATTAATAAATTTTGTACTGATCACATGTTAAAATGGTAACATCTGGATACACTGGGTTAAATAAAACATGATTAAAATTCATTTCATCGGGGTTTTTTTACATTTTTTAATGGGACTACAAAATTTCTAACTACATATGTGGCCAACATTATATACAGTACATATCTATTGGACAGTGGTTCAAGTTTAGGAGGTGAGAGAGTAGTAACAGAACTTCTTTTTTAATTTAAAAAATAACAGATTTATTGACATATAATTTATATACCATACAATTCATCTTTTTATTAAAGTGTTCAGTTCAATTTTTAGTATACTTATAAAATTGTGCAACTATCACCACTGTCTAATTTTAGAACATATTCATCACCTCAAAAAGAAACCCTGTACCCATTAACAGTTATTCCCAATACCTTGCACTTCCTCTTTCTACCTCTCCCCAGCTCCTGGCAACCACTAATATACTTTCTCTCTCTGTGGATTTGCCTGTTCTGTAACAGAGTTATTATCAAGATTTTTTTCCCAATTACACACACACAATTTGATTATACAGTATGCACATACTGCTACACACACACACTCTGCTCATGAGAACCAGAGGAACATGCTACACTAATACTACACTATATTCAACATACAAGATTGTTATATGACTAGACAGACACTTCAGGTAATACCAATACTTTGTGGGGGAGGGGGAAAAAGCAAATCTACGAGGAAATAACAGCCATGGGGGAAAAATTTATTTTCTTTTAAACTGAAATCATATGGGTTCCTTTAATCAAAAAAGATCTAACCACTTAGTTCCAGGAATATAATAAATGCCAAGTCTATGTGGTAGGTAAAATTTAAATTTCCTGATGGCTTAACTGGCAGACTATTAAAATATCTGATGCTTGATATCTGGTATCTTCTAGAAAATATCCAATTTATGGATACCTGTCACATTGTTTTGATCAATTTTACACATTTAACTGATTCTTCTAAACGGATACTGGTCCACTATATAGAAGAAAATTACTCCATAAAGTTTACATCAGATATCTGGAAAAGTCACATTTATAGTCATGGCTACTATCAGCTGTCAAGTCAAAGAATATTGAAGAAAACTAAGAATTTTTAATATATGCTGGTTAATTTATCATCTAGGTGACATATGTAGGATAACAAAAAAACTGAAATGGTTAAGCAAATTCTGCATTTTAAAAGGTTCTTTCTTTTTCTGGTTTTATTGTTGATTATAACTATGATTTGAGAAGCCATGGTGAGAAAGTAAATTAAAAGGAACCATAAAAACAGAGTTGCTAAATAAAGTACACACTAAGATTTCTTTTCTCTTCCCTCCCCCAGATTACTTAAAACATTATTTTTTTTTAGTGGTAACATATTGATATCTTGGTTTGTACTGAAAACTAGTTCACTCCAGAGCTTCTCAACATTGACACTATTTACCTTTGGGGCTGGGTAATTTTTTGTTGTGGAGGGACTGTCCTGTGCATTGTAAGCTGTTTAACAGCATCCTGGCATTTACCCAGTAGATGCCAATAGCACCCTCCCCAACAGTTAGGACAACCAAAAATGTCTAAACACTGTCAAATGTCTTCTGTCGGGTAGAAATCTCCTTCAGTTAAGAACCACTGTTCTATTCCTTCTCAAAATACCTTTCTACTTGGTGAAAATTACATCAGTAATTTTAGGGTCTTTTCATAGGAGATCCCCAAATAGCTTCAGCAAGGAGATCAGTAAGCCCCCTGAAACCATATGCAGAATAGCTTAGGTACGTGTCTATTTGTGTGTCTATGCTGGCATGTTTTCTGGAGAAATGTTTCACAGTTTTCATGAGGTCCTGAAAGAGTTATCCCAAAAATGGCAATTAAAAAAGGGTTAAGAATTAGTGTTTCAACTAAAATATTCACTGTGTTAGAAAGCTATTTTTTTCAAAGATAAACACTCAAAATTCTATTTTATACACAGCAAATAATTTGTTTGCGCTTTCAGTTATCAGGCAAAATTGCTTTTACCACACTTATAAACCTTTCACTTAACAAACATTTACCGAGTACATCTGGTATGCTACGCCCTGTGTTATTTGTATCCGAAAGCTAAATTTAAATTCACCCTCACCAAAAACAGAAAAAGATTAATAGCAGTATAAAGTCCACATTTATTGTATATAATCAACTGCGAATTTCTGCTTCTCAAAAGTTAACATAAGAAAAAAAATTCACTAGTTATAATAGTAGTATCTAAAGATAAAATAAAGGGGGGCGTCTGGGTGGCTCAGATGGTTAAACGTCTACCTTCAGCTCAGGTCATGACCTCATGAGGCTCAGGTCATGACCTCAGGGTCCTGGAATAGAATCCCACATCAGGCTCTGGGTTCAGTGGGGAGTCTGCTTCTCCCTCTCCCTCTGTGCTTTCCCTCTCTCAAATAAATAAATAAAATCTTAAAAAAAATAAAAATAAAACAAAGGTAAATAAATAAAATATATGTAATTTACATTTTTGGTAAAAAGATTTAAAATAAATCTAAAAGAAAGAAACTTAGATACTCATAGATACTCATATGAATAAATTATTGTCCAAATACATTTCTTTCCATCTTTTCCTTCTTTCCCTGCCTTAATAAAAACAAAGATATACTGAATGACATGCTATCAAACACAGTAACTAAACGCAGAGAATATCAAGTTGCATAAAAAAATGTGAGATGGAGGCGCCTGAGTGGCTCAGTTGTTAAGCGTCTGCCTTCGGCTCAGGTCATGATCCCACAGTCCTGGGATCAAGCCCCACATTGGGCTCCCTGCTCAGCGGGAAGCCTGCTTCTCCCTCTCCCATTCCCCCTGCTTGTGTTTCCTCTCTTGCTGTCTCTCTGTCTCTCTCTCTCTCTCTCTCTCTCTCTCTCTCTGTCAAATAAATAAATAAATAAAATCTAAAAAAAAAAAAAATGTGAGATGACCCAAGTGCTTACCATCACGCCTAGAACACAGCAAAAGCTCACAGGCTTTCTTTCTTGCCTTTCTTTCTGTCCTCCAGAAGCTCATACTCCCATCTCCAAAAATGCCACATGTCTTAGGTTTCTCTTTTAAGTTATCTTTTAGTGCTGCACAATAAAATCCTCTTTGTGATTCAAACTATGTAAGCTAACACTAATAACAGCCACATATGCAAAATGTTTGAATAATTTTAATTCTATAATCTCCATAGACATTTCTCTCCCTTTTTCTTTAGTAAATTGTGGTATATTCATACAGTGGGATAACATACGTTAATAAAAATGAGTAAATCAGAGGTATATCTATCAATACGGACAAATATAAAAAACCAAGTCAAGTACCAAAAAAACAATCAAACACATACAATTTGTTAAATTTACATGAATTAAAAAAGCAATCTATAATACTAGTTATTTTTGTTCCCTTCTTATGTATGCATAAGTTATCTATAGTCCCATCATATGATAAGCAAATTCAGGATAAAGAAAGAGAAGGGAGAGGGAAACAGAATCAGTGAAGATTATACAGAGCCCTTTAGCAATATCTGGAAGGGTTTGCTTTTTTTTTTTTTTAAGTTTTTATTTTAATTCCAGTTAGTTAATATACAGTTTTTAAAGCAAATATTAGTTTTTACAGCAAATAATCCCCAAGTATTCTATTCTTCCTGTGATGCAGTTTAAAGTTTACAGGACCACTAACCTTTTTTGGATTATATAACTGTGGTATACAACATAAAGAACTACTGCATTCAATAAGTGGTTTGGGAATAAAAGACATTAATGTAATCAATAAATATATAAGGAATAGCTAGAGAAGAGTATGTCTGCTTCAAGATTAACAAACGGATTAGGCTAGAATGAGCACAGTGAAAGAATGATGCTTAAAAACATGTGGTAAATAAATCTTTACAAATAAGTTAGAAAATAACTGTGTCCATAAAGGAACGTATCACCATAAATAATCAATACCATATCTAGCCAAAAGCTACACTACTAAGAGAATACATCTAGCATATAAGTGATTTTTATAAAAAGAATGAAGACTTTTATTTTATATACTGACAACAATTAACTGAAAATATTAACATAATAAAATTACACTTCACAGAAGAGATGTTATATTGATAATGGTAAATCACACAGAAAAATCACAAAGTGCCCGGAGAGGAAAAAATAGTTGCAACTCAAAAGTGAACATTGTTACATTATTTACATATTTACCTGCACAGCAAGAGAAGCTGCATTGTCAGAAAGCAAAATTTGCTCCCCTGTGGAAATACAATGAAAGGTCTGAGTCAAAAGTGAGATCGCTAAACAAGCAAAATATACTTATATTTTTATTTTAAAACAGTATTCCTATTTTTAAAAATAAAAGGTACAGCCTTTCACCAAACTATGAAGTTCTATATGAACGCTATTGGGTAATCATAATTCTGATTAAATTATCAAAATATGTCCATAATATAGACTATTTCCCCTAAAACTATTTGATCATTCTTCTCATTTTATCAACCATATTTAATGAAAATCATTCACTTAAAAACAAATTCGTTTTTCAACTTTTCAAGAAATATTATTCCTCTTTTCATTAAAATTAAGTACAATAGTATGTGCTCAAACCCCTCTAGTTAAAAGTAAAAGCATTCAAAATCATATAAAACCAGCTTGGCGTTAATATTGCACAGGGTGTCTAGCTCTGTCACACAAAAGAAAGATGACAAGTTTGCTGCAATAAAAATTCCATGCGTAGAAGACTAGGGCTGCTGCCTATTAGTCTTCATTACTTTGCAGTCTTCTGACAACTGCAGCAGGCTGCTGAGCCCCAAATGGGGTCCATAATGTGATCTGATGATATATGAAGAGCTGCTAAAGGAAGCCTGAACCATCCTAGCCTATACATTTTAACAGTTCCTTTTTACTGAGAGCCCACTTTACCACAGGACTTCAAAACTCTGCTGTGTCAGCTACTGGCGCAGTAAATGTGCCAAGTGCTCCTGCAACCAATCATTTTACACGGCCTACAGCAGCCCATATAATGAGTCAGTAATAAACTAAGGACCTTATAGGCCATGAATAGTTGCTTTACACTAGCAGATACCAGTTTAGGCAAAATCTCCTTGACAAAGTATACAAGAGAAGCCCTTCTTTATGTTCTCTCAGAAGTAAATGATATTACTGAGGGGTTGTGTTTTTTTGGTAACAAATATATGTTTATTTATTTATTTATTTATTTAAAAGATTTTATTTATATATTTGAGACACAGAGAGACAGAAAGCACAAGCGGGGGCGGGGAGCAGAGGCAGAGGGAGAAGCAAGCAGACTCCCTGCTGAGCAGGGAGCCCGATGTGGGGCTCCATCCCAGGACCCAGAGATCCACAACCTGAGCTGAAGGCACATGTTTAACCAACTGAGCCACCCAGGCACCCCTAGATAAATTTTTATACATAGCTATTTTTAATTGTGAACAAGTACCTACCTTTCAGTTGCTGATATAAGGTAGCATTTTCAGGCCAAGGCTCTGTAGCTGTGGAAACAAGGCAGTGACAATTAGATACATAGGGCAAAAACATATCAATAACCAAATTAATAAGCACAAACACTTGCCTAGAGCATTTAAGTAAAGTCAATTGCCAAGGTTACCTTAAATATGGCAACTAATCACACTACCTTAGGTTGTATGGTATCCTGTATAAGTAGGTTAGATAATTTCTTTTAAATGCATGTTTGGTTTATTTGGTAGGGAGTTGTGTGTTGTTATTTTAACGGAGAAGAGGTGGAAGACATCTTGCCCAATCAAAAGTGAAAATTTAAAAACGAAAACAGCCCACATGCTACTCTTCCTTTAGCTCCCAAACACAGACCATTCCAAATTACTTACAAGATACTTAATTTGGGGGTGCCTGGCTGGCTCAGTCAGGACAGCATGTGATTCTTGATCTCGGGGTTGTGAGTTCAAGCCCCATGTTGGTGCAGAGATTACTTAAATAAATAAATCTTAAAAAAATTAAGATAATTTGATTCACTATCAAAAAAACAGTGAAACAATATTTTACTATAAACTTTAACAAACTAAATTTTCAAATGGATAACACTATATGAGAGAACCAAATAGATCTTTCAGGCTATGCATCTTTCCTTATAAGTTGGTAGTATTTATTTATTTAAAGATTTTATTTATTTATTCATGAGAGACAAGGAGAGAGATAGGAAGAGGCAGGCGAGAAGCAGGCTCCCCGCTGAGCAGGGAGCCCGATGCAAGACTCGATCCTAGGACTGTGGGATCACGACCTGAGCTGAAGGCAGACGCTCAACCGACTGAGCCACCCAGGCGCCCAAGCTGGTAGTATTTAAACATACAGAAGAACCCTGTTGTATTATAGAACATTCCATTACCTTGAACCCACCACCACCACCACTCCACAAAAACGAAGTGGAATAGCATGATGAAGCAGTAAGTACCTACAATGTGAAATAAAGCTAGTAAAACTAATTTTAGGCCCAAAGTCAGACTTGACCATAACTCTTAACCTCTCACTGAGATGCACTAAACAGTCCAGCGAGTGGGGGGGAGGAACCCTTTAATTTCCTTTAACTCATACTTTAGAATGAAAAGGAAAAAAATCATATTATGATAAATTATAAATGCTACTTTTGGTTTGGTCTGGGCTACGTAAAATTAGACTCATATTTAGGGATAATACCATGAAAACCTCAAGCAAATAATGTACCATACATCGTTCTGTATGCTGTTGCTCATATATATATATATATATATATTATATATATATATAAAAGCTACTGAGTTTCAAGTCACATACCAAAAAGGAAGTAAAACTAAATATTTATTATATGTTACTGTAAACTTGTAACAAAGCAGAATTTTAATAAGAACCCAATTAACCTGGGTAAATAGTTTTTAAAATAAAAGTCAAGGAAACAAAAACAAGCTGACATCAGCAAATTACTAAAAAATAACCTTTTAGGATAAACTGTATGGTCAGCACACCTATACCGTTTACATCTATATGAGAAACAATACAATGAGGTTCATTCGTTGTAAAATCCTACATCACTGAAGAGTCAATTATTTTAAAAAAGATTCAATTATATGCATCTAAATCTAATTAAAGCAATAAAGCATAAGAATAAAATTTACAAAAATTTCGAAGATATTGAAACTAAGTTTCTTGAGGGCACAGATGTGTCCCGTCTGTGTCTGCCACCCTGTACCGTGTTTTGCATACATTAATTGTGTGTAGAAAGAAAGACAGGGGATATCTGATTAAATCTACCACTCTGTTCCCTCAACATTCTGGCTAATCAAAGTTTTACTGAACTTAGTACTATTAACTATGTTAAAGCAATGGGGTGTTCTAATTAAATATTCTGGCAATTTTAACTTATGGTTAGCTAGGTTTTATATGTACTAGACATGGATTACAAGTTTTCAAAACAATGGAGTAACATACACTTAGCATTAAGCAGATGCTCAATATAATTTAAGTATTCTCTGATTAATCAGAAGCTACTTTACTACTCAGTAATACAGTAGAGTTCTCATATAAGCAGCAATGAGTTCTAAATGACCAGGTAAAAGTTAATTTATTATCACCACCATGGATTCTCCAGATCTAATACAACAGACATATGTGAAAGTAAATAAACCTGATCACAAATAAAAATAAAGAAGCCTACAAATACTAAAATTTCTGTTATTAATAAGAATCTAAAGATGGAAACTGGGGTGAAGGTGTATGTTTTCCTTGATCCAGTATACAAAATATATTCCAACTCAGAATTTACTGTTGAAAATAAATTCTCATAAAGTAACTCTTCCAAAACATCTGATGTTATCTTCACAAATAGAACCTATCATTTAAAAAGATAGGGCAAGTAGGCTGATATAACCCTATATATATGTCAGTTTAGCAGCACAGCATTCCAGTGTATCCATGGACCAGGAGGCAAGAAATGGTGGTGGAGTATGCAAGGAATGATCAACTACCTATCTCACCCATGAGCAGCTCAAAGTATACAAATATCACTGATTTAAGTGCATCGCCTACATGAACCAGCTCAAATAATTAATTACATTTTAAACATAACATGGGAGAAGAAATAGCTAGAGTGTTATTCAATAGAGTGCCAAAAGTGAAAATCCTAAGTGTGTGGCACAGCAATGGATCTACAAACCAACCATGCAAGTATCTTTCCAGGAAATGAACTCTACTAACTGCCTTCATTAAGTAAATCCACAAATCATGAACACTATTATCCACACATGACAAAGAACGATGCCTATTTCTTGATTTGGATAATATTAATTGAAGTTTTCTTTACCGAGAACACTATTACATGAAGGACAAAGTCCAAAAATGCAACTGCTTCCCTATTTCTCTTTCCCAAGGTTAGGCAAGTCAATACCCACCCCTTACTCCTGAGCACATGAAAAAGAGGGAGTTTAAGAATTTATAATTATAGTGCTAACAACAGACCTTAAAAATCTGTAGCATTTAAAAAGAAACATCTTAAACAATAATAAAACATTTTTATCTGTTTCTAGTTTTACTTCCATTGACCCAAAACGTTTTAGACCATAAACTAATTCAATAGTGAAAAAAATTTCATGACTCATCTATGCTATTTTCAACTTCTACCACCAAAAACACTCCCAGTATGAAGTGCCTTTTTAAACTTGCCTTTGGGAAAGACCAGCCTTAGAATACATACAGAAGGAGAAACTCAAAGCTTCTGAAAAAAAGTATGGTAGGAAATGGGGACCGGGAGAGACTGCTGTCCAATGTTGTCAAGGTACAAGATACTGGTATTATTAGCACATCAAAAGTAAACTTTATGCTTCCCACACATCAACAGTTGGTGTGGCTCTTGGAATAAAGATGAGATTCCTCACCTTGACCTTACACATCACCCTCTCTACCTCCCTGGCTTTCTGGCCTCATCATAACTCCACTCCACCTACTCTACACTACAGTCACACTGGCCTTCAGCCAGTTTCTGGATGCACCATATTCCTTCCTGCCCCAGAGATTCATCTGTGCTGTATCTGGCCTGGAGCTATCTCCCACTCCTACTGTGTCTCAGCTCAAACATGCTAAGATGTTGGGCCGGCTTCCTGGATGTGCCACCTGAGCAACTGCACAGGGCCACTGCTTAGAAGGGCTCTGCATTTAGTTTCATGTTCTGCTGTTAGTCTTGGAATTCTTTTGAACAAGGGGCCTCATGTGATCATTTTGCACTGGACCCTACACATTCTGTAGCCAGTCCTGTCCTGAGGGAAGCCTTTATTGACCCTCCCTAAATAGTTCAAATACTCTCTTTACAAGCTTGACTGCATGCACTGTCCTTTGTACCACTTACCACAGACAACAGTTTTACACTGATTTGAGGACTGATTCTCTCCCCTAATAGAACATAAACATCATGAATCCAGTGTTCATTTCTGATCTTTGCTTACCACCTCATCCCCAGAACTTAGTACCTAATCAGTAAATGTTGGCTGAATAAATATTATTACCACTATCAGTACCATTACTACTCTGTACTGTTTAGGCTAACCATGCAGCAGAGAAGATAAAGAAATTATAATTTCTTTTTTGGCCAAACAAACAAACAACATGGCCAAAAAAGGGAAACTTGACCAGGAAAACTTTAATACTACAACAATAACACAAATATAAAAATACCAAACAGCTGCCTAAATAGTTGGCAGAATCTAATTCCATAAACTAGTTCCCACTTGATATTACTGTTGTAGCCCTCCTAACACTAACCCAAGGCCTTCAGTTATCTGATGTGTCATCTCAGTACTCCCCTTTCCACAGCCTATACCTCTAACCCAGGCACCACCACTTTTTAAAAACGTCCCCATCAATAAAAGATTTGAGCATTCGGACCCAAATAGATTTAGAAATCATATGGTCAGTACTCCTAAGCCAACAAATCATGCACATTATAAAGCATATATGAAAAAAGAAAATAGAGTTAAAAAATAAATTGAAGTCCAAGTTCCAATACTTTCTTCCCATACTTCAAAGGATTGTCTTACGTACACAGGAGGTATATACCCCACTCCACTTTGAAAAACACTGCTCTAATTAAATAATTACTTATTTGACATTTTAGCAGGGAACCCAGCCGCTCATATACCCTTGAACAAAGATGAGTCCTCCTCTATTCTAGTGAAATCATCTTTTTTGACTATGAGAAAAGGTTGGAAAGAACACACACAAATTAATGGCGGGGAGGGGGGAATACAACAAGACCCTCCTATTCTACCAGAGTACCTAAAATTTCCCCTATATACTTCCTACTTTCTCACCTTTGTGACTTTGCTCCACTTCTTCCCCTCTGTCCAGAATACTCCCTGCACCACCACATACCCAAATCCTATACCTTTTTCAACACCAAGGTTAAATGCCACCTACATGAAGAAGGCTTTTGAATTGAACAAATCTAACTTCTCTTTTATCTGTATTGTCCATAGCAGTTTGTACTTGTCTTATATCATACTACTTTCTACTCCATTCTATTATTATGTCAGTAGCTTATCTCTCTCTCTAAGCAGTAAGTCCCTAGAATGGGAAAAATCCTACGGTCCTGAGATTACTTATTAAAGACTTGGCTTCTCAATTGCTCTAAACTGAATGTGGCATTTACAGTAATTTACAGTAATTTGAAATACAAATTAAGCTAGATTTAATTTTTTTGTCTAAGTATCATTTAAAGCTAATATCTTTATTTCAAGAGTTTCAAAGTAAAACTATCCACCTTTCAGAAACTCTTTCATAATAAAAAACTACTACATCATTTTCATAACACAGCAATAACTTACTCTAAGGTACTTAGTGACCGACATTAATTCATTATCTCAAATTAGAATGACTTCTTAGTCCTTAGCAAAAGACCCATGAAAGTTTTTATTATTTTTATAAAGAAAAAACATATTCCTATTTTATAGATATAAATAAAAGAACATCTAGAAATAAAACAAATATCAGAGTACATCATAGCTAATTTTCTATCCAACAAACTTTGTTAAAAGTCTTTTACCTACTTAGCCTTTTACCTATTTTCCAATTCTGCAGTTATTTCACATTTAGTGTCTTTTTTACCAGAAGCAAAGGACACGCCTCCTAAAGTTTCAGTCTTCAGTGGAATGGGAGCTTTTTTTATCCAAAGGAGTGTTTTTAAATTTTTCAAAGACATTTTCTCCACTCCTGTTAAGTATTTATGTTGGAGAAGAATAAAATTTAAAAAAGGGGGGGGGGGGGGACCTGGGTGGCTCAGTTTGTTAAGCAACTGCCTTCAGCTCAGGTCATGATCCTGGAGTCCCACACCAGGCTCCCTGCTCGGCGGGGAGTCTGCTTTTCCCTCTGATCCTCCCCCCCCCCATGCTCCCTCTCTCTCTCTCTCTCAAATAAATAAATAAAAATCTTAAAAAAAAAAAAAAAGAGGGGGCACCTGGGTGGCTCAGTCGGTTAAGCGACCAACTCTTGGTTTCGGCTCAGATCATGATCTCACAGGCCGTGATACTGAGCCCCATGTGGGGCTCTGCGCTCAACAGGGAGTCTGCTTGAAGGTTCTCTCCCCATGTCCTTCCCCCTACTGGTGTGTGCACACTATCTCTCTATCTCTCTCAAATAAATGGATAAATCTTTTTTTTAAATAAAATAAATAAAAATTTAAAAAAGAGAGAGGATACTCTTGGACTTTTGAAAGCTGTAAGATAAAATAAAAGCATAAATAAATTAGTGTTAGAAATGCACACAGGGTAAAACAATACCCACAGCCCCCAAAAATACATATTTGCTTCTCATCTGATAATCTTTAAGGTACCCACTATTTTTAAGCTTTATCAGCCAAAACAATATAACAACAACAACAAATCTACTACTAGTCAATTATAACTTATAGAGAAATAACTACTGGCCCATAAATTCATATATATATATATGCCCACGTCTCTTACACGTGCTACCTTTTACCTGCAGTAATCTGTCAAGTATCAAGTTGGGTCATTCTAGGGGCAGATAATCTATCTATGCCATTCAATACAGAGTATTCCATAGTATGCAAGTGCTATGACCTAATGAACAAGTTTAATTCCAAAGTCTATTGCTGTGATCTAATCTAAGAGGACAAGAGAAGGGCCATGGAAAGAAGTACCCTCTGTTGTTGTTTTTTAAGTTCTGCATTCTTAATGCACAACATGACTCTTCTGGCATATGAATGCAGGTGAAGACATAATTTGTAGAATAACAGGCACTAATATTACATGCTGCTTCAGTACTGTCATATTTCCAATCCATCAAATTGATTAATGCCATAATAACTCTACACAACCCTATCATTTGTGCACTAATGAAGTCAAACCCAGTTTATCCTTAGGCAACTAGATTCCAAAAGCTCATAGATGTCACCTCTTCAGCTTCCTAAGACTTATTTAGACAGTGTTATACAAAAGGAGTAAGAAACATGTATAACCTATCTCCAAATTTGGGTGGCTTTCTGCCAAAGGTATAAATGCAAATACTACTGAGATAACAAAATATTCGAAAAGCATTTGGCAGCTCACAAACATGGACAAGTTACTACAAGACACAAAGAGAAAAGAAGGAAATAAGTTTACTAGTTTGACATAATTACTATGCTGATGATCTCCATGATTGCAACACAGACACCTATCAAGTTTTAGGCAGTTATGACATAAAGCTTTCATTTAAAATAGATTTCTAAGATGTCTAGACTTTCAGTCTGATGACACGGGACTTCATCAAAACTAGAATTTTAAGAACTATGTGTTAGATTTAAAGCAATTCAACCTGCAGACTATAGTACAGGACAATCCAAAGATAACCCTGTATCCAAGAGAATACTAACCAAGAAAGTATTAAATAGCAATGTTCCCTAAGCTACTGTTTCATAGGGGATGTTTAAAGATATTACACAGAATGTACAAGCAGGAAGTGACTCTTAGCACAAAAAGAGTTTAAAACCATTCTCCCATCACCTCAATAGTCAGAGATCAATGTTCATGTCCAAAAATGGCTCATGTTGGAAGTGCAGTGTCATCGTGCCACTTCCATAAACCTAAAAACACTGGCAGGTAAGCTTTCTGTAACATGGTGGTAAGGCTACTGTCTTAGTCCATTTGGGCTGCAATAACAAAATACCACAACTGGGGGGCTTATAAACAACAGAAACTTCTTTCTCACAGTTCTGGAGGCTGGCAGTCCAAGATCAGCAGTGCCAAGCATGGTCAGATTCTGGTGAAGGTCCTCTTCTGAGTCTCTGCCTTCTGTTCTCACATGGTATAAGGAGCTAAGGAACACTCTGGGATCCCTTTCATAAGGGCTATTAAAATGACCCAAAGTGAGGGCACATGAATGAATGATGGAGCAGAATTACTAAGCAAGGCAAATGAGCTCTAATAACCTCTCATTCAGAAAGCAGAGAACAGAAAGCAAACAAATTGAAAATTCAAGAATACTACTAGAGGGCAGAGCTTCCCCTCTCACATTAGGCCCCAATGAAACCAGAAAATAAAGAGAATCTATCTCCTTCCATCAAACACTACCTAAATTTCTATCTAGGTAGATAACGATAATGGTGATGACAGCTAAGATTCCCCAAGACTCATAAATCTTACATCCAGAATACATAAAAAGCTATTACAACTCAATAATTGAGGACAACTAACACAATTTTTAACGGGCACAGGATTTGAACAGACTTTTATCCAAAGAAGATAAATATGAATAACCAACAAGCACATGAAAACATATTCAGTATCATTAGTCATGAGAGAAATGGAAGTCAAAACCACAATAATGCAGTCACACCCACAGAACGGCTATCATCGACAAGACAGAAAATAAAAAATGTTGAAAAGATGTAGAGAATTTGGAACTCACACACTGCTGGCAGGAATCTAAAAAGGCTGGCAGTTTCTCAAAATGCTAAACACAGTTACCAGATGACTCAGCAGTTCTACTCCCAGGTATTCACCCGGGAGAAATGAAAAGAACATATCCATGGCGAGACTTATACACGAATGTTCACACCAGCATTTTTAACAATAGTCAGAAAGTGGAAACAACCCAAATGACCAACTACTGATGAATGAATGAACAAAACGTGGTCTATCCATACAACAGAATAGCGTGTGGCAATAAAAGGAACCAAGTATTGATACACGCTACAACAGGGATGGACTTCCAAGGGATTATGCCCAGTGAAAGAAGCCAGTCACTAAAGAAAACAAATTGCATTATTCCATTTATACGGAATGTCAGAACAGGCAAATCTACAGAGATAGAAAGTAGATTAATGGTTGTTTCAGGCTGGGAACAGAAGTGACTGTAAATGGGCAAGGGATTTCTTTTTGCAATGACGGAAATGTTCTACAATTTGTGGTAATGATCACAACTCTGTAAATATCCTAAAAAATCGCTGAATTGTATACTTTAAAAACATATGTAAACTATACCTCAATAAAGTTGAGGTAAATGAAAATGTAAACGCTCTTACTGTGCTCATTGTGCACTTAAGTGCTTGACATGTTAACCATCTCACAACTTTATGAGGCAGACACTATTATTATTATCCCTATTTTACAGCAAGAAAACTGAGGCACAAGCATAAGTAATTTGCTCAAGGTCACAGTATTTGTAAGTAACAAGAGCCAGGGTCTGCCCTCAGGTAGCCTGGCTCCAGTCAGTGAACACACAGCTGTTTCAGCTAACCTCTTCCACAGCCCACAAAGAAACATTCTTGGGTAATAATTAATTATTAAATTAAAGCAATTATAATCATCCTACAACAGTAGTTCTCAACCCTTAGTAAGAATCATCTGCGGAACTTCGTAAAATTATGTATTTCCACCAAACCCTAAACCCTGAGATTCTGATACTGTAGAGATGAGGACCAAGAATCCAAACATGCCACAAGCACTCCCAGTAAATCTGATGCAGATGGTCTGTAAATACCACAAAAAAAGGCTGTCCCTGGGACACAGAATACACCTGATAGAAGATTAAATTCTTTTCACCTCTTTCATTCATTTGCCTCAGGGAATGTGGTAGTGAGGACCTGTGTGGTTTAATTTATTCAAGAAGATTTTTGTCCACCTTATTCTACTTAAATATTTGCACATATGGCTTAAAGCCATGTTTTAAAACATGCCTTAGTGACATGTTGCAATTTTATATAGTGTTCCAGAGTAAGCCTTTAAGATTAATGAATGCAGACCTCACTTATTTTGGAACCAAAGTGGTTAAATGATAGTTTTTCCATTAGATGTAATCAATAAGGAAAGTAAAATTAAGTTAGTCATTATGAGGCTTGAACATGAGCCATCTAAACCTATCTATGTGAAACTGGAGATCAATTTCAAAAAGGATCAATTTCATAAAACTAACAAACTTCTGGAGGTTAACAAGGGTCAAGAAAACTAATTCACAGCATCAACAAGCCAATAATTGAGGTTAAAGTGGATACAAGTTGAATTTAAAACCTTCCATTCTTTCTTAGTAGGTACACATCATCTTCCCAAATGGCCATGTTTAGACTTTGTCAGATTATAAAAATAATCAGCCATTTTTCATTAATTTCCAATTAAAAGCAGGCCAACTACGTGGGGTTATGGATATGAACCTGGTAGCCAGGACTCAAAATTGAATTCTCTTTTAAAAAATGGTAAAATTCATAAAGAACAAACACTGACACCATGTCTGAACTTTTCTCAGAAATGGAGATGAATATTAGATCAATAGCAGAACTACACAAAAACAGCTGATTATGATGAAAAATGCAATTTCTAGCCAAAAAAACCCAGAGAAGACAAACAGCCCCACACAAATATCAGACCTCAACAATGTTAACAATGTTAATATTCAAGGTGTAATAGTTCTCCAAATCTAATCCTAGAAAATGGAAAATAGATGTCTCTCAAACTAAGGAGCAATTCTCCCACTACTTTAAATCAAACACAATCACTGTAGTAACAGGACCCATGTTTTTAAGTATCTACTATGTGCTTACTACTCTCAGTACTCTACATATACTCAATCTCTCACATCAAGCTAGGTGACCATTCCTTTCCATCCCCTTCCCATTCAGCCTTCCTCACTCCTCCCAGCTAGCCATGAAACAAATGATCCTACAGAAGATTAAATGTGTCATTACACCTCCTAAAATCTTGGCAAAACTGCAAAATTCCCCAAGAACAAAAACAAAACAAACAAACAAAAAAAAAACAAGGAACAAGATAACACAGCCCAACCATCACAGAATCCCTTCATGAATAAGAGCGAAAAGGTAGAAAATCCTCGGAGACATAGGGAAAATACATACTAAAGGCATTTAACTAAACATAGGTTTTTATAAACTACCAAACTACCAAAATATGATAAAAAGACAAATATGAATATAAAACTATCATTGCTCTCTAGGATCTAACTTTGTTGAGTGGGTAAGAGAGCATGGAAAGGGGTTTGGAGGGAGAACAGGTAACTGAGATACATATAACCACTTGGAATACAATGAGTGAGGGGCACCTGAGTGACTCAGTTAAGCATCCAACTTTGGTTTCAGCTCAGGTCATGATCTCAGGGTCCTGAGATCAAGCCCTGTGATGGGCTCCACGCTCAGTTCAGAGTCAGCTTGTTCCTCTCCCTCCCACTTTGCCCCTCCCCTTCCCCCCCTTCCGTGTGCGCAGATGTGCTCTCTCTCTCTACCCCCTTCTAAAATAAATAAATCTTTTTTAAAAAGTTTAAAATACAGTAAGTGAATACAGGTGGTATAGAGAAAAACATAGGTCTTAAAGTCAGACATATTTGAGTTCCCCTCTCAACTCTACAGCTTATTATCTGAGTGATCTTGACCAAGTTGCTTAACCTATTCTTGCCTCAATTACTTCATCTGTAAAAAGGGGAAATGTTACCTAAATCATGTAAGTGCCTTACTACAGTCTCTAGCTTACAGAATATATCAATAATTAATATTAACAGAAGTGTCAGACCAGAAGTACATATTCTGCCTCAGGAAGACAAGAAAGAATTCACAGGAAGAGATAAAATCTGAACTGGGTCCGAAACATAATCAGAAGTGTGCCAGACAGAAGGTGAGGGGCAGGGAGAGGAGCTGAGATGTTTACTAAAAATCCAACACCTCAATTCAGTTTGAGAAGGGACAAAACATGCTCAGTAAAGACTACCTAAATTACCATTTCTATTAAACAATACACCACTTTATATTGAAATTATCCATTTCAATGGATGTGTCCTACATAAGAATATTAAGTTCATCAATTGTTTTACTATTCTAGGTAACTCAGCACCTAGCCAAGGACCTGGCGCAAATTAGGTACTCAACCTAACAAATAAATATATTCTGTAGGAATCAAGCAGGTCTTTTGCTATCTAAAGCCTGAAAGATACCTGACAGCAAAAAGTTGCTATTACTCTGGAAATAAAACCATCAAAGCAAATTAAGGAATGATTACATCTCAATAATATGTACTAAATTCAACAGTGGAAACTCATAAACTCACTTTCTCTCCAAATTGTTTAATGGTTCCTAACAAGAGGTGCACGGTCCAATCATCTATGGAGTGTTTTAAAAAATATATACCTAGGGGTGCCTGGGTGGCTCAGATGGTTAAGCATCTGCCTTTGGCTCAGGTGATCCCAGGGTCCTGGGATCGAGCCCCGCATCGGGCTCCCTGCTCTGCGGGAAGCCTGCTTCTCCCTCTCCCCGTCCCACTCCCCCTGCTTGTGTTCCCTCTCTTGCTGTGTCTCTCTCTGTCAAATAAATAAAATCTTTAAAAAAAAATATATATATATATATACCTAAAAATTGCCCTAGAGCTGCCCTCTACCTTCACATATAACGGGCCTTTGGTGAGAAAAAAGGGAACATGTGCAAGCGCGTGCATGAGGTTTGAGAAATGCCATGTAATACAAGCATGGCTTGTTTTAGAGAGCTCCACAGATAATCGACTGTAATGTGCAATAACACCCTACCACTTTACACACCATTCTACCTACACCCACCTCTCATCCACCCCATCTTGTTTTAGAACCAAATGGATGGAACTAGTCCATTCCCAGATCTAATTAAAACAGACTCAGCTGACCCCTCTGCACCAGTATATTACCACCTTGTCCACTGTGGCATATTACATTCTTAAAAATGGCCACAACAGTATAACCTGTCCTACAAACTCTTCTAGAACCTCACCAACATCCCACCTACCCCATCCGCCCAACAAGAGGTGAAGTTGAGGCACCTGGGTGGCTCAGTCATTAAGCGTCTGCCTTCCGCTCAGGTCATGATCCCAGGGTCCTGGGATCGAGCCCCACATCGGGCTCCCTGCTCCGCGGGAAACCTGCTTCTCCCTCTCCCACTCCCCCTGCTTGTGTTCCTGCTCTCGCTATCTCGCTCTCTCTCTGTCAAATAAATAAATAAAGTCTTTAAAAAAAAAGAAAAAGAGGTAAAGTTAAATCCCCTCCCCTTGAATCTGGGCAGACTTGTAACTCTGTTGTGACAGACAGAATATGGCAGAAGTGATGCTTTAAGACTTCCAAGGCAAGGTCATAAAAGGTGATGCGTCTTCTCCTTTGGTAACTTGAACAAATGCCTTTGGAGCACTGAGTAAAATGTCTGACTACCCTGAGGCTCCCAGGCTCCAAGGAAGCCCCAGGCCACTTGGAGAGGCCATGCATAAATATTCCAGAAAACAACCACAGCTGAGTTTCTTGTCAGCAATTCTTAGACATGTGAGTGAAGATGCTTCCAGATGTTTCCAGCCCACTATTGCTGGATCCCTAGCCTTTGAGTTTTTCCAGGTGAGGACCCAGACACTGTGAGGTAGAAACAAGCCATCTCTCCTGTGATCTGTCTGACCTGACCCACAGGATCCACGAACATAATAAAATGACTGCTTTACAGCCCTAAATTTGTGGTGTGATTTGTATACTACAATAGTAACTGAACAGTTACAGTTGTGATAGTTACTATTATTCACAGATCTATCATTAAAGACAGAATTAAATATTAATCCATCTGAATGAAGCCTCAGAATTAAATCAGTTACCAAGCTGACTCCTGACCATGTTACATTTATAAATTCCATTCACTGCTTCAGGCATAGATTTTGACATTTCCACCCTCCCTCTAGTCAGTGCCATTTTATTAACCCATTACTTGAAATTTACCTTTGTGATATCTCACTCTCCAACTTCCTGGCCACACCTTGGCTCCCTGACCTCCAGTCCCCAGAATTTGGAACCCAGTGACTACAATGGCTTACCTCCATCAGAAACTCTGCTACATTATTCAAGAAATGAGAAAAAAAATAATCCAAGAGAAAATTGATGTAATTATGCTAGCTAAACTCAGCTAAATAATCTTTTTGTAAGAAGCAGACAGGTAAAGCCATTTACCTATGATACAAAGATAATCCAAAACAGTAAATAATGAAACATACTTTATATGTGTCTTTAAACTGCAATCTATCATTTCTAAAAATTATCTCCCTTTCAAAATATTTAATATTAAAATCATTTTACCTTCTCCAAACAGCCACAAAATGACAGTATGGGAAAATCAGTACAAGTATATATGGCAAGACAGAGCAATCTGTTTAAGAAGAAAACACATCAAGAATAATTCACAATCTTGGGGCACCTGGGTGGCTCAGTCAGTTAAGCGTCTGCCTTCGGCTCAGGTCAAGATCTCGGGGTCCTGGGATCGAGCCCCAGATCAGGCTCCCTGCTCAGTGGGGAGTCTACTTCTTCCTTTCCCTCTACCCTTCCCCCCCACCTGCTTGAGCTTGCTTTCTCTCTCTCAAGTAAATATTTTTTTTTAAAAAAGTATAATTCACAATCTCAAAAAAAAGAATAATTCACAATCTCAGCTAAAAAATAAATATAAATTACCACATAAATAGTTAACATTACATAACCAGTTCTCATCCTCTAGCCAAACTAGGATGTTAAACTGAAGGGACAGTAAAAATTACAATTATAACAATGTCTAATAAAAAAAGAAAGTAGCTTTTACTTTTACATTCTTATTAACATATAATCTTTTTTAATTTATACATAAAAAAATCAGAAGCTTATCATTCATGATGCCAAAACATTCCCCTATAATATAAAGGCTAATAACCAAAAGAAAAGGAGGTTAACAAAAGGCCAGATCATTAAAGCATCAGCTGCCAATATTAGCTTACAGAAATAAATGCTGGAGTAATTATGGCCCTCTTCCCATCTAATAAATGATACAATTTATTTGTATGAAGTTGTAGTCAGTGCTCTAGTTTGTCCAGGTAATGGAGTATGATATGGGGGCAATTCCATGACAATATCCAAGGATACTACATCCCCTGGGATAAATATACCCAACAAACTTTTCTGAGAATCCAAATGCGGATTAAGTCATGAAGAAACTTCTTTGGCTTATAAAAGTTCTTAAAGATAAAAATATATAATCAGCACAAAAACATAGCTAAGTGTATAAGCACAATGAAACGCTTTTTACGGTTTCTATTTTGCTAACGCAGTTACAGTTAATGGGAATTGCCATGACAAAATGACTGTTTTTATGAAAAGAACCCTCTTTATCACAAACCAATCAAAATTCATTTTTATTACTGATGTAGAAAAGTTTAAAACCATGATTCATTTATAAAGCGTACAAAAATAAGAAAGTGTTCAAGAATAGAGGATCATTTACAAAGCAATAAAAAATTAAAACATGCATTTCTCTTACTGGCAAGGCAAATACTTCTACACATAAATGTCTATAACTGGATTTGTTGAATATTATAATTTGTCTTTGAACAAAAAAGAGAAGCCTGAATTTAATATCTCATCTCCATTTGGTATCTTCGGTCCATCTGATAACTGCTTATCAAGAAATTTCAAAAATGTCTGAAAACTGTTAAAAAGTTTGATGATATTTTCTTTCAATTTTCACTCAAATATGGAGGGCTTGAGCTAACGTTAATGACTCAAAAGTCTTCACAGAACTAAGACTAGCAAATCTTTATGGGGTACCCAGCACCAAATCTTTTAAATTAAAAACTAAAAAATCATGTAATTTCAGAGTACGGAATGTTAATAAAGCATACAAGAAAATTAAAACTCACATTATGATTAACTATGGACTACTTCAAGATCTTAACATCATATCAAAGTTTTCTAAAAGGCAACAAAACACTGCCTCTGAGAATTTGGTTTCCAACCTATTCATGAATGTAAGTATGATAAAATAAAATAAGCCACACTGCTCTCAATAAATTGTACTTTACCTCTACTCTGCAGTAGAACCTATTATGTCTTTGCTTTGCTTTTCCATCTGCCCCTTCAATATCCCCTTCACATGTGCCAGGTGATACGCACTACAGTATGAGACTATTCACATGACTAATATGAATGAAAGAAGAGTCTCTGAAATGCGATGGCCAGTTCAATAACTTCTCAATAATTCCTCAGTGCCTTCTTCAATCCTGGAGAACCCTCAGAATACTAAGTAAAACTAACAATATATCTTTATCTTCACAAATAAAAGAATTGAATGCACTGTA
This sequence comes from Zalophus californianus, assembly GCF_009762305.2. Lineage (NCBI taxonomy): Eukaryota > Metazoa > Chordata > Mammalia > Carnivora > Otariidae > Zalophus > Zalophus californianus. The sequence continues at coordinate 139,167,506 of NC_045597.1, read as the reverse complement.
TTTTTTCAATTATCTGCTACAATCATCATCTTTAGATAGTCAGGCATGCAGCTCTAAGAGCTTTGACTATCAGATATAATAACTCTATCACTTTCTGCATTCTCAATAAGCCTTGTGAGAAATAGCATCACTTCTATTTTACAAAGGACTTTTAAACTATGTTTTCCACTTCTTTGAGCTTCTAGTACCCTTCCAAACTGCTTTCAAAGTTCACATTTCCCGGGCACCTGGCTAGCTCAATCTGTTAAATGTCTGACTCTTGATTTCAGCTCAGGTCATGATCTCAGGATTGTGAGTCTGAGCCGCAAGCAAGGCTCTGTGCTAAGCTTCAGACTGCTTAAGATTCTCTCTCTCTCTCTCCCTTTCCCTCTGCCCCGCCCTCTCCCACCCCCATGCTTTCTTAAATAAATAAAATTCTCTCTCTCTAAAAAATAAATAAATAAAGTCCACATTTCCTAGTACTTACGTGGAAGAGGGATGAAACAGAAAATACTTTATTGATGATATAAAAACAAACTGTTGTAAACATGCCCGTTTTGATAAGACTTACTTTCAAGATGCTTACATATGGGTTCCATGGAACCCATAAAACTACTTTTCCAGATCATAATATAAATTAATGCTACTGCTAGAATGAAGTTATTAATAAATTTAAATAATTAAGCACCCACATGCCCACAATGAGATAAATGAAATATTGCAAGTCTTTTTTTAGCCCTTATATAGTTTACTGAGCTTCTAAATAAAGAACAGAACAGATATTGTACTGATTTCAAAAGATTAATAATTACAATATGATGAAATTAACTGATATGCTTAAAATATAGCAAGGCACTGGTGAAGTAATAAGGTCATTCAGAAAGATGATACAGGGTTACTAGAAATAAAGACACTCTGGACAACATGCTGTCCAAAACAGCAAAAGGATAACATTACAAATATAGTATCCTCAAAGGCTCTCGGGCAATAAAAGTGGTAACAGAATCTACCATGTACCACTGTAAAACAGATGCTTAAAATATGTTATAAAACATCTTATGCCCTTTTACAGATTTTGTAAGGAAACTGTGGCCCAGGAAAGTCTGCCCAAAATCAAAGATCAAGAGGCAGAGCTGAGCTTAGAACTCGTTCTGTCTTACTCCCATGGCCTGGTTCCTAACCTTTACATTCTATATCCTAAGGAGCTTCAATTTCCATCTATAAAACAAGAATAATATCTATCAAACAGGATCAAATTGTTAATATTAGCAATTATGTATCTAAATCATCTAGGACAGCGGCTCAAAAAGGGATGCTTACTCTTATTATCAGTAACTAGATAATTATCAGCTAAGTTTTTAAGGCTAAAACATTTTGGCAATGTCTAAAAAACAGACCAGCACTTCTTAGAGGCAAAATCTGGTAAAAGAGAAAAACTAACAGGTAAACAGCTAAAAATGAAAATAATGAACACTCATGGAGCGCTTACAGTGTGTCAGACACAAGGCTAAGCATTATTACCTTTTCTCATCACCTTTAAAAAATATAAAATTATCTTCACTATTTTCCAGATAAAAAACCAAAGCTTTATAAAAAGGGAAGTAATTTGTCCAAGGTCACACATTTAGTAAGTAGCCAGATGTGACTTACTCCAAAGTCCGTTGGAAGTGTAGAAGCAAGGTGAATGAAGTCACTGATAGGGTACCTGGCTGGCTCAGTCCCTGGAGCATGTGACTCCTGATCTCAGGGGTTGGAAGTTCAAGCCCCCACATTGGGTGTAGAGATTACTTAAAAATAAAATCTTAAAAAAAAAAGTGATTGACACTGTGGGAGATTTCTACTGTTTAGTGTTCAGCACCTCTCTCTCCTTTTATGTGTATCTGGTGGCTCTGGGGAGCCCTAAAGCCTGGAGCCACTCCTAGCACAGGGATAAGCAAGGGAGTCAGGCTCATCCATCACAGTACTCCATCCTTTTGGCTACAGTGACTGCTCCAAATGTGCTCACAGAACCCAGATGGGGATACTCCACCCTCCCCTAGGATATATACCCCAGTGACAGTAAAAAATTAAAAAGAAAAATAAAAACCTCATGTAATATACTGGAAAATCTTGCCATTAAAAACAACAAAAAAACAAGCAAATGAAAATTTAAAATACACAGGCTGTTATAAAAAATTTTGAAAATGATTCAGTATTCAGGATTATTTTTATCCCTCTTCTAAAGTTTTATATCAAGCGTATCACCTAAAGATCCAAGCTATTAATTCAAAAATTAAAAATTAAGAAAATTCAAAATTCAAATTCAAAATCATAATTTACCCTTCCTTTCCATATTATTAAATGACAAGAACAATTCAAAATCCTCTTCCACTTTAAGAAATTTATCCAAAGAAACTACTCAGTAGATACACAAATATGTTTATGAAAGCACTGTTCACATCAGAGAAAAATAATATATACCAGTGATGGCTTTAGGATACATCAACTTACTTGATGGAATTACAGTTGCCAGAATTCCCTTTCTACTGTTTCTGACTACGTGAGCTACAAAGGACATTCTCCAGCAGGCTCTGGGAGGACAAAAGAGAAGCAACAGCCATTGTGTAGCATATAAACACCTTCTCCCAGTTATCCAAACACTAATTTAGGTGCTGCTGTGAAGGGATTTTGCTGATATAAATGAAGTCCCTAATCAGCTGACTTTATATTCATCTAAAGGGAAATTATCCTGGGTGTGCCTGATTTAATTTGTTGGAAGTCTTTTAACAGAGGGCCTATGAGTTCATACGCTGCAAGCAGCACCTGCCGCATGTGCCTTTTCTTCCTCCTGAATCCCCCCTTCCTGGCTGCCTACTTTGCGGACATGGTCCTTGCTTGGCCAACCCCCACAACAGCACAAGCCAATTCCCTGTGTATGTGTGTGCATGCATGTGTGTGTAGAGACACAGATACAAAGCTAGAGCTAGAGATCAAGATCCTACCGTTTCTGCTTCTCTGGTTGAACTAATAGAACACACTAAATACTTACCAAAATAAGACTAGATAAATAATGCTTTCTTCATTACAATGAAATACTATATAGGCACTGAAAATGATGATGTGTAATTCCATTAGACAAGGAAACACATCTCAATGTCATACAACAAAATAGCTTACAAAAAAATATGCACGTTTTATATTATGTGTTGTTGTTGTTGTTGTTTTTAATTTAGGGGCAGAGAACAAGATAGCTCTGCTTACCAAAGTTTTAATGATGATGGTGAAACTTTAAAGTCTTAATCTGGGTGTTATGATTTTAGGTGATTGTTATTTTATTCTTCAGATTCTTTTGGATTACTTCATTGTCTACAATGGCCATGTATCATAATTATTATCAGAAAATAAGAGAAAAAGAACCAGTTCTCATTTAACAGGAAAAAATGTAAGAGAGACTTACAGGTTAAAATGTGCCCAGTCTTAAGGACAAACAAGAGTTATCCAAGCAAAGTGGACATTTCAGGCGGAGGACAGTATGTGCCAAAGATGAACTCTACAAATAGTTTAGAAAGGTGAGAATTTAAGAGTGACAAGAGATGAGGCTGAAGAGACGGACTAACTTATGGCAGGTCTTATATGCCATATGACAGTTGAAGAGAGGAATCACATTTGCATTTTAGGAAAATAACAATAAAATAAACAAAACCCCACTGAGGCTTGTAGGGTGGAGACTGTATTAGAAGGACAGACTAGAAACACGGAAACCAATTCAGACACTACTACAGTAATCCAAGTGAGAAAGACAAAGTCCTGAACTAAGGTAACAGAGGTGGAGATAAAGAGGTAACACTAAGGTACAGTAGTAAGGAGTAAGAACTACAGGATTTTGGTGGAGAATACACTGGTAGTAAAGAGACAAAAATGGTTCACTTAAGTTGGGGAGTTCAGAGAAGTTTTCCACAAAGATGCCTTAAGAATAAGGCTCTCGGGGTGCCTGGGTGGCTCAGTCGTTAAGCGTCTGCCTTCGGCTCAGGTCATGATCTCAGGGTCCTGGGATGGAGCCCTGCATCCGGTTCCCCGCTCCGCGGGGGGCCTGCTTCTCCCTCTCCCACTCCCCCTGCTTGTGTTCCCTCTCTTGCTGTCTCTCTCTCTGTCAAATAAATAAATAAATCTTTAAAAAAAAAAAAAAAAGAAGGCTCTCAAAAATATCACTGATAGATGTAAGACCCCTTTAAATTTTTTTTTTTAAATATTTTATTTATTTGACAGAGAGAGACACAGCAAGAGAGGGAACACAAGCAGGGGGGAGTGGGAGAGGGAGAAGGAGGCCCCCCACGGAGCAGGGAGCCGGATGCGAGACTAGATCCCAGGACCCAGGGATCATGACCTAAGCCGAGGGCAGACACTTACCGACTGAGCCACCCAGGCACCCTGCCTTTAAATGTTTCTAAAAGAAGTATCAGTGTGTTGGCTCACACCCACTGAAAGGAAGAATAATAAGCAATACACTAAAAATGAGAGCACTCAACTACAAAAACCGATTCACAATTATTTATTGTATTTATAATAGAAGTATATAGATATGTATCTCTAATCTTTTGAGGTTGACCTCTTCCAAGAAAATCAAATTATTGCCATAAATAAAATACTCTGCATAGCTGCTTCCTCTGAGTCACACTTACACGTCACTTATAAGTCAAACATAATGTTTCATATAAATTGTTATTTTAGCCACCCCTTATTTCACTGCTTGCCCAAATACAATCTTTTAAAATTTTAAATTATAAGTAAAATAAATTTGAACAATTCAGAAATGTAGTTCCTCTACTACCCTCCACCAACTCCCTATACTTATTACTCTGAAATTACTAGTTAAAATGAGCTGAATATTCTGTTTTTCTTTGCTTACATAAACATATACAAGTGTATATAGGGTTTATTTAAGAACAATGGGTTCATACAGTATATATATTATCCTATAACTTGTTTTTACTTAAGATAATCATAAATTTCAAGCCAATATATTTAACAGGTATATCTCTTCATTTCTATTATTTGTAATAATGTGGACATACCATAATTTGACATATATTTAGGACATTTCTGGTTTCCTGCTATTAAAATTAATGCTATAATGAATATTGCTATATATAGTTTTAAATAATGGTACTCCTATTTCTATCAGATAAAAATTCCCTGAAAAGTTTCTGGGTCAAAGGATGGCATTTTAATCAATATTGCTACATTAAGTTCTCAAAAAGTACATTTACAGACTCACCAACAGTTTGAGGGTAGATTTTTCCCCATACCCCTGTCAGTTTTAGAAATTATCATATTCATTTTTACACATCTAACTAAATGGAAAACTTTATCTACTTTTAGTGACAGCATCTTTTCATATGTTCATTGTCCATTTGCATTTCTCCATTTGTGAACTGCCTGTTCCTGTCCTTTACTCTTGATCCTGTTGTCTTTTTCATTAATTTTTACAGAAACTTATGTGTTTTATCATATAAAGCTTTTTATACTTTTCTGCAATCAAATCTGCCAATTTTTTCTCCTAGGGATTTTGGATTCTGTGCCTTGCTCAGGCCTCCTCTGCTACCCATGATTACTGAAACTATCTCCTATATTTTCTCCTAATTATTTTATTACAATTTGGTTTTTGTCCTTATTTCACATTTAGATCTTTAATTCATTTGGAATTTATTCTTGTGGTGTTATGACTTGGAGTTATCCCAATACCATTTATTGAATTATTCATCTTTAAATGCCTCCTTCTAGAGTAATAGATTACAAATAGCCAGATGGCACACAAATGAAATTCCTAGGAATTCTTAAATTTCACTAACTGAAACAAAATTCCAAACTTATCAAAAGTTTATCAAAGGACATTTATGATTTTTTTCTTTAGAAGAAATCACACATTGGGACATATGGGTACAGTATACCAGAATCAGCATACAATGTGAAATGGTTGATTTTTTTAACATAGCAGAGATGGAAATTAAACGAATGATCTAACTTTTAACATAAACAGTAAAAATAGAAATAATCATTGTTTGAAATCTCAAGATTATTCATTGATTCAGGTCACAATTTTTTTTCTATTTATTTACTTATTTTTTTGATGTAGTGATCCATGATTCATTGTTTGCATATAACACCCAGTGCTCCATTCAATACATACCCTCTTTTAATACCCATCACCAGGCTAACCCATCCCCCCACATCCTCCCCTCTAAAACCCTCAGTTTGTTTCTGAGTCCATAGTCTCTCATGGTTCGTCTCCCCGTCCGACTTCCCCCCCTTCATTCTTCCCCTTCTTTTTTTTAACATATAATGTATTATTTGTTTCAGAGGTACAGGTCTGTGATTCAACAGTCTTACACAATTCACAGCGCTCACCATAGCACATACCCTCCCCAATGTCTATCACCCAGCCACCCCATTGATTCAGGTCACAAATTTTTATTGAGCACCAACTAGTAGGTGTTCTGGATACAATGAGGGCCAAAACAAGTAGATCCGTACTTTCATGAAGCTTGTAATCTAGTGAGAGCTTCTCTCTCTTCCAGAAAACAATGTATTTAAGTGAAAAAGAAAAAAAGAAATGTATGTTCACACAAATGCAATGCAATGAAAAACATTTTGGCAAATTTTATGACACATTCAGTACTTTCATTTCCAAAATACTACTTTATTTCAAATGCACCCATTCATCCCGGTAACTGTGTCTTTACTCATGTTGAAAATACTGCTAGGAAATTAAGAATAACTCCATTTAAAGATTAGCTATTACCCATCAACCCACACCTACAATACCTACGTCTAGTCTTATCGCTTCAACAATATTTAATTTCTTTCATTACGGTAAATGAACCTCGAAAACAGAAATCTATTTACATCAGCCACGTTCAGTCCATCAAATCAAAGGTGTTTCTAAAAAGTGTATGTAAATTGAAAGACTTTTCAGTGAATCCTAGAGATTTCACGGTAATATTGTGTTGCTTGGAGAGGAAGCAAGAACTTCGGTGGCCCTTAAATGGCATCAGGTAACAAGGGCAACTCACTAGTGACAATCACCTTAAACTTCAGATCCCACGACCGAGGCTACTACCCCCACTCTCAGACTAAAGCCTTATAATACCCGGCCCTTGTGGCCACGCCCCCCCATGCCGACCCACGGCCTACTCCACCCACCCCAGGCCCTCCGCACCCAACCGGAGCTGCACAAAGTAAGCCCTCGAGAAGGAGGACGTTATTACTGCCCCTGCGGTGTGACCTTCGCTAAGTGTCTCCCCCTCAGTTTTCTCATCCGTGAGATGAGGCTGGTACTCCGTGCCCGCCTCTATCCCCAGGCCTGGGTTCAGTACCTAATGCCACAAAAGGCAAAGCTGCAGCCCTAAACCCCACGCTGCTCCCCGCGACTGCCCCCCGCCGCCCCCGCCTCCACCCGCAGCCCGAAGCCACGCGCGCTACCTGCGATTTGCGAGACGAAGGCTTCGGCCGCCAGAGACATGGCTGCTGGGCGGCCCCGCGCCCGCGGTTTCCGCTCCTCACGGCCCTCAGCGTCCTCTTCTGAAACCCCAGCGTCTCCTGCTGCTACCAGGCGTGGTGCCGGCTGAGGCTCGGACTCACACAGCCCACCCGGGCGCCGGTGGAGGCGGGAGGACCCCAAGGTTACCGCCAGGCCTGGCCAAGAACTTCCGGCGCAGCTGACAGTGGAGGGAGACCGCTTCCGCTGGCGCCACCGCCGCGCTCCTCCCCTGGCGCGGGGGTTCCCGAGTCCTAATCTCCTCGTGGCAGCCCAGCGGCTGGGGGGCGGGGTGCCTGGTTCCCGACCGCTCTAGGCTCCAGCCTGGGGGGCGGAAAGAGGGAATCCTGGAGGTTTTCAGTATCCTTTCTTTAAGCGAGAATTTTCTAAGCAAGTTTTTTTTTTTCTTTTTTAAGAATTATTTATTTGAGAGGAGAGCTCGAGCAGGGGGAGGGCAGACTCTCTGCTGCGGGACCGCCGCTGGGCGCGGAGCTCGATCTCACAACCCTGAGATCAGGACCTCAGTGGAAGCCACTCAGGCACCCCAGCAAGTAATGTTTTTTTTTTTTTGTTTTTTTTAAAGATTTTATTTATTTGTTTGAGAGAGAGAGAATGAGAGACAGAGAGCATGAGAGGGAGGAGGGTCAGAGGGAGAAGCAGACTCCCTGCTGAGCAGGGAGCCCGATGTGGGACTCGATCCTGGGACTCCAGGACCATGACCTGAGCCGAAGGCAGTCGCTTAACCAACTGAGCCACCCAGGCGCCCGCAAGTAATGTTTTTAAGCGCACCATACCCGTTCCTTTAAAAAATGTATACACTATTCTATTTCATGTCATCTTCTCAACAACCAAAAAGTCAATATTGTTACCGCCATTTTATGGATAAGGAAACAGGCTTAGAGAGTTTAAACTGCCTGCTCAGGGAGGATGATGAAGCCCAGATTCAAATCCACGTTGAATTTCCTCTGTTTCACTATACTGCTAGATTGATTAGTCCATGGACGGACATTAGTGTTTATTCCTTTATTCAAACGTGCTTGCCAGACAGGAGGCATGAGCAGCTAGCTCCTAAGCCGAGAGATAGTTTGCCCTTCAATTCTGGACACCCGAAAAGAAGCTCATTTTGCAGAACAAGATAAGTTTCACATACTTCTTCTCCCTTTTGGGGGGTGAGAGGAGCAGGAAAAGGAGGAGACATTAAATCCATAAGTGGCTTTTTATACAGTTTATATACAAACATACAATTAAGGAAACATCAGGATATGTTACAGATTTAGAGGCATAAAATATTACAGGTGGAACTGACTTCAGAGATCATCCAGTAAGCCAAGGCCCCCTTTCAGTGATGAGAAATTCGTAACAGATTACCACAAACTAAATGGCTTAAAACAACAGAAATTTATTCTCTCCCAATTTTAGAGGCTGGAAGTCCAAAGTCAGGGTGTCCACAGGGCCATGCTTTCTCTCAATACTCTAGAAAAAATCTTTCCCTGACTTTGTAGCTTCTGGAGGTTGCCAGCAATCTTTGGCCTTCCTTGGTTTATAGACACATCAACTCAAATCTCTGGCTTCATTATCACATGGCAGAGTATGTTTGTATCCAAATTTCCCTCTTCTTATAAGGACACCAGTCATTGGATTAGTCTACCCTAATCCAGTATGACCTCATCTTAACTTGATTTCATCTGCAAAGACTATTTCTAAATAAGCTCACATTCACAGGTACTAGAGATTAGAAACTTGAACATAACCTTTTTTTTTCTTTCTTTTGGGGGGGGGGGATACAATTCTACCCACTACACTAAATAATAAATTTTTTAAGAATAAATCATCAATATTTGCATCACCCTTTGCAACTAGGAAATGTGTTAAACTAAATTCAAATTTACCCAAAAAAGTACACGAACATAAATACAGCAATGTTTGGTTTGGTTTGGTTTGGTTTGGTTTGGTTTGGTTTGGTTTGGTTTTTAAAGAATTTATTTATTTGACAGAGAGAGACGCAGCGAGAGAGGGAACACAAGCAGGGGGAATGGGAGAGGGAGAAGCAGGCCTGCCGTGGAGCAGGGAGCCAGATGCGGGGCTGATCCCAGGACCCTGGGATCCCGACCCGAGCTGAAGGCAGATGCCCAATGACCGAGCCACCCAGGCGCCCCTAATACAGCAATGTTTTGAGAAACAGCATCTTCTCGCTGACATTCAGAGTTGACGGGTTGAAATAATAGGTTTTTCTTGTTTGTGCTGAGGGAGATAACACTGATAGTAAAGAACATCCTGTGCCCAGTTTCCTCCTCCTTATCCCATGAGTGATATTGACCAAGAGAAATGAACTGTTCCAGGATATGGAGAGTCAATTGAAAGAAAAGCTCTCAGTTCCTATCTGTTTCTCTGCACAGTGAACTAGTATAACTTGTAAAAGTGAAGATCTGTCACTTATTCAAGTTCTGTTACCAAGTTTGGTTTGTCACTTTTTTAAAAGTTGGAATAAAATTTTTGACTACTTTTTGACACTTGCAGATTTTTTTACAGATTTCTCCACATCATAGAGATTATGTGGGAATGTGAACCAAAGCCCTTAGGATTGGACCAGGGAATCCAAACTCCAGCAAGTCCAAAGGGCAAAGATGAGCCCCAAAGTGGAAGGAGAATGGCAAGATCCAGGGACTTGGCATACATGTAAGAGAAACAGAGCAAGATGAGAGGCAAAGGAGAACGTGCCCTCAAAATTTCAGTTAGGTGTCTATGACTTGATGCATAGCACATCGACGAACTGGGCTGGCTCGAAGGTACTGGGTTGGGGTTGACACCATCCCTGTTCTAGAAAGCTTTTGAGAAAGAAACAGGGATCTGCTGGGGGCACTGTCTATACTCAACCCTTTCATCATTGTAGCTGGGGAAACAGACTCATCAGCACCATATGGATTCACTTTTTCTCCCTGACTGATGGTTCCTTTGCTTCCCACACAGGCTAATTTAGACTGGAAAGAATCTATAATGTGGGAGGTCTTTATTACTAAAAATTAGATCCAATAAAATGCAGATGTCCTGACGGTATCCACAAACAAGCTGTCTTTGAATAAATAACCAACTGGAATAAATGTATTTATGCATCTATATTAGAACAACTGGCAGATTTAAAACTGAAGATCTGTTTAAGATCACAATTAAGGAAAATACAAGAAAACAAGCCACTGGAATTTTTAAGGATGAGGTTATAAAACAAAAGTGCTAGTGAATCCATATGTTACTAAAAGGATAATCACACAATTATTTAAAATAAAACATTAATGCATGATATGAACATTGACCTAATAAAATCACTTTTCTTGCAAAACTGTTCTATCATGAAAATATTTTCATGTCTCTAATCTAGATTTTATACTACTATATTAAGTAGGAAATACACAGCTATCATGATGAATATATACTTTATTAACATTAAAATACTAAGGTATTTTATCTGCATTTCATTTTTCTCTGACAGAATGTTAATATTTTAAATGTAAATATTTTCTTTTTTGAAAAATGCCTGCAAGATAAAATTTAGGCTGAGCTTCCTTCAAAATTAAACTATTTACTTGACAATGATAAAATAAATTCAGACCTTTTTATCAACTTAGTCCCACCCCATCAACAGAATTAATTACAGATAATTCAATCAATCCAAATAAAGTATTAATACAATTAAAAACACTAAGGTAACCATGTTATGCCTCAGAGCTTTTTTGTTCATCTGTTAACAGTTTTTACTTTAAAAATAATGGAATTGTAGACAACTACAAGCAATCTAATATATGGGGTTTGCAAAGATATTTTTTAAAGGGTACAGAAATGTGGCCATCATTTGTCCTTACATCTCTCAACTCCACTTTCATCCATTTTGTTTAATTCCTAAGAGATCATGACCGACCCAGAACTAAATTTTTACCATTTTCTCACTTTCTGATCCCACCCTCTTGTATTTTAGGCTAGCACACCCTCAAATGAACTACAAGCATATTGACTACAACACAACACTTTGGGAAACATCTACACTACTGATTATAGTGGGCCTGGATTCTTCAAATATTAACTGGTTTTCAACAGTTATTAAGATGCTAAATTTCCAAAATATTCTACCAAATTAAGCACTTTTATAGCTTTATGTTATTGTTGAGAGTTGAGTTTTAACTATATCTAATGTGGGTGCTTTTCACAGGTGGTTGAAAAATGTCTTATCTACTCTTCTAGGAACTGAATTAGTTAAGACTTTCCTGACTGCAAGTTATAAAGACACAATTAAATCTAGCTAAGCAAGTTTAAGTTTATTGCCTTGTAGTGGTAGAAAATACACCAGAGTAGTTCACAAAACTGAATGAAGACCTCTAGAACCAGGGTGTCAGCTCTCTCTCCTTCTACCTCTCATTTCTGTTCAGCTTTATTCTTTCTCCCTGAAGACACACCTTCTCCCAGCTGGCAGGAAAAATAGCTGCCTATAGCACCAACTTGACACCTTCTTAGCTTGGCAGCCCCAATTTCCATAAATTAATCCCAGGGAAGAATTATAATTGTTTGGATGTTGTCACCTTTGAATGAAATACTTTGTCCAAGTGAATGGATTCAGTCATCAAGCTGGCAAGGGAGGTATAGGATCTGTTATGAAGGAAAATGAGAAAAGAGATGCAAGGCAGCCCATATCATAGTACCACAGTCCACAAGAAGAATCGAGAGCACTATAGTGGGGCTACCACTTGTTTTCAAACCACAAAGGTCATTTAAGCGGTTTAATATTTTTATTTCCATAAAGGGGCTAATAAAATGTAACGATGCCTTAACTACAGCCCCTGGGGTGGGGAAGGAGGAGAGAAATTCAGATGATCGTGTTAACTAAGAGGAAAAGCTGAGGATGCCTTTACCAGAATTATTATATTTATTTATATAGCTATTTATTATATTACTATATTTATGCGAACGTAGCTACTTTTGCATAAATGTAATGAGCTAACTCAACCCTAAATCACTAGAGCAGTAAACTTACAGTTTTTCAAAACAAAACAAAAAACCCACACACAATTGTCTCATCCCATGGTGCATATATTGCCCTTTCACAGCTGGCTAACAAGGATATGTACTTTCTGAAGCTATAAATAATATGTGTGAATAAAACAACGTGGAAAACATGAATGATGCTATGTTAAGTAAAAAGAGCAGAATTGGAAATGTGCTTTATTGTGAATACAACTACGTAAAAATGTATATGAAAAGAAATATTTCTCAAATGTGATAAAGCCTTGATACAATAGGGTGGGATTTTGATTTTTTTTTTCTTTTTGTTGTCTTTCAAACTCTCTGAAATATTTTTGTGCCACTTTTGCCATTTAAAAAAAAAAGTGTTTTTATCACCCTGGATAGAACTTCTATAAGGTGACTAATATGGCAAGTGCTCTGATATGTCTACATCTAGGCCTTGCATAATATAGGCCTCATTAGCCTTAATGATACTGCCAAGCATTTATCTTAGACCAGCTTCACGTTCCATAGCAGAGATTCACGTCCATAGTAATAATGAGAGAAGAGCACATGCAGATAATAGAACAACATCCAAAATACCTTATTGTTTGCATGTCCTCATGTGAGACTGTGTACAGATAGGCAAGCACATCTCATTGTGTGACTACTATTGTTTAATACTGTGTGATGTGTGATGGAAACTGGCAAATTTTGTAGATCAGCTGTAGACACTCTTGCTTTTGATGATAGTTTGGCATTGGTTTTAAACTTTATCTGAGTTATCATATTTTACCTTATAACCCTTACACAAAGCCAAAGAGTTGGTGGTGGTGATTAAGAAGGCTGAAGCAAGAGTGTCTACAACATGAGTGTCGAAAACACAGTAAAGAGATGGGCCTAAAGCAACAGAAATTTGAAAGCACTCCTGAGCACTTGGAGTCACTTTGAGAGAAATGTTCCCATGCTGGAGAACTAGGTCACCTCTGATATAATGTTAGCATCTAGAAGATTATGCCCAATGACATGGCCACCAATATTTTCCTTTGCCTTCTTTTTAAATTAGAATCTATCTTAGAGAATGAGATTCATTTCACTAATTCATTCATCAAGTATTTATTGGACCCCATTTTGCAATTGGGCCCTCACCTACATCATGGAGATACTATAGTGAGCAAAATTCAGTGTCTGCTCTGAATTACAATCCAGTTGGAAAGATGGTTAGGCCAACAAGCCGTTTAGACAAGTGTAACAAGTGCTATGAAAGAGTGTATGGGTGCCTGGGTGGCTCAGTTGGTTAAGCATCTGCCTTCAGCTCAGGTCATGATCTCAGGGTCCTAGGATCGAGTCCTGTGTCGGGTCCTTGCTCAGCAGGGAGTCTGCTTCTCCCTCTGCCCCTCCCCGCTGCTTGTGCTCTCTCTCTCTCTCTCAAATAAATAAATAAAATCTTTTTTAAAAAAAGGAAAGAAAGAAAGAGTGTCTGCACCCATTTAAAGTCATAGACAATGTTACCTAAGAAATGTTTCAAGTTGTCATGTTGCCATAGCTACCACAACTCTTCAGTATAAGTGAAATGCCCTTGCCAGGATACCAAATTTAAATATATGAAAAATAACTTCTTGGCCTGGTGTGAAGTACACCTTCAGTAATCCAAAAGCTTGCCAACTATCTTACACAAAACTTTATTTTGGCACATGTTTACATTTTACAGTCTTTAAGGGGCACAACATCCTTTTTTCATGGTAATTCTTAATTTTTTCCTTTCCAGATAAAATGAAAACATTTCACTATATCATTCTTCAAATGAAATTCAATTTGAAGCAACCATCTTAAGCTGTTGCTCAGTTCAAATTTCAGTGTGAAATATTTGGTAACTTGCCAGCTTCCTTTTTTTTTAAAGAGTATCCCAGAAACTCAAATGGAATAGAAACAACTAATATTGGGTAGCAGCACCTCTTGCCAATTACAGCAATGGTTTCCATTTTGTCTCTGGAAAATTTTTTATAAGTGACTGAATATTTCTGTCTTCACTGTTGAACCCGGTCATTCACATGAACCCACATGAATTTTATCTAGATTTATTTAGATTTTTTGGTAATTTTTTAATTTAAATTCAATTAACTAACATATATTATTACTTTCAGAGGTAAGGGTCAGTGATTCATCAGTCTTATATAACACCCAGTGCTCATTACATCACGTGCCCTCCACGTGTCCATCACGCAGTTACCCCATCCCTCCACTCCCCTCTAGCAACCCTCAGTTCCTATGATTAAGAGTCTCTTATGGTTTGTCTCCCTCTCTGATTTTGTCTTGTCTTATTTTATCCTCTCTTCCTCTATGGTCCTCTGTTTTGTTTCTTTAATTCCACATATGAATGAGATCACATGATAATGATCTTTCTCTGATTGACTTATTTCGCTTAGCTTAATACCCTCTAGTTCCATCCACATCATTGCAGATGGCAAGATTTCTTTTTTTTTTTTTTGATGGCTGACTAGTATACCATTGTGTGTGTGTGTGTGTGTGTGTGTGTGTGTGTGTATTATATATATTACATCTTCTTTATCCATTCATCTGTCAGTGTACATCTGGGCTCCTTCCATAGTTTGGCTATTGTGGACATTGCTGCTAGGAACATTGGGGTGCAGGTGCCCTTTCGGATCACTACATTTGTATCTTTGGGGTAAATACCCAGTAGTGCAATTGCTGGATCATAGGGTAGCTCTATTTTCAGCTTTTCGAGGAAACTCCATACTGTTTTCCAGAGTGGATGCACCAGCTTGCATTCCCACCAACAGTGTAAGAGGGTTCCCCTTTTTCCACATCCTTGCCAACATCTGTTGTTTTCTGAGTTGTTAATTTTAGCCATTCTGACTGGTGTGGGGTGATATCTCATCATGGTTTTGATTTGTATTTCCCTGATGCCAAGTGATAGCATTTTTTCATGTGTCTGTTGGCCATTTGTATGCCTTCTTTGGAGAAATGTCTGTTCATGTCTTCTGCCCATTTCTTGACTGGATTATTTGTTCTTAGGGTGTTGAGTTTGATAAGTTCTTTATAGATTTTCGATACTAGCCCTTTATCTGATATGTCATTTGCAAATATCTTCTCCCATTCTGTTGGTTGTCTTTTGGTTTTATCGACTGTTTCCTTTGCTGTGCAAAAGCTTTTTATCTTGATGATATCCCAATAGTTCATTTTTGCCCTGGCTTCCTTTGTCTTTGGAGACATGTCTAGCAAGATGTTGTTGCAGCCGAGGTCACAGAGGTTGCTGCCTGCGTTCTCCTCTAGGATTTTTTTATTAATTTTATTTTATTATGTTATGTTAGTCACCATACAATACATCATTAGTTTTTGATGTAGTGATCCATGATTCATTGTTTTCGTATAACACCCAGTGCTCCATGCAGTACGTGCCCTCCTTAATACTCATCACCAGGCTAACCCATCCCCTACCTCCCCTCTAAAACCCTCAGTTTGTTTCTCAGAGTCCATAGTCTCTCATGGTTCGTCTCTCCCTCCAATTCCCCCCCTTCATGTTTCCCTTCCTTCTCCTAATGTCCTCCCTGCTATTCCTTATGTTCCACAAATACGTGAAACCATATGATAATTGACTTTCTCTGCTTGACTTATTTCACTTAGCATAATCTCCTCCAGTCCCATCCATGTTGATGTAAAAGTTGGGTATTCATCCTTTCTGATGGCTGAGTACTATTCCATTGTATATATGGACCACATCTTCTTTAACCATTCATCTGTTGAAGGGCATCTCGGCTCTTTCCACAGTTTGGCTATTGCGGACATTGCTGCTATGAACATTGAGGTGCATATGGCCCTTCTTTTCACTACATCTGTGTCTTTGGGATAAATACCCAGGAATGCAATTGCTCGGTCATAAGGTAGCTCTATTTTTAATTTTCTGAGGCACCTCCACACTGTTTTCCAAAGTGGCTGTATCAACATGCATTCCCACCCACAGTGTAAGAGGGTTCCCCTTTCTCCACAACCTCTCCAACATTTGTTGTTTCTTGCCTTGTCAATTTTTGCCATTCTAACTGGTGTAAGGTGGTATTTCAGTGTGGTTTTGATTTGAATTTCCCTGATGGCTAATGATGCTGAACATTTTTTCATGTGTCTCTTAGCCATTTGTATGTCTTCTTTGGAGAAGTGTCTGTTCATGTCTTCTGCCCATTTTTTGACTTGATTATTTGTTTTTTGGGTGTTGAGTTTGAGAAGTTCTTTATAGATCTTGGATACCAGCTTTTTATCTGTAGCGTCATTTGCAAATATCTTCTCCCATTCTGTGGGTTGCCTCTTTGTTTTGTTGACTGTTTCCGTTGCTGTGCAGAAGCTTTTTATCTTGATGAAGTCGCAAAAGTTCATTTTTGCTTTTGTTTCACTAGCCTTTGGAGATGTATCTTGAAAGAAGTTGCTGTGGCCGATGTCAAAGAGGTTACTGCTTATGTTCTCCTTTAGGATTTTGATGGATTCCTGTCTCACATTAAGGTCTTTCAACCATTTTGAGCTTTTGTGTATGGTGTTAGAGAGTGGTCAATTTCATTCTTTGGCATGTGGCTGTCCAATTTTCCCAGCACCATTTATTGAAGAGACTATCTTTTTTTCTACTGGTTACTCTTTCCTGCTTTGTTGAAGATTAGTTGACCATAGAGTTGAGGTCCATTTCTGGGTTCTCTATTCTGTTCCATTGATCGATGAGTCTGTTTTTGTGCAAATACCATACTGTCTCGATGATTGCAGCTTTGTAACAGAGCTTGAAGTCTGGAATTGTGATACCACCAGCTTTGGTTTTCTTTTTCAACATTCCTTTGGCTATTCGGGGTCTTTTCTGGTTCCATACAAATTTTAGGGTTATTTGTTCCAGCTCTGTGAAAAATGTTGATGGTATTTTGATAGGGATTGCATTGAATGTATAGATTGCTCTAGGTAGCATAGACATTTTAACAATATTTATTCTTCCAATCCATGAGTATGGAACATTTTTCCATTTCTTTGTGTCTTCCTCAATTTCTTTCATGAGTGTTCTATAGTTTTCTGAGTACAGATCCTTTGCCTCTTTGATTAGGTTTATTGCTAGGTATCTTTTGTTTTTTGGTACAATTGTAAATGGGATCAACCCTTTAATTTCTCTTTCTTCTGTCTCATAGTTAGTTAGAAATGCAACTGATGTCTGTGCATTGATTTTGTGTCCCGCCACTTTGCTGAATTGCTTTATGAGTTCTATCAATTTTGGGGTGGAGTCTTTTGGGTTTTCCACATAGAGTATCATGTTATCTGCAAAGAGTGAGAGTTTGACTTCTTCTTTGCTGATTTAGATGCCTTTTATTTCTTTTTGTTGTCTGATTGCTGAGGCTAGGACTTCTAGTCCTATGTTGAATAGCAGTGGTGATAGTGGACATCCCTGCCACGTTCTTGACCCTAAGGGAAAAGCTCTTAGGTTTTCCCCATTGAGAATGATATTCACCGTAGGCTTTTCGTAGATGGCTTTTATGATATTGAGGTATGTCTCCTCTATCCCTACACTGTGAGGAGTTTGTACTTTGTCAAATACTTTTTCTGTATCTGTTGAGAGGATCATATGGTTCTTATCCTTTCTTTTACTAATGTAGTGTATCACATTGATTGATTTGTGGATATTGAACCACCCTTGCAGCCCAGGAATAAATCCCACTTGGTCGTGGTGAATAATCCTTTTAATGTACTGATGGATCCTATTGGCTAGTATCTTGGTGAGATCTTCTATTTAGTTTTGTCTGTATTTTACTGTCAGTAGAGAACCTAATTCCAAGTATAAAAATTATAAAGAATATCTGCCTCTGCTTTGTTCAAAGTTGTATTAATTTTTCTTTTTAATATTTTATTCATTTATTTGAGACAGAGAGTGAGTGCACAAGCCGGGGAGAGGGGCAGAGGGATGAGCAGACTCCCTGCTGAGCTCGGAGCTGGTCCTGGGGCTCCACCTGGGGTTTGATCCCAGGACCCCGAGATCATGACCCGAGCTGAAGTAAGAGGCTTAACCAACTGAGCCACTCAGGTGCTACCCAACAGTAGTGTCATCAGGCTAGTCTTCCAATTCAGGAAAAAAAGATATTGCATGTGGAGCACTCAAAGCACCTTAGTTGTATATAGACTGCAACTGAAGTATCAGAAACTCAAATAAGGAGCCCTTTCACTAGCTTAAGAAAGGATAAGAGAATTAAATGTCTCCACACAGCATGCCCTCATCCAGTTTTGTCCAGAGGATTTATAGATAGACTGAGAGAAGAGAACCCCCTATCTGAGAGAAGAGAACCTGCCTATATAACGTATCTATAGAAGTGTAGTTGCACACATACCTAAACACAAACAAGAAAAACAAAGAATCTCAATACGTTAAAATGAGGTGAAGATAGAGTGAGCAAAGATGATACCTAAAAGAATAAATTTTAGGGGTGTCTGGGTGGCTCAGTCAGTTGATCGACAGACTTGATCTCAGCTCTGGTCTTGATCTCAGGGTCATGGGTTTGGGCCCCATGTTGGGATTCACTCAGTGTGGAGCCCACTTAAAAGAAAAAAAAGAATAAATTTTAAAGATAATAATAAAACAATTACTTTGATATCTAATAACAATTTAAAGGTCATATAAGTAGCCTATATATTTTTCTTATGATAAACTATCAATGTATCTTTCCACTTTTATTAATGCCCATTATTTTGTTGAAATGTACGATTACAGCAAGACATAAGGCTTTTAAAAAAAGAATAGCATATTGGAAAACACTTTAAGCTTACCAGCCCTGCCAGATCATATGGTAGTAAGAAAGCATATTAAGGAAAGTGCAAGTCAGATTAAAATGCATTGTAACAGGCTTAAAAGTAAAATTAATATCCTAACCTTCCCAGTAATTTCTAAAACTTCAGTTTTTGAGTTTTAAAGTATATACTCCTAAGAGCTGAAGTTGGGTTCTATTTTATCTAGTTGCCTTAACTTTTGTTTTGAATAATTTTAGTCTTATAGAAAATTGCCAAAAATTATACAGTTCACATTTCCTTCACTCAGTTTTCCCTAATATCTATATCTACTAGTAAAACATAATTTTTTATTTTATGTACATACAAAGTTGCCTTTGCAAATGTAATGTATTTGTGTTTATAAAATGTATGTGTATTTGTAAATATAAAATATAACATAGTAAAATTACTGAAACCAAGAAACTAACATTGATGTGACACAATTAACCAAGTTTACCTAGTTTATCCAGTTTTCCCTCTCACTTCCTTTTTATAATCCAGGTTCCCACATTGCTTTAGTTGCCATGTTTCTAGTCTCCTCCAATACATGACAGTTTCTCTGTTTTTATTTTTCCTTTGTCTTCCATGACTTTGACACTTTTGAAAAATACTGTTCAGTTATTTTGTAGAATGTTTCTCGATCTGGGTTTCTCTGATATTTCCATGATAAATTGACATTATATGTTTTTGGTAAAAGTACCTCAGAAGCAGTGTTGTGCCTTTATCAGTACATCATATCAGGGTACAAGTCAATATATCTTATTCCTAGTCATGTTAAATTTGATCCCTTGTTTAAGGTAGTGTCTTTGACTTTTCTTCACTGTACAATTACATTTTTCCTTGTAAATAAGAAGTATATTGTAAGAGATACTTTGAGAGTCTGCAATCTTGGGGCACCTGGGTGGCTCAGTCATTAAATGTCTGCCTTTAGCTCAGGTCATGATCTCGGGGTCCTAGGATCGAGCCCTGCATTGGGCTCCTTGCTCAGCGGGAAGCCTGCTTCTCCCTCTCCCACTCCCCCTGCTTGTGTTCCCTCTCTCGCTGTGTCTCTCTCTGTCAAATAAATAAAATCTTTTAAAAAGGGGGCTGCGGTGCCTGGGTGGTTCAGTCATTAAGTGTCTGCCTTCGGCTCAGGTCATGGTCCCAGGGTCCTGGGATCAAGCCCTGCTGCATTGGGCTTCCTGCTTGGCGGGAAGCCAGCTTCTCCCTCTCCCACTCTCTCGCTCTCTCTGTCAAATAAATAAATAAAATCTTTAAAAAAAAGACTCTGCAATCTTGTTTCTGATCATATTTTGTCCACTAATTTTACTATCTGTTGATGGGTCTTGCCTGCAACAGTTATTACTTTGGCGTTTAACTAATGGTGATTTTTTATTTTTATCGTTCCTTCTACATTTATTGATTAGAATCCTATGGCAAGGAAGCATTATGCCTTCTCCCCTTGTATTTATTTATTTATTCAAGTATTTATGTATTTCAGTATGGATTAATGGATATTTATTTTATCCTATTGATTATAATCCCAAACTATCATTGTTTATTTTCTTGCTCAAATTTCCCCAGACTTGGCTATTGGTAAATTGTCCAAGTTGATTCCTGTGTCTGTTCAAAATACCTCTATTATTTTTTGAGCATTTCCTTATTTTCTGGCACTAGAAGATGTTCCAGGTACATTTTGTATTTTCCCTGCCCTACCTATGGAATCAACCATTTTCCAAAAAACTCGTTTCTTTTAGCAGAGAATGATATTTAGAAACCAAGATCGGGTTGTTAGATATGCCCAATGCTATTGGGTTGTCATTGCTTCCAGGCCCACTCAATGAACAAAGATAGGAAATATATGTGCATGTAGTAACACGTGCACACACACACACACACACATCTATATTTATTTCCAAACTATCTATCTCTCTGTGTGTATGTATATGTTTTATGTTTTACACACACACATACACACACACATATATATGTAAAACCATGAGTTCATACTAATACTTTAAATTTTAATCCAATACCAAAAAATTCGTTCTAGGTTTTTCCCCTTTTATTATTTATAATAATACAAATTTCTTCTTTCTCTGACAGGGAAAAACCTGGCTTTCATTATCCACAATATATTTTCTTATTTGTTCAGTTACAGTATACACATAAAGTAGTTTCAAAATTGCAAGCTCTTATCCCCATGAGAAAAAAAATTACTAAGAAGAGTACAGTATTTCTGTGCAGGATTTTGGGCTTTAGCCTAACAGTTTATGGTCAAAACCTATTTTCGAAGGTTAGTTAGGTTAGTTCTTTTCTTCCACACCTGCTTCAGGGCAATTATCTTATTCATTTAATACACTTAAATTCATTTATTACTTTTCATGTTCCATTTAAGGTTCTCCACAAGTCCTGGATGATTTTACTTCTTTATTTTGCAGGGAGCAGGGAGAGTATGTGAAACATTACCATGGTTCTGAGTTGAAGCCATATAAAAAGGCATACACAGATAAGTGTCACTGTTCCTCATTCTTACTACACATTATTTCTACCCATTCGCACTCACTCCCTGGAGGTAACCAATTTCATTTCTGGTTTACCCTTTCTGCATTTCTTTTGTACAAATAAGCAGATATATGTTTATTTTCTTAAAATCTCCTTCCTTTTTACATGAGGTAGTTTATCTCCTTTGGTATATTTCTTTTCTCATAATTTTTTAATGTTCTCCTGGATATTCTTGCCTGTTTATTTTTCCACAAGAACTTTAGTATCAACTTATATAGCTCCATTAAAAAAAAACCTTGTTGATATTTAATTTGGAATTGCATTAAATCTATAAATTGACTTAAAGACATCTTTATAATGTTGACTCATCCTATACAAGAATAGATGATGTCTTTCCATTTGTTCCATTTTTGGCTTTCAGGAGTGTTTTAAATTTGTCATATCTAGGTTTTACACATTTCTCATTACGTATGTTTCTGGGTATTTAATCTTTTTTATTGCTACTAACATGGGGCTTTCTCTACTTTTATGAACTGTAAGTGGTTATTGTTTGTGTATATGCACCAACAAGGGTACATATTGTGGGAAGACAAGTGCAAACATGTTGAATTTTAGGTAACAGCAGAATATACAAGTGAAAATGTTCTGGAGGCATTTTGAAATGCAGGACAAGAGCTAGGAGAGATATTAGGGATTGATTTTTTTAAATCTATATATGGGTGGGGCGCCTGGGTGGCTCAGTCGTTAAGCGTCTGCCTTCGGCTCAGGTCGTGATCCTAGGGTCCTGGGATCGAGCCCCAAGTCAGGCTCCCTGCTCAGCGGGAAACCTGCTTCTCCCTCTTCCACTCCCCCTGCTTGTGTTCCCTCTCTCGCTGTGTCTCTCTCTGTCAAATAAATAAATAAAATCTTTAAAAAAAATAAAAAATAAAAAATAAATAAATCTATATATGGGTGATGATTGAAACCAGAAGGTAGAATGTGATCCTAAGGGAAGAGAGCTACTAAAAAAATAAAAATAAAATTAAAAACTTCAAGCTGAGGCCTGAATGTTGGAGAGCACTCAGGTTTAGGACACAGAAAGGAGGTAGGAGGAACACCAGAATAAGGGAAGTCACAAAGACCAACAAAGAAGAAAGATCCAGAGAGTAAAAGTGGGCCTCTGTGGCAGAAGCTACAAAGACAATGAAACCTGAGCAAATGCCATTAGACGCAGGTAATTAATGTTTTCCAAAGCTTGGTCCCCAGCGTTCTAGTTCCTTCAAGATAATAATATGTATTCTTCAAAAAATGTTATGGAGATAAAAAAGTTTGGAAAGCACTGATTAATCCAAATTAAATAGGTTTCTTTACTATAGGACTTGTTGGAACTATCAACATGCTCCTGGGAATTCTGAGTTTCCATAATAGAGAATGGTATGCAGATTTCTACACTTCTGTTTTCCAACTAATCTAGAGTTTCCTTAACCAATCTTTTTTTTCCAAAAGAATTTCTCAAGATGAGATGCGTCTTGGAACATACTTTGGAAATGTTAGAGCGCACTGTAAACCAATTTTCTTTAGCCTCCTTTCTGCCCTCAAAGTCAAACACAGAATCTAGGAATTTTATTTCTATTTTACAGGAAACAGACCTTTCTAACTCTGGAAGATTGCCACCAAGTAGTGCTAGTGTTGTCAACCACAGCCACAGCTGAGCAACACACTAGAAGCCACTCTCAAGCAGGCGCCCAGAGCTGGAGACGGCAGGAGGGTGCACTGAGGCCGAGGGGGGCTATGTTGAGGGCAGGGGGGAAGCAAGGAGCCATTTGAGTCAAAAGGCCGAGGAGTTTCTGGAAACTCACAAGCAATCTGGCAGCACAGTTCCCAAGAGGTCTGACCCAGGAGAGCCAGAAAGACTCTCTGGTTCTCAGAAGCAAATCCCCAACCCTGGGAATCCAGAAGCAGCAGGCTCTTTCCAGAAGTGAGCAGCTCCTGCCAGGGTCCTTCCAAACTAAGCTGTGGGGGAGCAACAACCTGGCAGGCAGGGTGGGGACAGGGCTGACTGGGATTCTATCTCTCAAATAGAAAACATCCAAAATAGTACATCATTCTAAATGAAATTTTTTAAATTGAAAACTTTAAATGAAGTCACTCCTCAAGAAATGCTTTGTCAGCATAGGAGAAAGTGCTTCTCTCAATAAACACGTTAAAAGAAATTATAGTGACCCTGGAAGACAGCAAAGAGTTGGATGGATTTATAAATCTGTTCACTGAGTTGTAGCATTCATTTAAATAGAAGTCATGTGCAAAAAGAAATCTTTTGCATGATATTTTGTAGTAAATTAAAAGAAATGACAGTTGCTTGATTATCCAATACTAATGCAAGATTCTTAATCTTTTTAAGGCTTTAAAGGCACTGCACAGTCTAGAGATAAGTGGATATATAAATGCAGTCCACTGGATCGGTGCTTGCCTCATGGAATTTCACCCAAATTCAGGTCCTAAATTTGATACAGTTGTGAACAAGTCTGAACCAAGCCTGGTAGCATATTGGAAACCCCATTCCCATCAGTTTGTAGGGTCTGGAATGAGTCTTCTTATTCTAACTGTGGTATCCAGGGCACCCGTACCTACCTGACCTCCACCTTCCCTGTGCATGCCTAATCTGCATTACAGGACTTCTTCCCCAGTTTATTTGGTAACCCATTTTTCTCCTAGATATATATCTGTCCTAAACTCAAGCCCTTTTGACCGGGGTCTTGACAGTCACCCTAGTCCTTGTCAGTAGCTAACCTTGACATCTCCCCAACACCATCACCAGCCCTACACTCTACCATACTGCTGGGGCCTTGCTTCCAACCGGACAGAAATCTCACAACCACTATTCTTTCACCATTTCACTTAAATTATCACCACCTCATGGAGATCCCTGCCACGAGGCCTCACCCCAGATATCTGACGTTTTTAGCATAGGCACTAATTGAATAGGATGAAAGCTCGTAACAGTGCCCTGGACATCATGATTTGGAATGCTGACAACTCCCAACCATCAGTTTTAGCCATGCTTATGCCCAAATAGGTCCCCTTTCCCAGCAATCTGCCTGGAATGAGGCCCCAAAATACTCTTTAAGAAATTTTAATAACTTGTTCTTTTCTTACGTTCTTAATTTCTTCTTTAGAGTCTACAGTTGTATAAATCAGATATTTTGTAATATCTAACCAATGCTTCCATTAATTGAAGTTCTTGGGGTCTAATCATGCCATATGATGTATTTGCTGACCTTCACTCATAGTAGATTATTTCCTGTGTATTTTATAATTTTAGTCTGTGAGGCTTCCTCTGTGGGAATTATGTGTCGCTATGATTAAAGGCATACCCCTCCAGAAAGGTTTTTCATTTGCTTCTACCAAGCACTCCAGGAGTAATAACAGCCTAGCCTAAACCTCATTTTTTTTTTTTTTGGGTTGATTTCTCAGCGTGGGAGAGTTCCTGGACCCCTACAGATAGTATAAATTCAAACAACAAATCCATATGAGGACTTGTGGTTACAAACTTAAAGTGGGTATGATTTCAGCCCACCTAGAATACAGGTGAAAAACTCCTTGTTGCCTCCTTGTGTTGGTAGACAGATTTTTGCTGCTTGCCCTTTCTCTGAGGGCACAATTCTTGGGGGCTTTAGCATTGTGGGGGTGTCCAACTTGACACTGGCCCAAAGCCTCTCATGTTCTTGCATGGGATAATAAACCCCAGTTTCTGGGTTAACAAGACCAATAAACTCTCCAGAGCAGTCATAACATCATCTTTGGCCACACCGTTTTGATTCTCAATTCAGTCTTCACTTTTGGTCTGTGGGGATGCTTTATTTTACTGATTTCCAAATGTTTTATAATGAGAGACTTTTTCAGGTTGTCTAATCCACAGTTTTGCTGGAAATAGAAGTGTCAGTATGCCTTTTTTATAATGAAAATTTCAACTGGTTACTGTATCAGTATAATTATATATCATTAATATGATTTTTATATAGAGAAAAACTACCTTCAAGAAAAATAATACAAGGCCTTGCAATGATGTATTTGAGAGACTATCTCCCTAAAGTTTATATATTTGTTATAAATCAGAAATCCTAGAAAATAATTTCTGCTCTGTGAAATAACAAAATATCATTCATTTCTTGTTATCCTTTTCCATGTTCTTGGTATATCCACTACCACTCTGGGTTAGACCCTTATCTCATGCCAGGATTTATGAAATAGACTCTTAATTAATTTTCACATTTTCAGTCTCTCTCAGCTCCAAATCATGCCACAGATTAATCTTCCTAAAAATACTGCTCTTGCAGTAACATTCTTTCTACATATCTCTGATACTTCCCTATGCAACTTAGACATTTACTCACTATCCCTCTTTGCGCCTTTTAATTCTTGCTTTTGTTCATAATTTTTCTCTCATCTAGAAGGCCCTTCTTCCTTTTCTCTGCCTTCCCAACTCCTGCCCACTCTTCAAGGTTCTGTATAAATGTTCCATCTTGAAAAGTTCTTTCACTTACGTCCCTGGAAGCAATCTTGCCCTCCTCAGGACACGGTTAGTGTCTAGCACCTGAAATATTCACTTAGCATTTATCATATAGAACAGTGAATCCTCAATTTTCAAACAAGTGTGTTCCAAAAGTATTTTTGTAAATTGGCTGCTTAAAACACTGAGTTCAATTTACCTCAGAAGTCAGATTGTAAATACTGGTTAGATTTTGAAGGTAGCTCTCAGAATTCTATTCAGCCCCTGAGGAAACTGAGCCAAAGTACCAAGAGTAACAATTCATGAATCTGTAGGTCAAACTTTATGCTATCTAGATAAAGCAAAAGATGAATATTGATTTATTTCTCCCTTTTGATAAAGCAATAATGTCCACTCTTAGGCAACTTTCTACTCAATTTAACAAATATTTATTGGACAATTACTAAGTGCCAGGTACTGTAGAGATACAGCAATCAAGACAGACACATCCCCGGGCCTCCCAACAGTCTCAGTCCTACCCCCTGCACGTACGCCATCTTCCCCCATCTCACCGTGTCCTTCTTTCAGGGCCCAAAGTTTCTGACCTGGTGACTGGGTTGTTGGAAGCAGTGCCCTTCATCAACATGAGAATTACCAGAGAAAGGACAGGCTTGGTTTCGCTTGCTTTGGAGTTTTTTTGGTGGCTGGTTTTTTGTGATAGTAGTGGCAATGAAAGTGGTTTCTACTACTGTTATATTTTGTTTGGAGAGAGATGGTGTGTTGGGGAGAGAAGATGATGTGTTCTTTCGGAACTTAAAGTTTGGCATGCTATGGGACACCATGAAGAGATCAGTAGAGTGAAAAAGAAAGGAAATACTGTCTTGGAGCTTATGGGGATAAGAAGAGACCTGGACCTGAGCTAGAGGTTTAGATTTGTCAGTGATTCATTCTCATCATAAGTATGAGTAAGGTCATTTTTGTAAGTATAGGTTGTTTGGAGGTTTATTTTTTAAAGTGCTAAATTGGCTGTATAATCTTGTATTTTATTTTGTTTTTTTCCCTGGAGGGGATTTTATAACAGCAACTAGTCTGCTTCCTTAGGGCTAGAACCTTTCCAATCTAGCTTTCTGCCTCATAAAGACCCGCATACTATATGGATTCAATAAATATTTGCCGATTGTTCCACTGTGTCAGTGTTAGATTCTGAGACACATCAATAATTTCCCTAGGGTTAATAAAAGTAATTGTAAACAGTTGGATAGTCTGATGTACCACAGGCTGGCTAAATATAGCAATAATAGCTACCACATTTGCTAAAATAACAGCTAAGCTGCTAGACACAATTTGGAATTAAAGACTCATTAAATAATAATACAATTCTTTCCAGCCAAACTGGCCTGCTCATTCTTCTAAGACAGACATTGAACATTCCTGCTCCCATGTTTCTGATGACTCCATTCATCCCACCTGGAAAGACCTTATCACTTTCTCCCACAGGTCCATCCTCCTCTACCTTGTTAACGTTTCTCAGGTCCTGTCTGAAAAGGCCTTCCTAAACTCTCTGGCCCCGGGGTTATCATTATCACCCGGTACACATCACCCTATTTCCTTAATTTTATCCTACCTTCTCAGTCAGATTGAAGAGGAGCCTTTTTAACTATTTGGTATCCCCTTGCTTAGTCCAATATGGTAAAATAATAGGTACCCCATAACTCATTTTTGTTGATGATGATTGAGGGAAGATAGGCATGTTAGAATCTGAAGGAAACTGGGAATTCTGTGATGCCAGCCGAACACCTAATTGTCCTCAAACTGACCACATAAACTAATTGGAGGTTCCCAACTAGGATTCCCCAGACAACTGCTAAGATGAGGTCCTCTGTTGGTGAAGCAGGTCAAAACAACAACAAAAACCCAAAAAACCAGTCTAACCCAACATTCTTATTTTGGAAATGAAAAAAACATAGTTCCAAAAAGCTGAAATTGTTTTTCTGAGGTTGCACAACTGGCTACTGATAGAAGCTAGAAACCTAGTTTACTGACCCCTGAAGGTTTTTGCATAATGCCAAAGTATTTGGAGACTGGTATCTTA
This sequence comes from Zalophus californianus, assembly GCF_009762305.2. Taxonomy (NCBI): domain Eukaryota; kingdom Metazoa; phylum Chordata; class Mammalia; order Carnivora; family Otariidae; genus Zalophus; species Zalophus californianus. Next base: position 139,139,192 of record NC_045597.1, on the reverse strand, counting down.
GCTATATTACCTATATAAAGGATGTACATACTTAACAACTTTCCCTTTCTGCTTTTGATAATGATATTTTGAGTTCATAATCTATTGAATAATTGAATTAGACAGTGAATGAATAAAAATAGTCTTTTGAATTAACCAAAATAACTTTGGACTTAAAAATGTCTCTATGGTTATTACCACTAAAGCTCAACTCCAAATGGAGTAAAGTAGGAGAAAGCTTCCAGAATGAAACTGCTTCCACTATTTTATCCTTGCTACCAATTCCCACAGGGCAAGGATGCTATGAATTTCTTAAATCCTCCAAAATACTTCTATAATGTAAATATGGCTTCTTTGGTGTTGTGAAATTACCACGCTTCATTTATTTTTTTTTAATTAGGCTCCATGCCCAGCGTGGAGCCCAACATGGGGCTTGAACTAATGACCCTGAGATCAAGGCCTGAGCTGAGATTGAGATTTGGATGCTTAACCAGCTGAGCCACCCCTACTATGTTTCATTTTGTTTTGAACATCCTAGACAGAATTCAACCAATTGTCTTAAAATATAGGAAATTCTAAAAATGGAATATGCCATAACATGGTCAATACCTCAAAAAGAGAGTGTACTAAGTAAATAAGCATATTTAGCTTCCATTGCATCCTCTCCAAAGTCTGCAATGAAAGTAATAAATGCTGAAATTTAAAAAAAACTATTCATTTCAGATCTATGCTTATAAAAAATTTGAGGTATCCCCATTGAACATAATCAAAAATCCTCAACAACATATTAGCAAACTGAATTCAACAATACATTAAAAGGATCATGAAAGGTAAAAATCATGTGATCATCTCAACAGATGAAGAAAAAAACATTTGACAAAATACAACATCCATTTTTGATAAAACCTCTCAACAAAGTGGGAATAGAGGGAATGTACTTCAACTAAATAAAGGCCATATATGACAAGCCCACAGCTAATATCACATTCAAAAGTGAAAAAACAGAAAGGTTTTCCTTTCTGTTTCAGGAACAAAATAAGGATGTACAGTCTTGCCACTTTTATTCAACATAGTGTTGGAAGTCCCAGACAGAACAATTAGGCAGGAAAAAGAAATAAAATGCATCCAAATTGGAAAGGAAGAAGTAGGAGTCTCTTCCTCTCTGGGCTCGGACCTAGTTTGCGGCGATATGGCTAAACGCACCAAGAAGGTCGGAATCGTGGGTAAATACGGGACCCGTTATGGTGCCTCCCTCAGGAAAATGGTGAAGAAGGTTGAAATAAGCCAGCACGCCAAGTACACTTGCTCCTTCTGTGGCAAAACAAAGATGAAAAGACGAGCTGTGGGAATCTGGCATTGTGGCTCCTGCATGAAAACCGTCGCTGCTGGTGCTTGGCCCTACAGCACCACTTCTGCTGTCACAGTAAAGTCGGCTATCAGAAGACTGAAGGAGTTGAAAGACCAGTAGAAGCTTCACCATTTGAAACATTACTAGCCTATAATAAATGGGTTAATTTATGTAACAAAAAAAAAAGAAAGGAAGAAGTAAAACTCACACTATTTGCAGACAACATGATTTTATATATCGAAACCTTAAAGACTCTACCAAGAACTATTAGAACTAATAAATTCAGTAAAGTTGCAGAGTACAAAATCAAGACACAAAAATCTGTTGTGTTTCTATACAATAACAACAAACTATTAGAAAAAAAAATTAAGAAAACAATCCCATTTACAATTGCATCAGAAAGAATAACAAAAAAAGAAAGAAAAAATAACTAGAAATAAATCTAACCAAGAAGGTAAAAGACTTGTATATTGAAAAATATAAGACATTGATTAAAGAAATTGAAGAAGACACAAACAAATGGGAAGGTATTCCATGCTCATGTATTGGAAGAATTAATGTTGTTAGCCGAAGTAATCTACAGATTCAATGCAATCCCTATCAAAATTCCAATCATATTTCTCACAGAAATAGAACAAAGAATCCTAAAATTTGTATAGAACCATAAAGGATACTGCATAGCCAAAGCAATCCTGAAAACAAGAACAAAGCTGAAGGCATCGCACTCCCTGATTTCAAATGATATTACAAAGCTATAGTGTAGTAATCAAAACAGAGTGGTATTGGCATAAAAACAGACACATACATCAGTGGAACAGAAGAGAGCCCAGAAATAAACCCACAAATATATGGTCAATTAATTTATGACAAAAGAGCCAAAAATATACAATGGGGAAAAGACCATCTCTTCAATAAATGGTGTTCGGAAAACTGGACAGCCACATGCAAAGGAATAAAGCTGGACCACTATCTTACATCACACACAAAAATTAACTCAAAATGGATTAAACACATGAATTTAAGACCTGAAACTACAAAACTCCTAGGAGAAAACATAAGCGGTAAGCTCCTTGACACGGGTCTTAGAGGTGATTTTCTTGAATTTTACTCCAAAGGCAAAGGCAACAAAAGCGAAAATAAAAAATGTAACTACATCAAACTAAAAGGCTTCTGCCGGCAAAGGAAACAATCAACAAAAATTAAAAAGGCAACCTACCAACTGGAAGAAGATATTTGCAAATCGTATATCTGATAAGGGGTTAAAATCCAAAATATATAAAGAACTTACACAGTCTGTAACAATTAAAAAAGTGATCTGATCAAAAAATGGGCAGAGGATCCAAATAGACATTTTTTTCAAGGAAGACATACAGATGGCCAACAGACACATGAAAAGATGCTCAGCATCACCAATCATCAGGGAAATGCACATCAAAACCACAATGAGATATTACCTCACACCAGTCAGAATGGCTATTATCAAAAAGACAAGAAATAACAAGAGTTAACAAAGATGTGGAGAAAAGGGAACCCTCGTGCACTGTTGGTGGGAATGTAAATTGGTGCAGCCACCATGAAAAACAGTATGGAGTTTCTTCAAAAAATAAAAACAGAACTGCCATATTATCCAGCAATTCCACTTTGGGGTATTTATCCAAAAAAAACCCAAAACACTAATTTGAGAAGATATATGCATCCATATATTCATCGCAGCGTTATTTACAATAGCCAAGATATAGAAACAACCTAAGTGTTTATCGATGGATGAATGGATAAAGAAGATGTGATTGATATATATATAAACACCATATGTATGGTATATATACATATGTGTGGGTATATATATATACATATATGCATATGTATACACACACACACACACAATGGAATACCACTCAGCCATAAAAAAGAAATTTTGCCATTTGCAACAATACGGATGGACCTTCAGGCTATTGTACTAAGTGAAATAAGTCAGATAGAGAAAGCCAAATACCACATGATTTCACTTATATGTGGAATGTGAAAACAAAACAAATGAACAAAGAAAACAAAACTAAGCTCATAGATCCATAGAACAGACTGGTAGTTGCCAGAGGGGAGTTGGGTTGGGGAGTGGGCAAAATGAGCGAAGGGGGTCAAGAGCTGCAGACTTCCAGTTATAAAATAAGTAAGTCATGGGATGTCATGTGCAGCAGGGGGACTATAGCCAATAACATGGTATTGCATATTTGAAGGTTACTAAGAGAGTTAACGTTGGAAGTTCTCATCACAAGAAAAAGAACTGGTAACTATGTAAGGGGATGGATGGTGACTAGACTTACTGTGGTGATCATAGTAGTGACTATACAAATATCAAATCATTATCTTATATACCCAAAACTAATATAATGTTATAAGTCAATTACACTTCAGAAAAAAAAAAAGAATTTTCTACCTCAATAAGACAAAGTACCATTTAATAGAAGAATTTGTTTTCTTGCTCCTTCCCTTCCTCCATCTTTTAAACTGACAATAAAAAAAGAGAAATACAAATTTTACTTTTCAGACAATTTATTCAGTCTTGCTATTGTTATATCTCCAGGGATTAGATTTACATTTTGAAAAAATTCCATGGTGTACAAATGTGCATACTCTACTCAGCCAACATATCAGAAGATACTATATAATAACATCTGGGAATATTAAACTGTGCCTTTACTGGCAACCCAATTGGCATCTTTAATTTAGAGTGCAGATGTTTTATACTGATGTGTTTTGGAAATATTTGAAGTATTCTCAAGACAGTATTCTGAGGTTTCTGCAGTGGTCCACTTCAGTCTTTTGAAGTTCTCTGTACAATAGGAGACATACATAGATTTTCCAAAACATGCTTTGGTGGGGATAAAAAAAGAAGAAGAAAAGTTCAAGTTGGCATTATATAGAGCTTCCCTGAGTAGTCTGTACCTAATTCCTTTTTGGCACTGTTGTTTTGGCCGTCAGTGAGCTTTATGATACCCATCTGATAAAACTGTTCTTGTTCCCAGACTGTTTGTGGAATCTAAATCATTTTAATGGCTCATATTTACAAAACACTCGTATTTCTAAAGCACAGATATGAAATTTTCATTTTACCTCTGGGCACATCATATTTTGGTTGTGCATTAACCAGGGGGTGATGCCCTGTGATAGCAATTATTGTCTGTGTGTGTGAGGACATGGCTGAGAAAGCCGATGTGTAATCATGAGTCCTTCCACAGTGCTGCCTCTGAACAGAGGTCTTTCATTCAAGGCCTCAGCCATTTCTCATAGAGCTTGCTCCTATCACACCACCAGCTTCTCAACTTGAGCACAGTCTGGTTTTTGTTTAAAAGGAGCTGCCTTTCAAACCATAAGAGACGCTGGACCCTAGGGGACAAACTGAGGGTTGCTGGAGGGGTGGTGGGTGCGGAGATGCGGTAACTGGGTGATGGGCATTAAGGAGGGTACTTGACGTGTTGAGCACTGTGTGTTATATGCAACCAATGAATCACTAAATTCTACCTCTGAAACTAGTAAAATAAAATAAAAGGAGCTGCCTTTAACCATCTGTTCCTAGTGCTTACCAGGAGTCCACCACTGTGCCACATGCTTAAAACATGGACTGGAACTTTTTAAGGCAGAGTTTACATCTCCCCTATGTCAGTGTAATGTAGTTAGCTCATAGAAATCACATAGACTTTGGAGACACATATGCTCGGATATAATTCCCAGCTCCATTATTTACTAGCCTGTGGCTTTGGATAAGAACACTTTGGGGCTCCCAGGTTTCCCTGTTCCACGATAGAGACAACAATACTTTCATGGTTAGGCTTTGGTGAGTATTAAACTAGAGGAGGTGAATAGAACACTTTCCACAGTGTCAGACCCCTATGAAGGTCTCTGAATTGACATTCTCTGAGCTGACTTGGACTAGCAAGCATTAAAAGCACACTGCTTCAATTCCCTTTTTTATTATTATCATGGTAAAAAATACATTGCACATAATTTACCATGTTAACCATTTTTAAGTCCAGTTCAGTGGCATGAAGTACATTCACATTGTTGTGCAGCTGCCGCCACCATCCGTCTCCAGAACTGTTCCATCTTCCCAAACTGAAACTCTGCACCCATTCAACACTAACTCCTGTCTGTCTCCCCCGGGGCTCTGGCAACCACCATTCTACTTTCTGTGTTGATGACGTTGACTACTCCAAGTATCTCATGTAAGTGGACTTATATAATATTTGTCCCTTTTTCTTCAATTCTTATAAAATTAACTGCCATTTGGGACTTCATTCTTGATTACCTTGTCTTGGCATTAAATCCTTAAGTTAACACTGCCATATGTATATCACATTCAAGGTGTTACAGTCTAACCCAAAGCACCTATGTGTAAAGGTATATTAACTATCCTTCTAATGGGAGATTGGACTATATATTGGTGATGATGGCGATGATGATGATGATGTATGCTTCCACTGTTACCTCCCCAGCTTTCTTCTTTTTGCCCTCTGGAGGAGTAATTTCACTGTTAGCAACTTCTTCTCATTCTCAGCCTCTTCCCAAAATCTCACTCATCTCTTGCCTATGGAGAACTTGGAAACTTTCTGTGCCCCAGCCACCCCATTATAGCCCTGGAGAGCGGAGACTACTCATTTTCCATCCCTTATATTCAAAGAGTCTGGAGGCTGTATTGGCATTCTCTTAATATTTCTGTTTTATAAAACATTACTCTTTGATCTTTATGCAAAAACTCTTCCTCATTTGGGTGTCCTGTAAACTGAGCTAGCTAACAAGAATTGCTGAGGAAATAGAGGTGAGGTATGAGAGAAAAAAAAAGATGTCAGTGATGATGCCAAGGTTTCAGAGCTTTGGAAGGATACAGTTGCTATTAACTAAAGTAGAGAAGACTGAGAAAGCATTTGGGAGCAGAGGGGAATATCTGGAGCTGTGCTTAGACATGTCCAGTTTGAGATGCTCAGGTGCTCATTAGATACCAATGGGAGACGACAAATAGGAAATCTGAGTGAGATTCAGGGGAGAGGTTCAGGGAACTTGAGGTTCATCAGCCTATCGATGGTACTTAAAGTCATAAAACTGCGTATAACCAAGGGGGGAATAAGCGTAGTCAGCGAAGAGGAGAGGTCAAAGATTGGATACTCCAACATTTCCAGGTCAGCAAGGCACCAAAGGAAACTGAAAAGGAAAAGCCGGAAAAGTCAGAGGAAAAGCAAACTAGAATGGTACCCCAGAAGACAGAAGAAAATGTTTCAAGGAACAGAACCATTAACTGTGAAATGTTGCCAGTGGGTCAAGGAAACTGAGGCTGAAAAATGAATAATAATTTGGAAATGTGAAAGCCACTGGTGACCTTAGAAAAAGAGCAGTTTTAATGCAGTAGTGAGGGTGAAAATCTGCCTAAAGTGGGTCCAAGGGAGAATCGGGCAAAGACATCGTAGATGGCTGGTATAAACAACTAATTCAAGGAGTTTTGCAGGAAAAGGGCAGAGAAGTTAAGTGTGTGGCTGGACAGGGAGAGAGGGCCGAGAGGTTTCTAAGGTGGGAGAAATAACAGCATGATTATACGCTAATGTGAATGACGGAGTAGAGAGGGGAGGGGGGAATCCTGATGTGAAAGGGAGGGGGAGACTTGCCAGAGCCCCATCCTTGAGTTGAGATGGCATGACCCCAGTGTACATCAAAAGGATTGGCCTTTTCTAGAAGCATGGCAGCTCATCCATAGTCACATAAGAAAGCATGGTGTGTATGGGCAGAGATAGAGGTAGTGGTAGATACGCGGGTGAGAGCTTGTGAAATTCTCTTCTGATTCCTTCAAGTATCTCACTGAAGCAAAATCATCAGCTCACAGGAGGAAGGGCAGGCAAATAGGAAAGGTTTGAGGAGGCAGGAGAAGCTACAAAATAGTCATTTAGAGTGTAGTCTGGGGACCAGGGCTTTTTCACAGTCCTTGTTATCTGTCCATGAAAAGACAGTTATAGGAATTGAGGGTAAGCCTGTAGAAGCTTTTATAGCAATTGGATGGAATAATTTTATGACTGCTAAGCCTAATGATAAAAAATTTGGGGCTTGCATTTTTGTATGTCTTTGTTTTATTTCATTTTTCTTGTAACTCATTTAAGTTGTATTTTACAAAAGTATTATTCCATAATGGATTTAAAATGATAAGAAATTGACCCTTCACCCAGATAGTTTGTGAGAAACACTTGTTTAGAGAGTGGGAGAGACTGGACGAAGCAAATAGAGTATAACTGCTGGGAAGCATTATGTCAGTGATCACGAATTTAAAACACACATAGTCAACAGAGTTGCTTTTGTCTAGTTTTATTCAACCATACAGATAATTTTTTATTGGCTAGGGAGTTGGGTTTAAGCAGGATTTTAGTTTCTCCAGGTAAGTAAAGAGAGATGGGACAAAAGAGTTGGGGTATAGCAAGGAATCAATTACAAAGAGTGACCATAGGGTTTGCCAGAACTCAACAAATGTGAAAATTTAGATTTATGCATTCCTTTGTATGTAAATTTTACATCAAAAGAAGAAAACTATAAACAAATACTGAACTCAATGATATTCATGCTGAAAAATGTAGGAAGAAAGTAGGGATGTCTGTAATTTACTTTGAAATGCACTTTTTTTTTAAAGATTTTATTTATTTATTTGAGAGAGAGGGAATGAGAGAGAGCACGAGAGGGAAGAGGGTCAGAGGGAGAAGCAGACTCCCCGCTGAGCAGGGAGCCCGATGTGGGACTCCATCCAGGGATTCCAGGATCATGACCTGAGCCGAAGGCAGTCACCCAACCAACCGAGCCACCCAGGCGCCCTGAAATGCACTTTTTAAACTGCTGGATGAATGGAGGAATGGCTAAATGGATAAATATGTGATAAAATTAAATATTAGAATTTAAATGATGGAGACATGGGTGGTCACTATAATTTCCTTCCATTTTGCTATTTGTTTGAAATTTTTCATAAATGTTGGAAAAAATATTGCCTTGAATATTTTTATGATCATTTCATGTTCCCAGACAGATTATTAGCTCCTAAAGGACAGAAAAAGTTATGTCCAGAAGGTTATCTACTCCATGCTTCTTTTCTTGACAGATGAGGAAACTGAGTCCCTAAGATGCGGAATGACTTTATCAAGATCAGATGGCAAGTTAGGGGCATATGTGACTCCTACTAAGTTTCTTCCTAATTCACAAGGAGCAAGTAAAGTCCATAACTCCCCCCTACAAGATCCATGGGAGGGTTTCTGGAATGCCCATAAAACCCCAAAAGCTAAATGTTAAATCTTGAGCGTATGTTCAAATGTGCATTTTCTAAAGGAGAATATTCATAGCTTCCAAAATATCTTAAATAGTTTATGACTCAAGAGAGATTACTCTCTCTTTAAAAGGGCGAATTTTATTTTCATCTGCCTTCCTTGGAAGTACAGAACACAGTGTTAAGACATTCAAGAAATATTTTTAAACTGGTAGTGTTTTACTACTGATAATCAGTGTTAAATTGATAATATTTTAAACTGATTAGTGATAATGGTGTTTAAAGCGCCTTTTTGTAATTCCAAGATTATAAAGGTGTTTATAATTTAGGACACTCAAGCGCTTTATAGCTTTTAATTATTGTTGAGCTTGCTCCTTAGTGACCCTCATAAGCCTAGCTAAGTTCTGATAAAAGATTTCTTTTTCTTTTTCTTTTTTTCCTACTTCTTTGACATTCCCAGATTGCTGCATTGTTCAGCAAAATCCATCCGAGGGTTTCAATTCTTACTTTCCAGTAAAATATATCATCCTTCAAGTTTGGGCTTGCCTTTGTATATGGGGTGAGTAAGAAGTTGCCTTTGAGCATAGAGTTAGGCTTGTGTTATACATATATCACAATATATACATTGAAGTTTTTATACTTCAAGAGATCTAAGATTCTGTAAATTATTGAAGAAATGAATGATCGGGCAGAGTTTCTTCTAACATTGGGGGAAAATATTCCTCATTTCATATAAGCATCTTTCCAGAGTGACTCTCCCATTTACCCGGGCATGCATTTGCCATCCTCTATTTTTCTTGTCAACTCATTCAATGCCTACCTTGGTTTTCTAAAGGCCACATTTGTTAAGTAAATATCATAAAAGCTCATAAACACTGACTGCAACAGGTTTCTCCTGAATGTCCCAAGGATAAGCTGAACAGATATGTCGGCCTAGCTAAAACTGGACTGCTGTAAACCTGCTTGGGCTGTCAAAAGAAAGAGAAGAAGAATTGTGCAGGAAGTAAAACAGTCAATGAGACAAATTAAAGGAAATAAAGAATTCTGGTGTGGATTGAACTGACAAGCTCAAGAACAAAATGATAAAGACCTCTCATCACGTCAGAAAGTCTATGAAATTGTGTAAGTACAAGGGCTAGAAAACGTTAATAATAAACCTTATCCTATTACATAAAGAGACAAAATGAACTGCCAAACTTCAGAAAGGTCAGCTCTATCATATATGTATCTGTATTGAATGCTCATACTGAAGACTAATTGGAAGTTTAAGAAAGAATTTGCATTGCTAAAAAAGAATGATCTTTTTAATGAGTCAGATGATTACAAATATGGAAGGCTCTTGGACCTTTGTAAAACCAGTAGAATATGCCTGGGCTAGCCTGCCATAGATTGAGACACAAGGAAGAGATGAGCCATCGCACCGGAGGACATTCTGGATCAATCAACTAAGTTGCCCAACTAATGTGGAAGCCCTAGCTGGATCCAGAAAAAATCATCCAATCAAGCTCAGCCAAGATGAACAGAATTGTCCAGCCAATCCACAGCTCAATCCTACATGGACGATATCCCTTGGGGGTGGGAACAAGGGCAAAGTGGGGGAACCAGTGAAGAGTCTACCGCAATGTGCTATGCTAACAGCCCCTAAACTACTGGTCAGTACTAACATCACAAAAAGAGAGACACGCGGACATTCTGTGCCTTTTGATACGATGCAGCGGGGAGTACACACCACCACTTATGAGGTAGTCTTCCCAAACAATGGCAACTGCTCGAAGCATCCAGATCTAACTACTAATTTACAAAATATTCAGGGGACAGAAAACATGTTAAACAATAACAGGAAGGTGTAATCTGTAAAATCCAAGCTGTGGAAAATTCTATGAGACAAAATACCTGGTTCCTTCAATAAATAAAGAGTAAGGAAAAAATAGGGAGGGGGTAATCTATGGGCTAAAAGACAGTCGATAATCTATACATAAGTCAACTGTAAAAATATATTTATGAGACAATCAGGGAAATTTTAGTAATAATTGAATATTTAATAATATTAAGGAATCCTTGGGGATTTTTTTTAGATGTGATAATGTTATTGTGGTTTGTTTTTTTTTTTTTTTTAGTCCTTATGGAGATACATACTGAAATATTTATGGATGAAAAGATACGATATTTGGCTTTGTTCCAAAATAATTCGATGAAATGGGAGAGTGGGTGGGGTATAAGCAAAACAAGATTGGACATCCATTGATCATTGCTGAAGCTGGTTGCTGAATACATGGGGTTCATTTCTTTCTACTTTTGTATATGTTCAAACTTTTCCATTTATAAACAGTGTTTTAAAATTATGAAAGAATATCATTTACATACACCATATGCCAGGAAGTTTCACAGATACTGCTCTTTCTCACGATTGACAATTAAGCCCTACTATCGCAAAAAGCCCTTCTCCCTTTGCAGACACTCGTTCCTCTGGACACCCTCAATGACAGTGTATTAATGCAAGGATCCCCCTGGGCAAAGAGGGACTCCAACCAACTGAAGAATGAAATGAAATCATGATAGAGACACCTATGTACAATATGTGCCTATAGACCGCAGGATGTGTTTTAGGGTATACTCACTGAATGATTACCTTTTTTAACTAGCCAGTTTTAAAATTATTGAAATAAAATCGTGCTCATGGTAAAAAAAAAAACCAAATAGTACAGAAGATGAAGAAATGTGAAAAGTAAAATTCTTTCTCTCAACATCCAGTCTCATTAGATAGACACATTGAGTGTCCTTCCAGAAATGCTCAATGCATAATCACACATGTGGTGGTATGGGGGTGTGGGGGTGTGTGTGTGTTTGGAAGTTATTTTTAAAGACTATCTGAATAAACCCAAGAATTATCTGGCTTTTGGTTGATTTTATTATAAACAATTATGAGTGAACATATAATACATCTTTATTTTGCGGCGACACTTTTATATTCGCCAAGTTGTATATTCATAGAACTTCATCTTCGCCCTCTTGTCACATATGATTTCCTATATCATCCTAATATAGTTATTTGTATTTCTAATGATTATTTGAAAACATAGATGAATTTTTCACCTTAATATAATACAAAATACATTGGGGCACCTGGGCTGTTCAGTCAGTTAACCATCTGACTTCGGCTCAGGTCATGATCTCAGGGTCATGGGATAGAGCCCCACATCGGGCTCCTTGCTCAGCGGGGAGCCTGCTTCTCCCTCTCCCTCTGCCCCTCCCCCATCCCGCTCGTGCTCGTGCTCACGCTCTCTCTCTCTCTCAAATAAATAAATAAAATCTTTAAAAAAAAGAAAATACATTAAGATGAAAACAAGTTATTGGCTTATTTATTGTTTCTTTAAACCCTTCAAATTGAAAATATTTAGATGGATTTTCCTTTGGGGCTATTACAGTGCTCTCATCAATGAAGTAATACAAGGGGTGTCTGGGTGGCTCAGTCGTTAAGCGTCTGCCTTCAGCTCAGGTCATGGTTCCAGGGTCCTGGGATCGAGCCCTGCATCGGGCTCCCTACTCTGCAGGAAACCTGTTCTCCCTCTCCCTCTCCCTCTCCCCCTCCTTGTGTTCCTTCTCTCTCCGTGTCTCTCTCTCTGTGAAATAAAGAAATAAAATCTTAAAAAAAATGAAGTAATACAAAATTTTAGTGCATGAAAAGAAAATAACAAGATTGGTATCTTTGTTTGATCTTATGTCATCTGTCTGAATTAATGGTAAAAATGGTTATGTTATAGATATATGCATTAAGTTTTTCAAGATACGTTAAACTGTGAGAGTAGCTTTTTTTTTTTTTTAAGATTTTATTTATTTGACAGAGAGAGACACAACGACAGAGGGATCACAAGTGCGGGGGGAGGTAGAAGCAGGCTTCCCGCTGAGCAGGGAGCCCAATGAGGGGCCCAATCCCAGGACCCTGGGATCATGACCTGAGCTGAAGGCAGAAGCTTAACGACTGAGCCACCCAGGCGCCGGGAGAGTAGTTTTTTTATATTACCTCTCTGTAATGTTTAGCTTTTTTTTAAGTTGTAAGGTTTACAGGGATAAACAAAAATATTTTTATTCTTTAAAAAACTTTAATTCACTAATTTGCCACACAACTATGTCATTATCGCACTTAAGATGACTCTCAATTAAACAGTGACTACAAGTTCTTTTTTTCCTGTTAATTCTTCTTTTTTTAAGTTTATTTTTTTTAGTAATCTCTATACCCAACATGGGGCTCGAACTCATGACTCTGAGATCAAGAGTCCCATGCTCTTCTGACTGAGCCAGCCAGGCACCCCTCTTGTTAATTCTTCTACAATATATCAAGATTCATCTTAGGCTTCAGTTAGCCAATACAATATTATTTTTCAATATGGTCCCTATTGACATGTGCCCATTTTGTTTGTGCTCTTCCAATGACTACTGGTTTTTCAAATTACTGAAAAAGAAAAGAAAAAATAACTCTTACTTTGGTTACATGCAGGACTGTCTTCATTGGCGCGTGACCTGCGCAGGCACACAAGGTCCCATGTTCAAAAGAGCCCCACATTTGATTTAATGCTCTACTATTACTGTGTTGAAATTCATAATAATTTAATCCTTGAATTTGGGTGTTTTGTAAGTGAAGTCCAAAGGGACAATGTAGCATGGCATGAGCAGATAACACACATTGTATGTGCGACTGTCGTTTCTTGCCCCCCCGTTTTCATAGAGCATTTCTGATGCTGCATGAACTCAGAATTCCAGTGGATCCAGCGTTAAGTTCAAGGGGACTCAAAGAAAGCACAAGGCCAGCATTTTATAGAAGCTGTTGGCTTCCACAGAGTGTTAGGAGAATGTGCATGAATCAAAGAGCGAAAGAAAGAAACAGGTGAGGCAGTTTTTTGCAGCATATCCAGTGTGGTGGTAAGAACAAAATACAGGGATGCCTGGGTGACTCGGTTGGTTAAGCATCTGCCTTCGACTCTGGTCGTGATCCCAGGGTCCTGGGATGGAGCCCCGCATCGGGCTCCCTGCTCCTTGGGAGCCTGCTTCTCCCTCTCCTTCTGCCCCTCTCCCTGCTTGTGCTCTCTCTCCCAAATAAATAAATAAAACCTTAAAAAAAAAAAGAACAAAATACATATGCATGTACAAGCTACAAAACACAAACTGTACAATTTTGGTGATCCTGCATGCAAGTTAAATGTTCTCATATAATTTGAATAAATATATTTGAATAAATTTAAAACTGGAATTCCACAATTGAAAGATGAATGGTAAAAAAAAACATGCCAGTAACTTAAAATGCTTAATTCTTCTTCACTTAGAGCAGCATTAAATAAATAAAAAACACCCTGACAAGTCAACAGAGATACGGTGGGTAAAGGGAAAAAGCTTTATATTTTAGTCCCTTTAATGACACTTTTTTCCCCTAACTTATGAACAAGCAGTCCTGCATTTTCATTTTGCACTGGGCCTCACAAATTCTGTAACCAGCTCTGGTTTCGTGTTCTCTTGTCTGCCCAGGAACACTCCCGCAGGAAGCATCTGTCTTCCATTCTGAAGTCATTAGTTCACTCTGGCAGCTCAGGTTTGGCTGGAGAAAGGACATCTTTATTTTGGCAAATGGGCGGCACTAGCAAACAGAAGTAGCAGAAGGAATACTCGTGTGTCCTGAAATCTAGTATGGTATATGCTTAGGCTCTTATAGATTAGGTTTTCTTTTCTTTGTTGCCGTGTACAGCTGTGAATTTTTCACACTGAAGAGCAGTTGTCAAAATAAATATTTTTCCTTCATCACTTCCTTACAAAAACTCAAGACTTCCCAGTGCCATCTTGCTGTGAATTTTCTTTTCTCTTAGAACTACTAGAGGGGCCCCAGGGTGGCTCAGTCAGTTAAGTGCCCGACTCTTGATTTCGGCTGAGATCATAATCTCAGGGTGGTGGGATTGAGCCCCGGGCACAGCAGGGAGTCTGCTGGAGATTCTCACTCTCTCTCTCTCTCTCTCAAGTAAATAAATAAATCTTTAAAAAAAAGGGGGGGGACGCTTGGGTGGCTCAGTTGGTTAAGTATCTGCCTTAGGCTCAGGTCATGATCCCAGGGTCCTGGGATCAAGCCCCGCATCAGGCTCCTCGCTCAGTGAGGAGCCTGCTTCTCCCTCTGCCTGCTACTCCCTCGGCTTGTGCTCTCTCTCTCTCTCTGACAAATAAAATCTTCAAAAAAAAAAAAAAAAACAACTACTAAAAATGACCCAAGACTAACCAAAAACTGTGTTGTTAATTTTCATCATGTGCTTTTCTGTCATTGTTTCTGATGAACCCCCTTCAGAATATTTCAACAAATATTTGTTGAGAGCTAGCTTTGTGAGAGGCACTGGGTAGGCACTTGGGAGACCAAGTGAAACAGGAAGACTCCCTGGCCTCAAGGGATTTGGATGGAAAAATCCTCCAGAGGGAGCAAGTAGGGCCAAAATTTGATGGTGAGTGATCTGGTGGCTTATAGGGTAAGTTCTTTTGTATTCTTTTTTGCCCACACAAAGTGAACTTTATCTCTCATGGTACATAAATCACTCCCTAATAGCAAGCTAAGCACATTAAGTTAACTTAGAGTACCACTGGATAAATAGATTAATGTTGCCAGAAATGGCAAGAAGTGGTTAAAACTGACTCATTTGGGAGGAAAAATGCTCCTTTGAAAAAAGCTGCTATCCTTATGAGTTGAAGTTTCAGTTTCTCTGATTTGAAAATCTAAGTACAGAAATGCTGCTTTGGAGAAACTCCCCAAGTCCCAAATCTGCAATTCAGAGTAACTCCATTGACAATGATCAAAATCATTCCTCAAGTTGTGACAGGTACTCCTATACTTCTAGCGTCCATTTATCCATAAGTCTCTGAGGTCTTTTCTTCAACATTCACTCACTCTTCTTCATTCTCAACACCTACATTGGCAATAATAACACACAATGTGCTTCTAATACCAGGCTCTTGAGGGTTGGCTTGTGGTTCTGTTATAGACATGTTCCTGAACATGATTTAACATATGTTTAAAATTATTTATTTAATGCTAGGAGTCAGAAATTCTTTGGAACTTGTTTTCATGAAATGCCTGTGAATCTTCTTACCCCGAACAGTCCCCAATTACATAATATTTATCTATTCCCCAACATCTATTCTTTCCTTCTTCTTGGCAGTAGTATTCCTGGGATTTTTAGCTGAGCACATGGCCACCTGGTATAAAGACATTTCCCAGCTTCCTTAGCAACTAGGAATGGTCATATGACAATATTTTATCTAACGTGATAAAAGCAAGATATATGTTTATAATATCCTTCTTTCCTGTTGGCTGGAAAGCAAATGTGACACCTGGGGGCTTAGCATCCACTTTGGACCAGAGATGGAACACTAAAGACAGTAAAACAGAAAGACAGAAAGAACATACATCCCTAATGATTTCAGGCCCTGCTTATTTCTAGACTTTTACATGGAGAGGAACAAAGCTCTACCTTGTTAAAGCCACTATTATTTTGAGTTTCTGTTACTTGCTGCTAGATCTAATCCTAACTGATACATTTTCTTTTAGATGCTTGTTTCATCTGTCTTAGGTGAACTCAGTCTTAATATTTATACTTTTTTTCCTACTGAAAATGATCGCTCCTTCTGCTAGAGATTCCTTCAGGAAAGTTATGCTTCTCATAGCTCCAGTTAAGTCTAGTTTTAAAAAGGATTTAAACAGCATAACAGCTGCAAATATTACATTGATTAGCTACAAATACCGGTTATTGGTCTTCTGCCAATGCGTATTCTAATTCTGCTAAAGAATTCCATCTATTCTATATTCTAGTTCTATCTAAAGCACTCAGCTCTAAGCCCACCTCTAGTTTAGTTTCTGATCCTATCCATCGCACCAGCTTCCACAATTTGACATTCAATTAGGAAAAAAAAAATGTTTTTAAGAAATAGGGCATGTGGATTCCATATCTGATAGAAGCATCATTTCCCTTCCTAAGTGGAGGTCGGAAGAGCGTTTCCTGCGGCAGCCACTAAAGCTGTTGCTGGAATGGGGGAGTCAGCAGATGCCGAAGTTGTGAGCCAGGAGACAAGTGGTATGCTTCCAATCCAAAGGACAAGCTGAGAACTAGATGGGTAATAGAGTAGATGGATAAATGAGTTATAGAGTCCCTGGTGGAGAAAGTCTCAATGGGATGGAGGAGGACCCCACTGCGTCTGAAAGAGCAGTTTAAGATTTAGTCCTGAGGCAGAGCAAGTAGCAGTGGATCCCTTTACCTAGTTCCCTGCAGACACAAGTGAGAGAAGTTCCGATGGTCTTAAAATTCAAAATAGAGCTTACGATCATAGGGAAATTACTATAAATACGAGCTGGACATGATGGCAGGTTAAGGTGATAATCTTAAAGAAAGGTCATAACTGTGGTTAAGATGAATGAAAATTAAGGTACATAAATAGATAACTGCATAAAAATAAAAAATTTGGAGAAATGTATGACTGCAATTATGATTCCATAAATGATTTAACTCTTTAATTTGAATTTTTGGGGGTCTAGATAGAAGAGGTGCTAATAATACCAAATGATAGTCACCAACGTAAGAGCTACTCTCCATTTTAAGCTACTCAGTTTCCTGACAGAGAATCATTTCAAACGTCATGCAAATCCTGATGCATTCAACAAAATAAATTCATTGTAACTGAAAGTGAAAAAACACCAAGAATGTTGGAAATTAAATTAGTGATTGGAACAAACCATTCCCAAACAATCTCAGAATATACTGGTTTGAATAACTGGGTACCTTAGTCCCTAAAAAAAGCAAGAGCAAAAGATATCAACCGGTGGCAACAAATATCCAGAATTTAGCAAGAAAACTAAAGGAATGGATTGTGACTACACTCCAGTGATCCTCAGATAGAGTCTTTCCTTTCCTGTTCCCTTTAATGAGGTGATTTGGAGAACGATTCCTTACCCCTGAGAGCTGAAGCTGGTTTAGTCACAGAGCTTGCCGTTTTTTCGTCTTTTTTCTGTTCCTTCCTGGAAAATGGTTCTTAGCAGTGGACCAGGGAAGCTCATCAGGGAGGGGCGCAGCTGTGCCTCCCAGAAGGAGGATAAGATGGGGGAACTAGCCCAATCTGTTGGACATCTGGAGCTATCTAGTCAGATATGACAGATGTCCCAGGGCATATAGAAAGAGTGAAACAAGCATCACTTTCCAATCTGATTTCCTTCTTTGCCTTGTAGCCAGATCTGATGCCTTTGACACCAAGGCAGACAGAGTAAGACACTCTGAACTATTAGCAGAAAATGTATAAAACAAAGTACCTACCGGATGTCACCTATATGCTTGGATACTCAATGGATACAGCACAGTGGAGATGAATTCTGCCTTCTACGTACAATAAAGTTGACGAAACAAGGAACAACCGTGGGTAATTATCTTTTTGTGTATCTGTATCTTCCACTAGACTAAGTTCCATGACAGTAGGGACTAATTTATTCATCATAATCACAGCTGGCCATTATTGCCCAGTACCTGCCAACCCAATAAATACTTGAATAAATGAATGAACACTATTGAAGTAAACAACAAAAGGCAGCCTCTACATAATCACGTACCAAAGTGTGGGATACATGAGAAATAAAGCTAGAATCAGTTAGAAAAGCGAAAATAGCTAAGTGGACAGTTGATGGGTTTGGAGGTTATCACTGTGTGCGGGATAAAAGGAGCTCTCCCAGCTGACTAGAGCCTGGCAGCTCTGGGGCTGTGTGTCCTATCAAACGTATAAAGCATTCTCAAGAGAGGACATAAAACAGCAAATCCCCAACGTCAATGTCAAAACTGTCTATCCCATATGGGACAATGATGGTATCTTGGTACAGGTTCCCATAATAATCTGTTTTCTGGAGTCCAGAGACCTTCAAACAAATCACACTTAGTAATGAGACTTTCTTTGGTCACTAGACTATTCCTTATCTTTGGATACAAAGCTTAATTATAATACCATAATTTAGATGTCAATGATAGTTCTGAAATGTGAGGATTTGGTTGCTTTTAGCTCTATGACTTTTTGGGGGGTATTAAAGAGAGCTCTATGACTTTTAAGAATAGGTAAGTAGATGGCTGGGCAGCTCAGCCCTGGATCGCCTGACTACTCCTGACAAGAGGCCTGGCCACACGCAGAGGTAGAACAGAATGTCCATCTCTCCAGGATGGCCCACCGCAACAAGACACCACTCAGTCCAGGTCTCTCTTCTCAACCTGGTGAGACCCCACTGATGGAAATATCGTCTCACCTTCAACGGGAAGAGGAAGGATCCAGTTTTATTGAGGATTCATAGATACTGAAATAACTCCACTCACCTTCCTTTGCCATCCTCATAGGCCAAACCCAGTCTGGAGTGGTGGGAAGTCAGATCCATCTCTGGTTAAGTCATCTCCTCTTTCTTCCCCAAAAGTTCTGGTTAGTGGCAATAAAGCTTGTGTATCAGTCGGAGGCCCATTAGAAAACAGACGGTATACTCAAAGTGGGGTAATTTGAGGAGAGTTTGGTAAAGGGACTATTTACAAAGATGTGAGCGGGATATAGGGAAATCAACAAGGCATAGTCCTATAGTGCCCCAGGGACTGTTACCACCCTGCAATAACAAGGGTATAGAGAAGTTACTGGAACCTGAAGATTGTACCCAGAGGGACGCCAGACAGGAGCCAGGACATAGCCAGCCTAATGAAACCCCTCAGGGAGGAAACCATAAATACTCTCTTCCCTCTAATCTCCTTTACCAATACCAACAGGAAGCTGGGGGCAAGGGAGCCCTTTGATGCAATCTCAACAGGTCAATTCTGATGTAGACAGCAAGATGGAGGGGGATAGGCATGGATCTCAGGGGGGCAAACCGAAGTTCTCCAGCACAGCCGTGCTTTATTCATTCTCCATGAGTCCGTGTCTGGGTAAAGACTCGTGCATTTGAAATAGAAAAAAACCTCCTTCTAGAATTAGTCCTTAATCAGACTAACGCAGTGAGCCACAAACAAATAGAATCATGGAATCAGGAGCCTAAATTACAATCCCACTTCTGCCAATAATTGGCCGTGTAACACTGAGAAAGTAAGTTTTCTGTATTTAGACTTTCTTGTTTGTCTACTCATCACTATCTCACTAGAGTATTGTGAGGATATTTGTAGAACCTGACACCTGATTGTGTTGACCACAATCGCTTTCCTTAATTGCTCGATAACCAGGAACTTCCCTGTTTCTTTCTACTCATTTCTTCAAAATCTCAGTATCTCTCTCCACCCCCACCCCTCCCATCATTGTTTTATATTCTTTCCCCCTGCGTTTCATCTGATATTGAAACCTGCTCTGTGGTGATGTACTATGAATACTGTTGTGGTTTAATTCCATGTTCGTTGCATCTGTTGTTAAGCTCTGGAAAAAGCTGATCCTCCAAGTTTAAGGAGAACTGCGCCAATAGCATCTTTTATAATCCTGATAGTACCACAACTTGTTCAAAACACAAATACTGGTCACAGATATTGTTGAACATCTCCTTGCAGAAGCAGTAAAATGCCAGAAGCCACATATATAAAGAATAACTGATTCTATAGGGTCATGAATATGGTGATAATAAGGATGATAATGATGATAAATAATAGGAGTTTACATTTACATGTTTACATATTACAAAAGAAATCACGGACACTCTGTGTCAGGCACCATCCTAAGTATTTTAGACATACAATTTCATACCAATTATTATTTGGTATTATTGGGTTCCGCTTTGTAGAAGAGGAACATGAGACAGAAAAATTAGATTGGAGCGCCTGGGTGGCTCAGTCGTTAAGCGTCTGCCTTCGGCTCAGGTCATGATCCTGGGGTCCTGGGATCAAGCCCCGCATCGGGCTCCCTGCTCCGCAGGAAGCCTGCTTCTCCCTCTACCCCTCCCCCCTGCTTGTGTTCCCTCTCTCGCTGTGTCTCTCTCCATCAAATAAATAAATCAAATCTTAAAAAAAAAAAAGAAAGGAAGAAAAATTAGATTACTTCCCAAAGGTTGTCAAGTATTACTCAGATTCAGGATTCAAATCCAGTTTGGTCTAACTCTATAGCCCATGTTATTAGACACTACAATATAAGTGAATTTCATAAAGGGCACATAGGGGCTCCCCGGTGGCCCATTCGGTTAGGCGTCTGCTTTCGGCTCAGGTCATGATCCCTACTTAGCGGGGAGCCTCCTTCTCCCTCCCCCTCTGCTGCTCCCCCTGCTGGCTCTCTCTCTCCCTTTCTCTTTCTCAGTCAAATAAATAAATAAAATCTTTAAAAATAAATAAATAAACAAAAAACAAAAAGAGCACTTAATTCAAACTTTCTGACCTAATAATCCCACTTACAAGAAGTTTTCCTACTCCAAAAGAAAGGCAATACCATTCTGGAAATGGATAGTGGTGATAGTTACACAACAACATAAACGTGCTTAATGCTACTAAATTGTACGCTTAAAAATTATCAAAATGGCAAATTTTACGTTATGTGTATTCTACCACAATAAAAAGTACTTAGGAATTCAACAAGATAAAAAAGAAGGCAGTCATTCAAACTTTAAAAAGTGATTTTTGTAATATGTCGATTTAAATGCTTGTGTGACAAAATTAATTATAAATATACATTACCTATATTGTTTCCATGTCTAAAATTGTCTACTCAAGCTGGCTAAAAATTTTGAAATATTATTCTTACTGGAGAGGTGGAGTTTTTCTTAGGTTTGATATTGCCATATATTTGAGCATGGCAATTTTCAACCAAAAATCAATAGCCATCTAAATTAATATTTAATGAAGAGAAAAACAAAGACAGCTTTAGCATGAAGTGACTCAGAAATTTTGCCATCCACCAACCACTGAGAATTATCTGAGGAGTTACTATAGCAAATTGAGAAATGTACCAAGAAAGAGAAAGACATGGGAAAAATTAAAGTGGTAAGAGGAAAAAAAAAAAAAACCACATCCACAAGACGATGGTTGTCACATTATTTTTAATTGCAAATTAAATAGGAAGTAATGGAAATGCCCAAAGAGAATGAGGAAATTAGCTAAATTATGTTACTTCCTCTTGAGCGAATACTATGCAGCCATTAAATATTATAAGTACAAAAGTTCTTTTTTTTAATTTGTATTTATTTACTTTGCGTGTTCTCTACGCCCAACGCGGGGCTCGAACTCACAACCCTGAGATCAAGAGTCAGTGCTCTTCTGACTGAGCCAGCCAGGCACCCCATAAGTACAAAAAATCTTATAGCAACATGGAAATACTTATGGCTTTAGTTTAAATGAAAAAAAATCAGATGCAAAATTTTATTCACATTATGCTCATCAGCAATAGAAATGTAGGTGTATATATGTATGCAGACTGAAACAAAACACACACAAAAAAAGCCAGAGTTGTGATTGAGTGGTAGAATTACGGGTGACTCCCCCCATTTTCTAAACTTTCTATAATGCCATTTCATTGTTGTATTAGTTATCTATTGTTATGACACAAATTAGCCCCAAATTTGGAGGCTTAAGACAACAAGCATTTGTTTCCTCACAGTTTTTGTGAATCAGAAATCCAGGCACAGGGGCACCTGGGTGGCTCAGTCGGTTAAGCGTCTGCCTTCGGCTCAGATCGTGATCCCGGGGTCCTGGGATGGAGCCCCACATCGGGCTCCCTGCTCAGCAGGGAGTCTGCTTCTCCCTCTGCCCTCACCCTTCTCATGCTCTCGCTCTCTCTCTTTCTCTATCAAAAAGATCAATAAAATCTTAGAAAAAGGAAAAGAAATCCAGGCACAGCTTTACCAGATGCCTCAGCCTCAAGGATAGCAGCTGCCTCAAGGCCTGAGCAAGGAAAGATCCACTTCCAAGCGCACTCAAGCAGTTGTTGACAGGATTCGGTTCCTCTGAGGTTCTTGCATTGAGGGCCTGGGTTTCAACTCTCTGTCACCTGGGAGCCAACTTTAGTTCCTTGCCATGCGGCCCCTCTGTAGAGCAGCTCAAAACATGGCAGCTGATTTTCATCAGAGCAAACACGTGAGGGAAACATGATGGAAGCCAGAGTCTTCCCGTGACCTCACCTCAGAACCAAAATCTCATTGTCTTTGCCATATTCTGTTGGTTGGAAGCAAGGCACTAGGTCCAGCTCATACTCAAGGAATTGGAATCATTGGGGTCATCTTAAAGGCTGCCTGCCACAGTGGTCATTAAAATAAAAGACTCGTGAAAGAGAACTCTTCTTTTCTTTTTATCATCCTGCCCATGACCCATTCCTTTCAGGTAATAGGATTCAGCAACTTCTTTTAACACACGTGCTTCTAGAAACTGGAAGTAACAGCAAACCTGTTCTCCCCTCAGGCCTCTAGAAAGGACCGTACCCCCGCCAACACCTTAGTTTTAGGCCAGTGAGACCTGCATCAGACTTCTGCTTCCAGAACTGCAAGATGATACATTTGGGTTGTTTGAAACCACTAAGTTTGTGATAATTTGCTAAGGAAGTAATAGAAAACCAATAGAAGCCACAAGCCACACAAATCACAGAAGCGTAGCTTATTCAGTCTCTGTTAGATTGAATGCTGTTTTCCTTGAAGGGGTTACACAGAAATGCAAGACTGCTTTGGGGCCTGACCTACAGGCCTCCTGTGAAAGCAGTGTAAGCCTGCCATTGCAATCATTAGAAGTAGTCGCAGAAACAGCACGCTTCAATTTCTCACTGACTTTGCACACTGAGTTGTGACAGTAACTTCCATCCGCCACAGAAATTGATTTTAGTTCGCAAAAAAATTGGAAAATATATGCTTGTTTATTTCAATAGAAATGAATAAAAAAATAAAGACGTGTACCTTCTTCTGATACTCTAGGCTGTTCTTGGCTTTAAGTCCAAGAATGCAGAGACATTTTGGCAAAGGTAAAGGCAGGCAGGCAGGCAGGCAGGAAGGAAGGAAGGAAAGAAGGAAGGAAGGGAAACTCCTGTAATGTCCATGTAAGTTAGAGGGACCTGGCTTAAAACTTGTCCTTCATGGGTTAAGTTAGATGGAATCCCATTAATCTATCTATTCTAGAAAGAAAAGACAGCAAAGTCCATCCTCCAGGGATGGGAATACATGATTCCAAATAGTTTAGCCATTTTAAAGCTAAGGCTGTAGTGTGGTGAACTGGTAAGTGCAAAGAGATGGACTTCTCTTACTTGAAAATTCCATGGGATTTTTTTTTTTCCTTTCTACTCCACTTCAAGAGTCTGTGAATGGAGACTGACAGATGAACGTGGATGTTAAGAGGCAGATTTTCCTGATGATGCACTTGCTGAGCTTCCATTAACACTTCAGGGAATTATGTGCAACTATCAGTGGGAGAATATACCCCTAATACTCTATTTTTAACTTTTTTTTTTCGATTAACAATTATGTTTAGTCAATCCCCAGCAGGATTTGCTGGTGAGATTGCTGGTTTCCTAATGCAAGTTTCTTTTCAGTTAGTCAAGCTAATGCTGATGACGTGTTTTCACTTGGTGATGTACTGTTAGATATACCCAGTGTCTACCTAAATGCATTTGTGAATTAAATCTTGTCTGGGAAGATTTGCTCATTCAACCTAGGGATTAGAAATTATATTGACCCAAGAAGCAAGACTTGGTATATTTACTCTGGGATCCATGCCAAACACGCATAGCCAGACCAAGGGATTAGGGAGCCCTGACATCATTTTTACTCCAGTGCCTTATAAAACATCAAGGTTAGCAATTACGCTACATCATTTGAAAGATATGACTCCCAAGTTTCAAATTATTTTAAATTTTTTGTGTGATGCCTCATTTTCAGATCAATAATATTCAGAGCATGAAGGGAAAGGAAGGGCCTAGAAGGGGAAAGAAACAGCCTTTAGCAAGGACCAGCTGATATTTTTACTCTCCTTCTGTGATGAGAAGAGCAATTCACAGAGAGGCTAATTAAGTAAATTATGGGAAGGTACAATCGAATTGGTAGCAGGATTAGTATTCCAGCCCATACCTATCTGACTCCAGATCTCATGCTCTTATTTTGTTACCATTCATTCTATCTTTGTGGGAGAGAAAGTGGGTGTGTATGTTTCATTTCAGATGGAGAAGTGAGAACTTTATAATAATGGAATGAGTTCAGAATCTCCCAAGAAAAGCTGAATAATAACTTCTGACTCAAACTCCCATCCCTTTTTTAGACAGTCATTTCCCTCCTCTTCTGCCTTTCCTTCCTAATAAAAGCACGAATGAAATTAAACATTAAAACTCCAGGAGGAAAAATATCTCCAGGAGGGCACAGATTGTCATTTATCTTTGTATTTCCAGTGCCTTGTACTTACCTGGCCCAGATTAGGTGCTTGTCACTGGCTTGTCGTAGGAAAAAGAGAATGAATTAATAAACCGGGGAAGATTGTTCTATTTATAATGCTTATTGGAACTGCTGTTTCACTTCCAAATTTAGGAAAGTATTTTGTTATTATTTTAAGCCAGCTGTTTTGAGTATGTTAAATACTCCAAATTTCTGAAATGTGTTACTAAAGACTGATTCTGGACATGGCATTTTTTTCTCCCTCACTACACACAGACACGCAGCCCATGTGTCTACAATACTGTATCTTTATTATGCTCCCCAAAATGATTTAAAGCAGTTTATATTCAGAGGTATAAACACTCTGAGCTCCAAGTAACATTCTCCAAAAGGGCCTTTTTAAGTTTCATTAATTAAAAAGAAGATTTCTAAAAATGAGAGCATTCATAGGTCTCTCTAAACTGTGGGTATCTCTTGGGAAGGATTTATAACTTGTCCAACGGTAATGTAAAACGCTTTTGAAAATGTGGGTAGATGTGAAGGATATTATCATTAGCAAGGAACTAGGAAAAAGCAGTAGTTCCTATTTACAGTCTGGCTGCATTTGGAACAGCTATATGTATACAACCCCAGACAGCAGTCAAAACTTTCCAAACTACTATGTAATGATGGGCGGAGAATTCTTCACAAAATGTCACCTAAAATGTTTCCCGCATTAGATCTTTCTTTAGAAGCAAGTGTGGCACCTTAAGTGTCTTCTAGCAAAAGGCAAACACATTTTAGAATTTTTCTTGTAAAGCATTCCATGAGATGCCTGGTTTCCAAGTGAAAAAAAATCCTAAGGAATTGTAATTAAATATAAGTTTTGCTTCAGTGAAAAGCCCATTTCCAGAACATTAGTTCTACCAAAAGTGGGACATTTTCTTTTTTTTTTAAGATTTTATTTATTTATTTGACAGAGAGAGAGAGAGACAGCAAGAGAGGGAACACAAGCAGGGGGAGTGGAAGAGGGAGAAGCAGACTCCCCGCTGAGCAGGGAGCCCGATGCGGGGCTCAGTCCCAGGACCCCGGAATCATGACCTGAGCCGAAGGCAGACACTTAACGACTGAGCCACCCAGGTGTCCCAAAAGTGGGACATTGTCTATGAAAGACTTTAGTTCATATCCTTGAGAATAGAGATTTTTTTCTCGTAATACCACCTTTGGAAGATGCATTGGTAGAAAGAATGTCAATACACAAAGGTCATACATGAGGTGTGTTTGGATTGATTATACAGTCCAATAGCCTGAAATCTAAATGAAGAGGCTTTTTAATAAGAAGGAAATAGGACTATAGAGATCTTTGTAGGGCATAAAAATACATGGGGAGGTGTGTTGTAATGTGAATAAGACTAATTGATCATCTTATTGGAGAAACACTTATCTCAAGATGAAAAATGGCCACATTGTTGTTTGACATTTGGATTGTCGATGACTTGACCAGAAGAAACCTTAGTCAAACACTCCAGAGACATGAACAGTTCAAGAGTGCAGCTGCTTGCCAAAGGTCACTGATAGAATAATAGGGTTTTTCCTTCACAATCTGAAGAAAGTCCAATGCTGCTTATATCCCAGTGAAGGGGAAATAAAATGATGGCCAAAAGTCATGCTTTTATTAAAAATACTACCATTCATGTAACAATATGATAGGATAAACTCTAAAATTTCTACATAATACAATCCCTAGATAGTATACTTAAGCATGTAACCTATACTCTGTTCATCTGATATACATCAAAAGTAAAATTCAATTCTTTTTGAGAAAATAGAAGCTAAGAAAATATCAAGTTGAATCACTAGTCATCTAGCTTGAAAATCATTCAAGTGAATAGAATTCTTTTTCTGTTTTTTATTTATTTATTGACATTTTTTATTTAAATTCAATTAATTAACATATAGTGTATTACTAGTTTCAGAGGTAGAGTTCAGTGATTCATCAGCTGCATACAACACACAGTGCTCATTACATCAAGTGCCCTCCTTAATGCCCATCACCCAGTTACTCCAACTCCCCACCCACCTCCCTTCTAGCAACCCTCAGTTTGTTTCCTAGAGTTAAGATTAAGAGTCTCTTATGTTTTGTCTCCCTCTCTGATTTCGTCTTATTTTATTTCATTAATTCTTAAGTTTAGAAGCCAAACTGTTTCTAACTTTTCATAATAAAAAGAGGCTTTAGGTAGGCATAGAAGTATTTTAAAAAAGAGACAAAGAGGGGCGCCTGGGTGGCTCAGTCGTTAAGCGTCTGCCTTCGGCTCAGGTCATGATCCCAGGGTCTTGGGATCGAGCCCCACATCGGGCTCCCTGCTCTGCGGGAAGCCTGCTTCTCTCTCTCCCACTCCTCCTGCTTGTGTTCCCTCTCTCGCTGTGTCTCTCTCTGTGAAATAAATAAATAAAATCATTTTTTAAAAAGAGAGACAAAGAGCTCCAATGGGCCTCTCTTCTCTCCCATAGCAATTAAGGTCTTCAGATAGAAGGGTTGGTGGATGTTCTGAGTCATTCCATGCACCTTTGCTAATTTCAGCATTTCCCATCTGCTAAAGCTGTTCACGTGAAGAATTTTAATTTTTAAAACTGTTCAATGTGCCCTCTCTGTCTCTGTCTCTCTCTCTCAATGAATAATAATAAAAAAAAAATCTTAAAAAAAAGAGGGGGGCACCTGGGTGGCTCAGGTCATGATCTCCAGGTCCAGGGATGGAGGGATGGAGGCCAGCATCAGGCTCCCAGCTCAGCGGGGAATCTGCTTCTCCCTCCCACTCTGCCTCTCCCCCGCTTGTGCTCTCTGTCTCTCTCTCGCGCTCTCACTCTCAAATGAATGATAATAATAAAAAAAAAAACCTTAAAACTGTTCAAGAGTTCAATACCACATTAGCAAATACCACACAACTGAATTATTTCACAAGATGTTGGTGACAATGCTAAGATGACTGGTGCACATGAGGTACTCCCAACCCTTGGACTTCTCACCCTTTACCAAGGAAAAGGTTTCACAAAACTACAAATTTTAACCAATGTAGTGGTTGTAGCAGGGAGATACAAAACCTAGGACCATACCACGGGAGGTTAAAATTTCCTCCACTACCTCCCCACCCCATAATTTTTGCACAGTGGATTCAAGTTAAAATATATAGTATGGGCAGACTTGAAAGCAAAAAGAAGTCAAAACAATATAATATGAAGCCTGAATTGCATGTACAGGAAGGGAGAGAGGCAGTACCATTGCCCTTTTACCTTGTTAAGCTTCAGGCTTCTGACCTGAACACTTCTCACACACAACAGAGGAACGGTCCTTCCTTGCCTATCTTGATCACTAGCAACGAAGGGCTTTCCAAGCAATGGTACTCCAATTCATGCTACCCACCTAGACTGTTCTGAAAATTATCTGCTGGTGCTTGTGAGTAAATAAACTGACGACAGAACTTTTTTTATGGCCACACCAGTATGAAATAAATTTTGAGTTATCTTAGGCATGAACAGCCTCATCTTTTTTAACTTAAAGGCATTATTTATCAGTAGGCTCTGAAAAGTACAGTGTACTGTGGACAGAGACAAAGACTGACCTAAAAACCAAATCACTGTGAGATTCAGCTTCTCACTAGCACTTCATCCACAGTGCCTGGGCAACTCCCACATAGCTTGAAGACCATGGAAGAAGCTCAAAAACTTCTCACCTGTCCTATTCAATGGGGGAGTCCATGTTTTCAAGCCCTGGGGGGAAAATGTATGGATCTCCGAAATAACACCTTTCCCAGGTGGCTACCAGTTCCATGAATTTAGTAATACTAGGTTTTTGCCAACTTTACTTTTGCAAGATTCTCTGCAGTTGGACATCTTACTTGCCATCAAAGATTGCCAAAATTTCAAAGCTTCTTATGATCCATATATGGGGCATGACTACCCGATCCTCTGCCACAGAAACAGCCTTGAGTCTGGAGAACCAACTATCTTTAGAAAACTGCAAGATTATTGAAACTAAAGAGTCCTGAAGTGCCAGCTGAATTTCTGGTCTATAGAAAGGTGGTAGCATCCATTCTTCTATCTGATTTTGAGGCTGGGTTGCATCCTAATCAAATCATTCAAGCGCTTTCATAGTTGCATCATTGTCACCTCTGAATCATAAATGTTAAGCTGAAAATGGTGAACGAGAGCTCCCAGAAGGCACCTTGTCCACCAGCATGGCTTTTATCATTAACTTCTGTATTGTTTTTGACTACTTTTTTTTTTAAGATTTTATTTATTTATTTGAGAGAGAGAGAGAATGAGAGATAGAAAGCACAAGAGGGAAGAGGGTCAGGGGGAGAAGCAGACTCCCTGCTGAGCAGGAAGCCCGATGTGGGACTCAATCCCGGGACTCCAGGATCATGACCTGAGCCAAAGGCAGTCGCTTAACCGACTGAGTCACCCAGGCGCCCGTTTTTGACTACTTCTTAAGAAGAAGTCCCAGGGGCGCCTGGGTGGCTCAGTCGGTTAAGCGTCTGCCTTCGGCTCAGGTCATGATCCCAGGGTCCTGGATTGAGTCCAGCATTGGGCTCCCTGCTTGCCTGCTTCTCACTCTCCCTCTACCTGCCGCTCTCTCTCTGTCCCCAAATAAATAAATAAAATCTTTAAAAAAAAAAAAGAAGTCCCAAACTGCCCCCCCTCTCTTGTCCCCTACTTTTTAAAGTTTAACATAGGCACATTATTTAATAATCAAGTCCTCAATAACAGAAACTTTATTAAGAATAAAGAAGTGTTCCTGAAACTTCTATTTCCTAACTGTGTGATCCTGGGAAAATTATTTAACCTCTCCCAGCCTGTTTTATCCATCTGTAAAATGGAGCTAATAGTACCTCCCTCCCTGGGTATATTGTAAAGACTAAATAAGATATAAAAGAACTAGAATGTCATAGGCACATAAGAGATGTTAGATTCTTTTTAACAAAAGTCCAAATTTATTTACCTAGAAACTTGTAAATTGATGTGTTTTTCTTGTGTCAGCAATGTCTTTAGGGTTAAATTATCTCTTCACCATTTCATAATCAAGCTTATTTACAATCTGGGATATTAAGGGCTGATTTAAAATGTTTTGCATATTAAGGGCTGATTTAAAATGTTTATATACCTACAATATTACATTCTGTTGCTACTGTCCAGTTAGCCTTATATTTTTACAAATTTCATATAATTACCTAGTCTTTATAACTCATATTCATTTTGTGCATTCTATAGAGTGATGTACGATAATTACTTATTTCTATCTCAGGACATATAGTTTGTTTGCAGTTCTTCAGTGTTATCATCAATAGTGTTGGAGGGGAGGGGAAAGTTTGTGCACAAGAGCTTTTTCTAATTTGTTAATGTTAATGTTTTAGGATACGGGGATGCCTGGTAAAGCGTCTGCCTTCAGCTCAGGTCATGATCCCAGAGTCCTGGGATCGAGTCCCGCGTCGGGCTCCCTGCTCAGCTCCCTCTCCTCCCCCACTTTGCTCGTACTCTCTCTTGCTATCTCTCTTTCTCTCAAATAAATAAATAAAATCTTTAAAAAAAATGTTTTAGGATACAGTTCTAGAAATGGTATTACTGAATTGAAGAGCATGAACACATTTTTATGGTTTTGATTTGCTTTTGTTGATTTTAAGTGCAGGGAAAGAAGCTACTGTGAGGTAGGATTATCAGAGGTCTGAATATGGAGATTTAAAAGGTGGGAAAAGGAATACTTCAGGAAGAAAAAAAATGAAACAGAAACAAGTAAGAGCCTAATATGGAAAAAAAAGGAAAAAAGACAGAAGGAAATTAACCTGATTGAAGTAGAAGGTTTTTTTGGCAATAGTGGGAGATCAGGCCAGATGAGTAGATTCTCGTCAGAGGTGGTCCTTGACCTTGAGAGTGAGACAAAATAGTTGAAGCTTGCCGTCAATGCCTAGAGCCCGGGGCAGTAGCACAACTGAGAGGGAGAGGGATCATGAAGAATCACTGGGGCTGAACTGGCCGGGAAGGACCCCGGAGTAGTGGAAAACAGCTAGAACCAAAGCTTCCCATGTGATGTCAAAGGAGAGGAATGTGGAAAGCGAATCCAAATGCTTGAAGAGAAAAATGAATAAAGGGACTTAGAAAGAGGTTAGTGTATGAGAATGAACAAAATTGTACGTCCCCAAAATTTTCACCTGAGTGACTGGAAATGAGGAGAAGTTGGTGTCACTAAACTGACAGCAGTCGGGTAACCAGAAGGAGAACCAGTTTGCTGGAGGGGTGGATTGGGCAGGGGATATTGATTTTGAGTTGACAATAGGATATTCAAGTGGAAAGGCCACATAGAGGCAGTTGGAAGCCCTTACATTCTTTAGGACTTTAGTGGTTGAAGTTGGACACTTACAAAACAAGGAGTTCATATTGCAGTGTGGGACATTTTACCAGAAGATGGAAAAGGTACTGAGGAGCTTCTGAGATGGTCATATTAGCCAGGCATGGCCTTGGACCAACGCAGCAGGTCATCCTGATATCTGCCCGTGGCCTCCCAGGACCACAATGTGAGAGTCGGAATTTCATCAGAAACCATGTCCTATTCTCTAGTTCCATGATCAAATATGTGGTAAAACGCATTCGTGGTGAAACATCAGAACAAAAAGTAGTGAAATTTAGAATGATTTCATTTAAGGTACCATAGGCACAAACTGGCAACACTATCAGGCTCAACCCATTCTATTCGGGGGCCGATAACACAGTGTTATTAATTTTTTACTTCAGAAGATACCTGTGTGAAAAGGCTCCTCTAAAATATATGGCAGAGACCCTAAAACTCAGAAAATCTCTGAAGAACAGTATGAATACCTTTCAAGAAACTACATGATATTGAAAATTTGGCAGGCCTCACACCTGCAAAAATCTTACAGATGAGCTGCGTTGTCCACACCAAACATTCAGAATTCCGGATTCATCTTTTAACTATAGAAAATTCCACAAGAAGAACCTAATAATCCCCTGGGTCATCCAGAGCCACTGAACACATACCCTGTATTCTAAATATAATCCTTTGCATTTTTCCTTAGAGGAATACTAATCACATGTGTGGGCCATATGTTGCAGTTTAATATCTCCCCAATCAGCAAGAAATTTCCTCAGATTTTTCATAGGATCCCTGAGGAACCAGAAATAGACAGCTGGAGAATCCAGTTTGAAGTAATCATCTTAGATTAAATTAAATATAATCATATATGTAATGGTACCAGGATCTGCCGGAAGAATTTGGATGTA
The DNA here is from genome assembly GCF_009762305.2 of Zalophus californianus. Taxonomy (NCBI): domain Eukaryota; kingdom Metazoa; phylum Chordata; class Mammalia; order Carnivora; family Otariidae; genus Zalophus; species Zalophus californianus. The sequence continues at coordinate 139,106,996 of NC_045597.1, read as the reverse complement.
CTAAGTTTTTCTGAACTTGCGTGTTTTATCTATTTTTAATTATCGCTTTTAAATTTCTAGGGAAATTCTTCCATTAAAACATTTTATAATTCAAGAATCATAAATGAGGTCATAGTTAATTACCTCAAAAAATGCTCATGTTGTCTTCAAGGTAAGTAGAGAATGCACCAGAATAGCTCATAGACAGTGGGACTGCTTGTGGCCCAAGGGTCCCCCAACACAATCTGTCTGCTGAACATTCTCAGTCTGCAGAGGAGGAAGGCTCTGGAAATTGCTGGTGGTGAGCCACCCTAAAACCCTGTATCAGAATCAAACCTGGAGCATGTTCGATACATCCGTCTCCCTATCCTGAGCCATGGGTCTCCAAGGCCTTCTGAGTGTAGACGGCCAGGCTCTCCTGCTTTCTCAAGGTCTGTGAAGTCGGAGTGAAGGAGGATGGAAGGGGGTGGTAGAAGGGAGTGAGAACAATGGTTTTGATTCTTTTAAACTGACAGACGTTCACAGAATCACATATTTTTTCTTTTTTGTTAACTCCACTAAATGTGTTCATTGCGATTAAATAAGATTTTGCGGTCCATTACCCTGTAATGGATGTAGCCTTGGGGTGTTTCTGAACACTAAAATTAGAAGAAAAATGAACAAGTAAATGTGTTGATTAATGCATCTATGAGGATCTATATTCTATCTTTTAAACAAACTAATGAATATTCTAAAGCAAAGTAATAACATGAAAATAAATATACTTCATATTTGTAATGATAAACCTGTTTTTCAAAACAACCACCAATGAATTAATATTGTCAAACCCATTTCAAAGACGGGCGGCGGTAAGACACGAAGAGACTGACTGGCTGTCGCACACAGTATGTTGGCTGCAGCGGTAGCTGTCTAAAACCCTAGCCGGGGTGCCTGGGTGGCTCAGTCCGCTAACGGTCTGCCTTCGGCTCAGGTCATGGTCCCAGGGTCCTGGGATCGAGCCCCGCGTCGGGCTCCCTCCTCCACAGGAAGCCTGCTTCTCCCTCTCCCTCTGCTGCTCCCCCTGCTTGTGCTCTCTCTCTCTCTCTCTGTGTCAAATAAATAAATAAAATCTTAAAAATAAATAAATAAATAAAACCGCTGGCCCAGCCAGGTGACAGGGATCACGAGAACATTTGTCAAAAGTTTCAAAGTTGTACCCAATTTGCTTGAAAGAGGAATCATTTTATCGATATTTTCCAGGCACGAGCACACTCCTGAGGTCTGTAGCCCCCTTTGGGTGCTGCACCTTCCTGACTCAAGCTGCCTCTCCACCCTCTGTTGGGTCAGGGAGAGGTGGATGAGGCTCACTTCCATGTCTTCCTGCCTCCCTCCAGACCTTACCCCACCCCCATTCTTCTGCTATCCCGGGGGTAATTCATAACTAGAATTGGAGCTGAAGATGGGTGTGGTAGCCAGCCTGTGTGCCTAGTAGAACATTCCACGGTGCAGTGTGCCATTTCAGGTGAGTTAGGGTATTGGGGTTTTGCCTTCATGTCCCGAATTGCTTGTTTTGGAGGAAGCCAGTACTCATGTCATGAAGATGCTTAAGCAGGCCCACAGAGAGGCCCGCATGGAGGACCCTGACCTGCCAGAATTGTGAGGGAGCCCTGTTGGGAGTGAATCCTTCAGGCCCAGCCAAGCCATCAGACTGCTACAGTGCAGCTGACATCTGGCTATAGCCTCGGGGGAAATCCAGAGCCAGAACGACCAGCCAAACCACCGCAGAATTCCCGATTCACAGAAACTGTGATGTTATGGATGATTGCTGTTGCCCTAAGCTACTAAGGTTATAAATATAGAAAAGCTTTTTACATTTTGTTTTATTTAATCCTTACCACAATCTTATGCGGTAGATACCACTTTGTTCATTCCCCATAAGGAAAGTGAAGCATAGAAGAGGTCAGGTGGCTTGCCCAGGGTCAAATAGTAAAGAGTGGAGTCCAAATTTGAAGCCAGGTCCTCGGATTTCCATGCCCATGTTTTGGGACTGGAGGGGAAAATCACTAAGGCTCTCTCCAGCCCAAACAGAGAGGATTCTGTGCTATGAAAAGCTCCTCCTCTACTCCTTGCTTCATGCCACCTAAAGCACTGTCCACCTTTAGTGGCCTTTGCTGGGACCATACAACCATCCTAGGTGCCCATCTGCACAAGAGATTTGGGAGAGTCCCAAGCCTGCTCTGGCCAAAGTCTCACATCCTCTCTCTTGAAGTTTCCATTTCCACATTGTCTCTAGAACTCATTAGGGTCTAGTAAAAAAAAAAAAAAAAAAAAATCCCTGATTAAAATTTAAATATGTTACCTGGGAAATGTACACCAACCCGTTGTCACCATCCTTGACCTATTAGCAGAGAACAGAGCCCGAAGGAAATAGGAGACCTAGCAGATATATTGGAGTTGAGGGAGAATTTGAGAAAGATTTGAAACTGCAGCATTTCCAGGTGTTGGAAGGCCTCTGAGCAGTTGCATACCTCGTAGGTGAAGCGAGAGTACCTCGTACACACATCCCACTCACACCCCAGATGTAGAAAGAGAGAAAAGTTCAACTTCAATTATCCAAAATTTGCGATCAGAAAGCCCAGAGATAATGCTTTCTTAAATTTAAGCATATGCATAATTTAGTGCCATTTTGAAAAACACAATTTTATCTTAAATGACTTATAATGGAGGTGAGGCACAGCAAAATCATTTCTGTTTTGAAAGCATTATGCTAATTTAAATAAGCCAGACACAAAAAGGCAAATATTATATGGTTCCACTTATATACGGTATCAGGAATAGGCAAATTCATAGAGACAGAAATGAGAATGGTGGTTACCAGGGGCTGGGGAGAGAGAGGAGGGACTGGAGAGTTAGTGGCTTTTTTGTTTTGTTTTGTTTTGTTTTTAAAGATTTTATTTATTTATTTGACAGAGAGAGAGAGACACAGCGAGAGAGGGAACACAAGCAGGGGGAGTGGAAGAGGGAGAAACAGGCTTCCCGCCGAGCAGAGAGCCCGATGCGGGGCTCAATGCGGGGCTCGATCCCAGGACCCCGGGATCATGACCTGAGCCAAAGGCAGACGCTTAACGACTGAGCCACCCAGGCACCCCGAGAGTTAGTGTTTAATGGGTACAGAGTTTCAGTTTAGAGAGATGCACCGTTCTGGTGATGGATAGTAGTGATGTTTGCCCAACAATGTGAATGCACTTCATGCCATTGGATTGTACATTTAAAAGTGGGTAAAATGATTAATTTTAATTTATGTATATTTTACCCTAATAAAAAAATTTTCCCTGATCTTTTCTACTGCTAGAGCTCCAAGGCCTGTATTTGGTCTTACTGACTCCTTCCCGTTTTTCCTCCAAAGTGTCTGTCTTACGGTTTTCCTCTTCTTTGCCTCAAGCCTTCATCATCTCTTGTGAAGCCTACTGAAATGAACCCTTAAATGGCCTCGCTGATTCTGTCTCTTCCGAGCCAGTCTGTCTCTCAGCACTGCTTTGTATGTCATCCCAGAGTTTAACTCTCTCAGGGCCTCACTCTTGCCTTTAGAAGAAGCTTGACACATATTAAAACAGTTTTCTCTCTCATTCAGTGGGAAACCCAGGCTGGACACCTGTTTCAAATGAGCATTATTTAACTTATTTTTTATTTTATTTTATTTTAGATTTTATTTATTTACTTGAGACAGAGGGAGAGAGAGCACAAGTAGGCAGAGAGGCAGAAGAAGAAGCAGGCTTCCCGTGGAGGAGGGAGTCTGATGCGGGGCTCAATCCCAGGACCCCGAGATCAGGACCTGAGCCAAAGGCAGACGCCCAACCGACTGAGCCACCTAGGCGCCCAATTTCACTTATTTTCTAAAATTGTATTTTAAGTAAACTCTCTGCCACACATGGGGCTAGAACTCACCACCCTGAGTCACATGTTCTACCAACTGAGCCCGCCAGGGCCCCTCACTTATTTTGATTGTGAAATACAGCATACATGCAGAAGGGTACCTCACACTTTCGTGTACAGTTTCAACCAGTCACATAACCAGGTTAGGAGAGAACATTGCCAGTTGGTGCTTAGAGCTAACTGACTGGACGGTATGGGTAGATGGAAGAGTAGCAGAAAGGGCCTCGAAAAGAAGATATAAAGACAAATTTCTCTGACATTATCATCTTAACCCAAGCATGGGAGGCAGCAATTTTTAGCAGGACCAGAGTGGGGCCCATGGACAATTCCTTTAAAAAAAAAAAAAAATCTCTTCAGTAATTATGGTGTAGAAAACCAGTGTAATACTAAACGGATATGGTAGAGTCCCGAGTTAGGAAGATGAATATTATAGCTCCTTTCCTGGAGGAGACAGACATGGATGCAGATCACTGCAATAAACATCAGTAGTTCCATAATAAAGGTGTGTACAAAATGCAAAGCAGAGTGCAGAAGTTTTCAGAAACAGAAAGAATCAAAATTCGTCAAACTATGAAACAGAGTAAGAAGCAATTGGTAGTGGGATCTTTGTCATCATTTTGTTCCAAATTCCTACTGTGAGCTGAGAAAGTTCCAGGAAACTGAAAGAGATGGAAGGAGAAAACCTACTCCTTTTCTCTGGTCCCAGTCCAGGAAGCAACTCATACTGCATTTCCCATGGAAGCTATGGAAGCCCTTCTCCGGAGATCTTCGGCTAGACTTTGAAGTCTTATGTATCCATTGGGCTGCCAAGTTTGTTAAAGCAGCGGGATGCACGCCAGATTGCCACTTCATTTTGTGCTGTGTAGACACAGTCCTAAGCATGTGAAGCTCCCATAAAGCACTTAAAGTTATTTTGGGACTCGTCTGATCTCCCTTACTAGTGAGTTTTTAAGTTCCTTGAGGGCAGTGCATCCCACAGCGTTCTGAGAGGTGAACATGGGACCCCCGCAAGCTCGCTAAAACAGGGTGGGGAAAGGACTAGGTTTGGGTTACTCCAGAAGGGCCACAGGTCTACACTAGGTTGTAGTGGTTCTGCAGCCAGCCAGAAGCACCTCCCTCAGAGTAAGCCAGCACAGGTCCTGGAGCTGTCCTCGCTGCCCTGGACAGGAGACTCAGCTATCCCTTTACCCCCAAAAAAAGTGGAAAGCTGTTAGAGGAAGAAGGAGTAGGCACTAGGCCAGCCAAAACAACCAAACCCAATGGCCGCAGCAATGTAGATGCTCCACAGAATTTTAATAATTTCAGCCAAATGAAGATACTTAGTACAGTTAGAAAGAATTCATCTCTATTTTAAATTTTCTCACACATACTTAGTGGTATTAAGCTGCTATTCAAATAAGCCAACTTTGAAATAAAGCCGACGAAAGAACTAGCATTTTCTCATGGTGGTTCTCTAACCTTTCACTAGCCTCCTAGAGACTTAACTGGACCTGTGTTTTTGGTGTGTTTCTCTCATGGACCACCATGAAATTTCATTAAATCTTTCTACAACATAATGAAAGATAGATATCAAAGAATCTTTTGGTGTTGCTCTCCAGAAAAAATGCAAAGCATATTAAGAATACTCATTCTCGGGGCGCCTACTCAGGCAGTTAAGTAGCCAACTCTTGATTTGAGCTCAGATCATGATCTTGGGATCCTGGAATGGAGCCCTGCGTCGGACTCCATGCTCAGAGGGAAGTCTGCTTAAGGATTCTCTCCCTTCCCTCTCCCTTTGTCCCTCCCCCAGCTCACGCTCATGCTCTCTCTCTCTCTCTAAAATAAATAAATAAATCTTAAAAAAAAAAGAATACGCATTCCTATAAAAAGTTTGCTTGTATCTTTAGAAACTTGCTTTTAATATAAAAAGCAGCATTTCTTGAGTTTTGCTTTGTAAGTATGAAAAAATGATAAGTATAGTTATGGAGAGGTGGTGGGCAAAATGGGTGAAGGTGAGTGGGAGATAGAAGCTTCCAGTTATAGAATGCGTAAGTCATGGGAATAAAAGGTATAACATAGAGAATATAGTCAATGGGATTATAACAGTGTCCTGTGGTGACAGATGGCAACTACACTTGCAGTGAGCATAGCATTATGTGTAAACTTGTCCAGTTACTGTGTTGTACACCTAAAACTAATGTAACATTGTGTGTCAGCCATACTTCAATTAAAAAAATAAGTTCCATAAAATAGAGTATCATTTTCCATATTTCTTGGTTCTCCATTTTACTTAAGCTAAAGATATTCTTTTCTTATTCTTCTGCTATTCGTGAATTCTGCTTTTATCAGCACAATTCAGAGCTTGTTTCCAACTGGTAAGATGAAAATTGAACATATGTGACACCTGAGTGCTGAATTCCCTGTTGAAGAAATGAATGATAGACCTTATCTATCATTTATTCGACTCATGTGTACACCCATGTATATTACAGACATTTTTATTTAATTATTCAGGAATTGGCACATGAGATGCATTATCTAATTCCTCTGGGGTCTTCCACTGGGAAAAATAAATGCAAAGACTGTGACTATCAAATGCAATTTCCCCTTTTGCATATATTTTATGGTAATGACTTTATTATCTCTACATTTAATGATTCATTATTTTAAGATTTTAAGCAATATAGAAAAGTACTACAAAGAAAAAAATCAACAAAAGCCTACCTTGTAGAAATAATCATCATTAACATTAGGTGAACATCTGTTTTGACATCTCTCTATGTAGACACACATAGGGAGATAGGAGGAATGGTAGATGAACACATGGAGAGATAGTCTGGTACACAGAAATAATTGTATAAAACTGGACACCTACCATGCACATTATTTTTTAAATAAAAAAGTTAAATTGAACAAACAAGAGAAACAGATGAAACCAACAGATAACTATTTCTTCTTCACTAGAAGAGTAGCCTCTAGAAGAGCCTTCTGACAATAGGGGGGAAGATATTTAAAAAGTTTGGATTTTTGGGGGGCACCTGGGTGGCTCAATCGTTAAGCGTCTGCCTTGGGCTCAGGTCATGAACCCCGGAGTCCTGGATGGAGCCCTGCATCAGGCTCCCTGCTCCGCGGAAGCCTACCTCTCCCTCTCCCCCTCCCCGCACTTGTGTGTTCCGTCTCTCTCGCTGTGTCTCTCTCTGTCAGATAAACAAATAAAATCTTTAAAAAAAAAAAAAAAGGTTTGGGGTTTTTTTTAGCAACCCAAATGTGTTTTTCAATTTTATTAAAGTGTCCCTGGGGCACCTGGCTGACTCAATCGGGGAGCGTGGGACTCTTGATCCCGGGGTTGTGAGTTGGAGCCCCATGCCAGGTGTAGAGATTACTTAAATACATAGAACTTAAAAAACAAAAACAAAAAACTAGGGACGCCTGGGTGGCTCAGTCCTCTAAGGGTCTGCCTTCAGCTCAGGTCATGATCCCAGGTCTAGGGATCGAGTCCCGCATCGGGCTCCCTGCTCAGCAGGGAATCTGCTTCTCCCTCTGCCCCTCCCCCCTGCTCGTGCTCTCCCTCTCTCTCTCTCTCTCTCAAATAAGTAAATAAAAAAGACTAAAGTGTCCCTTAGTACTACATAATCTTAACTGAGGAAGCTTTAAGCTAACTCTATTTGTCCTGAGTTCAAAATGATAATTATATTTTACAACTAAAATCAGAAGGGAACAGAATTGGAAAATCTGAAACTTTTATTTACAAATAATCTGGAGCTAACTTGCTTTGTCTTTGTGATGCTTATGAAGTTAGGGACAGGTATAAAGCAATACCTTTATTCATGTTTGATCAATCAGATTGAAATTCATTCAGTCCATTGGTATCATAAGATATGTAACTTCTAATGGTTTTGTTTATGAGACCAGTTAAGAAATCTATAGCACTTTCTTATAAACTATATAATTTTCAAAGCTCAGGGCCAACCAAAAATCACAAACTTCCAAAAGAAGTAAATTTGGACAGTTCTTAGATAGTATCACCGTGTAACAAATTTCAAAGCTTCTTCAGAGACACAAACACAACTGTTTTTGAAGTTTGCAAAGGAACCATATGCTGCTAGAAAAATAGATTATTCTGGTTGCATGCGGGCTTTTATCTGCAGTCAAAACAAGAATAAATTGGGCTTCTTGGCAGGTTCACCTAAGGAAGTTTTGGGTTTTTTTTAAGATTTTATTTATCTATTTACTTACGTAAGAGAGAAAGACAGAGAGAGAAAGAGTGCAAGTGCGGGGAGGGGCAGAGGGAGAGAGAATATCAAGCAGACTCCTCGCTGAGCGCAAAGTCCGGCGCAAGACTCAACTTGGGGCTTGATCTCATGACCCTGAGATCATGACTCTGAGATCCTGACCTGAGCTGAAACCAAGAGTCAGAAGCTTAACCGACTGAGCTACCCAGGTACCCCACCCCAAGGAAGTTTAAATTGTTTTTAAAGTCAACTAAAGATTTTTAGAGACAAATAGTACGCTATCCTTGTCTGAATAAGAAATATTATATTTTTAACTTGTCCTTTGTAGCTCATTATATTTATTTACTGTGAACCTATCTTTTCTACAATTCTTTTATACGCTTTCTTTTCTTGCCCCTTATAGTAAAGACAAAACACTTCACAAACTTGAAACATAGCTCAGGTTTCAAATGTAAGAGGAGATATAAACATTTATATATGATAGAGTAATTATTCATACAAGCAATTGAATACTAACACTATTTTGATGATTAGGTCATAGGCATTTAGGAAAAATAAAATACTTTCTATTTACATAGACTGTCTTGCCATTAATTAGACCTCAAAATGTCCCTCTGCAGCAAGTCTTTTTTTTCCCCCCTAAAAGCTTAAGGGCAGGCTTTCATAAACCCACAATGGAAATAGTTACAGGTTTATGCACAGTTAAGAAAATTCATGATTCCCCACTGCCAGAGTAGGTAGAGGGAAGAATTTCTTCTTTCTGTGGCAACAGAGTCAAGAATGTGGTTGATCCTACTTTAACTTTGATGTCAACAGAACACAGCAACCAGAGTCTCTATTTTTAAGGGTAAATTCAACCCTGGGGAAGTGCCACAATGTAGGAAACTCATGGAAATCATCACTGCAATCTAATTCATGACACCTGACCCTCAAAATGCCATGCATGTGAATTCACATGTCCTTGTAGATGGGGAAAAATTAAGCAGATGTGTCATGGATTTAAGTTTTCTGCATTGCCTCGTCGGTAAATTGGAAGCAATGGTCAATGGTCCAATGTCCCTTTCATCCTTATTTCTCCCAGGCTGGGATCTTCTAAGGTCTTGGGCTCTTAATTCAGTACGTGCCTAGCCATTGCTCTCATCAAGTATCTGTTAACTACCATTTTACTTTAGTCTGTTATCATCTACCACCTATATTTTGCTAATTTTATCAATAACCCTAGACCTCTACTTATTCTCTCCAAACTGGTTCCCTGTAATTCTTGTTCCCTTCTCAATATCGCTCCAATTCGAGTGGTTAATAGTCTGCCTGGAACCTAATAGCTCAATAAATACCTGTTTTATATATATACGTATGTATATATATATATATATATATATACATGTATGTATATATATATATATACGTATGTATATATATATATATGTATATATATAAGTGAATATTTCTCTCCCTTAGCCTGTGTCTTTCTATCCTAGCTCCCTGTTAGAACTCTCATCCTGTACTCATAATTCGTGAATGATTATTAAGCTTTAGGTATTGTGCTAAGCAATCTGCACGTATTACCCCTGTTCATCCTCACAAGTCAATGAAATAAGGATGTTATTATTCCCGTTTTTAAGGGAGGAATGTAGAGCTAAGTGACACTGCATTGTCCATTAGGATTTGCTCCCAAGCCTGTCTGCCTCCAAGATGCACTCTTGTAACCACTACATTTATGGTCTCCAGACCCTTCTTGAGCAACCCCGCACTAGACCTTGTTTGGTTTAAAAAATCCTCTTCCAATGGTTCTGTTCCCATAAGGTACTCAAGTTCCCATAAGGTCCTCAAGTGATTATAGCAAGTAATGAATGCGATACAATATATTACAAAGCCTCAAACAACAATCAAAGTGCATTATATATCATATCCTATAAGGATAAAAGGGATCGGTTCAGAAAACATTCCCACTCTCCTTTGATTTTCAATGTATTCAATCAAAAGAATGTGTCTTGAAGCACAAGAAGGGAAGTCTATGGTTCCTCCTTTACCTCCTAGCCTCCAATTTGTATTTTATTGTGTGGTCAATAATAGCTCGTGTTCTACTATAAATAATGAAATATAAAGAATACTTAGCACGGGGAGCCTGGCTGACTCAGTGGGTAGAGCACGTGACTCTTGATTTTGGGATTTTGAGTTCCAGCCCAGCCCTGGGCATAGAGATTACTTAAAAAAAAAAAAAAAAAAAAAAAAAAAAAAAACCTTAGCAAATAAATTGTTATAATGTTCTTCACCTGGTAGAAGAGGTGCTTAATGAGTAGCCCGGTATGTGATAATCTAATAAAACTGCATTCAACCTTCAGCAACTAGTATAGAATCGCTATCATGTATAAGGTCCTCAATGAGAGATGAAATATACACCAATGGTGAGAAAACTAATGGAGAATGGGGAAGAGGGAGACAGTGGTGGGGATAGAGAAAGAAAGAGATCTCCTAATACATCAGGAGACTGAAGTGAGTAATACAAATGCTGAGTGAGTAATACAAATGCTGCAGAAGCTCGGAGGCACTCACTTTCAATCTGGATGGTGCAAAAAGATTTCACAGTGATGAGATTTGAGTTGTGCCATAAAAGATGACTTTGGATAGGTAGAGGGAAGGTGAGAGATAATTATAAAAGAGAGGGATGGCATTAGAAAAGGTTCAGAGGCAGAAAAGCATACATTTCCTTGGGGAAGAGAACGAACAGATCACACTAACTAGGGTGAAGTTTCTATGTCAGACAATGGCATGAGATCAACATGGATGTTGAGAGACTCGAATCTCAAGCTAAAACATTTGAGTTTCGGGGCGCCTGGGTGGCTCAGTCGTTAAGCGTCTGCCTTCGGCTCAGGTCATGATCCCAGGGTCCTGGGATCCAGCCCCGCATCGGGCTCCCTGCTCCGCGCGAAGCCTGCTTCTCCCTCTCCCACTCCCCCTGCTTGTGTTCCTGCTCTCGCGGTGTCTCTCTCTGTCAAATAAATAAATAAAATCTTTAAAAAAAATTTTTTTTTTAGTTTCTTCCGCTGGCGACCAGTAGCTACCGAGAATTTAAAATGGAACAACACGACGAAGACAGGGCTTTAAAATGGATTGGCTGGGAAGGAGACCAGAGGCAAGAAGATCAGCAGAGTATCCATCGCGTAGCTGAATGAGATGATAAAGCCTGAGCCAACGGAGGAGGGAAAGAGGCATGAGACATTTTGAAGGAAAAATAAGTAGGGCTCGGTGACTAATGGAAAGCAGGAGCAAGTAGGATATTTGTATCTCTTTTCTGTAACAGGACAGAGTATTTACTTTGGAATCCCACATATCTTCAAGGAGGAGAAACTCAAAATTATTTCCCTATTCTGAAAGCTGTCAACTTTGAAGTATTAAGAACAAGGAGATTGAGAATCTGAACTTGAAGCACTGACACCCATTTGAAAAGTTTCTTACTAGACCTTAATTTATCTGTTCAGAGGAAAGTGGTAACTTCGGAGGAGGCTATCACCATTGTTAGCTCTTTTGTTCAAGTCAAGACTAATGAGAATCATCACCTAGTTCACACACACATACACACACACACACACACACACACACATTTTTTTTTTTAAGATTTTATTTAGGACGCCTGGGTGACTCAGTCGGTTAAGCGTCTGCCTTCTGCTCAGGTCTTGATCCCAGGGTCCTGAGATCGAGCCCCGCATAGGGTTCCCCACTCAGTTGGGGTCCAGCTTCTCCCTCTCCCTCTGCCACTCCCCCTGCTTGTGCTCTTTCTCTCTCTAGTGAGAGAGAGAGCGAGAGAGAGAACACAAGTCAAGGGGAAAGGCAGAGGGAGAAGCAGACTCCCGGCTGAGCCGGGAGTCTGAGGCAGGGCTGGATCCCTGGACTCCAGGATCAGGCCCTGAGCTGAAGACAGACGCTAAATTGACTGAGCCACTCGGGTGCCCCTACACACACACAATCTAAAGATAGATAGCTTAAAATGTAAAGGCCTCTTGTTGATGCTAATCTTACACAGCTACATTATTGTTAAATAAACTTTTCAGTAATAACCAGCAAAGTAAGGGGCTGTGGCAGAATACTAGGGTGAAAAAGAAACTTAATGATCATCCAGACCAAACCCCTCTGTTTTATAGAAGAAACTGAGACCAGGGAAGTTATGTTCCCTTTTCATCATAAATCATGACCAGTGCTAAAATCCACATCTCCTCCCTTAAGAATAATGTTCTTTTTTTTTTTTTTTTCCACAGTCCTTTCCTCAGCCTCGGTGATTCCATCCTTCTGGGAAATGCTTAGAAGTCAGCAGTGTAGCTGTCATCTCTGGTTCTAGATTTTTCTTCTGTTTGTTATCATTGAGAAGGAAATACAACAAAAAAGAACCGCGGGGATGAAATAGAGCTCCCATTACCAGACAGTGAAATAGTTCAGCCAGCCAGTAGCCCTGAAGAGCAGAGTAGGATCGAGGTGCTCAGAGTGTAGAAGAGAGCCCCAGGCTGCCGTTGTCTGCATTATCTACTATTTGATGCACTTTAGGAGGAGCAAATAGTCATTCTGGTTCCAAGATGTTGGAGAAAAGCAGACTGCTATCATCTTACAAACAATGGCTAAGTATTGCAAATGGAGCAATGATTTCAGAAGGGACAGAGAGGGATTTATGATGAACCCAAAGAAACTTGGGGCGCCTGGCTGGCTCAGTCGGTAAAGCATGCAATTCTTGGTCTCCGGGTGGCAAGTTTAAGCCCCACTTTGGGTGTAGAGATTACTTAAAAACAAAACCTTAAAAAAAAAAAAAAAAGAAAGAAACTTAAGCTTCACTCATTGGGCTCCTCCAGATCCTGGAAGATACCCTAGCAATTTTGTATTCATTATTTTTTTTTTTCTTAAAGACATCCCTCAAATTGTGGTTTAGGTTCAACAAAACCTCTTAAGAATGGGATGTGCTAAATAGTCTAGCGCCCTCTAGAAATGCCTCAAAAGTGTCAGTGACTTGCTCTACTAGCTACTCACAAGTCTGTGGCCATCCTTTGTATTTATTAAATTATATCAATAAGACTAGTAGAAGTAGAAGAGATAATGGTTAACTCTTTACAATCTAAGTAATAGACCTTCCTTTCATGCCAATATTTAGGAATTCTTTCCTCTTGGTTCACTATTGAATTTAAACAGTTTCTATTGAATTCATATTTCTACATAACAATTAGAACTTCTGAAGCAGTGTAAGTGAGATGTTAAATAGAACTATTTTGTATGTTTGCTGCATGTTCATGCTCTGGAAATATGCTTTAGAGGACAAAACGATGAAAATCTTGATTTCTACTTAGATGGAGATTTATCATTATTTGTGAGATATGTCCAGCATGGTTTCACTTTAAAACCACAAATAAAGTTTTAACAATCGGCATTTTTCTTGTCGAGAGGTCTGTGGTCAGACTAAACATTTCTCTGAACCTGATTAGGTCCTGAGGTTTTTAAATTCAATATTCGGCAAATATAGAGCATTTGTTTGGCCGTACGAAATAATTAAGAAGTCCAGAGTTAATGCAACTCTCCCGAGTCTGCCCCTCTCTTCTGATGACATGATAATCGGACATAATCTCTCTCTGGTCTCAGGCCTCACCATATATGAGACTGGGGCAGAATGCATACAATTAATCCTTTGAGGATTTAGGTGACATTGCTCTAGGTTTTTACATTAGCAACTCCTTTGTTTGCTAGTACTCAAGTAATGGAAATTTAAATATTATTAAATGCTTTATTTCTTCTTCCTCACTCCCAACTATCCTGAATCCAGAAAAATAGACACACGGTCATTCTGTGAAGACAAAGGAACATTGAGCAGTAAATTATACAACAGCCAGAACTGTCCACTGTGTATTCATTCTTGTAACGGACCGCTGGAGGGAAAATTAGCATACTTAGTTTGAATTCTTATAAAATAGAAATGGGATTGTTTTAGCAGTTTCACAGTTTGCATAGTAACCATCATACTTCATGGATGACCTCACTCAAAATAACACAAGGCTCTGAATAATGGGAAGGGGAATGTTCTATAAACAATCCAGATGGGTTAGGTACCTCCACTGACAAGGTGTATTTAGTGAAGTCTAAAATCCCCTTTTCCTGTACAAACACAGTGTCACTGTAATCCCATGGACTGCATTTACTTTCTTAGGGCTGAACTCTCTTTTTTCCAATGATAGGCCTAAAACAAAATATGCAGAAGTCATTGAGTCGTTTCTGTAGCATTTTCATTGCTAAAAGGGACCTCCAGAGGTCACCTCGTTCATCCCCTTCTCCAGCCAGGACTCTCCCTAATACTGAATATAGCTGTATAGTGATCTGCATTAAGAAAGCTTTTAAAGATCCCTGGGGCTGGTCAAAAAATAGCTAATATTGGCCTGATTCATAGAACAACATTATACGTATGTCAAAATAGCCACCTTCATCAAAGAAGACATCCATCAGGGTTAAGGGCTAGCAGTAGCTTCAAAAGGAAAAGCTTTATTTTCTCAGAGAAAAGGATGGTAGATTAAGGAAATGACCCAGGGTGTTGGCATCTTGTTTGTTTGTTTGTTTAGGTGTACATGGAATGCTTATCAAAAAGGAAACATTGTCTTGTCAAAGACCACTGCAGGGGAAACAAGCAAGCAGATGACAACTCCTGTAACAAGTCCTTTCAAATAGCTGGGGGTGGGGGTGGGGGGTGCTGTTGTTTCAAACCAGATCTGATTAGCATCAAGTCCATGAAGGGCAGATGGTGAAACATAAGCATGATATTGACAACCTGAAACTGCTACTACACTGTATGTTAACAAACTGGAATTTAAATAAAAACCTTAAAGAAAGAGTGCAACTGTGAAAAACAAACAAACAAGAATAATATTGACAGACCTGCTCTTTAAGTGATATCTCTTCCCCCTAATCTGCTGAGTTTGTTAGAGCTTATAATTTTATTTCTCCAACTCCATTAAACTGTGATTGCAAAGGACAGGAATTTAAGTGTAATTTCAATCTTCTAAGACAGTCATATCAGGTAATCCTCACAACTGTTAGACTTTGAATAATTGGATTTAAAGCACTACACTAGAATCTAGAAATCTAGCTAAAAGGAGAGCTGAGGTTCGTATCTGGTTTGTTTGGGCCTTGAAGACTTTTGAACTATAGAGAGATTTTAAAGATACAGCTATGGCTATTCCTAAAGTGAGGGAAATGAACTGCCCTGACAACTGTCCCAAGTATCCACTTGGCTTTGTGTATTAATGCTGCGTTTTTTTCACACAGTGTATCTGTGGGGTTGCATAAAAGCCTGGTCAACCACGCATGCTTTCAGGGTTAGGAGCTGGGAGGCTGGATGGAAACAAGCTTAGAGGCTTTTTACCACATACCCTCTTGCCATCCATGAAATTTTGTGCTTTGAAACTTCTTTCAAAGAAGTCACTTCAAAGTATTTCATTTTTAAAAACAGAAAGGTACCTCTCTGCTCTCTTATTAGGCCGGATGTCAGTCTGGGTTGCAGGAAGTGGAAAGCTCTGACTACTGGCCTCCGCCAGCCTCCTTTGTAATTCTTGACTTTGGAAATGGGAAGTCCGCCATTGAGAACTTTCTGTGGTGCAGCTGCCTTTCTCAGAGAACACTAACCAACTAGCAAAATCTTCAGGTTGCCTTTTCTTGTTGTGAGAGCAAGAGGCAAAAGAATAAGGAGATCTCGCTACAGTGCCTTCTTGGCTTTACAACACTCCCACAGTGGACACCTAAACTTTGAGTTAACGTGCAGTCTACATATTCACCGAAAAACTCAGGCACTTAAAATAAGTACAGTACCTCCTTAGTTACTTGACTATTTGGCAGAGTAGTTTTTCTTCTCCCTTAAACTGCTCAGATAATTGTCCGTTACCTGTTGTTTGTGTATACAACCTGTCAGATGTGTTAGTTTTTAAAGTTATCAATCTAAACAAATTCCCAGAGCAGAATCAAAAAATTACAAATAGAAGAAACCAAACTAGCTTTTAAGAAAGATAATGAAAATGAAAGGAGTGTAAGGAAAAACAGAGAGTAGCAGATTCTGTAATTTTTATTACAAAAAAAAGTTCAAACCCTTTACATGCTATGACATTAAATGTCATATAGAAGTTCATTGCAAGCAAACCTTTTTAAAAATATACATACTGTATATATTTACATTCCAGTCTAAGTAACTGGTGTCAAGGTGTAGTTCAGGGTCTAGTGTTCACCCACCCTGTGGATTTGTTCAGCTACTAACTAGACAGCGATTGTATCTTCACTCAGGCACATAAAGAGGTAGAAACTGCTTTTAAAAAAGAAAAAAACCAAGTGGCGTGCAAATGTGAAGATCATCAGTGAAGCAGCTTAGCTACATCAAGAAGGCCCTAACTAGCTTTGGTCATCTCAAGCTGAATACATGTAGCTGGTCCTTTAACTTAAAATCAGAAAAACTTTGGGTAGATGTTCTTCTGAGCACATCGGGGGTTGGCAGAGATCAGCAATAATGCTGTGCCACTCTGCACCAAAGAATTGCATATGACTAAGTTAGACAACATAGCAGCAGGGATGGGCTGGCAGTTGGGCACCTTTTCCCTGGTAAGACACAAATAATACACAGATGAGTAGCTTAAGGGACCTCAAATTGGTATCTGTACGCCTACAGCCTGGAACTCAGAAGCCCACTAAGATACTCCTTTCCCAAGTGAAACCTCTGGTAATTTCTGCCCATGCCCACCTCCATCCCAAACTGAGCTTAGTAGAGTCCAGACAGGGGTGAGGCGGCCTATGACTTCTGCGGGCCAAGGTTTCTCAGTCTCAAGACTAAACCTCATGAGGGCTCTTCGGCCTGAGAAGGGCTCCCTGGCTTCTTGCCAGACTTGATGGTGCTCGTTCCTGAGAGGGGGAGTTGGAGGGAAGCCACAGGGGTGGTGGAGGGCAGAAGCCCTTCTCGTTCTCTTTTCTTCTGTTTCATCCTGCGGTTCTGGAACCAGATTTTGACTTGGGTATCATTCAGCTGCAAGGAGTTGGCTATCTCGACGCGTCGGGCTCGAGTTAAGTACTTATTGAAATGAAACTCCTTCTCCAGTTCTGTCAGTTGCTTGGTGCTGAAATTCGTGCGGATCGCGCTGGAGGGGCTAGCGGCTCCATACTCGGCGAGTTTGCCTGCAAAGTAGACAGGGAAGGGGGGGGCGGTGCGGTGAGAGGACGCGGACACAGAACGCGGCCGACCGGCTGGTTAGTTACAGCGCACTTCTCCTGGGGCTCCCAGAACCCAGCAGAAACGCTCCACGGAGAGCTCCTTCCTGAAATTTCCTCAGTGCCTGGCCCATTTTCGAAGCGTCTACTTGGGGCACGCTCTAGGGAACGCACTTCCCGCATAAGCCCTAAATCGCCGTCCAGAGGGGCAGCTGCCACGCGCTCCCAGCGTAATTCTGCCGAGGGGGGCTCCGATCCCAACCCCAGTATAGCGTCCGTCCGAGGCCCAAGTACTTACTTTTCCTAGGGGCGTTCCTCTTCACTTTCATCCACTCGAAGGTGCTGAAGGCGGCGGGGAGGCCGGAGGCTGGCGAGGCCGACTTGGGGTAGGCACCGGGGGCCGGCGACGCGGTCTGGAAGGTCCCAGGGTGGCCGTCGGCTGGCTCTTTCAGACACGCCGGCAAGGGGCCGGGCTCGCCAAAGGCCGCGTAGTCCACCTGGCCGCTGAGGAGAAAGGAGCCGCCGCCCGAGAAGACCGCTGAGGTCGCGTAGTGGACGTGCGCCCCGCCGTCGTCGGCCGGCCGCCCGAGCGCGCACGGGAAGTCGTAGGCGGACGCCGGCCCCAGGAAGCCGTAGTCTGCACCCCCTGCCGCGGCAGGTGCGGCGCCCGGCTCGTAGGCACCCTCCAGGGTGCAGGGAGCGAAGGAGGGCGCGGCCGGGGGCGGCGCGGGAGGCTGCGCGGGCGCGGCTGGGGGCAAAGGCGCAGGGCGCGCGGCAGCCAGGGGCAGGCAGCTGACGAAGGCGCCGTCGCCGCTGCCCAAGGGGAAGGCGGGCTGCAGGGCCACGGGCCGGGCGTCGGCGCGGCAGAACTTGGGCGCGAAGCTGAGCACGTCGCCGCCGCCCCCGCCGCTGCCACACGACACGTACTCCAGGTAGGAGCTCATGGTTCCGGCCCACGCGCCTGAGCGCGCAGGCCGGGGCCGGAGTGCGGGGCCGGGCAGGACCGCCGCGGGCTGCGCCGCTCCACCTTTCCTCTCTACCGGAGCTGCCTTCGCCGAGCCATGGCGAGCGAGCCCGAGGTAAATAGTGGCCTAATATAGCGGCGAGGGTGGCCACGTGGCGCTGGCCGGCCAATGGGCGCCTGCCCCGCACGGCCGGGGTCCCGACTGGCGCGCGGCTCCACGCGCCTGCCCCGCCGCCAACTTTGCCAAACCTGCGGGTGGCCGCCGTCCAGCCCCCCCCCCCCCCCCGCCGCCTCCCGGGCCCGGGAGAGAGCCGGCGCGGCCCACGGGCGGCCTGGGGAAGGGCGGGGCGGGAGCGCAGGACGCCTGCTGCCCGGGCAGGTACTGGACGAAGCAGGAGGGGAAAGGCAGGCAAGACTGGCCGCTCGCGTGAGGACAGAGGGAGAGAAGCTTGTTCTTCTGAATCGGTGGGTGGCTGACCCCTCGGTTGCGGATTGTGGGCACTAAGGTGGGGAAGGGGTTAAAAAGGAGCGTGGACTTCAGCCCGTGGGGGCTGCTCATAGCCTTTTCCCCGGGAAGGTAAAGTATTCCTGTCCCCCTCTACTCTGGGTCCTGTGCGCTTTCGATTTTCCTGGCACTGGTGTTACCTCTCTCCTAAACCTAGAGTACAGGCTTAATTGTCCCTCGTTTTCTCCCTGCCTCCGATTCATGGGACGAAATTGTATGCCCCGGGTTCTGTGTACCTGGGGCGGCACAAAATCTTCACGTTTAGACTAGATTTTCACGTTACTTCTTAGCATCCCTTCAGTTCGCGTTCCTTCCATTTGTGGCGGCGTGATAAGGGTGCGTGTTGGGGCGCCAGGTTTTGATTTGGACAAAAGACGAGGTTTCTGCCTTGTGGGGAAATTTACCAGATCTCCCCCTCTAACTAGGCTGTCCAACTAAAGACTCTGCCCTTGTGGTGGAACGCCAGTACTCCTCTCGGGGAGGCTGGCACCCGCACCGGGGTGGGGCGGCGCACGTTCTCTCTGAGGCGCTTGGCTCCAGGGCGCAAAGGCTTCCCAGGGACCGGTCAGATCTCAGAGGTTTGGACGGGCTTGTACCTCGAAGCAATTAAAGCTTCTATTCCATCAGATAAGTGCTGCGTTGTCTCTTGCGAGTGAAATCTGAGGGTTCACAATGTTAATGGGCTCACGTCCTTCCCTTGATAATATGGTTTTGTTTACTGAGCGTAGAGAGACGGGAAATAAAAGTGCAACTGGCACAGGAAATGAAGAGTAGAAGGGTTACAAAGACAAGCTTTACATTGACAAACTTTCCAACTTCCTTGAACATTTCTTGTAATGTTTTCCTCTTTGGGGCTGTAGGAAAATAACAAATTAAATAAGTAAATGTTATTTACACACAGCAGTCATGAAAGAGAGTGGTTTCCTAAAACTGTGTGAATTGGGTCTACTCTTGGCTTATGCAAGTGCCCTTGAGAATTTGATCTATTATAGCCTCTTAGTTATGGTGACAGAGGTTTTATTATTGTTTTACTGATCCACTTGTCATGAAAGAGCGATTGAGTCCTTGCCTAAAATTCCGCTCTGAGGAAGCCTGGAAAGTAGGAGCCATCACAGTCCAGGGAGCCAGTCCCTTACTGGGATGTGAACTTGTGAATAAACAAAGCCACACCAAACGTGTTGCTGGTGAAACTGAAGTTGAGCCAAGGTGGGGAGGGGGTAGGTGGAGAGTACACACCTAGGAATGAGCACAGAGCTAACAGGTCTGGGGATCCTACCCTGCTAGATTTCTTGGACTTGATTGGGAAATAGAATCCTGTGCTGAAAATCGCCCTTCAAACTTGATGTTGCTACTTCAGTTTTCTCCTATAGCCAATCAGATGACAAAGGTCTTAAGTAGTCTTTTAAAAGAGAAAAATAGAAGCTCTTTTTTAGCTCCCTGATCAGGAAATGATAGAGCTCTTCAGAGCTAGCTCAGGCTTCATATGTAGAAGTATTTCCTCGCTGTCCCTCACTCTCTGCTCTTAATACAAACATCTCAGCAACTCAGATGCTGCTGAGGTCACATAACACTTCACTCACCCCTGCCTAGACTTTAATAGCCAATTTTTACCAGCATGATGACCCAGTGTGCACACTCCTATCTCAAAACTATAAGTCTTTCTCTCAAAAGGTACTTGTTTAATCACAGCTCCTAGGCCCAGAGGCCCCAGCAAGTCAGGAAGGAGGATGGCCTTGTAAACCTCTCTGGAGAAGACATCCAGCTGGCTGCAACTCACGATGTAGGACAGAAAATCTGGCCTGATCGTCTGGCAAGTCTGACCAAAACCTGTCATATTAGGCACCTTTGCTCTAAGGTTTCAGGAAAAACAGGCAGCCTAGGTGCCTTGGCAAACTTCATTGCAACAGGGACTAGGTTTCTGCTGCTAAGCATTGGGAGCGAAGGTTGGGTCCTTGCTGTCACAATTAAGCATTGACTTTGATGTACCCATAAGCTGTCCACACTATTTCCCTGAAGCAAAATTTTAGAGATTGAACTTTTTTTTTTAACGATTTTATTTATTTATTTGACAGAGAGAGCACAAGTAGGCAGAGCGGCAGGCAGAGGGAGAGGGAGAAGCAGGCTCTCTGCTGAGCAGGGAGCCCGATGCGGGGCTCGATCCCAGGACCCCGGGATCATGACCTGAGCCAAGGGCAGACGCTTAACCAACTGAGCCACCCAGGCGCCCTAGAGATTGAACTTTTGCGGATGGAAGAAAATGTCCTAAAAGAGAATGAGATTTTTTTTTAATTGCATTGTTTTGTTTTCAAAACTATAGGTGAGAGTGGGTGGGTGAGGTATTCAATATTTGTTCAGACCCAATTGTAGTTCGCTGATACTTGCTTACAGAAAGCTGCATTCTGTCCACCCTCTCTACTCCCTTTAGTCTCTCAGGTTTTGGCATATCCTACACCGTGGGGCCCAGAATTGCCACCTCCATTCCTGGACTGGTTCTTGACTTGCTTAGATTGGAGTCAAGACTCTGGTTATCTCAGACTCAGATTCAACATTTGCCAAGGACCTACTGTGTACGAATGTTTTGTTAGGGGAGGTCTAGGCTGCAAAAAAAGATATTCTCAAGCCAAAGGAACAAGAGATTCATTACTGGCACAAGTCTCAGCTATACTATAAATCTACTCCAGAAGAATCTGAATCTATAATTTTCTAAGGAGAGATTGGAAGATATTATTGGAGGAAATGCATGTAGAAAATGTGAACATAGGATACTTTAAGTACCTTTAAAGTTTGTCTCCTAGATGTTCACAGGGTATGAGAGAAATGTCTTACTAATTTTATTACTTGTTCAAGTCATGAATTCCCAAGGGTCACTTGCCCTGCTAGGTCCTGGTGCTGTGAGTTCTCAGCAGGAGGTGACAGCAGAGGGGCCTGATTGCCAGGTTGTGTTTGATGTAGGAATGCTTTGAAATCTCTCCCATACTGCTAACCAAGGCAGCCACCCCCCCACCCCCACCCCCATGACAACCTTTGTCTCCCCTTCAGCTACAAGCTTTTTCTCCTGCACACAGAAGGCGGAAGTGATGGAGGGTGGCACTCCGGACTTCTGTGTGTTTACCGTTGTTCCTAAGAAGTCTCTTGCAACCCCTCCCCACAAGCCTCATCATGTTAACCCTTGGAGATGCTTTGAGACATGCAAACTCTTGGCTCCACAGCCCCAGAGGATAGAAAGGCTCTTGCTTGTTGGGGTGAAAAGCAGAGGGGGAGGTGGGCTTTTCTCTTAAGCAAGGTTTGTAGTTCTCTGCAGCAGCCCTCGGTCTTCCCTGGGCAGTGAGGGTGAGGTGTGTCCTAAGGAGGGTGTCCTAAGGACAAGAATTTTAAACCTGTCAGGGGCTTATTAACATGACCCTCCCTGCGGAAGAAGCTTAGAGTGCTGCACCTTTCCCTGAGAGCTTCGTGAATGAAAGGCTCATGGGTCTAGCCCTTGCCCGGCACACAGTAAACATCCAAGAAATGTTTGTTGGACAGAAGTAAAAATGGACAGAATGGTGGGTTGTTTTTTTTAAGATTTGATTTATTTCTTTGACAGAGACACAGCGAGAGAGGGAACACAAGCAGGGAGAGTGGGAGAGGGAGAAGCAGGCTCCCCGCCGAGCAGGGAGCCCGATGCGGGGCTCGAGCCCACGACCCTGGGATCATGACCTGAGCCGAAGGCAGACGCCCAGTGACTGAGCCACCCAGGCTCCCCAAGAATGGTGTGTTTTACCATGACTAATATTGGCTAAAGGATACCCCTAGATTATTGGCTCCCAAAACCACTTCATGTGGGTTTGGAATCATCATAGAAGCTTCTTTAAAAGTGCAGGTTCCTGAGCCCACCCAAGAGATTTTAATCCAATATATCTGACTCCGGTAGGAGTTGTAATAAGCCTCTTGGGTGATTCTAAAGCAAGGTTCTTTGGAACCATACTTTGAGAATTTCTGCTTCAGGAGCTGGTTTGGGGTGGGCAATGTAGGGAGAGGGGGTGGTTCTGTGGGAGGGGCCCTTGACTGGCACCATGAGAGCTCATGGCTAACTGGAACATGAGTAAACCTGAACAATGTTCAGAAGCCTGTTGTGTGGTAGGGGCAGAGAATGTTAAAGCCAAACCTGAGTCTAGTTGGGTGAAGTTTCCTAAATATCCTTAAGTAGGAGTTTCCCAAGTTTTGCTGACAAATTAGTGCTTTGCTGAGACCCGGCTTCTGCTCCTTGCCACTTTCCTAACTTGGCTTTGCGGATGCTAGCAAGGTAGGAAGCGAAAGGGTTTTGTCTCTCCCAGTCTCCTCAGAGAAACTTGAGTGGTTTTGAGGTAATGGAAAGAAGGAAGGAGTAAGAATGGGTCTCAAGAGGGAGGAGCCAACTCTTCTTTCCTTCCACCTTTCCCAAATTGTCTGGAATGAGCATTTGAGCTCCTGGGATCCAGAGGGGATGAAAGTCTGTTGGCCTAAGCTGTAACTAACTCTTCCTTTGGTTAAAGATGGACCTTTCATATCATAAAATGTGAATGCAAGAAGGCTCCTTAGAGATAAGTGACATTGAACCCCTCATTTTAGAAAGGAAGTCACCGTATTTAAAGGTTAAAAGACAAAACCGTCCTGCAAAAAATGAGGGAACTAACTTGGGTCTCCTGACCATCCACAGTCCGCTGCCTGTCCACAGTTTACAAAGAGGGAAGAGTAAAGCAGCTCCTCCTCCACACTGGCAGGCTCAGTGCTGAGCAACAGAGCAGTGTTCAAGGAGACACCCTTGTTTCTGGGAGACCCTACAGCCAGTGTGGCTGACTGGGAGGCTTGCTGCCCCGCCCCCTTTGCAGTTTGTTTGCTAAACTTTTGCTCCAGGCTTCTGAGGCCACATCTTGAGCTAGTCCTGCAGGAGAAGGCAGAGGGGATCTGGGTTCCCACCCCACCAAGCAAGGATAAAGGATCCCCTCATCTCCTGCTGAGCTTGATCCCTGGGGGGGTCAAAACAAGAAATGCCCTTAGATTAATGTAACTGGATAGTACAAATTTAGGACATGTGTGAACACACACAGGTGCACCCAGGTCAGTTACATTTGTACTAATCTTTTTTTTTTGCTCCTTTATTTTTTAAGTAGGTAATAAATTTAAATTTACGTGGTTCAAGATTCAAAGGGTACACAATGGTATGCAGTGAAAATCTTTCTCCCACCCCTGTCCTCAGCCACCTAGATCCCCTTCACATAAAGTTATTAGTTTCTTGTTTGCCTTTCCAGAGATACTTTATACATCTCCATCTATCTATAAATTCCCCCACATTTTTTTTTGCTTAGATGATAGCATATTAGGCTCTTTTGCGCCGTGCTTTTCCCCCTATTGTATCTTTTTTTTAAAGATTTTATTTATTTATTTGTCAGAGAGAGAGAGAGAGCTAGCACAAGCAGGGGAGAGTGGCAGGCAGAGGGAGAAGTAGGCTCCCCGATGAGCAAGGGGCCCGATATGGGACTCGATCCCAGGACCCTGGGATCATGACCTGAGCTGAAGGCAGATGCTTAACCAACTAAGCCACCCAGGCACCCTCCCCTATTGTATCTTTAAGATCATTTCATATAAATGCATACAGAACTTCCTGGTTTACTTTTACAATTTCATGCCCTTCTACTGTACATACCTACCACAATTTGTTTAACTCATCCCCTATCAATGGGGATAGAAAGGCTCTTGCTTATTTTCAGTCTTTTGCTATTACAAACACATGTTCAAGTTTTTGACCTATTAGAAAAATTCCCAGACATGGAATTACTTAGTCAAAAGTATGTGCACTGGCAATTTTGATACAAAATGCCAAATTGCTCTCTTTAGAAGTGAATCAATTTACCCTTCTACTAGCAACATAAGAAAATTCCTGTTACCCTGTGCTCTTGCCACCTCAGTGGGATAGTAAAATTTTTTATTTTTGCCAATCCAATAAGTAAAAGAATAATACCTCTTACTTACCCTTAGAGCATCTCCAGAAATGCCATTCTTCCTTATCTTGTTTGATCCTTTCATAATTCTATTTGACAAATAAATGGTAATACTGACACAGAAAAGATAAAACTACTTCTTGTCATCACACCTAGTGTAAATGGCCAAGGTCAGATGTTCCAACACACTTTCCTATACTGCGCTGTGTCACAAGGAAGCCTAAAGAGGTTCAAAGAGAGTGGGTGGCTTCAAGCATTCCCTGAAAGACACATGATATAAAAAAGCTTTCCGACATCTGCTAAGAGGCCTCCTCTTTAGTGGTCTGATACCAGGACCACATTTCTGCATGTGTCCCTGGAGAGTACCCTCCGGAAGCAGAGGAGCTCTAATTAGCAATATGATCTGACCTAGTCCTAAGCATTAGCTTGGATTCAATATCTGGGAAGCAGGAGGGTGTTGTTTTTAATTTTCCTGAGACTTATTTCTCACTGGCCACCCAGGATCTAAGTATTGATTAGCATGGTGTGGGTAAGAGGATGTTTTCCCTAGGTTTTAGCTTTGCATAGCACACTTGGACCTGGTGAAGGTAATTCCTAATGTGGGCATGTGCGTGCACACACACACACACACACACACACACACGGTAAACTTCTGAGAGAGATATCTATTGATTGTTACATTGGTGATGAAACTGAAAGCCAGAAAGATTAAGTGAATTGTTTAGGGTCATACAGTGTATCATTTAGGGTCATACAGTGTATCAGTTAGCAAAACAGAAAACACAATGTAGACCTAAAACTGAGTTCTTTAGTTTCCCCTGCAAAGTATTCTCTTCCCCCTCCTGTATTCATTTCGGTGAAATGACCTGAGTACCTACTCAGGTCCTCTAAATAGAAACCTAGGGATTAATATCTGTAACTCCTCTTTCACTCATCCAGTTATCACCCAGTCCTGTGAATTTGTCCTCCTCAATGTCTTTCCTCTTCATTGTCATTATCTTAGTTCCTCTCTATGCTGGATTATTGCAGCAGCCTCCTTTTTTTCCTTCTTGCCTCCTATCTCTGCTTTCTCCAGTCAGACACAGTATTCCCAAAGAGCAAGTTTCCAGTACATAACCTCACATCCCATTTTAAAACCTTCAGTGGCTTCCCACTGCCTACAGAGCAGGTCCAGACTCCTTTCCATGAACCCCACACAACCTCTCTTTCCAGCCAGATGTTCTATTCCAAAGGATGCTTCTTGTTCCAGGCCCAGACCTTGCTCTTTCTTCCCTTGCTTTGCATGTGCTGCTCACTCTGCCTGGTATGTCCCTCCTTCCTAAAAAACTCATACTTCAGGAACCCAAATTCACCTCCCCTGAGAAGACCTTTTTTGACACTACAGTAATGTTAGAGGCTCCTTCTCTTTATGCCAGGAACATTTTGGTCACGCCTGTGTTATAGCATCTGTCAGACTGTTTTAGGATTCTTTTTCTCCCCCAGGAGATGAAAAGGTGCACACTATTAGTGACTCATTTTTATATCTCAGAACCCAGCACAGTGCCCACAGGAGCTGTTCAGGAGGTATTGCTGAAAGGCAAGGAGAGAAGGACACACTCTGAGCCAAGGACAACAGGACCAGTATTTTCATTGCTTAATGAGTTCAGAACACTGTGCAAGGCTTCATGCTTCAGCTTGTATCTATCTAAAGCAAAATGATAGTAGAACATCTCTCCAAAGCAAGTTCATTTCCACCCAAGAGGAGGCTGAAAGAGAAGAGGGGAGGGGGGAGTTGGGATTTTCTGTCTTTCAGAGGCTCTTTCCTATAGGCTGAGGCAACACTTAACTAACTCCAGAAACTTCTCAGCTGATGTCACTCAGCAAAAGAATAAAAGAGGGGGTAGCCTGGAACTTAGAATTTATAAAGAGAACTACAAATATCACTCAAGAAGAGGTGTAAGAATGCTTCACCACCCACTTACCCAAGCCCTCCCGCGCTAAACAGCTCTAATGCTAATGACCCGCCCCCCTCCCCCGCCCTGCGCGCCGTTTTCAGTCTCTCTCTTAGTCTATCCCTTTACGGTATTTCTTAAAAATGACCCCAAAAGAGCTGATGTAAAAATATCCCAGTCCTTCCTTCACACCAGACAAGAGAGGAAAGGCATATCATTGTGGTTGGCATCTGAAGTGTATTTTTATTGTTCTTTTTATATGACATTCAAGTTTAGTTCCAAGTTCAACAGGGTATTATCCTGCTTCCTCCCACACAAATTACTCTTGCAGGTAAGTAAGAACGAAACTAGCTCCGCCCCTTCCCGGAATCCTAGTCCCTTTGGAGCCTTTTTTTGTGTGTCTGCAAAAACCTTGTGACCCATTGGGATTTGTCTTGTTCTGCCTTGGGAGAGATGGAGTTGTGGCGTGGAGTAGCGCTGAGGGTGCGACGGGGCAGGGAGGAAGCGGCGGGTGTGGGGGCCTGGGGATACCGAGCCACCGTGCGTCGGGGACGGGCGCTGGGGCCCGCCTCTTGGGAGGGCGGTGGGCCGGCAGGCGGCAGTAGGGACCCGGAGCGCGGGGGTGACCGGCCTCGCGCCGCAGGGCGTGGGGCGGCGTCGCACCCTCCGTGAGCGCTCACCCCGCGTGCCTGCGTCTCCGCTTGCGGTTTCGGGTCGGCTCCCAGCTGGCCCAGACTTGGGGCTCTGAAGTAGGAGGAACCGCTGTCGAGCGAAAAGTGCACACCGGGTGATTGATGAATTCTTAATAGGACTAACCTCTCCCGCCGCCCCCCGCCCCCCACCTCCCCAACCCTCGACACACACACAGAAATTCTTCACCCCAGCCCCCTCCCCAGGCCTCCTCGCTGGCGAGAGGGGACGCGGCCGCCAGCCTGTTGGGTGATTAACTCACCGTTTGTCTTTCCGAAAGTGTGCCAGGTGGATTCCGGCAGCCTGGCCGCGGCCCGGCGGCTCCGGCTCTGTGCTGACTGCGCCCTGCGGCAGGCCGGGCGAGCGCCGAGCGCGCGCGCGTCACATGCTGGCGCGGCCCCGAGACGGCCATTGTGCCGCGCGACCGCCGGGCTGCCCGGGGCAGGCGGCGGCTATTGTTCCCCGCGGGCGAGGGAGGTGCTCAGACTCGGGGTCCACGCCAGCCTCCTTCCCAGAGTGTCCCCACGTCTGAGGACGGGTGGGGGCTTCCTTTGTGTGTTCTGTGCCTGCGACGGGAATGGCGCGTCGTTGCTGCCCCAGGGGGCCGCAGACGAGGCGGAGGGAGGTTGGTGCCAGCTCGACTACCTCGAGCGCCGCGCAACCGACCCAGTTTCCCGCTCTGCCCTTGCGGAGGAGGCTGGGAGGCTTGCGCTATTCGTAGGGCAGCGCTTGGAACAATAGAGTCATCAAAGGGCCTTCGCCCCGGCTCCTCCTAAGTCAGCAACGCTCTTCTCCCCACCTTCAACAAGGCCCTGGCCCAACAAGTCCTCTTGGCCTGGTTTTAGGCCTGCTTTCCCAGTAAAAACATTTCATCTGTACCACCAGGGTTCTCCCTGAGTCCTGATTTAAATGAAAGTCTCCTCCTTGGGCTCTTACTAATGTTAAAATCCTATTTTCATTATTTTCCAGATAATCTATAAAAATGATCCAGACTAGCTACCGGAAGTAGTCAAGATATTTTGCCACAAATAGGGACCTTTTGGGGCGCCTGGGTGGCTTAGGTGGTTGGGCGTCTGCCTTCCGTTCAGGTCATGATCTGGGGGTCCTGGGATCGAGCCCCACGTCAGGCTCTCTGCTCAGTGGGGAGTCTGCCTCTCTCTCTCTCTCACTCTCACTCTGTGCTCTCTCTCTCTCTCTCTCTCTGTCAAATAAATAAAATTTTTAAAAAAAGGGGGGGAACCTTTCGCCTTCTTCTGCTACTGCAAATGATTGGACATCCATTTTCATTTCTTCGTCCTTCATGTGGGAAAACCTTTTGTTCGCTGTGCTTCAGGCTGGACCTGGCCTGAAAGTGGGTCCTTGAATTACCTTTGTACTATTCCAACTTGCCAAGTGGTTATGAGACTTGAGGGAAGTGTTTAGGCATGGGCTTTAGGTCAGGTATAGATAATCCATTTGGTACCAACTTTGGGCCCCAAAGATAAGGGCATTTGTAACTGGACCGAAGACAAGGGAACAATGAAAACTACAATTTCACTCTCTGTGATGATCTTGACCGCCAGCACCACCAATGCCGTGAGTACAGAGGATTCACCTACCCAGTCTTTTTTTCTCTCCATCCAGGCTCTCTGCGAGAGAGATCTAAGTGAGCTAGTCCTCGTAGCTGGTGAGGGCATGGCTGGAGACTAAGTCTCATCTGTGCCCAAAGTGTCTAGGGATAAGTCTGCTCGCCCAGGCAGTACCTATATCCTCTCTGGGAAGTTGCAGTGCCCCGAAGTGGTGAGGCTGTAGGTCTATGGGGCCTTCTGCCCCTCTCTGTATTTTTATTTAATACTCACAAACTTTGGTTCATCCAATATTTTTTTTTCTTACAGTTTCTGAAAGAAGGACCAAAGTCATGCCAAGAACTCCCAGATGAAGAGGACCTTCGTGGATCTGTAACTAGGATTAACCAATTCTTTACTTCAAGAAAAAGTTTCAACGAATTCTGAGGATAAAGCCAAACAGGCCGGTGACTGTCCCTTGAGTACTGAGTGTAAACAAGCTTCTGGCTCCTCCAGGTCAAGCAGAGAAACTCTTCTCATTAGAATGTTGGGTTTCTTCTTTGTTATTCAAACGTACACCCACACATATCCTCTTCACCCTCCCTAATGAAAAACCTCAACAGATGGAGAGCCTAGGCTCCCAAGACTTATGGCTGAGGAAATGCACTTCACTCAAGGGTGGGTTGGCCGGTACAGAAGGGGGGGGGGGTAGGGAGGAGGAGAAATGAGTAGCTAGCGTAGGTAATCACTATCTTTTAATACTCCTTACAGATAGAAATTCAAAAAATCCTGTTCAGCAAGGTTAGCAGCCTCTGGGGCCTAGGAAACCAATTTGGCTGATGTGTCTCTGATAGGGACTAGGCTTGGGGCTGCACCAGGGGGGGAAAGTACTCATTCTATATTCTCTCTCTCTCATACAAAGAGATGGTACAAATGGATGCTTAACTTAATGATTCATCAGAGGCGGATTTTTCTCTGTCAGGTCCCTGGATGAGGCTGAGGTCTGAAAGCCAGGAGGCAGAACATTTACTTAATCGCCCTTTCTTACCACCTTTCCAGGGGCCAGGACTACTCTTCAGACCTTTCTTCTGCAACTACCCCACACCCCTGGCTAGCTCAGTTGGGTCTCTTTACCCCACTCCAGGCTGGATCCTGAGTTTCTCCTGGTAGCCAGGGCAAGCTCTCCCTCTGCCTAAATCTCTTTACCCACCCCCACTTCCCATTCTTCAGTGGGCAATTCGTGCAGCCTCCTCCCTACCCTGCTTTAATTCACGTTTGATTGCCTGGACAGAACAACCAGGGGCTCCCAAACGGCTGCCACCCCCATCCATGGGCCTGGGTTTTAGACTCTGAGCCCTTTTCTTCAAGCCTCAGGAGGATCCCCCACAACCTCCCTGACCCCTCTCCTCCCGCCCCCTCCACCCTTCAGCGGTCTCTGTAGGGAAAAAAATTAAAAGGAGCTGATCAAGGCCTGAGCCAAAGAGCCACTTCCTCCCCTGGAGCAGCAAACGAGGTACACCTCCCAGAGACCAATGCCCAAAGCGAAGCCCAACCCTTCCTCCAGGCGTAGGCCCTCCGGTGCTATTGTGAGGCCTTACCCGAAGCCGAGGCCGGGGAAGTTGCGCACACAAAGGCGCAAGGCTCCTGGAAGCCCCGGCTGCTCCTAGCGCCCTCAGCGCAGCTCCCGACCGTGAGGGGTCAACAGCCTCGAGGCCTTGGTGCGCTCCCCATTGCCCCCGGTGAGCTCGCGCAGAAGTCACGGGCTAGGGTGGAGGTTTCCTTCGCCTTCCAACTTGCCCCTTCCCGCTGCCTGTCACACACTCTCCCACTTCCCCCGGGACGGAGAGGCCTGGGCCTGGGGCGCCATTGCCCAGCCCGTGCTCCCCTCCCCCACTCTCTTTCTTTCCGAGACCGGGGAGGGAGGAGGCAGGGGCCTCCGCCGATAGAGCGGCTATTGTGACCTTCCCTCGCTGAGCGGGAACCCAACCGAGAGTGTACCGCCGGCGGGGGAGGAGGCGACTGTGTGCAGGCCTCGGGGTGCGGAGGGGGTGGTACTGGGAAATAAATAGAGGTTCGCAACCTTGGGCATTTGGGCCCTTCAGAGGGCGTTTGGTTGTGTTTAGACTCCAGTGCTTCCTAACATTAATTGCAGGCTCAAAAGGAGCAGAATTTATGGCGAAGGCCAAGGCGGCTTGTTTATAATTTATGAAGTTTTAAATGGCTGTGCCGCGGGCCCCCCTCTCGCCCTGGCCGACGGCCGCGCGGGAAGCGCCAACCCAGACTCGGCGCCCCCCACCCCGCCCCGGGCCCTCCGCCACCCTGCGCGCGCCAGGAGCGACCGAGTGTGCCCATCACATGACACTCACGCTAATGGCAGGAAAGAATCCGAGCTATTCTCAGAAGCCTCGGGGAACCTTTCTCCAAAGGTGAGAGAAAGCCGATTTGTCCCAAGCGAACTCCCCACCCCATCAGAGAGGGGTGCCTCCGGGCCCCGAGAGGGAGCCCCCAACCCCGCATTTCTTTGGAGCCTCAGTGTGAGAGGAAGCTGATGTCAGCCGGCCTAGACACGGTTTAAAGTCTAATCCATGAAACCCTAAGCCGCAGATGACACTTGGGGCCTTCGCAGACACCCGCAGACTCAGCAGATACTCCTGCGGTAACACACCGCGCTGGAAAACGCCTGGAGCCATAATGCATTATGTATTTTTATTATTATTTATGGTAGGAAGAGGAGATGAGGGAAAACCGGGCTGAATCTAAACAGCCTGATAATTCATCTATTTAATATTTAGCCAGTTAAGAAAGGTTGCTGTAATCCCTGCAAGGCAGCAAGCTCTTCTTTGACTTCCCTAATTAAGCTTAAAAAATAATTTCTTACAAGACAATTAGAAATTCTGCCTATGGATGCAAATTTCATAGAAAACAATTTTAAACCTTGAAAGTGGGTAAAATATCCCTTCAGTTGAAGTCATTTATTCTGTCGATACACTTCTACAACATGTATACTCTAAACCTGCTCAGATAAAGTGAAATTTAGCAAAAGGATAGTCCCCTCCCACCCCCAATCTAACATGCCATTTTAAAAACAGCACAAAGGAACAAGGAAACTAAATATTATTTGAGCCATCATTATTTAGCGAAACACAAACATCCAAATAGAAACGATTGTTGTTCCACCAGAAGATTAGAAGTTAAATTATTTCCACACAATGGGAATTTCACCTCGTGTCACGGGGGATGTAGTAGGAGTTGCATTATTTGTCAAACCAAATAGAGATGCGTGGGCCGACTTTGCTGAAATACAAAAGAATTGAACCTTATCTGAAGGCGCTTTCCAAGTGTCTCCTTATAGAGAAGTGGGTGGACGTTGTCCACCCCTAGCTAAAGCCACGCTAATATTTACAAAATGGATATAAATCCTTGAAGACGTTTTTGCCCGTTTTGTACAAAGAGACAGGAATAAACAAGGTGTTTATACTTGTTATGTTCCATTAATGAAACTTTTATTACTTTACATCGTGGGGGAACGTTTGTTTACTTTAGAAATGAACCACCAACCATTGTAAAGGAAAAAGTCCTGACAGCATTTCCTAGAGAAAAAGCTTAGGTGCATATCCCCAAATGATCGTTTCTTTTTGTGCACCTTAGCTTTTTCATAGCTCAGTTCTTCTTACAACTTGTGTCTCTTCTTTGATTGTCAGTTTTCTCTTAAAGTTTGTTTTTTATTAGCGCAGAAAAGCGAGCGCTGGCCTCCCCAATGTAAATGCAATCTAAAAAAGTCGATTTGTGTCTAAAAAGAGGGTGGTGGAAACAGCACAGCAGGCACAGCACAAAGCCCTACCCAAGTTGTCCCATCCAGGACATTTCTAGGCTTACATCCTCAGATTTTACCCCCTAAGATCAATGCTGCAATGTAATCAAGTATCCCCAGAACCAATTCGTGTACCACATTCCAAATAAATGAAAAAAAAATATATATATATATCAAAGAGCCTATCTGGGGGCCTTCTATTGGGATTGTGCGAAAGATAAAAAGGCAGAGTGATCTACTTCCAAGTGTGCGTGATTAACACAGATACACTTCGGACTGAGAAATTTTTTTATTCTAAATATTTGTTCAAATAGTACCAGACAATTTGAAATCAATAAACTGTGTCGAGTGGTGAGGGCTGCGGCTGTTGAGAAATGAGTAACGGGTGTCGTGCCACGCCACGGGGCCGCCTGACTCTAACCATGAAGGACAATTTGCGGTCTTAATCCTTTACATCAACTACAAACACCAGCCACGGTTACAACTGTTCAAAACTACTCTCTCAACTAGTTCAGACCAAGGGGGACTAAAGAGGTGAAACATGGCCCCCGCGGCCTGGGAGCGCGTTCCTAAGGTTGGCTGGAGAATTCTACAAATATACACATAAATACATTAAGACGAGGATAAATAATCAGGGAAACGAAATGACTCGCTTCAAATAATAAATACAGATCGTTGAGTCCGTTGCAATCCTTACGGGACGGGAAGGAGCATATAAATTAAGGTCTCCGCAACTAAGCTAGACTCGGGTCAGGCCCCGGGGCTGTCCGGGAGCTGGTCCCTTTGCAGAGCGCGCCGCCGATGGATCTCAGACTTACCTTCGGGACACCATTACCAGATTAGCGTCCCTCGGTCCGCAGTATATGGCACTGTCAGGGTTACAGAGGAGAATCCTTGCGGCTGATTTATGGCGAGTCACCCGAAGGAGGGCGCGCCTGGAGGGGAGGCCCGGTCGCCTGCGTCTCGGCCGCTGTTGGCCCGAGACCCAGGAGGCGGCGACCGGGCCAGAGCGAGGGAGGGGGTCACCGAGCTGCCCCGCGGGCCCCGCCCGCCACCCCAACCACCAAAGCAAAAGAGGTAATTGCGCCGCGAGTTCGGGCCGGTGGCGGCCGCTACAGATGCGTCAGTTTGGGGGCCTCGGGCAGGCGTCCCTGAGACGAGTGGTGGGCCGAGAGATCTGTGTAGGTGGGATGAGGGTCGCACGGTCCATGGTGGTGGTTGCCGGGAATTTGCGCGGCGCAGCTGTAGTCCACGCTGGCCGAAGACGGGTGCGAGAGGTGGCCCAGGTTGAAGACGGGCCCGGACGCAGGCGCCATGGAGTCGACGAAGTTGCCACCCACGTACACCGGGCTGCCCTGCAGGTTGGCGCTGGCGAAGCCGCCGCCGTTGCTTGCCATGGGGTGGGGCTCGAACTCGGGCGCCGCGTAGCGCTTCTGCTGTGGCAGGCAGCTGCTGAGCGGCGCCGTGTAGGCGGCCAGGCCGTACATGTTGGGCTGAGATTTGGCGAAGGCGGGCGGCGAGGGCGCGTCGTAGGCCAGGCCGGGCACGGGCGGCAGCTGGCCGGAGTAGGCCACGTGGCTGGAGGCGCTGCCCAGCGGCGGGCTGCGCTCCGGGGACTGACCCGCCGGCGAGTGCAGGATGCCCTTGGCCTTCTGGTCCTTCTTGTACTTCATGCGCCGGTTCTGGAACCAGATCTTGATCTGGCGCTCGGTGAGGTTCAGCAGGTTGGCCATCTCCACGCGGCGCGGCCGGCACAAGTAGCGGTTGAAGTGGAATTCCTTCTCCAGCTCCACCAGCTGTGCGCTCGTGTATGCCGTGCGCACCCGCTTGGACGCCGGGCCCGGCGGGCTCTTATCCTCGCAGCTCTCTCCTGGACAGGAAGGGAGACAGAGGAGATGCTGAGCGGGAGAGGGTGGGTGGGCACCCAGGGCCGGAGCAGGGTGCTTCCCTGGCTCCCTTCTCTTCCTCCCCCCCCCGCCCCCCACCTTAATGCTGGCTGGAGTGGGGGAGGGGCGTCTGAGAGGTGAGACTCCTAGCGGGACCTCACAGGCCCCAGGCCTACCTAGGAGTTGCACCTGAACACCCCCCCACCACCACCACCACCAATCTGCCTTCTGAAGTCCGATTCACTCTGCCGTCCCCTCCCCTCCAGCCTAGTCCATCATCCTGTCCCTAAGGCTAAGGCTGTGGAGAAGTTTAATGAGAGACTAGTAGCAGCTGGTAAGGCCTAGCCCCCCCTCCCAGGCCCCATTCAAGGAGGGCCAGACTTCTTTTGAACACTCTCCCCAGCCTCTGCTGGGGGATGGGGGCGGAAGGCACACCCCCTGTACCCCCCCTCCCCTGCCTTGCTCTGGGGCTGGCTCCTGGGCAAAGCACCCCAGGAAGCACAGAATGAGGGTGGAGATCTTAGCACCTCACTCCAGCTCAGCTTGCACCCAAGGGCTCTGCACCCCAACTCAGGGAAATAATAAACCATAAAAATACTGCCCCTGACTTTCAGGGTCTCTGAGCCCAGGCTGGGTGCATTTTGAGTATTTCCGTGCTAAGAGCAGCAGTCTCAACACTGGTTTCCACTACCCCCGCCACCTCTCGGCGGCTTGTCCGCTCCCTCCCTGGTTGTACAAATGGATTTCTCAGGGAAGGGAGGGGCCTGGGCTTGCAGCTGGGAAGGAGGGGCAGAAGAAGCTTACAGGCTGGAAGGCACTTCCCCCTAGGAACCGAAGCCCCAGAGAGTTACAGGCAAACCAGAGACTTGATAAAAGCTAGTTACATCCAAGGCCTGAAACTAGCCCTGGACCTGGAAGCAAATTCGTCTACCTGAAGATAAACTGCATCAAAGGACACAAGGCCAGGAAATTTTAGGAACCAATCAGGCTGAGCAGCGAGACGCGGCAGGCCTTAGAGCTCCTGGGCCTGCCCATCTTCTGCCACACACCCTGAATGGATCCACAGAAGATCTCAACTCTAGGGTCTCCCTTTTCAGGGACAGAAACCCAAGGCTGTTCCTGTTTCAGAGCACATCCTCTTCCCCTAGGATACGCCCCTCCCCATTGTGGATTTGCTGGGATGGGGAGAAATGGGCTGGGGTAGACCAAGTAGAGTCCATGGCTAGGTCTTGCAGGCTCTGGTTGGATTCAAGTGCGCCATTCTGTGGCTTTGTGATCTTGGGCAACTCTAACAGTTTCCTTATCTGTAAAATGGGGATGTTATCATATACCTACCTCAAAGGGTTCTTTGGAAAATTAAATTAGATAATGCTTGTAAAGCATTTAGCCTGGTTGTTAACATGGAACCATGTTAACACTCCACAGACTTTAGTTTTTATTAATTTAAGGGAGTGGGATTTGTGTGATATGGGCTACATAAGAACCCATGCTTGGAGAATCAAGTTTTGGAGAGCTGTCGGATGGAAGAAGGAGCTGAGTTATGACCAGCAGCCCAAGAAAGCAGACATTAGGTCAATATAAGAGAAGGCTATCTATTCATAACTGTGGGACTTGTCCAGCAATGGCACCAGCAGCCTGGAACGGAGCACCCTGTCCCTGTAAGGGTATGGCTTCAATCAGGGACACTGGAAAGAAAGGCCATTTCGGCATGAGTAGAAGTGTAGACCTATGGCCTCCAAAGCTGCACTTCTCGCCCTGAGTCTCTTGCTTCCTAGGTGAGCTAGCTTCTTGGGGTCATTCTGGGGGACTTAGCGCAGGATGAGCCCCCTCAGAGTGCTACCTGCAGTGGCACAGCTGTTCTTCTGCTTGGAGTTCTGTCGGGACTCTTTCATCCAAGGGAAGATCTGCTTGCTGATGGTGGCTGAGGAGCCAGAAGCATTGGGCCCACCCTTGGCCTTCTTGGCAGGCACTCCACCTCCAGGATTGGTGGGCGAGGATGGGGGCAAGGCTGGTGGTGGAGGAGGGGGCTGTGGTGGCTGCCTCTCTGAGTTCAGGCCAGGAGGCTGGCTGCCACCGCCCCCACCCTGGCTGTTCCCAGTGCCCGGCCGCATACAGCTGCCATTGAGTTCAGTTCCTTTGTGGGCTGGGGCTCTCAGAGGTGCCGAACTCTGGATGGAACAGGCAGAGCCCGGGTAATCAGTGTCCAGGGAGTTGGCAGCAGCGGGGGGTGGGTAAGGCTGATGGGGGGTGCCATAGCCGTAAGTGTCGGTGGCTTTGCTGTAGCCATAGCCTCCGAAGAGTCCTGGGTTTTCATAGTAAGCAGCCTTCTGCATCGTGCACTCAGGAAGTTCCAGGGCCTGCTGACCCGGCTCAAATAACATTGACCACCACTGTCTCTTTCACCACCACCTCCGAGGTCTGCTGAACCCTGAGAGGGCTGGGGTGGCCCCAGGCTCCAGGTGACCTGTGGGGAAGAAAAGTGAAAGCCCCAGAGGGACTGTAACTGACAAGACAGTCAATATAGAAGGTCTAGCGTGGTCTTTGCTGCCCACCCACTTCCTAGGGGGAGGAGCTGAGATTTTATGAAGTTCAACTTATTTGAACCCTTGGAAAAGTCTGAAGAAATTTCTCATAAACATAAGAAAAGCCTTTCCTTCTCTTGAGCTCAAGTGTCCATCCAATAGAAGGGGCTTCCTCCCCGCCCAGACACTATTTTCTTTCTTCAAGACTGTCAATTTAGCTTTTGAAATGGCATAGAAAAGCACTTATGGCCTCATACATTTTGATGGCTGATTCTCCCACTGGGCTTTGAGCTCCTTGCAGGCAAGGACTGTGTCTTATTCTTCTATATATTCCTAACACCCAGCCCAGTGCCCTGCCTGTAGTTAAGTGCAGTAAATGCTTGTTGAATGAGTGAGGTGGATGGAACAATCAGTCAATCTTTGGGACACCCCAGGGTGTTCATGAAAAAAGAAAGCTCTATAACACACTCAGAACAGCCAGAACTCTCAAAAAAAAGAAGAAGAAAAAAAAAGTATCTCCCCCACCTGGTTTCAAAATCACAGCATCTTTCATGAAGACCCCGGTAGTCCACTTTCCAGTGACAGGGTGAGAATGTGCCCAGTGAACTCTGTGGGTCAGCACTGTGAAATGTACTAGGAGATAAAAAACCAAGAACACTTAGACTCCCAAACTTATTTTCAGGTTAGAAAATGTTTTTTTCTCTTTCAACTACATTTTTCTAGTCCTCACTTTGTCCTCCACTACTATTAAATGGATACTAGAAAGGGTGAAGAGATTTAGAATTTGAATGCATGGAGCATGGGTGAACATAGAATGCTTTATATTATAACTTTATCATTTTTACCCTGCATCTATTGTGTAAATATATATTATTATTGACCTCTGCTCTGGATCATCCATGGCACCCCACCTCCACCCACTCCACAACCAATGAGAGAACTTCTTCTGCCATGATGAATGGACCCAGAATTAGAATAAGAAGAAAAAAAAACTAAGAAAAATTCTATCCCTTTGTGTCCTCTGATTCTTGATGGGGGTTTTCCTTCTCACCCACTCCACCCCCTTCTCCTGAAAGGCTCCTAAGGAGTTAAAGTATAACTAATACCATTCAACCACTTTTGTCTGCTTGATAAAGAAAACTCATAGGTCAGCTCCCTGGTCTTAATTCTTGATCTCCTCTTTCAGGCAACTTTCCTTCCTCAAAACTCCCTGGGCTTCCATCATGGTCATCATGATGGACCACATTGTCTAGACAACTTATGTGGCCTAATGGATTTGACCACTAGGATCAAAACCACTCCTCCCTTCCCTCATTTATCCTCCACTTTCACCAAAGAGCCCAATTTTTAAAATTCTTCATATTAGCCTTTGTTTGGTAGTACTGTTGGCCATTTTGTTTTAAAATATAAGTGAATCTGGCATTTATCTTGATAAGACACAGGCCCTTTTCAATGGGATAATAGAATACCAGGATGTGTTTTAGGAATTGTTTCTATTATTGTCCTTAAATGTATGCAGTTAAGATATATCTACCTAAGCAAAGCTGGTCTTAATCTTTCTTTTTCATTCATTTTCTATATCATCTTCTGACTATTAAAGTTCCTGAATATCAAATGGAAAGTTACACCCTCATCCTGTGACTAACATTTATGTGTTTGCTCCCAAGCCAAAGGACTGGGTATTCCGGGTTTAGTTGTTTCTGGACTTTTCTGGGATGCTGGTTCCAGTCTTAATCCGTGGACCCTCTGGATGTCAAAATGGTCACATTTGACTCTCAGACCACCAGAACTCACTGCTGCTTCTGTCATTTCGTTTACAACTGTGGAAGCAAAGTAACCCCCCCTTACCTCCCAGGTTGACCAAGTTTATCTCAATAGGTGGACAAATCACATTAAAATAGCTTCTTTAGGAACTGACCACGTCTTTGAAACAGATGGCTTTACATATATATTTGTTCCTATGGCATATTCCTGGAAGAAGCTCGGTGTACTGGGTCTCAAAAGTGTAAATACTTGGCAGCTTCATGAAAAACCCCAGCGCTTGTTCTCCTGCATGTTTTCATTGTCTTAAGGAATTTCAAGGCCCACTCAATGATGAGCCACCACCCCAATGTCTACTGCCCCAGAAGCAAGGCCAGTGGCCCTCTCCTCACCAGAAAGGGCTTTGCAGCCTCCCCCCATATCCATATTATAATGCCCCAGAGAAACCAACTCTCCTAAAACAGAACCCGAGAATATTGTTACAAAACTGGTTTAAAAAAAAAAGGTTATTTCTTTCCAGAAATCCCTACTCCTTGTGAACTCTGCTTGAACCTAAAAAGCAGGAATGGGTCATAAATCACTTGGACAATGGTCAACTGTTCAGTGGCTCATCTTTTCGATCACCCCCCCCCTTTTTTTTTTAAAGCTTTCTTTTTTCGCCCTTTGGTATCTCTGCTCATTTTTGCTCTGGAACCCAAATGCCTTGGGGTGAAGACTAGCCCGTGTAGGGGGAGGGGCGGTATTCGAAGTCCTCAGCTGCCCTTTTCTCTCATGCCTCCTCCCCTCAACCCCCCGGGGCACCGGCCGGGGCAGCCTCCCCAGACCCCGCCGGCACAACCCCTGGCCCCTTCTAGGGTAGGGGCGCTAAACGGGGTCTGGCTCGACCTTTCTCGCGGTCCCGGGAAGTTGCCCAACTCAGCTTGGAGGCCCAACCGCAGGCTGGGAATGCGGGGCCGAACGGTCCCCAGCCAGAAGGAAGGCGGCCTCAAAGCGACCACCGTCCGCCGCCTGGGCCGCGCTGGACCGCCGCACCCGCCGCGCCTCTGAAGCCGCTGAACCCTGATACTTGCTCACTGCACTTAATTCTGCCCGGGATCAATACCTAATATGATACCGAATAAATAAAAGGCGCTCACAGCGGCCAGGGGACGGGGTTATTAAGCAGCTGGAGCTCTCACGGTGCATATCAATGCACCTGTCATTGTGGTTTGTAACAAAATTTATGACTGCAAGCACGGCGGCAGTAAACGCTTCAGTAAGGAATGAAAAGAAAAACACTTCCCAAGGCCCGGCACTTTTCAGAAGTGGAAAACAGGCTCCGCGTAGGAGGAAGAGCAGCAAAGGAATTCCCTACTCCGCACTTTTCCAGGCCCCGCGCCCCGCGAGCAGGGGGATTATATAAAGTGGCCAGTGCCCGCCTCTCGGAGCAGCTCTGCCGGGCGGCCAGACGCGGGACCGCACGCGCGCAGCCTCGCCGGGGGCCGAAGACCTGCCGCCCGCCGCTGCCTGGGGACGCCGGGAGGCTCGCGGGGATGCGCGGAGGCCGGCCCGGCGCTCGCTCGCCCACGCGCCCGCCGGGGCCGGGGCCGGGGCAAAAACCGAGGGGCTTGGGGAGGGAGGGGGCGGCAGTCGCCGGGCTGTGACTTGCTCGGCAATCGTAGTAAATTATGGACCGGTAGAGCCGGGGCAAGTTGAAAGAGAAGGGGGAGGCGATGGTTTGCCGGTTGTTTCTGTGGCTCTCAGATGTTTCTAAGGTTCCATTTGGCCTTGGCTTCTCTCCCCCTTTCTTCCTAAACCAGGGCCTCAGAAGCCCACAGATCTCTTTTTGGCGGACAAGACTCTTGGTGGGCATCCCCGTTAATTCGCTGGAACATAGCAACGATTCTTGCTCCCTGTTGGCTTTGCTGCTTCGGGATTCCGAAACCACTCCTTTTCGGGTGTTCTCCGTGGGGATATATTTGCAGCAGAGCTGGGACAGCTTTCTGCCCGAGCTCTCTCCATCTCTCAGCCTGAGCCTCTTCTGCCCTATGGGAAGCCCTGGACGCGCCTTCTAAATCATTCTTATTTAGCCCAGATAACTCAATAGGTAATACACCCTGCATTTAAGGCACTGGGCTCACCCCATTAAAGCGCCATAAATTTGAAGGCCGATGATCGGTTATCATGTAACGGGCAGCAGTTCACACTGAGGTGATCCACTTCAAAGCCGCCCTTTGTTTTATGTCTTGATGTATGAATCCTGCGATGGCTACCTTGAGTTGTAGGACAGATGGAAATGTAGTGGAAATTATTTTTTTTTAAATCACACTACTCACCACAATTGTGTGTGTGTGTGTGTGTGTGTGTGTGTGTGTTCTCAAATTTTGTTGGTAACTCTTTTTAGGTTCTTCGCGTTCCTTTTGATATTCTGTTGAGGCAGATCTGGAACAAAATGGAAAACTCTCAGTGGCAGCCGGTTCTTTCTTATGCACACATGTTGAGAGGCTTTACCCCTTTTAAGGGTGTCATAATCAATGTGACTATTGTATATGTTGCCCGCAGTCATACCAGGCGCCTTCTCCCTGGCAGAAAGGAGATTTGGTTGGCTTCTAGGGAATGAGCGGACTTTAACACAAAATCTTTGGCGGGATGGGGGAAGGAAGAGCTCCGACCTGAGGAAAATGCCAAACCCTCAGGCAGGGGGTGGGCCAAGTGGGTCAAAGGCACAACGGGAATTAGTTCTCTCCTAACGCTTCAACCAGGCCCTAAGTGCTCCAGGTGCCCTAATCCCCCAAGCTGAGCCCACCCTCCTAGGAGCAAAAGAGACCTTGCAGAATTGGGGTGGGAGGAAGACTACAGCAGAGGGCACCAGAAAAAAAGGGGAGGGATATGTAGATAGGCCTGGGTAGATCCTAGTCAGTGGCTGTCCTACTCAGCCCCAGTGGAAAGGGAGCTGGGCTCTATTTCCTGGTTTGTACATTGTATCTTGAATGGTTCCCCTGAATTTATTTTATTCCAGTAGGTACCCACCACACTCCCGGCCTGGGCTGCTCATCCACTCCCGGGTAGGGCTTAGGCTGCAAACCATCCAGGAAACAAACATCCCTTCCACCCTCACCCAGAAACAGACCAAACTGCCCACCACTGTGGGTGCCTAACGGGTGCCCATGAAGGTCAGGCGAAAGGAGAGACACAATCCCCCCTCTTGCATCTGCCCTGTGCAATTTGTCGACTCAGTAGTTTGCAAACACTAAACCACGCAGGAGAAAGCCCCACACAAAGCGTTCCGGTCCCTTCTAAAGACCAGAGCACGCAGCCATAAGCCTTTGAAGTGACCTTTGGCTCACACGGCAATAACTCACCCCTTAATGAACACCCAACGGAAGCGCTTCGGAGAGATCCCGGCCTGGCAGGGCTCCTAATATCATGCCCGGCCTTCGGCTTCCCAGCCAGCCTCAGGCCCAGGGGGCCCAGGCTGCCGGGGCCGCCCCGAGGGCTGCGCAGTGGGGGCGCGCTGTACCCCGGTCCTCAGACCTGACTGGCGAGCCCCGAAGCCACTTTATATGATACATTCACGGGAACAGACATCAACTTTTGCTGCTTGACTGTTTTATTATTATTTTTTTAAAGAGGGTTCTTTAAAAGTAGGATCTTCCCTGAGAAGAGAGCTAAATTGGGAGGCCACCAGGGCCGACCCCGTGCCGCCTGTAGCTAGATTTTGTTTTCCCAGCCATGGAGGAACAGGGTAAGTGTGCTCCCGGGCACTCTGGGATGCCCTGTGCACCCTGTGCTCTGGTGCAGGAGGCTTGGGAAGGGAAAAAGAAAAAGACCCCAAGGGGGACAAAGTTGGGCCACCCAGAGTCCCCGCTGCCTTCTCCCACGTTCCCTGCTCAGCCCACCCACCGTCCAGCACAGGCCCAACATCAGCCTCCTGCTTGCCCAGAATCGCAGGCTTAACCCGGCTGGCTCTGGGCCATCAGCTCAAGTACCCTTTCCACAGCCAGAAACTGGGAGAGCAGGAGGGAGCCCTATCCGCGAGCTGTCAACGAAGAGCTGGTCCAAGGCAGAACCGGCCCTATACCCCAAGCCCCACCAGCATCCCCGGGAAAAGTCTTTAGGATAGGGAGCCTTGGTGCGGATTATTGAAATTTTCGGGGAAGTTATAAGTGAGTGCTCCATGGGGCCAAATGAAATGCTGCTCGCAGTAATTGGATTCAGCTGACTAAGTTGGCAGGCGCGCTGCTCCAAGGCAGCAGCAGAAGAAAAATGTCCAGCGACTTTAAGTTCTGATGGAGCCAAGAGCAGGCGATTGACAAAACAACTTTACTGCTCTCCTTTGATGGCGATGCCCTTGGAAGTCTGTCCCTCTCTGGCTGGGGCCTGTCCCAGCCTAGGCTAAGGGACTGCTCTTTGCTTTCTGGGACCCTTCCCCACAGAGGCCCAGTCTGGCCCGGCCGTGTGGCATTCCCATGAGCCTGGAGCTGCTCTCTTGGACTTATGGAGCTGCGTACTTGGGCTTTGGCCCCGGAAAAGCCTAGGATGAATTGTCCTGTCCTCCTCCAGCCAGGAGCCATGGGATCCAGTAAACAAAAGGATGCAAGGGATGCAGAAGCCAAAAATATGATTTAGCTTTCACCCTCGGTTCTTTGGGGAGAAGAACTCAGGAGCCCTAAATCTTTTCTCTGACACCATGGAAGCCAAAACCCAGATTAGTGAGGGGACATGTGGAGGAGCCTCTCAAACTCTTCTGAGTAGTTTGGGGGTTCTCTTGAATTTGGGGGAGAAGCTTGAGTAGCACTTTAACCTCTAAAGGAAAAAAAAATATTAAGCCAG
This sequence comes from Zalophus californianus, assembly GCF_009762305.2. NCBI lineage: Eukaryota > Metazoa > Chordata > Mammalia > Carnivora > Otariidae > Zalophus > Zalophus californianus. Next base: position 139,063,310 of record NC_045597.1, on the reverse strand, counting down.
CAGCAAGAGATAAAGGCGTGCGTATGTGGAGCTAGCTCCCAGAACAATGCAGGGAGCTGGCTGGTCACAGAGTTTATTTTAAATACATATAAATCAACCTGCCTGTGCCCAGCCAGGCAGCCCAAGACACAGAATTAATATGACGCTCCATCTTACTTTGGCAGTGACAGTGTAAAAAAAGTTTCTTTTTATTCATTTCATTTTCCAGCCCATTCTCATAACTGCACATATACCCCCAAAATACCTCCTCCAGCCCCCGACCCCCTCATCGACCCTCTACTCAAACTACCACTTCCTCCCTCTCCAACCATGCCATCAGCCAGCAGCCCCCAACCCTGGCAAGGTAGTGTGTCCTCCTAACCTTTGGGTAGGCGGGGAGCATCCCCACAAAGCGCACCTCCTTACGATTAATCACCGTCCTCGATGTATATGTAGAAGTGTATCTAGGTATACGCGGACTGCCTCACCAATTGGCAATAATCAAGATCACAAATTACACAAAATAAATCATATTTAGTATCCCATTCAGGGCAGCAAGCAGCTCGGTGCCCAAAGATTTCCATTTTGTCATGCAATTGCTTACCTGGATCCCAATTTATCATAAACCTGGTGTCCTCGGCCTCAGAGTGGGCGCCAGTGGGGGGCAGAGCTAGCCTTCCCCCTTTGTCTGCAGACAACACTGTCCCAACCCTGGTCTTGCGCGCTCGCAGACGCGGCCATATACCCGAGCACACGGAATTCCCGGTAGAACGGAACCAGGCTGAGGTTCAACTACCAATAAACGCAGGAGGAACGAGTTCGTAGTCCCGAGCTGGCTTCGCCCGCGCTGCGCGCCCGTCGGTCCACCCGCCCGCCTGTTCGCTCCCAGGCCCAGAGCGGCGGCCACCCGCGCCCCCACCCACTCCTGGGTTCCTGCCCAGCCCTCCCAGACCCCCCAGAGCTCGGGGTTTGTTTTGCTTTCGGAATGTGGCCCTTTCTAGATTTGGAGAGAGCCCCGGAAACCCCCTCATAGTCGGGAAATACAGACGCTGCCTTCAAATGCGAGCATATTTGTTCACGTGACCCCGAGGGAAGATTGTACTGATTGAGGCTGAAACTTTCACGCCATCCAGCCCCGGAGCGCAGCCAGGCCTGGGGGCTTGGAGGAGGGGCAGGAAGCGTGGGCTCTGGGCCCATTCCCCGGAGCAGACACGGGTGGGCAAGGAGCCGAAAGAAAGCCCCCATCTCGCAGCTCGGGACCAACCCAGCCCCAGCCTGGCCGCCGGCAGTGGGATGGGGGCGCAGAGAGTCTCTCCCCCCACGACCTCTGACCCTGGCCCAGCTTTCCACCGGACTGGCCCGAGGATTGGAAATTTTAGAGGCTGCCTCTCAGAGGCCTCTCCGGATGCGGCTGTGGAGCATCAGAGGCCCAAGGTTCCCTTAGCTCCCCGGCAGGCCGAGCCCGATACCTCGCATCCGCACGCACCCAGGCAAGGCTCCGCCTAGGCGGACGCGCTTCTCTCCCCCTCCCCGGACGAGGCAATTAGTTGTGGCACAGCGCAGGCTCCGGCCCTAAGGTGGGTGACTCCAGCTCCCAGACCCCGCCGGTCACCCCGGGGAAACCCCACCCCCACTCCCACCCCCCACCCTCACCACTGCTCGTTCAGCAGACACAGCGGAGGAGTCCCCACTCCCGAGAGCCGGGAAAGGCGCATAAGCAGCAGGCCAGACCGGTAGCGGCCTCCCTTCTCTGCGCCTTGCGCACTCCACTCGGGTTGGGCGCGATCTGGAGCCGCCGAGGCGCCGAGCCGCTGTTTGCCGGGACCTATGCGCCTCCGAACCTTGGGCCCGGCCCACGGGATCCGCATGCCCCGGAGACTGCCAGGCCGCGGCTTCCCGCTTCCTGCGGCGCCTCCAAGAAGGCGAGGAGCCTGCGAAATCAGTCCAAGTCGGGCTTATCTGGGAGTCAAGGGAGGCTCTGTTTAGAAATACTACATCGGGACCTGTACCCAGCACTCTCCGAGCGGTCGGGCGGAATTTACGCCAACAATTCTGCGTGTGAGAAAAAGTTAAGCTCCCGGCCAGGGTGAGCGGCCAGCCTCCAGGTCCTACCCTGCCAAGAGCCACATGGCCCTCTCCCGGCCCGCCCTGCACCCCGGAATCCCGCACCATGCGGGAATCTCCACCCCAACCCCGAAGTCTCGTTTTCATGGCCAGTTCTGCTTCTCAACAGCATCGGGCACGGAGCAGTTGCCCTGTCGCCGCTTGCAAGGTCTCCGACAGGCGAAGGCGAATGTGAATGTGCTTGGCAGCCCCAGAAGAGCTGGGGAGAAGGGGGTAAAGTCCTCCTCACCCCCCCCTTCGGAGGCACAGGAAGTCCCCGAGGACAGGTCCCAGGCTCGAGCCCCCAGACCTGTCAGGGAGCTCCTCCTTTTGTTCACCTGGCCGGGCCTGGCTAGAGGCCCACTCGGGACGCCTCCTGAGGCCGGACCGTAGGTGCCCCCAGTTCACCCCCACCCGGAGGATCCCGCCCCCTAGCCTCCCGCCAAGGGCCAAGCAACGTGCCGCAGCAAGTGTTAATCTCCTGCCAAAGAGGGGGGCCGATTTGCGGGAATTTGTCTCCAGGAAAGGATCTAAGCCTTCTTCAATCGGAGCATATGTTCATAGAGCAATAAACCGGAAAGATTTACAGTCCCCGCCCGGCCCCCAACAGCCTCGCACCCTTTCAGGAATTACTTACGATGATTTATCACATCAACCCGGGCAATTGTCACACTGATAAAATAGCCCGGGCCGGTGCCCGCCAAGCCCAGGACCTGGGAGGCTGTTGGCTGCCGGGCTGCCAGCGGGGCTGGGGAGGCTTTTGTGGGTTCCTCTCTGGGCCTACTAGGGGATGTTCAGGTGGGTTGGGGTGGGTGGGGTTGGGGTGGGAGGGGAGCCAATTCTCATTGAGAAAAACGCAAGCAGCTCAGAGAAAGCGCCCGGAATCGGCGTGGAGTCACTTGCAAAGCACATAAACATTTGTCATCTTTGAATAATTGAATTAATGTATTATTGTTTGAATGTATAATTTATAGCGGAGGAAACTTTGTCTCTGTCCTGACGGGGAAATATACACACACCAAAAAAGAAATCAAAACATACACACAATCCCAAAACAACTACCAAACACAGCCCGCTCCAGCCAGCGGAAATCATCCTCAAAGCCAACGGGAGGGAAGGAGGCGAATAAAGAGGCTCTCCTCCCCGGCCCTGGCCCTGAGTTGCGAGCTGGAGGAGGAGAATGCCGGCTGCTGCCCCAACCCAGATCCCCCGGCAAGCTGGGGGTGGGGTGGGGTGGGGTGGGAGCGGAGTGGCTAGTGGGACCGCAGATCTCTCCGCGGAGGGTGGGAGAAAAAAGCCTGGAATGGGAGGCGACAGGACAGACAGCCTTTGCACCTCGACCTGGCCTCTCCCGCATTTCCCTGCCGCAGGCTTCCTTTCGCCCCAGGGTCTCCCACTCCAACGGCAGGGACTTCTAACCCGTGCCTTTATTTTAGATCTTCGCCCAAATTAAAAATACAAAGATAAAGGGGAAAGAAGGAGAAACTCCTTGCGGGGGTGACAGAAGCAGCAGAGCTTGGGTGGGAAAGGAGGGGAGTGGGAGAAGCAACTCGGAAATCATTATCTGTTGGTTAAAACCTGCCTGGGGTAAAATTTCAACTCGATTTTATAGCCTTCTATTATGACGCAAAGAAAAATTTACGACCCTCGCTTGAAAAGAGGGCCGGGGCCTTTTCTCACCAGTTTAAGAATAGGCAGCAGATGCCGTGACAGCGACCATTGTTCCCGGTAGACACAGGCGATCGGGCAACCTCGGCCCGCGTGCGCCAGGCGCGTCCCCCAGCCGGGCGGGTTTTTTACAACTCCTGTTGTTTCGGAGCCGCCCGCACGCACCCTCGCCCCCTCGCCCCCTCGCCCCCTCGCCCCCTCGCCCCTCGCCCCTCGCACACCCCCACATGCTCACACACACCCCCTCTCGCGCTCACATACACACACTCGGCCGCTCTCAGTAATTTTTCATAAGTGCAAAGCTTTGCTGAACCAAAGGTCACCATCCAAGCCACTAACAACTTCTCGCCGGCGCGCGGTTCCAAATCAGGAAGCAAAGGGAACTATTTGTCAGCGGCCCTGACAGCTAAGTTCATTAAGGATTTAAATCCGAAGAAATAAAAGTCGCCAAAATATTTACCTGCTGGCCGCGCTCCCGCGCCCGCCACTGGGGGCCGAGGGTGGAGGGCTGGGGGCGCCGCGCGGCCCCCCTCGGCGGGTGATATTCTTGGGATCCCTGCACTTTCCAAGTCGGAGAGAGCCCTTTGCGTGGCAGATTAATGACGACTCCGTGTTTCTTAAGGGACGTGCTGAATTAATTATTTCGCCAATCACGTGGTCGGGACTTGTAGAAATCTATTCTTATCATCTTCCTCGCACTTTGAAAATTCTCCGGGTTATGAAAGGCCCTCCCCCGGCTGCCGGCGAGCCCCGGCCGCCCAGCCAGGCGCGGGGGGCAGGGAGGGCTCCCCAACATGGCGGGCGGGCGGGAAGCGCCGTCTGCCGAGGGTCCCGATTTACTGTACTGTACTCAAGCGGGCTCGGCTATGGACTCGCTTCCTCCTCGTCCCTGCCGGTGATTCAATACACACAGCGGTATTGATGTATTGGTGGGCACAGGAGGAGCCATTAACCAGAAGACGGGCAGAGGACAATCATAAAATGTGTCTGAATATTTAAACTTCTGTCTGCACACTTATAAATACACATGTCCACGCGTCTGAGGCGAGCCCTTCCATATATTAAGGACACATGTCTGATTTTATGCATTCTGCTCATTTCCTGTCGCGAGCAAGGCCCCCCCCCAGCTATTTTGGGACTCCTGTCTTGGCCCACTCTTCAAGGCGAGGCAAAGACGAGAGAAAGCCCTCGCGGAAAAAAAAAATAGCGCACGCCACTTTTTATAGTGGGGAGTGTTTATTGTCGTCTGGAGGGCAGAGGGGGCTCCAGGGGAAGGAGGGGCAGGTGCTGGAGGCCCCAATGGGGCTGAATAGCACAGGAAAAGTAGGAGTCCAAGATTGGAGGCCAGAGGGGTCTGGTCCTAGTAGACACTGACTGGCCAGTCCCAGCTTGGCCCAGAACCCAGCACTCTTCCAGAGTTGGGGTGGGGGGTCTTGCAGGGAAGTCTCTCACCCACCACAAAACAAAGAGAGACTGAAGGGGTCTGGGGCTAACCGGGGCCACACAGAGAGCCAACCTGGAGCCTCCTTTTGGCCTAGGAAGTTACTTATTTTCCTTTCAAAAAATAATGCCCTGCAGCATTAAGCATCCAAGCTTAGGCTGCCCAAGGCTCACAAAATATGGTGGCCAAATTGGGAGCGTGTATGTGTGGGGGACAGGTCAATGACAGATTTGCTAACCCTTACACAGTTTAACCTTCACATGTCAGGCACAATGCAGAAAATAATAAAATAAATGGTTTATATTGAATGTTAGCTTCTAGAAGACTTAATGAAGAATGCTTCTGTGGAGGCACCAAACAGGATGGAGATTTCGCTACACCTTTTATTATTTCAAATATAGATCAATGAATTACATCAAAACTACAGGCAACAATTAGTATAAATAATACTTTAATCAGTGGCAGCAGAACATTGGTCAATTCTATTAAAAAAGCATCTTGTGTGAACAGACACCATGGGGCTGACTGACAATGTCATCTCCCAACAAAAGGCTGCAATGGACAAAGTGAGATGGGAGTCTGAGGAGCAATGTCCTCAGTAAACACTTCACTCCTCCCCAGTCACGACCCCAACACAGCTTTAAAAACAACAACAACAACACCAAAACAAACACTTCTGGCTCATATTTGGGGGAACAAACTGGAAACAAATAAAAGCAAATGGGCACTGCTCCTTTCCACATCTAGGTCTCTCCAGAGTACGTTCCCAGATGGAAACTCATTTCCTTCCCTGCCCTTTGGTGGTGGTGGTTGGGGTGGGGGGAGGCACTGCTTCTTCCCTGCCCCACTCCTGTGGGCCCAAATGGACGCTAGGGTCCAATTGGGACCACAGGGTTGAGGGCTGCCCCCTGGGCCATCCAGGCTCCATTAACATTTCAAAAGACAATCCCTGGAAACTGAGGAGAACTGAGACTTATAAACAAAGAAGTTGTTTCTCTGATTAAGTTACTTTTCAAAGTAGTGAGGCTACGTTGGAGAAGGAGCTTGGGTTTTCTTCATCAAAATATGCCTCTTGGCTTTCCTCTGGGGCATGGGTGAAGGCAGCTATGCAGTTTTGGCATTTGGTCTGAAGCTGGGGTGAATAACCTGAACTTCTGGGAAGGGGGAAATCTATATAATACTCTATAATATATATGTAATTGGGTGTTGTGAAAATATATACTTTTTCCCCCTCCCAAAGAGAAGGTTCAATATATTCACAGATTTGGGCCTTAGGAAAGAATCTTAGCAACTTTCCAACTTGCCTAACCATAGCGGCTCTTTTCAAATGCTACATCCAAAGACTGCTCTCCATGTTAGAGGGGAAAAAAAAGAAGAGAAGGGTAGTTAGAGTCCAAAAGGTTAAGGGTTTAGAGGTCAGTCCTCCCAGCTGAAATACAGCTAATCGAATAGAAAATTTGTCCTCTGGATGAACCTGATTCTGTAATTTAGCCGAACTTCAGTAAAATACCTTTTCAGCTTCTCAACGTGAGGGCGTCAGAAAAAAGACGTCTTGACTATGTATGGACTCTTTGCTTTTTGTCATAGAAACAATGATGCGAATAATGCAGGAATATCCATCTTTAATATCCCGACGTGGCGATATTCAAGTATTGCCATGTGCAAGTCTGAGAGCCAGGCTCACCCCAAGGAGGAACAAAGAGCTGTCCCCAGGGTCTAATACAAAAGACCAAGGCTTGGAAGATACTTTAGAGAAGTGGAATTTCAGCCTAGGGACTCCAGTGAATACCTGCTCTCAGCTCTCAGGAGACACCAAAGAACATGCGTGCAGAAAAACTCTTTTTTTCTCCCTCCACCTAAATATATTTACCTAAATATATTTAAAAAAATTACCTCCACACCTTCTAAAGTGTTCTGAAGCACTAAAAAAAAATAGCTCCAGTTCTGAATCTCTCTTTCAAGCTCATCCCTTTCCCCCCCACCCCCTTTTGTCATTTTTCCGTAGCTACAACCAGGGGTTTCTTTTTGGAGCCCGAGGCTTTGGGGTTTAAACTTCCAAAGTCTTGTTTCATTTGAGTATATGAACTCTGGCGATTACCTTTGACTCTTTCCCCCCTTATCCTTAAGGGTCAGCATTTTAGAAAAATGAGCTTTGAACGCTTCTCAGGCAAGGCATAAGAAAAATGACTGAAGAACATCACTCTTGTTGTTTGAGAGTGATTGTTCTTAAACCACCATTCTTTAAGGCAAGGAAGAGGGCCTGAAACTTTTATACTTTTACAATTTCTGCTTCTAATTCATGTCTTGAGAAAAACTTCCTTACATCTGTTTAAAAAATAAAAACTTCAGCAAAAAAAAGAACCCCTAAGACCAAGTTTTGTGGACTTCTAGATTCAATTAGTTCTCTTTCTCTTTTTTAAAGCAAGATTCCCCTACTTTCCCACTTTCTCCCCACTACACACCCCCTCTCCCATATAGGCCGTACACCAATTCCTATAAGAAAACTGCTCTATGGGTTATTTGAAATCCAGCATTTGGAATCCAGTTGGAACAGAAAATTCAGTCATTATCTCATGACCCAGAACATAGAGGTTTTGTTTTCTTTCCCCAGAAGGAAAAATGTTGGACCATTTGTTTCTTTCTTTTCCCTTTTCTTTAATCACCCAGAACTAGTTGTAAGCACAGTGCTGAAAAAAGCACATATGGAAATATATTTTCAAGAACTCAACTCTGAGTGGACCCTTTGCTTCCTTCTAAAAGGGTTAAGGGCCCCCTACACACATTTCCGGGGAGTGGGGAGGGGGGTGGAGTTCAAAATGCCGGTTAGAGCCAGAAGTTAGTCCACGCATCTCTGATTCTCCTCCCTGAAACTCAGCCCCTTTCACCCTCTCAAGATTTTTGGCATTAAGATGTCAGTTATTTCTGTTGCCCATCCCCCAACAAATAAATACTTAAGCAAATATAATCTAAACATAAAATAACCCGTTTCCACTTTCTTCTTAGACTCATTTCTTTGGGCATGGGGCCACTGGGAGCAAAATACTTTTTCTCACACTGGAAATTATACAGATAACCCAGAAAGTTCAGAAATCCTGGCCCAGCTCTCCTGTTTCCACTGAAAGCACCTAGCACAGGGGTGGCCAACCTTCTGCCTCAACTCCCCCACATTATTAAACCACAAAGATCCCTGGAGGGGTGGGGTGGGGGAGGAGGTTCAAATTCACGCTGGGATAAAGTATCCAACCTTCATTTGCAAATTCAAAATCCAACAGCAGAGGTTTTCATAAGTTTAATAACTCGCCAAGGTTTATGTTCTCAGTAGCTCCTGCCATATGAGAATGTACTCAGAGAATCCCACCCCCCCTGCCACCCCCATCCCGCTCCAGGGAGGGGGCTGCCCTCGGGCAGGATGCTAACCTAGTCCGAGGGCGGCCTGCGTGTCCCAGGTCCACCCCACAGTACCTTAGAGCCCGGGGAGGTGACAGCAAGCCCGGCCTGCCCCCGCAGCTTCGGCTCAGCCGGGAGCGCAGGGAGGAACGGGCCCGGGGTCCCCACGTCTATAAGGTGGTCAGGTCCGTGTGGTGGTCCTTGGCCAGCGGCTGCAAATGTTGGCCGGGAGCAGCTGAGGAGGAGCAGGAGGAGGAGGAAGAGGAGGACGACGAGGACCTGCCTTTGGTGTTGGGCAGCTTGTGGTCTTTTTTCCACTTCATCCTCCGGTTCTGGAACCAGATCTTGATCTGGCGCTCGGACAGACACAGGGTGTGAGCAATTTCAATCCGACGGCGCCGCGTCAGATACCTGTTAAAATGAAATTCCTTTTCCAGTTCTAGGACTTGCTGCCGGGTGTAGGCCGTCCGGGATCGCTTGGGCTCCCCGCCAGTGTAGTTGGGGTTCACTGCGAGACAGAACAGACAGCACGGTCAGGTCAGCTCCCAGCCACTCGTTAGGCCCCTCGCCACTGCCGCTCACTTCCTGGCGCGCCCCGAGGCCCCGCGGCCCTCCCCGCACACTCCCCAGCCGGCTCCCTTCCTCCCTCCCGCCCTCCCGTCCCCCCTGCCCCGCGCACGCACACACGCGCGCACACACACACACACACACACACACACACGCTCACTCCCACCCACCCTCACACCCAGCAACTCCCCCAGGCTCCCGGGCGGGGATCCCCAAATGTGCTCCCATCTCCCCGGCCCGGCCGCCAGCTCCAGAATTCCCAAGCATTTAGAAATCCCCCTCTCCTCTACCAGGTTCCCTCCGCTCTGAAAATGGAGTCCTCCCCCACCCCACCCCCATCTCCACCCCCTTTTTCGCCCACAGCCAAGCAGCCAGCCACATGGTCCCGGCCTGCTCCCTCAGCTATAAAAATTTATGGAGAGAGTAATTGCGGCGCCCATTGAAGCCCCACACGCCCCCACCCACTCGCACCCCCTCCCAGGGGCCCAGGCCTCCAGGCTGGGGTGGGGACTGAGAGGTCGCTGGGCTGTGCCTTACCGGAATTCACGTGCACCTTCTTCATCCACGGGTAGACCACAGCGGGCTGCTTGAGTGCCGTCCCGGGGGGCGGCTGCTTGGGGCCGCCCGGCTGGCTGCAGGCCCGGGCGCTGGGCAGAGGCGCGGGCGGGGGCGCGGGGGGCGCGGGGCACGGCTCTCCTGGGGCTCCGTAGTGGCCGCCGGGGCCACTGGCTTCTTGCCCGTGACCCCGAGTGGGCAGCGCGGAGCCGGGCCCAGGGCCACCGCCTCCGAAGGTCTGCTCACCGAAATCGGGCCGTGGGTAGAGCCCCGGGGGCTGGAAGTCTGCACCCTGCACGCCACCGCCGTAGTAGTCGGCGCCCTGCTCGCCTAGGTAGCCGCCCTGCAAATATTCCTCGCACGGAGGGAACTTGGGGTCCACATACTTGGAGTTCACCATATACGAACTCATGGCCATTAATTTCAGAAGGTAGAAAATACTAATTTTTCTCGTGTTGTCTTTTTTTCTCCTTCCATAGGGCCCTCCTACTTGCTGTCAACTGAATAAAGTTGGCGGCCATGTGACCAGGCCAGCCAATAGCGAGGGAGCGAGTTTATCACCGGGTTGGTGAGCATCTCATAATTTTCACAAATTTAACTAAATAACATACGTGTAATCAAGTGACTCGCCATGGCACATTTGAAGGCCCCCACCAGATGTTAATGTAGTTCTCTAATCCCCAGCACCCTCATTCCTGGCAGGTAATCCCAGCTTTTGTCTGCCACCGACTTTGTTAACCTCGAGGGCCCTCTCCACGCACCCCCACCTGAAAACAGCCCCCCAAAATGGGCACAGTTCAATTGGGGGGAATGAAACCCCAAATCTGTCAGGCTGCAGAATACCACCAGGCGGGTGGGTGAGGCAGCCTCTGAGTTAGGTGGAGTACCCCAGGCAGGCAAGGCTCCCGCCCGCGGGAGCGGGGACTCTGCCATACAAAGGCCGAGTCCTGGCTTTGTCTTCGTCAGGGTCACCCAAAAGTTACAACAATCTGGCTGGCCTGAATCAAATCAGGCAATGAGTAACTGCCAAGCTTTCTGTGAGTGCCCAGGCTGGAGTGTTGCTAGCCCAAGCCGGTCTTGCAGGTATGGCAAGACTGTTACCCGCCTCCCCACCCCCAGCTCATGCAGGTGAAGGGTGGGCCTGGAAGGTGGTGATGGCACCCCCACGTCACCCAGATGGGCTCCAAAGGACCCTGCACTCCTTCGTCCTAAATGGCCTTCTTCCCACATGGCGATCAATGAGCAGTGAGCCCCCTCACTGGGCACCCTCTGACCTCACCTCATACTCCTTCAGGGCAGAATTGGGGTTTGGGGGCGTTCCACCCTGCTCCCCAGTCCCCCAAAAGCTAGCCCTTTGGCCTCACATTCATGCAACCAATTAAGAGTTTACACGGGAGCCTCTGCGGGGCTTCTCGAGGCAAAGACTCCACTATGGCATCAGGCTCAGTCCATCCTCCTGGAGTCTAAGGTAATAAAACAGAAAGAAAACTGACCGGCACCCGGCTGCCTCTGGCCTCTGCTTCCGACTATGGCTATTTCGGAGAAACGTGAAGTTTTTGCATCGACCATATATTCCCCTAGAATCGAATCTGTGACTATGTGGCTACCACACAAATTCGGTTCTACAGGGTATATATAGACAACGTTACTAGCTCCAGGTTCCACCCAGAGTGGGTACCCAGACCGCTGGCAGCCCCGGCCTCTTCCTCGGAGCCATCACCAGCCCGACGCAGCTCCTCGAACTTTCAGAGAGGGTTCAGGTAGCTTGGAGAGCTTGGTGAAAATCTGCAGCAACGAGTTCCCCATCCTTGTACCAGGGCTGGCATGACTGAGCAGCCAAGAAGAAGGGACAGTCTTCTTAAGAAAGAAAGACAAGAAAAGAAGAAAAAAATAATCCATCCCGGAAATGGCGGCTTTATTACCCCCCCTCCAGATCCAGATAACCCCCCCCTTATCAAGTGGTATTTTCCTGAAAGGTGCAAACGCCCTCAGTGGCAGAAGAAACGACGCAAGAGGGGAATATCCTCCACCCATTCTTTATTCCCCAGTGCGGGGGCAAGCCAGGTTGGCTGACAAAGCTCATTCTCCCAGAAGTCTCACATTTACCTTCCTGGGCCCTGTGTCGGGCTGGCCGCTCTGTCCCGCTGCTGCAGACCCCGCGGCAGGCACTGCTTGCAGGCACGGAGCTGCCCTGGGCTGGGGTCGGCGCGCTAATGGTGAAGGGCAGGGCGAGGGGTCATTCGAAATCATTTACAAACATATCACAAAGTTTCATTATTTCTGCTTTGCCGACAGCAGCACACAAGAGTACAAAAGTTCAGGAATTGCACCCGCCCCAGCGCCTCAGCGCCGTCTAGGGCTCAACCCCCGGTTTGGGGCACGAAGAACACAGACACACTCAGGGCCCGGATGGGCTTCAGGGACAGAAGGATGCCCGGGCTCAAGAGGGGCTTTTGGATCTCTGACCATAGGCCAGAGGTGTTAAAATTTTTTTTTGATTGTTTTGATTTTCTCCCTTATCATTCAAAAATTAGTTTCAGCCTTATCCTGGATCTGGTGGGGTAGAGCAGGGACACTCTCCTCTGTCCCCCAGCCTGGCAAAATTGGCTCCCTGCTTCTACTCTGCACTTTGGACACTCCCCACCCCAACCCCTCCATCCTTTGGTTCCAGGGCTTCTCTATTTTGTAGGTATTTCCTGGGTGTCAAATCTAAGGAGAGTCTGAGGCTGCCCCACACCAAATTCCCTTGTTCAAGGGGGGGGGTTCCCCCTCAACTTCCCCTAATGCCCAGCGCTCCCACACACCCACCTGCCTGGGGACACTGGGCCTAGGCTTTACCCACACAAATTGGGGGAGGCTGCTGGGCTGGGTGGGGACCCGGGTGAGGGTACACATTTTCATATTTGTTAGACGCTGTGACCTGCATTTCACCTTACTGCTCCACTTGTTCAGACAGGTCAAAGCCAACGAGTTATTGATGAACAAAAGCGTTAAATATTCACCTCCCGCTCAACTGCCCATACAAATGCTTTTGATCTCTCGGGCTTTTTGTGCTGTGTTCAGCTACAGGGTGCCGAATGTGGGTTTGCAAGCGAGGAGCACTGGCAGAGATAAGCACCCAGAGCAGGGGCAGTGGCAGGAAGGGGGCAAAACCAGGGTGTCCTGGGGACACCAGATTTTCCAGCCTGGAGCCCAGAGCTGGTTTCATTTGGGCCAGCCTGATTAATAGAGGGGAACTATGAACTGGGCAGAATCTCCACTTCTGGGGAGGAACACAGCCCCCAGGAAGTCAACCAGGCTGCCCACCCTGGGAGGGCAGAGAAACCTGGCCTAGAGCCAAGCCCTAGCAGGGTCTTCCACCCTGGAGTAAGGGTGTCTCACCAGAGAGCAAGCGTGCCTGGCTTCTATCGCCCTCCTACATTCCATCCCCATTAAAATAATCTCCATTTTGCAGTGAGGGAGGCGTCACTGTTTCTTCCTTAATTCTTCGGCCACTACCATCACCTTAATGAGATACTCTTCCTGGAGATTTCACAGGCCGCCTCAGAAATGTACCTGTCTTCCGCGGCACAGGCAACTCAGAAAGATCCAAACTTCTGAGCCCAGGTCCCCAAAAATCTCTGCCCCCCACCGCAGCCCTACCACCACCACCACCACCACCACCACCACGACGTTTGCCTGCAACACTAGCGGCTCTGGCGCGAAAATTCTCGAACTGCAGTTCCAGAGGAGCAGAGGTGAACCAGCAGGGTCGTATCCCTCCCGCCTTGCTCAGCCCTTGTCCCCAGCCCAGAGCCCAAACCTCTGGGGCTGGGGGCGGGGGAGGGGCGGGGAGGGATTTCCACCTAAAGCTCAGAATTCGCAGCCCTTCCCGGAAGCAGACCAACTCCACATACCCGCAGCCGTAGAGGGTTACGTTTTTCTTTCTTCTTTTTTATTAAAAACAAAACAAAACAAGAGAAGAGAAGGTTGGCCCAGGCTGGACCGGGTTAAGCTAGGCTGGGCTGCGGAGGGGAATCGCGTTGATGCGGCGTTTAGCAGGCTGGTTCGAGCAGAAAGCGATGCTCGCCGAAACTTGTTAATAGGGCGGGCTGCTAATTAGCTGCAAGCTCTTAACAGAAGCGCAGGGCAGCAGCGGAGCTGCACCTGTGCGAGCTGGGGAGGCCTGGAGAGGCCCAGGAGACAGGGGCGAGAGCCTGCGGTGTGTTCTCTTGGTTGGGTGACTGTGAACTAGGCCCCAGAAAATCTATCCAGGAGCACAACTTAGAGCCTCCACTCCCAAAGAGAGCTCGCCTCGCACCGGCCGCCCTTCCACCCGCCCAGTCTTCTGGCGCGGCCCTTCCGCCAACACCTCCCCAGTTACCAATACCGCCTCTTCGCAGTTCGGAAGAAACGGGAAGGTACTTACAGCGGCAGTCTCTCACGGCCCCGAACCTGTTGCAATGAAAACGGGGGTCACTTAAATTCCACAGGATAATAAAGCAGAGATAGAGGATACACAGAAAAATGACAAGGCCCAGGCACCCCACCAATACCCAGACCTCCCCGCTTCGGGTGCCGCCCCCAGGAACTGCGCCAAGTTCTCCGCGGAGCGCGAGACCGCAGTCCTCAAGGGCAGACCCGGGCAGTAGGAGAGTATGGCCCCCGTCACCTCCCCCACTCCATGCACCCTTGGGCAAAACCTTACTGGTTGCCTGGCCCGACTCAGGCTGCCTGTAACAGGGTTTCCCCAGTGGGAAAACGGGAAGCGAGGAGAAAATGGGCCTTTGTGTGTTTCCTTATGCACAATCAGCCGGGTGGGCGCAAGTCCACTGGGGAGGGGGCAAGCCGCTGCATCTGTCCCCTGCCCCAGCTCCCCGTCTGCCTCGCGCTGGGCGCAATTCAAACCCCTTTCCCAGTTTCAGATTGGTTTCAAATTCCCCAGCCCCAACTAGCGCCCCCAAAACCTGTCTTCTCCTTTCCAAAGAAGGGCCAGGCATAACTGGGACTTGCCTTTCCACTTCTCCAATTCAAAACAAAGAGCAATTTCCAAGGGAAATGAGGACCCAAATGATAACCAAAGGAGGAGGAAAATCGATGGGTTTGAAGGTAAATGGCAATGCTTTAGATTGTTCCGCAGCTCTCTGGAAGTAACAGCATTTTGTCAAGCATTGCTACTGGAGAGCCCACAAAGCAATCTTACAGAGCCATACTCCTCACAGGGGCTGGTGTCCAGCTTTAAGTTTTCATCTATCCTAGGATGGCAGTCTTCCCTGAGAAATCGCAGAGGCAAAGCCCTCTCCTTCCTCATCCTTTCGCCCTTCCCCCCCTCCCCCACTCTCGCGCTCTCTCCACCTAGGCTACCACTGTGTAATTCCACGTCTGAGGCAGATGCTCCATTAGGAGCAGGAGAGAGACAGTAAGTTCCTTTTGTGAGGTGGGAGCCCTCAGTTCCTAACTTTCTATGTCCAGAAGGGAGCGGAAGAAACCGGGATTCCCATTCCATTTGTTAAGTTGGGTTTAGGCTAAAATGAAAATTAACTTCTCTGGGACTTCTCTCACCCCAGGCAGGAAGAAGGCAGAGAAATTCCCCACCCCTGGAGCTGTCCTGGAAAAAGTAATAAGTGACTTACTGGTTTTCTCTCCTAGTGGGCAAGGGAACTGGGAGTAGAACTGTCTCCTTCTGAGCCTGGCGCTAGCTGGAGCCTCTCACTTCCCTATTGCTGCTCCAAGAACCAAGCATCTGCACTTGTATGCTCTTAACCTAATTTATGGTGGGAATTATATTTTGGCTTGTCAACTCTCAAGCCATAAAACAAAGTTTATTGGAATCACGTGCTCGTAAATAGCCACTCAGGTCTCATCTCTGCACAACCATAAATAACCCTCGGCTTTAAACTTTTATTCACTAAATAAAGGTTCACTGCAACTGTTCTCTCACACTTAAGTAGTTCCAAATATTCAGGATGCAAGGGGGGTCATATTCATATCAATACCCTGGCCTTTTCAAATAGCATCTTTTCAGAGAAGTCTGTTTAAACTGGGAGATAGTGCTATTTCGAAAAGACTGGTTGGTGGGCATGTCTTATGATTCTTTGGCTGCATTCACTGTGAGTACCATCAACTCCTTTATTTCAATCATTCTCTAGCTCTAGATGTGGTAAATAAAGAGGAAAGTCAAAGGCTCCTCCTTACTTGCTTAACCCGGAATTATTTGAGATTTTTGTTCAAACTTCAACAGAAAAAAGGGTGGTTAGGGAGAGGCTGGGTGGGCTTGGGGTGGGGGTGGCATTTGGGGTTAACACTTGGCTCTGTATTGTTGTGGATGGGCTCAGTGAGAAAGGTGAATGTAGCCACATGCCTAGAGGTTTCTATAATTTGCTTAGCTCTGAAAGGGGAGCCTTTGCAAGTGACCAAACTGCTTAAAACAGCAAGACTTGGGGTTGGGTAAAGTGAGAAACTGGAGAATAGCCCCATCGGGATCTTTGGCAACTGAAGCTCTAAAAGAAGGTTATAAAACAATAAAACAGCCCTGGTGTGAAGGGGACAGGGTGTGAGGAAGCAAATGAGGTTCTCAGGGAACCCAAGCCCAGGAAGTCAGATGTCCCTGCTCCCACAGGGCTAGGGGCTCATGGTTCCTGCGCCCAAACCTGAGTGAAATGCTACGCCCCCACACTGCCACTCCCACTAGAGGGTAAGCCTAAGAGAGAAGGAGGGAGTGCGCTCTCCTGCTGAGAAAGCCCAGAAAAGGAGCTTGGGCCCCAGCTCTACCCTACCGGAGAATCTGACATTCTGTGCTGGGCTAGGTGGGGGTGGGAAAGATGCCCCCAGCTCCCACCAAAGGGGGTACATAAAGAAAGAACTGACCCCCAGCACCCTTCCATGGCCCGCCAGAGTTTCTACCAATCAGTGTGAAAACATGTGTGATTTTGACTATTCGGATGAAAAGAACGGGAGTTATGTGTAGGTTTGTAGAGTGCACACACACATACATGATTTCTAAATCAAATTCAGTTGCCAAAGTTCTCATCAGCAAGTCCTACCAAGCCCATGAAAGAGATCCCTCTCTACAAAGATCTCTTTGCGTTCTAACTTCCACCCATTCTCTGGGTATTTCTAAACTCATTTCCTGATTTGACTTTCATTAGCTGAAAGGGGGGGAGCTGTTAGCTCAGACTATATGGCATTTATTTCTTAGTCCCTTAGGAGGACCTTTTTCTTTTACAGTTGGTGGTATCCATTTTTAAAATATGAGTAAAAAGCAACCCTTTAAAAAATGATTTCTGATTCTGTTAGGACTAGGTGAGCCGCTTAAAAATTAGTCCCAGTTAATCCACTAAAAAAAATACTTAGAATTTGAGAGATGGAGAAAAGCTTTCTTTAATTTTCCTTAATAAAACAGAATTAATCAAAGGATGTGTGACTTTCTAGGCAACTGTGTGAGCTTTTCATGGGGGGTGGGGTGCAAGGAGGAGACCGAGCTGAGGAGGTGGTTGTTTGAAACAATGCCGGGTGCCTGATCTGGGCTCAGTAGGTATTTTTAAAATGAATGGTAATGAAGGGCGGTGACTGGGCTTGCTTGCAGTCTTCACTGTGGCTCACACAAGAAGATGAATAAAATGACACAGCCTGTTCTGTATATTGACATGATAACAGGAAACGAACCAGCCATGCAGAGGAAAAAGGAGGAAAGGAAGACATTGAAGCAGATATCTTCAATTACTTTCTAATCTCAGGGCAGCCAGGCAACATGATTAAGGAGAGAATGTTCACCTTCTACAGTCTTCCCTTGCCCCCAAGCTGCCAGTGTCCTGGGCTTCTGTGAAGGAATGAGGGAGTGGGGATAAGAAGGAACAAACCTGGTCTAAGAAGAAGGCCGAGCGGCAGGGGGAACAGCATACTAACTTGGGCCACTTTGTTGGAGTTTTCTCAAGGAGTTTCAATGGTGGTGGTAGTAGTAACAGAAGAAGAGGTGTGGAAGGAGAGGTTGAAGCCTTCTTCAAAACCTGCAATGAATTCGTTTTGGGGAGAAGCAGGACTCTGGGCACTATCCCTCCCCATTTGGCTGGAAAGGGCCAGTCCTGGGAATTCCTGCCCAGAAAGCTCCCATGAGGTAGGGTCCCCTGTAGGGCTCCTTTTACAGAGCAGCTCGCAGGAAAGAGGAGAAAGTGAAGGGGCATCAACAGGTATCAGCTACACTCCAAGTGTAATGAGGTCTGCCCTCTGTCCACCCTAAGGGCCCTTGCTATGTGGCCCCCAGGGAAGAATAGTCTGACATTGACTTTTAAGAGGCCTCTTGCCCAGAGGGAGTATTGAGCTCTCCTCTTAAACTAGGTGTCTGCATAACCAGGATAGGTAGGGATGGGACTTTGAACGAACTCCCTAGGTAGGGGGCAGATGGAAGAAGAAGACTACGTAGGCGCGTAGGCCTGGTACTTGGGAACACAGGATGCGGGTAGAGCCAGAGAGGAGCTGAGCAGGGAGTCCCAAACAGGAGAGAAATATGATCCCATATTCCTGGCACTATATTCTAGCACTTAAAAAGGAACACTTCTCCCACTACCCTCAACCCTACCTCCTACAATGGAGTCTGCTCATCTGAGTTCTGGCTTGGTGTCCTCTGGGAAGGAAAGGTGACCCCAGAGGAAAACTCCAGTAGTGAGAGATGGGATCCAAATGAATGGGCCCTGAGACAGGGCCTTTGATGATGGAACTGGGGGCTAGAAAAGTCTCCAGGGGTCCCAAGAAGGGTAGGGTCTGGGATGGCCATCTTAGTACTTTGAGAAACAAGAGTGGAGGTTAGATGGCACAGGAGTTGGGGATGGCTGGGGATTGCAGCACTGCCCTATGCCACAGGCCAAACTTCATCTGGCATGGTTGGTGGCTAAAGAAACTATATGTATTTTGAGAGAAAATCTGACCCAGGTGAACTCCTGGGTAAGCCAAGAGAAGTAGCTTGGCTAAGGGCCACAGAGGCTTTGTTAGGAAAAGTCTACAAGCACAAGTCATGGAAGCCAGGACTAGCGGTTGGAACCTGGTTGCAAGGGGTGTGTGCATGTATGTGGGTTGTAGCATGAAATAGTATTTACATAGCTCTTTTAAAAAGATAGAAAGAATCTCAAAAATCTGGAAAGGCTGATGGAGATTTGGGGGGATGAGGCCTCTCCAAGATACGCCCTGACATCAGTGTGGCCCAAGTTACCTGTGGCTCAGCCATGGCCCTGGAGCCCAGATCTTGGAACACAAGCAGGTTAAGAGGGAGTGGGACACATTGGGCATCCTCCGCTATTGCCCACTGGCCTTTTGCCTTTTTACCCTGCTCCAGATTTCATGAGGCTAAAAAGGGGATACTTGCTTTGGTGGGTATGACTGACAGGTGTTGGTGGAGGTGACTCTCTCAGGAAAGGCCTGCCCTCAGGAAAGGCCTGAAGCCTTCTGTAGGAGTCACGGATGTGCCTGTGTGGGTGCAAGTCCTCTTCAATCTGCCCATCTGCCCACTGAGTGGGTAGGGGCACTTTCCTTCTGGATGCATCCCTGAAGTCCACCCACAGGCAGATGCCAGACACCCGAGACCTGAGGGGACAGGGCCCACGAGTCCCACTACAGCAAGAGGAAGTGCCCCAGAACTATGTTCTCCTGGGTCTGTCACTTCCTGTGTGACCAAGCGTAGGCCTGTCTTCTCCTCTGTAGATTTCAAGAATTGGGTGAGTGAACCAGGTCTCTTTCAGCTCTAAAAGTCTAGGCCTGATGTTGAGCAGAAAAGAGATAATAATGATAAGCAATATGTATTGAATGCTTCTTGTGCGCCGAAACACTGTTTCAAGTACTTAACCAGTGAATTAATGTGTTTAAGGTAGTCAGAATAGCGCACAGCACACAGTATTGCTATGTAAGTAAAAAAATCTTCATTAACAACCTTGAAAGTACTCTTATTCCTACTTTTCAAATGAGGAAACAGGCCCAGGGAATTTGCTCTACTCGCCTAAGATTACAGAGCAGGTAAGTGGTAAAGATTTGAACCAAGGCAGTCTGAACTGGGAACATACTCACCTCTTTAAAATCTACAAGTTAGCAAGAAATCAATGTCCCCTTCCCTAAATGGGAGCAATTATTCAGCCTATGGGGTAGTGACATTTAAAAACTCAATTAGGGAGGGAGCCCCAGGCACTATGGGGGTTGCTGAGTGGTAAAGGGAACTTGGCCCCTGGACACCAAAGAACCATAGAAGAAGCAGGAGAGACACTTGGCCAGTAGTTGGCAAATATAAGCATGCTTCTTAATTGCCTTTTGGGAGAGTGTTTACAAAATGCAGGTCCCAGATATTCTGATTTATTAAGTCTGGCCTGAGACCCAGGAACCTGAATTATAAACACATTTGAATGCAGGTCTTTATTAAAGAATCATTGTCCTTAAGTACGGAAAAGAGGGAAGAAAAAGACTGCATTGCCAACAGACAATGGAGGGTCAGTGGCGTTAGGTCGGGGCCGACTGTCGAAGTCGGGTGTCACAGTGGTGCAAGAAATGACCCGTGGAGCCCACCAAGGTCCTGAAATGGGCGCAGGGGTGAGAGGAGTGTGTGTGGGTGGTGTGGAAAAGGGCTGAGATGTGCATCTGCAGTGTTCTAAAGCTAAAAAGTCAATGAGATCCGCCCTCTCAGCCTCAAGGGAGCGCAGAGGGAATCCCAGAACGCAGGCCCTGTGGTAGGACAGTCAGGGCGAGGCCGGTCCACCGGCCCCGGGAGGCGCTGAACGTCGTGCTTTTCAAGGCTGCGGATTCTAGGTACCAAGGATCGCAGTAAGGGAAGTGGCAAGAACAGCAGCCCAGCCCGAGGGGGATGGTTAAACACGTCTTGTCCTACCGCGGAACCCTAGTTTCCTGCTTCTAGGAGCCCAGCGCGCGGAAATCGCGCCACCTCCGGGAAGGCGGAGGAAGTGAGGTAGCCTGCCAGCCTGGAATCTGCCTTCAGGCTCCGCAGCCTCGGGTCGGCCTAAGCTGCCCATCCCGGGAAGCAGCCCTCTGGGGGTGGGCGCAGTACCTCGGACCCTCCACAGAGGCCAAAGCACTTTGCGACAGGAGGAGGAGGAGGAGGAGGAGGAGGAGGAGGAGGAGGAGGAGGAAGAGGAGGAGGAGGAGGAAGAGGAGTCACTTGTCCTCCCCTCCCCCCGCCCGCGCCCGGGGCATCACCGGCGCCGCCGCAGCGGGCAAGACGCTTGTCCTACAGCGCCTCCTCCTGGACAAGGCGTCAGACAGCCGAGCAGGGGGGCTGAGCCCGCCGGGAAAACGCGAGGCTGAGGCTTCTTCGCGCGGGTGGAGATCTTCCCGCACCAGAGGCTGGGAGCCGGTCCCTCAGTGTCTCCTGGGGCGGCCAGAAGTCGAGAGGATCCTGAGACGCCCTCCCGTCCCACCCCCCAGGCTCTCGGCCCAGGAGCGTGCATCCCCCATTACTTAGGCGAGTCCAGGCGGAAAATCCCTCCAGTTTGTCCGTTTATTTATTTATTTGACCACTCTCTGCCGAGCCGCTGGACCCCGCAGAGCCCTCGAACGTGCTGCTCTGGCGTAACAAAGTCCGGGAATAGTACGGCTGAAGGACTGGCCTGAAGTTTGGCAGTTTGAGCAGAAGCCCGGAGGAAAGGCCTTTTCCTAAAGCAGAAGCACCAGGCTGAAAAAAATCTGTAACACTTCCCCGAGGATCACACATAAAAATTTTCTTTTAAGGTGTCAAAAGTGCGTGCGTGTGTGTGTACGTGTATGTGTTACTTTTAACACCTTCAAAGAAGATCTGGCTTCCCTTTGGCCACTAGCTCGCATTTGCAGAGTGTTTCTAAAGCACAGATTTAAATTGGGATGGGGTGGTGAGTCAAGATGATTGAAAATAACGTAGTCAAGGACAACATGTTTGGCTATATTTAGCCTGAAGGCTGGAATAAAGGAAAGATGAGTAGCGAATACTAAGGGAGGGAGGAGTGAAGAGATCGGGTTCTATCTTCCTGCTCTCAGTCCACTCGCCCCCTCCCCCATCCTTGCCTTATGGCTGGATCCCCGGGCTGGGCTATTTCACTGCACATGCGCCAGACGCCGAACGAGCGTGCGTGGCAGGCGCTTAGGGAACTGAACTGTTAAGAGCAGCTTGCGCAGCGCTCTGCGGTGTGCGCCAGCGCGCACTGCTTGCGTGCTTACCTGCAGAGGAGCTTGGACGCCCCATCTCAGAGAGGCAGGAAACGTACTTTCTCTTTTCTTTTCTTTCTTTCTTTTTTTTTTCAGGAAAACCTGTATTAAAACCCCCAGCCGTCCCTTCTGATTTGCAAGCCCTGTTCCACCAAACCAACAAAATCGCCATGTTGCCAATGAACACTCTCAAGGTTGTCATTTGGATCAGCAATTTCACATCCAGTACACGGCTTCTCTTGAGTGGTTAATCGAGGCGGGGAAAAATCACCCTACGTTCAGAAAGCATGACTTATCCCTCATTCTGCACAACCATGAAGTCTAAGGGACTCGTTCCTAGAAAGAGGGTATCTATTCACACCAATTCCGGAAAAGTGGCCCTAAATTGGACTTAAATCGGAATTCCGAGTTCTTCGTGGCTTCTCCCTAGCTTCCGGTGCCCCCGCGTGCCCTGCCCCGCGGCCGCACTGCGGCAAGGCCGTAAATACCTCTAACAGCTGCCTGCCTGCCCAGAGTGAAATACTGTCTTTGTTCCGATTTCCCCTGCTTCTCTAGCTCAGAAAACAGAATCCTGGCGAAATATATTTATTTGAAGGAGCATCTGACAGGAAAATACGTTTGGTTTTCAGCCCTGGTGCTTGGCCACATTTATAATAGCGAGTTTTGCTCTTTTCCCTGGTCCCCATGAAGAGTGCAAGCCCAGCTCACAGCCCCACCCGTAAAAACACCGAGGCTCCGACATGTCAGTGGCTCCCTGAACTGTAAACGGATAGAGGTTCGGGCTGAGGACGCTGGGAGTTACACTTCCTGGCTTGTGAGCTCTTAAGAGTCCAAGTGTTTCTTACTTAATTTTTTAAAAATTGAGTTTAATTTTTTTTTAATTGGGTTAACAGGGACAATGGGGGCATTTCCGGCAGTAGCAAAAGCGTTAACTAGTCTTCTCCTGGCCTAAGTTCAAATGTGATTTGCAGATTATTTATTCCCTTAAATGCAATCGACCATTAAGTTCCAATAAGCCCTTAATGCTACCACAGGACTTACAAAGAACCCTTCAGTCTTTCTTATCTGCCCATGACCTCACCCTCTGCTGCGTAATAGGACCTGAAGCCTGCCTCGGTTTTTAGTCACTTGGTCGCACTCAGCCACCCAATCCAGGGAAAAGCGACTGAAGCTCTGAACACTAGAGCTTGGCCATCATGGCCACAACTCCTCCCCACCCCCACGCTTGTCCCAGCCCACCTAGGGGGCTCCTTAGGCTTTGGAGCTGCCAGGGGACAGGCCTACGTGCCTCTGACCAAGGGCCTGCTTTTCAATAGGTAATGCTTTTTACCAATATGAAACAATGATCTCAACAGCCATTGAACCGTAGTGGCGAAACAGTTACAAAATACAGACATTCCAAATAAAAAATATCACTCAGTTTCTTATTTGTGAGATCATAGCGATCCACGACAATTCCTCAGCATCAACTGGCCACAAGTAGTGGCCCTCCATTTTGAAACCGGCGTGATTCCATCGTCAATTACTAAAAATACCTTTCTACACAGATGTCATTTATTGTTTGGGAACACTTTTATGGCCAAAACGATTACAAAGGAATATTTGGAATGTTAGGATTTGCCGCTGGGTGCTTTGGAGACGATATTCAGCGGTGCGCAGGTCCACCCCATGCGCAATGCGGCAGATTGTCCACAGGTTTTAATATTGCACAAGGTGTTCATGAAGGAATAGTCAAGAGGATTTGAGAGATGCATCCTCAAATGCTGTTCAAAATCGGTGGGATTAAAGAGCGTTCTTTTTTTTTTTCCTGCAAAGGATTTTCTTTTGATGCATAATGTTTCAGTTCAGTAATTTTGAAGAACAGGGTAAAATGTTGCTATATAACGTTTATTTGTAGGCAAAAACCCACAACAGGGCATTTAGAGAGCAAAATATCTACTCTTTTCCTATTCTGGCAAATAAGAAACACACGTGATATTTGAACTTAAACATGCTTTGAATTTCTTAAATATGTATTGATTTTTACCCAAGACCTGCACCGATTTTCTGATCCCGTTCCCTCGCAAAGCATGTATCCATTTTGTGACATAAAATAATCCAAATTCACTTGATAGATTATTAGATGTGGGAGGAACCTTTCTTAAGTTGCTGCAAAAATTCTCTAAGAACGAGAGAAACGGTTAAAAATATTTAAAATTCCATCTCATACATAAGGCCCAATAAACCATAAACCCTAGAAATTAGCCAGCATCACTCACCAAAGCCTAGATTAACAAACCAAACACATCCTGGGTACGCAGAATCCACCCCACCCCCACCCCCAGCCCCAACCCTCAAAAAACACCTGTTAGCGTCCCAGATACCTCTAACCACAGACAAGCCGCGAAACACTGCTCTATACTACCGAGTGCCTTTAGTGACCCACAGCACAGCTAAGACGTCCAGGAACCATCTACAGATTCTTCCCAGGGTGGGGATTGAGGGGCTCTCGATCCAGTGGGGTCCGATCTGCCCGTCTCCACCTTTCGGAATCTCGAGGGGAAATGAGGCTTCCCTTCGACTTCTGAGCTCAGCCGGACCCCACCCGGGGCCCCAGGGGACGCCTGCTCAGAGATGGAGTGATTAGGAAGCAGGGGGCGCAGACAGCCACCCCGAGGTACCAGAGAAGTATAGGGAGTCGGGCCAGGCTCACCGGGCTGCCCAAGGGGGTGGGCGCCTGGAGCTAGTCGGCGGCAGGGCTGGGGTGCGGGGAGGGGCGACACTTACCCGGAGGCTGCCGAGCAGGAGGCGGCGGTCGGCCGGGGCGGCTGCAGTAATCCATTAGGCGCTGCCGGGCTACGCGCACTGGGGGCGGCAGGGATCCGCTCATGTTGGAGAAGGAGTCGCCTCGGAACCGCGCGGCTGCAGTCACCCGGAGCAGGCCGGCTGCTCCTGGCGGGCGGTGTCCGCGCCGGCGGGGGCCTCGGCGCCCAGGGCTCCTTCCGGGCTCTCCCGCCCGCCGGGCTCCCCACCGGCTCCGGAGGCGGCAGCGGCGCGGCCCGAGCTAAGCGGCGATGGGGCCACGTTGGGCGCCGGGCGGGAGCGGAGGCCGCCGCGGACCCCGCAATCCCGCAGCCGGCGACTGGATCCCACCTCTGCAGAGACAAAGGTTAGAAAAAGAGGGGGTGAGGCTCCAGGAAGGCAGAATGCGGGGGGAAATTCGCCTGGGAAATCAGGAAAAAGGCCGTGAAGGCGAGCGGCGCCTGCACATGACCAGCCGCAGCCAATGACGACCGCAAATAGGTCATAAAAAGGTCTATTACCAAGTTGTAAATTTTCTTCAAACAAAAAGGAATTTGCTGCAATTCCTTGCGGATTTTGCACATACAGCTCGCAAGCGCCATGTTTTTTCCTCTTTCTTTCCCCGCTATCTTCTGTTCTCTCTCTCTCTGTTCCTCCTCCTTTTCCGTCCTTCCTCCTCTCCTCTTTCTTCCTCTCTGCTCCTGTCTGCTCTCTCTGCGTCTCTTGCCTCCATGGTTCCTGACTCTCACCTTTTCTAGGAAGTATTTCTTTTGCTCTTTTTTGGTTTGGCTCGAAACCTCTGCTGAATAGAGCGTTGTGTTAGAGGGGAAATGAATGCGGTGGACTGCACAGGCGCTCGGGGAGGTGATCCTGGCAGTCACCCCCCTCCGAGTCTCCTTGCGCGGGTCACTTGGCTTCTCCTCCCCTCCCCTCACAGAAAGGCCCGCTCCGGAGCGGCAGTCAGGCACTTTCGGTTTTTGGCCCTCTCATCTCCAGGCAAGCCAGCCCCAGTGATCTTGCGCAGAAAACCTGGGCTCTGCAGGCCAAGAAAGCCCGCCCTCCCCCTAACACCTCTCCAACATAAATTGGGGTCCCTTCCGTTTCTTGGGGTTTCCAGGGGTAGGAGAGTCACCAAACAGCTCAAAGCCTGGAAATGGTTTTAGGTACTTGTCAACTCCAAAATAAGAGTTTGAACTCCCAATGCTTGGCATTTATCTTGGCAGAAATATCCTCCTGGACAGTGCTGGGTTCAAGGGGAAGCAGTCTTTCTGGATCCCCTCTGAAACCTCTTGCTATGTCTCCCCTAAGTGCATTTCTTATTTCTGTGCAATTTAATTCTAGTTTCCCGTTCTTCCATTGCCCCCAGAATGTTTGCCCATGGAAAAGTCTGCTCAATGCAACACTGAAGAGGAGAGGGGCTCCATTTGTTCGGGAAAAGAGCGGACCCTCAGTTTCAGCCCTGGGAAAAAAATAGTCCTTTTTCTTCAAAGGCAGGAGTCACATTCCCTTTGCACTTCTGATAGGAGCTACGCCAGAGAACACCAGCTGAAAGTAAATGTCCTTGAGGGCCCCAGCATTCTCCTCATCATTAATGCATGGGCATGATCATCCAGGCTTCAGAACCTGCCTGAAAGAGGTAACCCATCCCCCAGTCCTTTCAAGGGCACTGTCTTTGGACTTCTGGTAATGCATTTATAAATATATGCATTGGATGTCCACGGGTAGGTTTTCTGCTATGAACATCCTCACATCCAGTAAGTACCTAAGTGAACATAGACTTAAGCAGGAAACACACAGCACCGTCTGAAGCAGGCCATTTGTATCCCTTGAAAAGGTTCCGATGACCTTGGATGTTTTTTATTAAAGGAATTCTGTTGCCATCTGTCAGCAAAAGTCATATTCTTTCTAGAAACTGTGCTGTAACTTTGCTGGAGGGAACCATAGCGGTATCCAAGGTCCATTAAAATGTTCTATTCCCCTGTCCACCCCCAGATGCCGGAAGAATCAGCAAACACCAGGGAAGCAGAGGACACAAGCTTGGATGTGAAATAGCAACATCTTACGCATTGAAGAATAATAAAACAATGTTTTTAATTACAAAAGAAAATGTGTAAGAATATGTGGGGCAAATTTGGGGGCCCTTCCAAGCTAGAATACTTTACACTGATCTGTACGTATGGAGCTGAACAGAGATTGCTCACTTGTAAAATTATCTAAGAATTAATCTCAATTGCCAGTTTTCCTCTACCCACATAAAAGCACAGCTTTATGACCCTCCTTTTCAGCCTGGGGAAGGGGAGCTGGGAAAAAGACTTTGCACTTTTGAAAAGGCAGCCATATTTGCACACTTTCCCCTGTGCAGAGGTAATCTAGGCGATGTGCTGGGCTTTGTGGAACCTCACAAAATGGCAGTCCCTGAACTGACTTTTCTCTAGAAACCATTGAGACCCACACCCTCTTTTGTGTGTTTCTGGTCCTCGCAAACAGAGAACCTAAATCACTTGGAAGGCTTGGTTCTTTCATTCAGTGTTAACATTGGAGGGTCCTATTTTTCTCTAAACGGTTTACAGACCTCTCTAAGCAGATTCTAAGCAATCCAGGGCCAAAAAGCATCGCCTAGATTTTCAAAGGATTCTCTGAAGGTTTATGCAAATTTCTGCAGCAAAAATGTTTGCTCGCTTCGCTGCAACCTTTGGATGTTTACAGGTTTGAGCCAATTAGGAGGTATCTTCTGTGCTCGTCACCTGGAGTCTGCATGAAACACCATGATGGGGGGTTTCTAGCCACTAAAAGAAGGTGGTGTGTGTGTGTATGTGAGAGAGAGAGAGGGGGGTGTAATTCCCCAAGCTCTTTATTTGAAGGCAGATCTATGATTTTCCCAGCTACAAAAAGAAACATATATACCTACATTTATTTATGACCAACACTTTCTGCTATGTGTAATCTATGTGGTATATGGGTAAGTACAAATATACCAAATATATACTTAGAATACCGCTTTTGTATATGTACAAATACTCTGCAATGCACCAGGTATTACAGCAGAGTTTTTTTCTGTACAAGAGCTACAATTTTACTATGGGTTGGGGGCGATGGGTCAAGAAGGTACACCATTTCCAGAGCAACACAGAATATAGAGGAAATAAGGACATTGCTACCTCCCCATCATTTCTTGATTTCCACATCCATTCATGCACCGGGTCCCCTGAGTCTTGCCGCACATCAGTGACTCTAAAACTGGAATTTGGGGAGCATTTTTGAGTGGGAGACAGAGAATTTTGCTAATAGAGGAATCACTTAAATGGAAGGCAGCTGGAGTTTGGCCAGCAAGAAGCTCTAGCCAGCTTGCGGCCGCTGCCACCTCCACCAACCCCCCACCGCCACCACCCCACAGGCTGTTTCCTAGCCATGCTTTCAGGCGCTTGGCATCTTTGCTCTAGAAGCCAACAGCAGAGTCTCAAGCAGCACACGGAGCAGAACGTTTCCAAATCCAGCATGCACATTTGCAGCTGTCTCCTCCCGTGCAAATGTTTCTTAAGCCGCAGGCCACCCGTGACTTAAAATGGTCTTTCCTGGCTCAGGTCAGCGAATGCCACAGCCACATCCTCTTCCCTGGTTAGAAAGCTAGGTGGTGTTTCACTTCTGGCCCCACCAGTGCCAACATTTCCCAGGTCCTTGAAGTGGCAGGCGAATAGCCCACCAATGCCTGAGGGGCTGATTCAGGCCTAAGACAGATTCCATTTTCTTACCTGTTGCAGTAAAAACCATTCTGGAAATTAAAATGTACCTCTTTAAAAATAAACGCATCTAGAACAAGCAAAGACCTCTTCAATGTCTACCTGATGAGGTGCTTCCCATTTTGGGGGGAGAAGTATTAGTTTACTTGAATTTCTCCTCTTCTCCACTACCCTTCTTTCCCCTCCTCTTCCCTCATAAAATGGCAGCTGCAGGAGCAGCCTCCAGTGGAAAATGGCTATCTTGTTAATAACAGATCTCAAACCCCAGCATCAGCACAGGCTCAGCGGAATAATCTGCAATGTAACCTGGACTCTGGGTCTTCCCCCACTGGGCCCACAAATTAAGTCCTTTGCGAAGTTCAAAGTTTTCACAATATCTTTGCAAGGCTATTTAGAGCAAGATGCAGCTAGGATAGCCCAGCCAGCCCTCTCTGGAATGAAAAAGAGACCCCTCCCCTGCATTTATTTATTTATTTTTACAACGCAGTGCTTGTAACCCCCACTTTTTTTTTTTCTTAAATAGAAGCTTTAGTGAAACGTTGCCTTCTAGTAGCCCAGGTGGTGGTTCCTGACTCAGGGAAAGGGTTATGTGCGGCGCTTAAAGACACTAGCTCTAGAAAAAGATTCATTTCTTTATTAAGGAGCTCGCTATGTTCTGGAGCGGTTGTTTACACTCGGATTTTTCTGCATTTGCTCTCAGGGCTTGTTTCAATAGGTGAGGCCATCCAGGAGAACAGCAGAGGACGTACCAACCGACATCTGAGACGCACACAAGTTGGCTCAAAATGGGCGTGCAAACAGAGCGAAGGGAATACAAATAAATATGGCACCTATTCAAAAAACGGAATCACAGCAGCGGCCACAGCATAGAGACCTAGCGATTTCAGGCGATACCAAGCGCAGTTCAAAACGAAAGCAAGTTGAGAAATGAGAGGCATTACACAAGGCCACTTGCCAGAGTGAAAAGTTAATGAGTGAAAATGTTATAATTGGCTTTTCAAGTATTCATTCACTTTAGATGATTAAATTGCCATAATTTGTATAGACTATAGAAAATTATTAGATGTCAACTATGACATTTTCCTGAAACTTTTGTCATTGGCCCAACACTTTCCCCAAGTTTAAGGAAGCTGCAGAGCTGGACTACACATTACACTCTTCAGCTAACATGTGCTTTATGAATATTTGGCCCAGACTTTTCCCAGAGATAGTACATTTACAAAACACTCACAGAAACTCTTTTGGGAGTAAACAAAAGGCACCCGAACCATTCATTATAAAAGCAGAAACGGAAAACATAAATAATACGTTTTAATCAAATAACATAAAGTAAATATTCTGCAGGCATAATTTTTTTAAAAAAATTAATAGATCTCTTTTAACTTACTCACCATAAAGAAATGATATTAAGTGTTCAAGTGCACTTGTTTGATTAATAAAGCATTTTCTATTCAATTATTTAGTGCTAATCATTAGGAAGTTTATGTTGTTGAGGCAAATCACCAACTCAGACATTAAAAACTACCATTACAAAAATATAGCAACAAGGTCAGTATCAAATTACCCTTACACAGGACAGCTCAAGCGCTGCTTCTATGCAATACTATAAACTTTTAACACCCAAACCCCTCTCAAAACGCAGAAACCTCAAGAGCAGTGACACGAAGGTAGCTTGAAATACAGGTAAAGTCCTCTCCAAAAAAGAAAATAGACGGTGTCCGACAGCATGTGTTGATCATTAGTTTTAATAGTCCATGGTCAAATTTTTAAAGGTAGAAGTTAATTTGTCAGGCCTTCAGCTCTGTCTTCCTCCAGCTCTTGGGCTTCCTTTTTGGTTTCCCCATCCTTTGCCTCCTGTCGGGAAACTGGGAATTTGTCCTTGTTGTTCTCTTTTTTCCATTTCATTCTCCTGTTCTGGAACCAGATTTTTACCTGTCTCTCAGTGAGGGCTAGCGCGTGGGAAACCTCAATTCTTCTCTTCCTGGTCAGATAAGGGTTAAAAAGGAATTCTTTTTCCAGCTCCAGGGTTTGGAAACGACTGTAGGTTTGTCTTCCTCTTCGTCTACCAGGAGCTGCTGAATTAAAAAAAAAAAAAAAGGAAAACAAGCATTTTAGAAATGTAATGGTGCCTCTGCAGGTTGCTGGAGCTTTCTGGAACGGGTCTAAGGGATGAAATATACACAAGTCTCTTCAGCTCTGATATATATATATATAGAATATGCAGGCAAGAGGAACAGAGAGAAAGTCTTCACAATAACTGTCCCCATCATCTTTACGCGGTTCCTACTTTACGAGAAAAAAAAGTATTACTTTATGAATAAGAGCCACTATAGCTACACAAGAAGGAAAAGGAGAGGGCGAGGAAAAGGTAGTTTTAAAGCTAGAACGTGAGACGAAAGCAGATTTCTCCCCCTCTCCCCGCATTAAAAAAAAAAAAAAATTGCATCCCAACCTTGTGGTCTCATCCAGGGAAACATTTGAGAAGGAGACGAGCTCTGATTTAAGTGGTCTGGGTCCTCGCCAATATTACCACTGGACGATTTACAGTCAGGATATTGTACCAGCTCGGCCTCTTGCTGGGTCGTAAAAATCGGCTGTCTCTGTAAGTTATCGTATCCGTAAAACTTCGCGGGCTCCCCGTGACAGGCAATCCCGCCGCAGGGGGGAGGCGGAGGATGCGGAGGATGCGGAGGAGGGGGGGGGGGCGGCCTGGTAGGCTGCGGCCGGGCTGCCCCCGCCGGGGTGGAAGTAGTCCTGGCCGGGGCCCGGGCCGCCCCCACCACCGCAACCCGGCCCGGCGGGCGGCGGCGACGGATGCGGGTGCGCGTGCGCCTGCGGGGGCGCGTGCGGGAAGCCAGCGGCGCTGTTGCCATAGAGCTGCAGGGCGGCGGCGGCGGCGGCGTGGCGGCTGCCGACCTCGGGCGCGAAGTGACAGTCGTAGTAAGTGGGATTGATGGCCTCGCCCGCCGCGGCCGCCGCCGCCGCCGCCGCCGCCGCGGCCGCCGCCTTGTACTTGGAGTACAGCGGGTTCACGAAGTAAGAGCTCATCGGAGCGGCGACGGCGGTGGCCAGGAGCCGAGGTAGGGCGGCCCCGGGCGGGCGGTGCGGAGCAGGCAGGGAGCGCGCCTCAGCGCGGCCGCACTGCCGCGGGGGCCTCTGGGGCGGCTGCTCGCGCCGCCGGGGCCGCCGGGCTGCGTTGCTGCTGCCACCCGCCCGCCCGCGCGCGCGTCGCCTCTGAGGCCGGGCAGCCGCGGGCACTTGGCTACTGGGCGCTCATGCCCGGCTCTCGCGCTCGCCGCCTCGGCCTCGCGCCGCCTCCCTCGCGGGTCGCGGGGCCTCGCCCAGCCCCCGCGCTCACCACCCGCCCGGCCTCTCCCGGCGCGCGCCGGCTCGGCCGCAATATAATCGCCGACGCCTCGGGTGACCTGCCCCGCTGCCTCCACTGTTTCCTCTCAGGCACCAGGCTGCCCTGAGCGCACCGGGACAAGAAAAAAAGTGCGCCCGGCCCACGGGGACACTCTTTGGCTTCGGTTTACAAACCCCCGCTCTGGAGGGAAGAGAAAAAAACACCCTCTACCCGCCACCACCTCTCACCTCGGCCCCCCCGCGGTCCCCTCCCACCGCTCTCGCCGCCGCCGCCGCCGAGGCTGCCGCCCCGGTGCGCCCCGGCGAGGCATTTTCGCACCACGCCACTGTGTGGAGAAGATGGGGGCGAGATAACCGCGCGGAGGGATCCGCGCGGAGGCGACACCGTTGCTCCCGACGGGACTCCTCACGCTGGCCGGGAGATGCCTCCGCCGGCCTTAAAGGGGGCCCATAAAGCCGCACTGCCAAGGGCTTGCCTTGCCCCCCGGGGCCCAGGGAATGTGGCTCGCGGCTGGCGTGGCGGGGGCGCGAGAGAACCTTACACTTGGGGGGAGGCAGGGAGGCCACTCCCAGGAGGCTATGGGAGCTAATGACTCCCTCTCCTGGTCCCTAGAGCAGCCCCCCAGAGGTTGGCCGTGGCTTTTGCGCTTTTGGACACGCGGGCTCAGCCCAGGGAACAAGGGCAAGTAGTGTAGACAGACCGGACCGCGTACATTTGGGTTGGGTCCTTAGTGGTTTGATTAAAGGCCACAAGGGTGATCCCAAAACTTGGCATTATCAAAGCGAATCTAGGCCCTTCTTTTCTAGGCGGGCAGGCCTTGTGGAAATGAGATGCACATTTACCCTTGACGCACTGCACGCCTGGCTGAGGCTCCCAGGTTAATTGATATTTAATGGAAATCATGCCCATGAATATAGTTTCCATCATTTCACCCTTGATAGACGTCAGCACCAGGCGCAGGGGGAAACTGAAGAATGTGGGGGCGGCGAGGGGGGGCAGATTAGCATTGCTGGGGGAGTAAATAGAAAAGCGGACAGAAATGTTCCAAGGTGGGAAGGAGAGAACTCACGCTGGGGTGGGTGGTATTTCCTCGAGCAGGACGCGCGGCTCCCGGGTCTCAGCCCCGGCCCGGAGCGAACCAGGGCAGGCGGTGGCCCCGGGCGGAGCACGGGGGGCCGACGCCTGCGAGTCCCCACTTCGAGCCTCAGGGCCGGTATTCGGATCGCGCCGGTTCCAGGCAGCTGAAGGCGGCGCCCATCGTCTGCTAATGATTCTAATTCATCTGCCAAGCCTGTGAACTTACTGCTGAGAGCCGGCACTGGACTCAGCTTAGAAAGTTACTAATTTTTCCGAAATAAAGGAAAGAGAAGGGTCATCCCAGCTTGAGCGATGAGGAAGAGAAACGTCCCAAGTCATGTGGGCAAGTCGAGTGTGAATCGGCAAAATATTCCTGATGTTAGAAGCCCGCTCGCCGTTAACACCAACTGTCTTCTCCCCCTTATACCTCTTTTTTTCTCCCTCTCGACTCCCGTATTAACGTCCAATAAATGTAATAAGTCTATGTTGAGTGCGTTTTCCCTCGCCCACTCGGCCTTTTTCGTGGGCTCTTTAGATGACCGGGGCCCCCTTTCCTTAGGGATAATCCATTGTTGTGAGGGCACCAGGCCCACACCAGCCTTGGGAACCGACCTCGGAAACATGCCCCGAGCCCACGGAGGGCGCTCCCGCCTAAAGCTAAAACACACCACGCCGGCATTCCACGCCAAATGCAAATATCTAAGAACCCAAGACGGCCCCCAAAGGCGCAGCAGGCGAGTCATTTCAACTACCCCCTACTCCTTGCGGGTTGGTCCAGTCTGTGAGTATGATCCTGAGGTCAGTCCGTGTGGACTGAATCATATTTTGCAAATGGAGAAAATGAGATCGAGATGGAAAGGCAAAACAAGATAATGACTAATACTCTTTCAGTTGTTTCTAGGGGAATGGCTGGAAATGGTCAAGGTAAACGGATTGTTAATGAATTTCCAGATGATAAAGTAATGCTTTATTTTTTAAATTAGTAGGGAGTGGAGGACACTGGGGGCGGGAGGGAGGCGGGTTTGTTGTTTTCTGCCGGATATCGCCAGGTAAAACTTCCTTGAGATCCGAAGGCGAACAAACCGATTCTGATAGTTAACGATTTGTTCTTAAATCTTGCAAATACTTAATTAAAAGAGAATTATTCTCAATAAAGCCTTGGAACCAACTTTGTAATTGTGGCTTTTTTAATTTCAGTGTTTGGCGTGTGCGCTTGTGCGTATTTAAACGCTGGATCAATGAGTGGGTTTTGGAACAGAATGGGGAAAAAGAAGAGCTAGCCCAGATCTCAATAATACAAGGCACCTTCCAGAACTGTGTGATTTCGGGGGTGGGGGTGGGGCAGAAAAGAAACACAAATACTACGAAATTCATTTCTACACATTCTGGCCTAATTAAGAAAGCATTACAACACAACATTTCTTCCTCTTGGGACAAAACAGTTAGTTCCCCCTCGCCCCCACCCCAAGCATTCTGTTTATAATCTGGATGGGAAAAGAGCGCGATTAACTTTGTAAATAAAGATCTGTGTTTTTTTACACGTTTGTTTTGATAGAATGCATTAACTTAACCATAACATTTTATAGTTTCAGCTGTGCCATAGTCCAAATTTTCTGAAATCCTGACTAATCCAAAATTTTATACCTAACAAACACGGCTAGAAAATTTAATAGTGTACAGTGCTTCTTTTTGGTTAAGTTTATCCTAATTTAGAATTAAAAATAAGATTGTAAATATTTTAAATCAAAACCTTCCTCGCCGCAACTCCAGCTTTACGAGATCACAAAGTGGAGCAACAGCGCTCTCTAGTGGCAAAATGCCGCCTCCAGTCGACCGAGTTTAACTCCCCTTTATCGGCTCAGACCAGTTCTAATCTTGTTCTTTATTTTGACTGTGGCTTGGATCGCGGACACTATTAATGCTTCATCCCTTTGATTGTCAACAAGTCAAGTGCAGCAAGCAGGGGCTCCTGAACGCCAAAGATATTTGTACTCCCGAGAGAGCTTCCAATAGTGTCTTTTTCAAAAGCTTCCAGCCCTTCTTTTGCCAGACACAGTAGGTCCCCATTCCGTAATCGTCCACAATTACAAGAGGGGCTGGACTGAACAAAAATTACAACTTTCTAAATATCGACTACAACAGGCTTTTTTGTCAGAGGAGCCAGGCACTTTGAAAACAAAGAAATGATAGAAGTTCATTTTATTATTTTCTTTTAAAGCTGTTGCTCGGCATTAAATCCTGAATATTTGCTATTTTAACTTCTGATTTTTAATCCCTCAGGCCCATTTCGCTGGGCAATCTGGGGACAGGGGAAGGCAGAAATAGAAACCAAATTAAAAGCTTTTTGCTGGACCTCTGAGCGGCTGTCTGGAAGGGCCCTGTTGGGCTGTGTTTATTGGCATTTCTACACACAATAAATGAGAATTTAAATTTATATCAAAAGTCACAGAGTGAAATAAATTGACTAAGTGTTCCACTTGAGTTTTTGTTAAAGCAAAGACTTTAATCAGCTTAGGTGTTTCCTTTGAGATTAATCTTTCTTCTCAATTTCAAAAATGTTTTCTTCCAATTCAGGTGTAACGATTACATTTTCTATAAGCAATAGAAAATACAACAATACTTTTGCTGCAAAGTTTGGAATGGAGGGCCAGGTACTTTTATGAAAGGACATTTAAATAACTTCATTTTTTCCTGCCGACCCTGCGACAATTCAGCTGGGAGACCCTTGGCTTGAGTAAATGACTCAAGATCACTAACTTCTCCCACCTCCAAATAACAGGCCAATGAAAAAGAAGAAAGAAAGAAAGAAAGAAAGAGAGAAAGAGAGAAAGAGAGAAAGAGAGAAAGAGAGAAAGAGAGAGAGAGAGAGAGAGAGAGAGAGAGAGAGAAAGAAAGAAAGAAAGAAAGAAAGAAAGAAAGAAAGAAAGAAAGAAAGAAAGAGAAAGAAAGAGAAAGAAAGAAAAGGAAGGAAAGAAGGAAGGAAGGAAGGAAGGAAGGAAGGAAGGAAGGAAGGAAGGAAAGGAAAGAAAGAAAGAAAGAAAGAAAGAAAAATCAACCTAGACCGCCGCCATAGTGAAATATTATAAAGAGCCACCCACCATGGACTAATTCTAATACACGGCCCATTTTAAAAATCAGAAATACATCATCTCCTCTTTCCTACCCTCCCCCATTTTTATTTCCTAGGTGCTCACACCTCACCGGGGGCTCCCAAGTCCCTGCCTTCTTGGTCCAACACAGTCTTGTTTATATTTTATTGTCCAGATTTTAAGACCCAGTTTTGTCTGCATTTTTCCCTTCCTCCCACAAACACAACATCAAAATGAGATGGTTTCAAAGCGAAGCGCCGAGCCTGTCGTAAACTCATTACCTCCAGACGTCTCGCCGGCTCGATGGCTTTATGACACCTTGGCTCTTCCTGTTTTCAAAGAGCCCTAGGTATCGGGTTGGCCGCAGGGGCGGGGGGGTACGCTGCACCTTCTGCCGGATCTGGGCCTTGGCTTTCCCTCCCAGCCCCCCTCTGCTTTTCCTTCAAGTCCCCTCTTTCATCAGGATCCCCCCAAACTCTGCCATCACCCCCCCTTCCGCCCAGCCCAGGCCACCCGGTGCCACCCACTCTTGGGCCTGCAAGGGCTGTGCTGGGCCCGAACCTTCACTTACAATGACCTTCATTTTAGCCCCTGAATGCGGCCCTCAGAGGGCCAAACTGGGGGCTAAACACGCACTGGAACTGAGCTGGGGGGGAGGGGGGCGATGAGATGGGGTGGGGATAGCTGCGGAGGAGAGCCTTGACCACTTCGATCTGCTAAGGTCACTCTGGGGCTCTTGTGTGTACGGTGGAAGCTCACAGCCTAACTGGCTCAGCCCTCCTGGAGCCAGCCAGCCTGTTGAGGTGGGGGAGTTGCTCCAGAGTGCAGAGCTGGCCTTTCCCTTGTTTAGAGAGGGGACTGGATGGCTGCTACTCCATGAACAGAGGGAGACATGGGGTGCGATGTGCCCACGCCCCAGCAAGAGGGTGCCTGGCTTCTGGGGCCCGTGGGCTCCGCTGGGCACTGCTGCAAGGCTGTCACTGGGCCTAGGTTCCAGAGTTGGCTGAGAAGCTGGAAGCAGGCTGGGGGAAGGACAGAGCAGCCAAGGGCCCCCCTCTGCCCACACAAAGGGAGACTCAGAGGCACATCAGACAGATGGCTCAGGTGGAAGGGCCCCAAATTTTTAGCAGTGTCTACCTCCCAGGGATGGGAGGAAGTCCTGTGGGGGTGGTATTTTGCAAAGAGACAGAGAAAGCAGGCACAGAGTGTTCAGGGCCAGCGCCTGGGCTCCATTTGATCAGGTCAACCTTTATTGGTAGGAAGCGGTGGTAACATTTACAACTGGTCCTCAGGCAGGAACCAGGAGGGCCCGCACCCGCGGCCGCCGACGCAAGCCGAGCCCTCCCCAGGAGAGCCTGGCTGCTCCAGTGCACTGAGAATAACCCCCCACCCACCAGAGGCCCTAGGTTGCCCCCTCGGCCTCATTCCAGGTCTCCGGGAAGGGCCCGCGGGCTCCCTGAGGAAAGGGGACTTTCCTAACTGCTGGGCAACCTGGGCGGGCCTCCCACTGTTGTCGCTCTGCCTTCATTCTCAGAAGTGGGGCGCACTTGGCCCCTGCTTGAGCAGCGCTGGGGGCTAAACTACAGCACTTTTCAGAAACATAGGGGACATTTACACAGGAGAGGGCTCCTCAATCCAGCGTGCACCCACAAAATATAGCATTTCCTATGGAACCGACAGTCCAGGAAAGGGAGGGAGCGGGAAAAGGCAAAACCCCAAAGCACTTCATTTCTCCAACACAGAAGCGAGCAAATACAGAGTCCCTCAAATACCTCACAGAGACCAACCACACAGTCACTTCTACCTAAAAGGGGGTGGGGGGGAAATGTCCGAATCGCTGGTGAGTTTCTGGAAATCAAGCACCCACAAACAAAACCCCCACTGCCTCTGCAGCGCAGAGTGGTCCCACCGGCGCCATGCCGGGTCAGTCTCCTTTGGGGCATTTCTCCTTGCTCATCTTTTTCATTTTCATTCTACGATTCTGGAACCAGATTTTGACCTGTCTCTCTGTGAGGTTCAGAATCCTTGCCACCTCGTAGCGCCGGTCCCGGGTGAGGTACATGTTAAAGAGGAATTCCTTCTCCAGCTCAAGCGTCTGGTATTTGGTGTAGGGACAGCGCTTTTTCCGGGTGGAGCGAGCGTGGATCCAGTTTGCTGCAGGGTTGTCTATGAAGGGGGGGGGTTGGAGAAAGGGATCGAGGGGTGGGGGGGGGCAAGGAAAGACGACAGGGTGGGGGAGAGAGGTCGTTAAATTAATTTCACCAAGGATGGCCGCTTTTCACAACTTGGGGGGAATTATCATAAAAAGCCTTAATGCCCGCGCTCTGTTTACCGTACAAACCTCGCGCCTAGGGTAGGTGGTTATGGGAAGCTTTTTATGGATGCGTGTTGCTCGCCTAGGCTAGAGTAGGCGTCTAGACGTTTTTATAGGTTAGTAAAACTATCAGTTTTGCACATTCGAGCCTTACAGGTTTCAGCAATAAATCAGGGGGCAATTTCTTTTGCACTTACTTGGGTCAAGTTGCTGCTGCGGCGGCTGCGGATGCGGCTTCTCCTCCTCCTTCAGTGGGCAGCCTGGGCTTGGGTGGTCGCTGCAAGCCGAGGGCTCCGACGAGCCGCCTGCCCCGGACCCGGACCCGATCCCTGCCCCGGGCCCGGTTCCCCCAGCCGCCGCTGCCGCCTTGTCCCGCAGGAACGAGTTGCAGGAGAACTCGGGGCCGCCGCTCCCCTGGGACTCCCGGGCCGCGGAGCACTCAGTCCGTTTGGAAGAGGAAGACGTGGAAGTGGAGGAGGAGGTGGAGGTGGCGGCGACAGGGGTCGGGGCCGCTCCGGTTTCTGGCTTAATCCCGTAGTGGCGCCCGTTGGGTGGGCCGCTGGGGCCGGGGCTGGGACCAGGGCCCGGGCCACCTCCGCCCCCGCCGCCGCTCCCGCCGCCGCCCGCTCCGCCCGGAAAACCGGGCAGCGGCTCCATCCAGGAGCGCATGTAGCGGCCGGGCTCGGAGGCGGCGGCGGCCAGGGGCGGCGGGGGCACGTACGGGTGGTAGAGGCCGCTCATCGCCGCCGCCGCCGGGGGCTGGGCGGGCACCGCGGACCACGAGGCGGAGAACACGGCCGATTTGGGGGCAAAACTACACGAGGCAAACTCGGCGGCGGCAGCGGCCGGGCTGTCGGCCACACCTGTGGGCCTGCCCTGCGCGCCGGGCCCCGGCGGTCCAAAGCGCGCAGCGAACACCTCGTCGCCCTCATGGCCTATGAGCGAGTCCACGTAGTAGTTGCTGAGGGTGCCACTGGAGGACATTTTGAGGCGCCGTGCGCTCCCACCCAAGGTTACACTGCCCGCCGCGGCGCCGCTCCCCGCCGGCGCCCGAGCCGCCGACTAGTTCGCAGGCTGCAGCTTCCACCATTGGTCGCGCGGCCCACGTGATCATATTTACCAATACCGGGAGTAAATCAGTCCGCTAAACTGGGGGCTGCTGTGATTTAAAAAAAAAAAAAATCATCATCAACATAAGCGCCGCAATTAGAGCCGATGAGCCCGGTCCGTGCACCCAGCTCGGTCCGGCCTGGCTCGGACAGCCTGGCGGTGGCTGGAACCGCTGCGCCCGACTGTGGCCGGAGGAGGCGCTGGGGACTATTTGTTCGTCTCCCCTTGCTGCCCTCGGTCTTGCAGTTCAGACCTAGGCTGGCTCTCCAGCCCCTGGACTCTGAGCTACCGGCCGCGTGTCCCGGGCTCACCGAGCGCCGGGCCAGAGCCCGGAGCAGCCTGGGGCACGAAGGGTGGGATGCGGCCCGAGGCAGGCTGGCCTTCAGACGCGGCCCCCTGGCGCCCGAGGGGAGTTTTTTCCCTGTGCCTCTCTCCCTACCCAAACCCACCCCTCCCTACACATACCCACACACGCTCTCTCACAGCTTGTCGTGTTGTTTAAAACAGGTGGAAGACCTCTGTAATGATATTATGCCTTTCAATAAAAATTTTATGAGGTGTATTTGATTATAGATTAATGTGTCCCTAATAAAACGGACGGATGGAGCAGCTCGGAGGGCCTCCTCCCCCTACCACACTCACACACGCCCGCCCAGCCACACACACCCCCGACGTGAGGCTGAGCACACGCGGCGGCCCGAGGGGGGAGCTGGGGCAGCCGGGCCCGCCGACTGGGTGCGGCGGCGGCCACCGCTGGGGCTTCTGTGTGCCCTCGGAAGTGCTGGCAGGCTGTAGAGTAGGCACCGCGGGGACAGTGGCGGCCAGGATGCCTTGTCTTCTCCGGGGCTGCTGGAAAGGCCCTGGAAGAGAACACGCCATAGGGCAGAACCCAAATGCAAGCGCAGGCCCGCTGCCGCCCACCGCCCCAACCCTGCCTCAGAGAGGCCCGCGGGAAGCGCATCTCCCCGGGGCTTGGCCGCTTCTTGTGGTGGTTGTCGGTCCACTGTCTTCCGAATTCTTCTTCTTCTTTTTCTTCTTCTTTTTTTTTTTTTTTTTGCCCCCCAGAAGTAAGGCCGGGCAGCCTTGAATCTGAGGGAAATGCCCATTGTCACTCCCAAATCCATGGTACAAAGCCTCGGAAGCTCGGCTGGGAGCCGAGACAAAAGCAGCCCGAGAGCAGGCGGCAGAGGATATATTCCTCACTCGACAAGTTGCTCAGGGCACCCTTGGAGGGATCCCAGCCCACCTCGAGCCCCGGAAAGGAAGGGGGTAAATGCCTACTTATGGCCTGATTGATTGCCTTTGCCAGTGGCTTTCTGATTTTGTTCCAGAGGAGATGCCTTTGCCTGCAGCACAGGTTTTCCTCTGAGACATGGCCCTCTGTCAACAACTAATGGCGCTCCCCACATCGCAGGGAGGAAACGGATAAGTTAAAATTGCCCTCCTTCTCCTGCCCAACCAATGGAGGTCTGGGCAAATCTACTCCAGTGTTTCCAACCTGGCATTGATTCCGAGCCTTCTCTGTCCCACCCCTAGGAAATGGCTCCCCTCAAGGGTTCTGTCTTGGAACTGGGGAAGGTTCTTGGTTTTTCAGGAGGAAGTTTAAAACTCTGAATAAATACTGAATTTCCCAAAGACTCCCTGGATGAGAGCTGTGAGGCTCAGAGTCCCTGAATAGATAGTTTCATGGGGAGAAAAAGAAAAAGTGAAAGGATGTGTTTTGTCAAGCTACTTGAAGCTGGTGGAGACCTTTTGAAACCACAGCATAACCTGAGAAAACGAATTCTCTGTCAGCTCTTCCCTCTAAGGCCTCTTCTCCTTTCTCCCACTCAGGGCTAGATAAGCCTGGACTCCCTCGGTGAAGGCTGGCTGGAGTTTTCCAAGCTATGTCGGCAGCTGGAACATTGGACTTCATGGGAAGTCACGTTCATTTGCAAAGTCCCTTTCAGTCACCTTTTGTTCATTTGCTTGCCTCCCAGATATAGTGGCTCCAACCAGCATTTTATAATTAAATAGAGGGAGCATTACCTGGGGGGGAAATCTTTTCAGAAAATTTTAAGAAAATTTCATGTGGGCCACTAAAAGCTAATGAGCTTGAAATCCTTCCACAAGGAAACCAGGGCAAAGTGGGATGGGAAAACTCACCCATCCTCGGCTTCGCTGTGGCCTGGCTTGTCTTGTGCTTGGGATGGGGGGGGGGTGAGGGAAAGGAGGGGGCAGAACTGGATCCGTTGCAGTGCTAGCTGCTGGCTATCCTTGTTCCTGTAATGGAGGCCCGGTGGCTTCCAGGTGGGCCAGACTGGTTTCAATCTAGCCCCTGACGATGGCATGCCAGCCAGAAATCACCAAGACCCTACTGAAAGTATTAAAAAATAACACAACCAAAACCAAAGACAGGAAAACACACAAATGGGGAGCTGTGAAGAAAAAAGCAGCGTGGGCACAGTCTTACCAGGCTCTGGTTAGAGGGAAACATATACCCATCTAGAATTCAATTATGTTACTATCTTGGGGGGGGTGGGAGGGGGAGAAGACTCCCCTTCTTCCCAGCTAGGAAAACAAGCACACCCAGGCTGGATTATCACTCCCTCTGCCACTGCCAAATTTTAGCACCCTAGGCCTCCTCCAGCTTCTCCCACCTTCCTTCTCCTGCTCTCTATCACCACCCCCAACTGCCCCAAACAAGCAGTTTAACCGGAAGATAATCTCACCAAAGGCTTTCATTTCCACCGTAACGTGTCCATTTCAGAAAAGCAGAGGGAGCAAACTCGTTTCCAGAGTTTATTGCATTATACATGCGACCAGAACATGCACAGAAAGGACAGGTTGCTGTTGTACTTCTACCAAACCACAGATGCACCACAAGGGAAGGCTACAAGGCATAAGTCGTCAATATTCCATCTCACCAAGGACAATTGCTAAATTCATTTGCGAAAAGATACATTGTAATGTGCTTTTTTAGTCCCCCTCCCCCCAAAGCTTGTGGGTTTTCTTAATCTTTTTTTAAATATATATGTAATTTAAGTACTTTTAAGTACTGGATGTATTCAAAACGCCATGAGATCATGGACTAACCACACACAGAGACCTTTTGCATTAGGAAAAACATGAAAAAGTCACATTGCTGGATGGATGAATGAACTGATGGATGCTGTACAGTTCCAATAAGTTAAGACCCAAATGAAAATGCGCAGTAATAGTTACCCTGCATTACGATGAAAAAATAATAAATTACACGTGCTAGTTTTTTTAATATATATATACTCATAGGGATTACAGATCACTTGCAGCACGAACAGAATGACCCCAAAGTCACATTCTAGCAGGAAACAAAACAAAACAAAACAAAAAACAAAGAGCAATGAAGGTTTTGTTTCCGCCTTCCCAGTCCTTCAAGCACTCGGCCCTGGAACGCGGTGCCCCCTCTCCGATCCTGGCCTCCGACGGGCCTGGGACCTAAGAGAAGGTGAGGTTGGCGGTCAGTTCTCGGATCCGGTTCTCTCGGCTCATCTTCTTGAGTTTCATTCGGCGGTTTTGAAACCAAATCTTGACCTGCCTGTCGGTGAGGTTAACGCTCTTACTGATCTCTAGGCGGCGCTCGCGGGTGAGGTACATATTGAACAAGAACTCTTTTTCTAATTCCAGCGTTTGGTGCTTAGTGTAAGGGCACCTCTTCTTTCTGCCACTCTTTGCAGTGAGCCAATTGCTGGTTGGAGTATCAGACTTGATTTCCTCTAACAAAATTAAAGGGAGAAGAAGAAAAAAAATCAAGAATTTTTTTTTTCTCTCAGTCTTTTCAAAGGTACCCTTGGCCATGACCCCACTGGCAGGCAGGCCGCTTTGGGAAATGCTGGTATTAAACATTACTCATATGAGGTAGGCCCTGGAAGGGATTTGTAATTGATGCCAGATTAGTTTAAATGCCCAAAATGACACGATGGGCGGGTACTCTTGCCCTCGGTGTCAGGGTTCTCTCTCTTTCTGTCTCTTTTTCTCTCTCAGCTTTCTGACCTGCACAAAACATTAGTACAATAGTAAACTTTCAGGATCTCCCGAGCGACATTCTAAGTGGGCAGCTCATCACTGGGCTGGAGTGGAAGAAGCAACCCACAGCCTGAACGAGACTACCAACCCCACTGCTGCCTCACATCCACAAGTCTGCCACTTCTTCCCCAGTTTTCCTGCCCGGGCGGGGAGCCCCACAACCAGGTTAGTTGCCCTTCTCTTTCAAAAGATAACCAAGGAAGCGAGTACACCTTCTCCGACAGACCTGCCTGGGCATTGTTGTACTCCCCAGAATTTCTTGCATTCTCATGCCTTCTTGTCCCCACACAAAAACATCCCCCCCCAAGAAATGTGGCTCCTTACTGTGGCCCACCTCTGGACACTGGGGGAGAGGCTTCGGGGCAGGGTTCCTTCTCAAAAA
Organism: Zalophus californianus; assembly: GCF_009762305.2. Classification (NCBI taxonomy): domain Eukaryota; kingdom Metazoa; phylum Chordata; class Mammalia; order Carnivora; family Otariidae; genus Zalophus; species Zalophus californianus. Next base: position 139,019,565 of record NC_045597.1, on the reverse strand, counting down.
GCCAGAACCCCTGGCCCTTTGCCCCAGCCCAGCCCCAAGGCTGGCCCTGCCGGGTGGGCCCTACAGATTCCATTCTCCCCCCTTCAGCCTTTGCCCTCTTTGCAAATGGATTGCAAAGCTTGCGGCACTTTCCCCAGACAAAGCCAAGGTTACCTAACCCCGCAGAGGCTGGGAGCCCTGTTCCCCAGCCCAAGCACCAACCAGCCCAGTCATTTCGTTCCCATTGCCACCCCCAAGCTCGCAGGATGCGGGGTGCATACACTTGAACACGAACACGGTGCCTTGGACCGCCTTAAAATCATCATTGGGTGAAAGGCAAAGCTGGGACTGCAAATCTGAGCAGGAGAAAGGAGGTTCTGGGGCCGTGTTTACGAGCCGCAGGTCTCATTTGCCCTCTTTTGTTGCATTTCAAGTCTAGCTCAGGAAAAATAAACCCAGCAAGCCCATCCTCTGCCCAGGCGCCATGAGCGTGGGGCCAGGACTAGCCAGGAGGGCCAGGGCAGCCGGGGAGAAGCGGGGACCATCTCGAGACCGAGACTACCCCTCTAAAAGCCAGGAGGAGCCGCACCTGCCAGTCGGGCTCCGCCTCAGCTGCCCGGGCTCGACGCTGGGCACCCAGGCGCTCCCTCTCTGCCGGATTCCCGGGCTGCACGCCCCGCGGGGGTGGCAACTTGCTCATACCGACCTTTGCTTTCCTTCTCCTGTACTTCGGGACTGGACACGGAGACCTCAGCCAGGCAGCTCCTTTCTTCCGGAAGGCCGCCCTTGGCCTCGGGGCTCTCCACCTGGGAGACTTTGGTGGGCTCTTGGCCGCTCACGGGCTCGTTCATCTTCTTTTCCATCTGCAGCTGGGCGGCCGAGAGCTGCGGCTTGGCCGCGCCACGAGGGTTGAGCTGGAGCATGACTGTGGAGCTGCCTTCGGGGCTGTTATTGTACTCTTGGGTTTTCCCGGTGGCGTAGGTCTGACTCAGTCTAAAATATCCAGGGACAGGAACCTCGGGGTTCTCAACGGGACAGGACTCAGGGACCAGCCTCTGGTACGAAGGGACCTCAGCAGAAATGAGTTTGTTGCGCTTATCAGAATACATGCAGCAATTGGATTCTTCCTTAATGTTGGTGGTGAAGGAGCAAGTGGGGACTTGCTGTGTAACAGGTTGCTCTATTCGACAAGATCTGTTCGGGTCTGTCCAACTGTCTACTTGAGGTATATAAGGATGCACATTCATACCCATATTTTGGTGGTTCACTTCTCTTTTGGCCAGAGACGGGAGCAGTCCACAGGTTTGCATTCCATAGGTCCCCATGTCTGCGCTAGGTGGTGGCATGTACATGCTGGCGCTGCTCGAATAAAAACTGTCACTCCTGCAGGCACTGATCAAGGAATCTACTAAAAAAGTATTAGCAGCAGGAGAGCTGTTGGGAAAGGACATTTTGGGGAGGAATTTGAAGAAGAGAGATTGTGTCCTTTGTAGGCTGACATCTCTAGGAAAACATTCCCCGTGTAATTGTGGATGCCTCTGCCGACCACATGACAACCAAGCCAATGAGATTTGAAAATGGCCTTGAGCCGCAGCCTCCTCGCAGGTCACGTGCTGCAGAGCCCGGCCGGCCGGCCGCGTAAGCACGGACAACAGCGACATCTACTACGCGCCCGCGATAGTGCGCGCGGGAGACAACCGGTCCAGCCCTCTCCGTCGCCCGCCAGCCTCCCCGGGGCTCACTCAGCCGGCCGGCCCCACTCGCGTTCCCCGCTCCGGCCTCTGGGCCCCGCTGGCGGAAGGAAAGTCTCGGCCAGAGGGGCGTCCGGGAGAACACGGCGCGGGGAGGGAAGCCAGGGTGCCGTGGCGCCAGCACACAGAAGCATTCCCCGCACACCCCCAGGCCGAACGCGCCCGAAGAGCCGGGGCACGGGCGGGGGGGTGGGGGCCCGGCTGGGTCATTTTCTCCCGGGCAGTCTGGGAAGGTGAGTCGGATTCCCCGGGCTCCGAGACATCCCACCCCAGGGGTCCGCAGTAAAGATGTCTCACGCAAAGACGCGGCCAAGGTATCGTGGGCAGCGGAGGCGAGAAGGGCCGCGAGGGCTGAGGCCAAGCAGCCGGCCGGCCCTGAGCCCCGAGGACTGGCCGGCCCTGGCGCCATCCATTCCCTCCTCCAGCCCGAGGGAGATGCGGGATCCCGGTCCGTCCGCGCCCCGGGTGGGCTACCCGAGCCTTCGGCTCTCTCGGAGGAACCACACCCCGACCTCTGCGGCCGGGCCGCTGGGAGCTTTCAGCCCGGAGACAATCCCTCGCCAGCAGTTGGCTATCCTCGAAAGCGTCCCTCCAACTCCCAGCGGGAGAACTAAACCGAGGTTTCCCTCCCTACACACCCTGATAATAGTGAGCGAAGAGGAAGGAAGGAAGAGAGAAAGAAAAGAATTTTTTCAAGGAAAGGGGAAAGCTCTCGCCCTCAGACTCCAGAAGTTTTAGAAAACTGACTGGGCCGAGTAGGAGAGAGAGAGAGAGAGAGAGGCAAAGGTGTCATTTGGTTCTTCTGCAAAGAAAAATATGTTTTCCTTTTATGGATTTTGTAAAAGCATTGGTTTCTGACAAGTGCAAGGTACAAAAGGTTGTGGAATTTATTAATATATATTAAGAAGAATCAGGGCGATCAATATAATTCTCATCTACATTCTTGGGCTACTTGGTAATTTTCTTGCTTCTGAAGGTTTTTAAAGAGTTATACCCGCTGTTGCCACACACGGGAAGATATTTTATTAACAAATCAATCGAGACTTTGTAAAGGATAAGATTAATAGTTAAGATTTAGCATAATGGCATTCGCTTTATGAATTATTGAAAATTATACTATTGATTTTTCCCCTTCACTACTAACCAAGAAGGTCAATTTTTTGTTTTAACACAAATCGTCAAATATTAAAAGCTCTACTCTTGTCAGAAGTTGAGTTTTATAGTTTTGGACCATTCCTAAAATTGTTTGACACCGTTTTGCTGGGGTAAGGAGAGGGAGAAAAAAAAGGAGGTGGGAGAACCTTAGTCCTCTGTTTCCTTTGGTGACGGAAAGTTCTATAAAGAGGATTTGGTCTGGGGTTGTGGTCGAGCTCATTAAAGAATAACCACCATCACCACCATGGAAACTCAAGAGTTTTATGAGAAACTTCTCCAACAACTTCCTTTCTTGTTCTCTGGTTGCAGGCGGGTGAGCCGCCCTTAGGAAGCCCCGGCCTCCGGGCAGCAGCGGGGAGCTTTAACCTTGATTTCCAAAGGCTTGCCCCGGTCGAGGGGCCGGGCCAGGGCACAGGAGCCGTCCTCGGGCTTCCCAGACCCCCTTCCCCGCATCGGAGAGAGGAAAAGGGCCCCGGAAACCCTGATCGTGAACCAGTCCTCTGTCCGGAAAGGCGGCTGGGTTTTCTTCTCCCCACACTCGCGCTGTCATGGGCTGGCCTTGGATTTCAGGCCCAGAGACTGAACTTGTGGGCAAATTGGGTTTCCGCCTCAGCTGAACATTTCTTTGGAGCCCGATACTCATTAAAGCGCCTCCGCATTCTGGGGGCGGGGGGGGGGGCGACTAGGAGCCTGCTCACTGCTTCCCAAAAACCTTTTCCAGCAAACCCTCTGTCCCCCCTCCGCGAAAGGAAATCTCCCCTGGCCTGGTGGAAACAGGCTCTGAACATTATTTTCGGCCTTGGGACCACTTTGCCTGTCCCCTCGAAGTGCCCTCGCCCAAACAATAACCCCTTTTAAAAAACTCCGCGGTGGCAATGAGACAGACCTTTTAAACCTTTACGCAGCTGTTCAAATACAACATCATTGTCAGGTTAAAAGCCTGGCGCATCTAACTGCTCTGGCTACGGGATGCCGGCCGGCGAAGCCCGGGGTTTAAACATTACTTTTCCGTAGGGATGGCTGTTTTTAAGCTTGAGGATGGAGGGGGAGAGGGTGAGGAAGGCAGGAAAAAAAAAAAATCCAACTTTTGACTCTAGTCTGCTACCGGTCCTGTTCAAAGCTAACAGCCACGGACAAGCACCCCAAAAATTGTTTTATCAGAAGGTGGAGATCATGATCCTGGCCACAGTTAAGGGTGCCCAGGGCTGTACAAAGTGCCCACTGCACACGCTCTCGGCAGGCGCCCTGACGCCAGCCTGGTGCTCCGGGACTGTTGTGCCTTTGCATCTCACCCTTTGCTGGAACTCGGCTGTCCAGTTCTCCCTACCCCACTCGTGAGGCAAGACTGTTCAATCTAATTGGGAATTTTATGCCCATCAAATGCCCTTTCATAATCTTTATTTATACATGAAGCAAACATTCAGGCTAAAAACCAGCAATTCCTTGTGGAGCGGGTAGGTCTGCGGTGAGCCAGCACGAGCAGGATTTGCCTTCCGAATTTGGGGGCCTTTCTGTTTCAACTCCCAGGGGCTCCGGGCTCTAAGTCATCCCCACGTTAGATTTGGCTTCAAATAGTTCTTCATTCACAGAAAATCTGTGTATCGGCTATAATTTTGAATCTATTATCACAAAATTCCCTTTTATTCTTTCTCAAATATCTGCCTTCAGACCAGTTCCTTGAGGCCAGAGACTCCAATATTTCAGAGGAATTTTGTAATAAAAATGGAGCAAAACAGAAATAATACAGGAGAATGATCTGGACCTGGGAGGTTGGAAAGTTTGGCTAAGACTCTTAAGGCTAGGATGGAGCAAGTGGAATGAAAAGGCAGTGGCTTTCAAGGCCAGCCAGTATTTTGCTTAGGAGTATTTAATGTAGCTGCATCGCTGCCGTTTTCGATCATCTTTAGATCAGCTGGAGCAGTTACCATTAATAATAAATCAATATTGCACTATAAAGGAGATGAATATCCATATTTGTACCAAGACATCCTTCTCCCTGGCACAGCTCTTTCCAGAGAAAAATTAATAGGGTCGCTTTAGCAAGAAATTAGCATTTGTAATCAAGAAGTGGCTTGCATCTGCGCTCTTCTGTCACCAGGAAGAACAGTGACCCTGGGCCCGAGTAGACCTGGGGACTCCTAGGTTGGCCCTGAATTTGGGCCCTGAGTGGCCTCAGGGCTGGGCCATTCTTCGGGGGCAGAGTGGATGGGGACAAATTTTAAAGGCTGCTTCCCCAGGGAGCCCCTCCGGGTTGCACTGTGCCCCTTCCAGCCAATGTGAAAAGAAATCAAGGGGGCAAATGGGCAGGCCATGGAAGCCACCACCAACTCAGTGAAGAGTCTGTGGAGACTGTGCAAAAGGGCTGGCGGCTCGGGAGCCTCTTTCTGTTACAGACACAAAAGACTCCTACTTGGCGCACTTTCCCTCCACTTCAGGATCTGAGATCTCGGTGATTCAAGATACGTGGCCACACTCCGTGAGCCCACAGGCTCTGAACAATCAGGAGGGGTCGGGTCTGCAGCCCCCCAGAAGTCCTGGTCCAATCCTCTGTCCTTTCTCAGGCCCGTTTGGGCGCTGCTGGTAGGAAAGGAACTGCAGACTGCTTAGTGCCCGTTGTCTGAGGAAGGCTGCCAGCCAAGGCCAAGGGGCCCTGAAAGGCCACACGCACCCCTGCTGGAGCCGCCTGAAGAGGAACACAATGACATTTGGGGAGGAGGGTTCCCTCCCCACCTGGACTGAGAGCCAGGTTAGGCTCTGAGAAATGTCGCTTCACAATAGCTAAGCAGGACCGGCGGTCAGACAGGCAGGAGCCGGGGTGCCCATGGGGATCACCTATGCCTCTGGCTGGCGCCTCACTGGGGGGCTCATGGCGCCCCAGCCTCCACTGAAGCTGATGCCAGCTCCCAGGGGGGGACCCAGGGCCTCTGGTCCAGGGTTTGGAGAAAGGAGACAGAGACAGCAGGGCCCAGGAGGCCGGCACTAATTCTGGGGGTTGCAGGCGCTTCAAAATGAACTTCGGGAAAGAAGGGACAGCCACCGTCCCTTAGAACAGCCCTTTCATGTCCTGGAGCCCTCCCTTTTGGACAGAGGATGGCGACACAGGCCCTCCCCAAAATCAGGGGTTTTGCAAAAGGGGGATGGGGGGCCAGGAGGGCATGCAGCAAGAAGACTGCTTCCAAGAGCTGGTGTCAAAATCAAACTCCGTGCTCAAAGCCAGCAGGCGGCTGCGAAGAGTGTCCAGGGTTCTGTCAAACGCAAAGCTCGTTTGCTTCAAATGCAATCCCCATTCCGCGCCGCCTTGCCTCGTAGTATAAACGTTTCCCGGGACAGTCTGCCGCTTCCCGCAGCCGCGTGAGCCCAGCCTGCCCCAGGCGCCCCAACTCAGAGTTCCGCCAGCGCTTCTGGCTACCCCCGGCTGCCAGGCATGGCCGGGTTGGGGGGCACTCCCTCGCCCAGAACGACCCCCTCAGTCCCGACGCGTCTCATTTTCTCTGAGACCACACTCAGCTAAGTTGCCGGCGCCCCGATCTGTCTTAAACAAAAGCCTTTTAATCATCCCAGGCGGTCGGAGAGAGTACGAGACGGACGCTGTTTTGGGGAGGAGTTGGTCCTACCCTCACATCGTTCTCCATACTCAAACCAACAAGAAAATTAATTTCTCTAATTTAATTAACTCTCAGTGGCATGACCTATTTGGAAATGTACATATTGGTCTTTAAAAAAAAATCTCTCCTTGACACCACCAGATTATACCAAGGTATTCTTTGCAACCGCGTTATCTTTAAGGAGATAACGATTAGGTGACTGTCTGTTTCAGGAATCTGGGTAGCTCCCTTTTCTCTGTCTTTATACAACCTCCCACACCTCGTGGCTGCTTAGATCAAACAAACAGCAAACAAATAACTTAGTGGCCGCCTGTTTCTAACGGGCTCAGATTGCATATTAGAATCAGTATTGGAAAGATAGGGTACCGCGGCGTCTCCGCCAAACGCGGCTTCTGGAACGTGAGCACGCCCCCGTGTGGCTCTCCAAGGCCATGCAAACGGGAAGTGGTATCTCTCGGTTCGGCTTACCTAAGGTGGTGGACACACAAGCTTGCTACATTTAGACGCAGTTAAAAAAAAAAAAAAAAGATGGAGAGAGAAAGAAAGAAAGCAGTTTTAAGCTCCTGCAACGATTATACTACTAGGGCACTGACATTTTAACGGACGCCCAGAATTCCACACAAAGAAATCCCCTTCCGAACGAAATTATTCAACCGTAGGCTTTGTTTCTCTTGCAATTTTCACCAAAGGTTGAGGGACACTTTGGCAAACAATATAAATATTTTTAGTTTTGTTCCATATCATAGAAAGTACAATAACTTATCTGACGGTGCAACAGTTTTTTTTCAAATATAGCGAAGGTGTAAATCTGACTAAAGCTTCCGCTTTCAAATGCCTGCTTTGAAAGCCGTGGTTCTTCATTAGAGCAAAGGGGAATGCTGTCTATGACCCCCCCTCAAAAAAACCCACCTCAGTATATACTAACTGTATTAAAAAACATGCTGGTAGACACTTAAATCTAACCAGTCTTTTAAAAAGAAGTCAACTGCTATTGAATTACACAAATGTTTGAAGGGAAATTAAGGTTATTGATCCTGAAATTAGGCATTTGCTTAGATTTATGGTGAACCCCTGATATGATGCTGTGTGGTCATAAATGTATGTGGGGGTCTGGATGTGTGTAAGAATGTGTGCGTGAGAGTGGGTGGCGGCTGAATATCACAGAAGAACCTTAAGGCGCCTAATTATTCAGAAAGGTTAAAGGTGATGACCTTGACATTTTGGAAGTTCAAAGGCATACACTTATGCACTTATGTTTTTCCTCCTCCCCCCCCCCAAACTTTGGCAATTAAAAAAAATTTTGTATTTGGAAACGTATACCTCCTCTGAAGATGCATGGGGTACTGTATATCTTATGGATTTTTTTTTCTTTTCTTTCTTTCTTTTTTTTTTTTTTACTTTGGGCTTAGGAGAGGTTAAGAGTCATGATTCACTTTACTTTTTTCAGAGGAAGAGATGCTTTTCTCACTCCTACAGTTTATTGCACATTGCGGAAATCTCTTTTGGGCCCACCAGAAGGTGTATAATATAACCCAATTAAGCTGTTTAGAACTTTGGCTTTTATGGTGTTGTCTAGACAGTTCAAGGTTTTGTAAACAGCCTGGCCTGGCCCTGCAACATAAAGTGCAGTACAGCCCCCACCACATTCTTTAACTTGAAGCGATAAATGCAGTGAGAAGTGAGTCTGCAGCCTCAGGCCCTATTCCAGGGAGGGATCTTACCTTCTCTACCGTAGGTACGCCTGCTCTGACACTAGCAAGGATCCCAAGCCCTCTCCACCACTGGTAACTTCCTTTTAGCAAACTATCTTTTTTTTCAAGGAAGGTTTCTAATTTTGGCTTCTTTTTTTTTTTAAGGGACCTTGGCTCCTTGACACCTTGTTAAGAGTAAATTTAGATTTTCTAACAAGTTTTTAAAAATGGTTTTTGTCTTTTCAAATATTCCAAGTTCACTAAACTGGGAATGGGGGAGGAGACGTCCTTCTTAGGTTCCTGCTGCCCCAGCCTCATTGCCTGGAGAAAGCAGCACCAGAATGGCCGGGTCACATCCTTAATTCAGAAATTCATCCCTAAAGTGATTTTTCAAACCAGTGTAGCCTAGACAGGGTGGGAGAGAGCTACTCTTATTTCAGTGGGATTAAAAAGCATTTCACTTGATCTTCAGTTGAATATGGGAGAAGGTTCTGGCCACTAAAATCCCCTAATCAGACACTAAACTTCTTTCAAGAGGAAAAAATCATATATTGTGTTGAAGCTGTAACCTCCATTTTACCAGAAACCATTTATTCACACAAAACACAGTGACTTATGCCTTGATACGACAGACCGACAGACCGAAGATACATTTCCCAGAGTTTAAATAATCTGCATTCACCAAGGGGGATGGTCAGGTCCCTTAAACTCAGAACAAAAACAAGCGCCTTCCAGCCCAGCGGCCTAACTCTCTACAGATCCCACAGCGTCCCCACGGGGACTCGGAGAGAGGGAGGGAGAACAACAGCACATTGGCGGTAAAATTGTAAAGGGACGTTTGCATTTACCATTTTCCCCTTATTAGGATCCATTCGGCCAAGTCCCCGGCCTCGTCCGCAGGCAGCAGTGGTCGCTGGGAGGTCCCGAGTTGACCATGGGAAGGAATCGTGGAGTTCCACAGAGAAGAGGCGTCATTAAACCCAAGAACATTGGGCCTGCCCAGGGCAAGCTGGTGGGGAAGTGGGTGGGCGAGTGGGGCTCAGGAAGAGGGGTGCTTCCTGGAGCTCTCAAAATAAGGGGTTTCCAGTGAAATACTGCAGACGGTCTCTGTTCAGTTTCTTTTCTTTCATTCTGCGATTCTGGAACCAGATTTTGACTTGCCGGTCAGTGAGGTTGAGCATCCGAGAGAGTTGGAGTCTTTTCTCTTTGTTTATATACACGTTAAAGAAAAACTCGCGTTCCAGTTCGCGGATCTGGTACTTGGTGTAGGGACAGCGCTTTTTCCGGGACCGCTGGGGGGCCACTGCAAGGCAAAGAAACCAAGAGGTGAGAGAGGCCGCCGGCTGCCCACTGCAGCCCGCCCGCCGGCCCAGGCCCGCGCGAGAGCCAGGCCTCGGCCCGTTGGGGACGTCCCCTGCCGCCACTGAAAGGCCCTGCCTGAGTCGTGGGGGATGATATATGGGCGGGCACAGGAGAGAGTGCGGGCGTGGACCTGTGTTCACGCCCGGACGGAGACACACACACACACACACACACACACACGCGAGCGCGCGCGCACACACACACACACACACACACACCCTGGCACGGAGGTGGAGAAGCAGAGGGCAAGGCCGGCTCTGAGTTGGAACCCGAAGGGAGAGAAACACGAGCGCGCCCATGCATCTGTTCTACTCCAGCCAGCAGCGCGCGTCAGCCAGAGGCTTGGATAAAGTCCAGTTCAAGAATCTCCCCACCCCACCCCCTTAAGAGCAGGAGGTTCGAGTGTCCACATTCACAAAGTGGCTTGAAATCTCCCCTCCTCACTCCATGGTCTCTAGCAATACCCACCCCCCTAAACTGGGGAAAATCTCTCTGCAGCGATTAATGTCCCCTTCGAAGTCTACCTTAAGCCCACCTAAATTGGTTTCCTATCGTAAACACACTTTACAACGGCCCGGGAAATCTTATAGGATGTATAAACCCCTTCGAACGCTTATAAAGTAGCACATAAAACGGCGCAAGCAGAGGGAGGCCCCCGCCGCCCCCCCGCGCCCGCGGCCCCCCCGCCCCCGCCCCGGCCCAGCCGCCCACCCCGCACCGGGTGCCTACCTGTGCCGCCACTCTTCTCAGCCCCCGCCTCCCCCGGGGGCCCCTCGCCATCGCCGCCGCCGCCTTCTGCCGCCCCCTTGGGCTCCGAGCCGGGGGTCGCCTTGGCGCAAGGACTTCCCCCGCCGCCACCGGCCCCCGTCTTGGGGTCGCCCTTGTCGGCGGCGCCCTCGGGCTGCGGCGGCGCAGGAGGTGGAGGGGGCTGCGGCCCGGCGAACGGGGGCCCGGGCGCAGCCTCGTAGAACTGATCGAAACCCTGCGGCAGGATGCCGTTTCGGCCCACGGCGCTGTAGAAGTTGGAGGCGGCGCCCGCGGGGCCGTGTGGCGGCCCGGGCGCGGCGCACACCGGCTCCGGCGCCTTGAAGAGCACGTCCGGCCGGCGGCCCGCGGGAGGGAGCAGCTCGCGCTGCATGGCCGCCTCCTCGGCCGCCGCCGCTGCCGCCGCCGCCGCCGCGGCTGCAGCGTAGTAGGGAGCGTAGCCCCCGGCGCCGCCGCCGCCACCGCCCCCGCCGGGGCCGCCCCCGCCGCCGCCGCCCCCCGCGCCGCCGCCGCCGCCTCCGCGGTACGGCCACTTGGCGCGCTCCAGGCCGTAGTCACGGAAGGCCACTTCGCGCACGGGCTGGACGTGCGGCGCCAGGTTGGAAGAGTAGGGGAAAGTCATCTGGCAGGACGACGGTTGCGATAGGAAGGACGGCTTGCTGGCGAAGTCCGACGGGGCCACATAGTAGGCGCAGCCGGGCAGGTACATGCTGGCTGCGCTCGGGCCGCACTCATCAAAGTCGTTCATGGCTCCGCGGCGTGCGCGCCGGCGAGCCCCGGGCCGCTCCCCGCGCCGCCAACCTGAGCCATCGATTGCACAAGAGGCTTGGGCCAGGATCAACTAAGCAAAAATCCCCACCGGGCGCTGACGTGCAATTCATCTTGATTGATTCTGGTGGTAATTATGTCACGTGACGCCATGGAGAGAAATGTCCTTATATCTATATCAGCTCTCGCCAACACGCCCCGGGACGGCTCCTGGCGCCGAGGCACGCGTGCGCTGGGGGCGGATCAGTCTCCCGCTCCAGCCAGCACTCCCCGGGCGCTCCCAGACCAGGCTGAGCCGCAGGCTGGTCACCTGTGCGCCGCCAGCGGCCGCCACTGCTGGGTGCATCTGCCACCGCCCGGCTGGGCCGCCCGCCCGCGCCCGCCCGCCCGCCCGCGCCGCTTTAAGTACGCGGACCGAAGCCGGCGGGGAGGAGGAGGGAGGGGGAGGAAGGGGGAGGAAGGGGGAAGGGAAAGAAGCGAAGAGCGGAGGGGGGAGCCCCAGCCCGGGGCACAGGGGACTAGGTGTGAGGTTGTGAGGTTCCCACCCCCCACACCCCTTCCTGCAGCCGCTCCCTCCCCCGCGACGCCGCCACCCCTCTGCAGCTTGCCGGTCAGGAGCTTGTTGCTTCTTTCTCAAGGGGCGTAATTGCACCACTCTCGGGGCACACGGAGCCCTGATTTACATATTTCTCAGCCCTGCGCGTTCATCGCCGAATAACTTGGCTTCCCCCACTCCTGACCCCGGGAGCGCGAGTGCCAGCCTCGAAAAAAACCCACACCAAAACCCTACCAGGAGCTCACCCAGGCCCGGGCCTCGGTGCCCACTCGGATCTCTCGCCCTCTCTTCTCTCTCTGTTCCTGTCTCCCTTTCTCCTTCCCTGGTCTCCCTTCAGTCTTCTCCCTGCTTTCTCTCCTGTCCTCTCTTCTCCCACTCCCTTCTCTTGTTCCCTCTTGCCTTCCTCCTTCTTTTTACTTTCCTCGTTTCCTCTCCTCTTTCTCTGTCCCCTGATCTTCTCTTCCTTTCCTCTAGCTGTGTGTCACCACCTCTGCTCTCCCTGTCGCCTCTCTGCCTTTCCTCTCCCAGTGCTAAAGCAAAGAGGAAGTTCAGCCAGCGGAGATGCCCCGTGGCCCTCTAGAAGCTGGGGGTCTGGTGAACAAAAGGACCTGGAGTCCTCCTCTAAAGGTGCCTGGCCTCCCGCTCCCCACCAATCGGAGACAAACCACTGGCGCCTACACCCTCCTCACCCTCTCTGCTTTTTGGCCTGGGCTACCACCAGCCCGCCTCACAACCAGCCCCTTCCCTGCGTCGGAGACCCGCCAAGGCCTACGCATCCACGCCGCCGCCGGGTCTCCCCTAGGCTCCTGCAGTGCCCTTGGGCCGGCATGGTCTCTGCGGGGGGGGGGGGGAGGGGGTCGCCCCCGGGAGGTCCGTTGGCTCTGGGGAGGGGGGGGCGGAATGCTCTCAGCAGCTTTTTCCTCCTTGCTTGAGCCTCTCTGCAGCACTTGGCCCTGAGAGCCCCCCATCCATTTGCCCCAAGGCCTCACTTTCCTCCACGGCCCGCCAGGTCCCTCTTTCCTAGCCCCGGGGGTCCAGGCCAGGCCTGGACTCCCGCCTCCAGGAGAGCCAGCGCTTTCCAAAGGTAAAATCGGCCTCTCAGAAAGAAGCTCCTCAAACCCAGATCCCAGAGCCGAGGGCCAGGAAATTGCCTCTCTCCCCAAGATTCCTCAGCCCAGGAAATCCCAGCACTGGGTTCTGGACCTCAGCCCTACGCCCAGGGCAGGCGGTGCGGGCTGTGAAGCTGGTTCCCTCCCTGGCCCCGGCCGCCGCAGTGCCCGTGGGGCAGGCTCTGCCCACCATGCCGACAGACAGAGAAAAGGCGGGCGATCGGGAGTTCATATCTATTTTCTGGCCGTTGTCCTCCCCCCCTTTTTCTCCTCCCTCCTTTTCTCCCTCCCACTCTTCTTCCTCCGCCCCCCTCCCATCTCTGCTTTCCTCCGAACACTGCGCAAACAGGTCTGTGGCGACTGGAGGGCAAGGAGGCTCCCCCCGCCCCAGAACTGCCCATCGTTTTGTGCACCCCCCTCCCAGCTGGCACCCTCGCCCAGATTCCTGCTCGCCCCCTTTCTCCTCGGTCCAGACCGCCAGCACACTTATCTGCCTCCCATCTCCATCGCCCGCCCAAGCCTCTCCCTTTCGGGCTCGTGGTCGACGCCCCTGGATCTCTCTCCTAAAATGGCTCCCTGGACACTGCACACTGGCCTGCGGCAGCTCAGGACCCAGGGCAGCGGCTGCAGGGACCCTCCCCTCCTCCAGCCGGGTCTTTACGTGTCTGGGAGTGCGCAAAATTCTCGCACCTTCTCTTTACACGGGGTGGGGCACAGGCAGCGCGCTGCCCCCAAAGCGGAGCCTGCTGACCGCTGAACAGGGAAATGGGGAGGACGGAACCATTCAAGTTCAACGACATGGCGATGGCGGCTCAGGCTGGAGCCGCGCTTTGGCGGGGGAGGGTGCGCCATCTGCAGCGGCGCGCGGGTGCATAGGGGAACGGGCAGCGGACCCCCTCGCTGCGCGTTAGCGCGGATCCCCGTCCCCACACCCATCCTTGGGCTTTCATTTTGGGCCCAGCCCGCTTCGGCCTTTTGCCCCAGCTCCCTCCTCGATCCTCACCTCAAAACCCGAGGAAAACCGCAGCCTCCCGACCCCGCGCGTCCCGCGAGAACCTACCATGAAGACTCCGGCGTTGTGGCCTTGTCCTTGCCTGCGCGGCCCCACTCGAAGCACAAGGAGCGCATCCGACCCTTCCGGCGCATCCAACTGCTCCGCGAGTGGTAGCTTTCCGCGCAGCGCCCAGACGCGATGCGGTAATTTTGAGCCACCCAAGATAAGACACTAACTTGACCTTAACTTTGTCAGGGCGCCCCTGGTATCTGGAGAACGTGAACAGACACTGTCTGGCAGCCCTCGTAAAAGCTGACTGGGGAAGGGATTCTGAGTCATTTCATTTATTGCCACTACAGTTCTGCAAGAAAGCTTTTCCTCCCTGCCAAACTTTAATTATTTATGCTCTTTTCGAAACGAAAGAAGAGGAGAAACGCGGAGGAAAACACCCAGAGCCAGTCCCTTCCCTGCAGAGCCTTCGGAATGGGCTCCCTAGGTCAAGTGACTGGAGAACAAAAATGTGGGGAGATCATCTTTGTCCAAGGACGGTCGGACAGGCGCTGTGCACCCCCCCTCACGAAGGGGGGGGTGATTGCAGCTGGGAGAGGCGGGGTGAAGAGGCACCCCCCCCCCCGCAGACATGAATATTTACAACGGTTCTGGATTTCTCCTCCACCCGCCGGCCTCCCGGAAGCCTCCCTAGCCCGCCTCCTTCGGGGAGAGCCCCCAGGCCTTAAGAGCCCCCCGGTCGGCCCTCTGAGCTTGCAGCCGGTTGAATGCCAGCCGAAGCCATTTTTTTCTCGTTTAAAACCCCTTTTCTTGGTCAAGAGGCCTGCCCGGCCTGCAGCATTTCGGAGGACGCATTTGTCTTTGTGCGAGGGAATGTTGAGCACTCAGATTTCAGCATCATTTCTCTCCGCGTTTGTTTCTTAGGAATTTCGTCGTGGTTCCAAATCCCCGCCAGGACCTTGGCTAGGAAAGGAGAGAGGACACCACCCCGCCTTTGTATTTGTGCGGATACAGTAAAGGGGATAAATTTGAAAAACACTGCTGAAGCCCCAATGGACAATCGAGAGATTTTACACTTAGAATAATTTCAATCTCTTTGGGGAGTGGGCTCCATGAATTTCTCCTCCAACCCCACCTCCCAGGCTAAAGAGAAAGAACATGATGATTTAAGGGTATATATTGGAAAGAAACTGTCTCTGTGTTATCCTAGGGCCTACGTCTTATTCCAGTTTCCTAGTCCTTTACCCAGCTCTCTGGACCTGAGGTCTGCATGTGGCCTCCGCCTTTGTTCGGCTGTTTTGGGGGAGAGACTCAGCTCTGGGTACCACTACCTCCCTGAGCCCCATCAGGTGGGAAAACATTTCTAAAGAGGGCCTTGCGGCCTCTCACTTCTTCCCCCGCCCCCCCGCCGTTGTATTTTTTCTTAAAGGAGCTGTTTTAAAAATATTTTAAAATACACAGCAAATTTGCTTCAGGAAAGGGGAGTTGGAGCCCATGACTACTTGGCATTAGAGATTTCATGGTTTTGCTAATTCTTCCACTAGCTAAAAGCTAGCAATTCTCTAGTTTCCATTTCAAAGCTAGCTGGGAGTTGAGGTCTGCAAGAGGATGGTGCATACTGAGCAGGCTTTAACTTTCCCATCCTCAGCTAGAGGCTCCTAAGGCCTACGGGGTTGCGGAGGCCACATTTCCCAAGGGAACCCTGCTGGGCTCCAGGCAGAGGTGCCAGTATGGAGGATTTCCACAGGGCATAGCCTGTTCCAAAGTAGCCTGATTGAAACATGGCCAGGAGAGATTGTTTTGTGTTGAAATAATCTGAGGAATTTCATATCTTAACAGCACCACCCCACCCCAACAGCAAGCCTTAAAGTTTGAGAATTTAGGTAAAATACAGAAGCCCTGGCCTGCAACAAAGCTGAGAGTTCACTTAATGCCCTCCAATCTGCCCACAGTCCCCCCTCCTCCCACTTGGATGTTTCATACACATTTTGTTCATAGGCGTTTATACACCATTTTCTGACTGACTTGGAAGCCATTTTCTCATTTAATGAACAGTCAACACCTGCAGTGAAACCACAACCAGAAAAGAAAAACGAATTTGGTGGCCTAAAATCATCAGGAGGGAATCCGAAACGTTTTGAAAAATTGACATCAGTCCCTTGACAGCTTGGCTGGGACCTGGATATTTATTTCCACTCAAAACATTTTGATGTATCTGATATATACAAACTATTGTGTTTTTTTTTTTTGACAAAATCAGAACAACATAAAACATGCACAACAACTGTTAGATAGCAAAGAAAATGCAATAGTCTAAAACATAAACTGCTCTCAGTCGGACTGAGGCTTGGGACTCTCTGTGAGGTGCTCACTCCACATATAGGGCCTAGTCCTCCACTGAAAATAAATCACTGGACTTGGGGAACCAATCTTCAACTCTTTGGCTGTCATACAACTCAGTAGGAGTTGGGGGGGGCGCTACTTCTCTGAAGGAGAGGGAAAAGAGGTAGGGATGGTAGAAGGAGCTGGCGGGGGCGGCAGGGGGGGGCTCAGTTTCTCTGAGGGTAAGGCAGGACACCCCAGCACATGCAGAACTCCATCTAGCATCAGGAACCCCAGCCTCCACAAAGCAAGCCCAGCAGGACCCAGGGCCATACAGGCACCACTGAGGCAGGCCAGACATGGGCTCAGAAAAGGCATGGTGGCTGAGGCACAGAAAGGCCCCGGGTGGAGTTGTCTGGTGGTGAAGAGGGTGAGAGAGGGGGAACTTCTCTACTTGGTCAACAGCAGCGACTAGGGTCTAAGGATTTGAGGGACCTCCTTCTTCACGCCTTGACTGATGGAGGAGCTTTCACCTCTCCCTACGGTGGCCCATTACCCTAATTCAAGAAAGATATGTCCACCCCTTTACCCACCTCAAGAGGAAAACCATATTTACAGTTGGAATGTAGGACACCCCTCTCCTTGCTCACTCCCTTCTCCTCCCCCTGGATATTTTCCCCACCTCCTAGTGCAACCCAGCCTCAGAGTAGATTAGCAGCTGTCCTCACCAGAGCTGAGTCCAATTACAGAGTGCAGGGCTCTGGCCTAGACGTATGTGAGTAGATAGGAGAAGTAGGAGAAATTTTACCAGTCCTATCTAGAGATTGCAGTTTGCTGTGGAGCTTCAGCCTCCCTCCAATCCACAGCAAGGAAGTGTCCACCCCATTCTGTCCAGCTGGAGGGGCCAGCCCAGCCCAAACTCCGAGGTGTCTTCGAATTTGTCCAGCCACACCATCCCTCCCCTCTCCCCTTTCCTCCCCAAGTCTGAATGTCTAGGGTGGCTTTTGTCCTCCCGAACCAGCCAGGGCAGACAGGAGGGGCGGGGGGGGGGGGGTGCCCTTTCTTTCTCCAGAGCCAAGTTTCTGGCTTTGCCACAAGGGGCTTTGGCTGCAAAGAGACAGAATTGTGCCTTGCAGCCCTTTTCTACTCCTTCCCGAAGGACTTCCTAAATTTAATTCCACTCTGAGCTCTAGTGAGGTGCCTACTAAATTCAAAAAGGACTGGGGAGAAGAGGAAAGGGGGTCTAGGTGGAAGCAGAAATCCAAGTACAAGGGTGCTAGAGTGAGCACCCGTGTAAATACCCCAGACAAGAGCTAGGACAGGTGACACCAGGCCCCCCCACTCAGGAAGCCTCAAGGCCAAGGTTATATTTCAACTTCTGCAGGCCCCTCCCAGAGAGCTGGAAGCCTAGAGGCCCAACTGGCCGGGTCTCCAAATCCTCTGCTGACTTCTGGGGCTGCACACCGAGTGGAAGGGTACGTGGGACCAGCGGAGAAGGAGCGGAAGGAAAAGCCCCTACTGCCAGCTTTTCCTCCACGCCAGGCCTCGGCTTTCAAAGGCAGGCCTGGCCAGCCGCGGCCACGCGGGGGGCTAGTATAGCGCCAGAGCCTGCTCGCGCAGGACCACGCGCTTCTTTTTCATACGCCGGTTCTGGAACCAGATTTTGACCTGCTGGTCGCTGAGGTTCAGCCTGTTGGACAATTCCTTGCGCTTCTGGCGGTTGATGAATTCGTTGAGGAGGAATTCGTTCTCCAGCTCCGCAATCTGCTGCTTGGTGTAGGGTTTCCGCTTCTTGCGGGTCCTCCCTGGGGCCGCCCCCCACGGCAGGCCTGCAACACAGCCCCAGCCCAAGTCAGACCGGCCGGCCGCGCCTTGTAAGCCTGCCCGCGCCTAGCGGCTCCCTCCCCCTCCACACTCTCCCCGCACCCCACCTCCCAACCCAGCCCAAACTGGCCCAGGGAGCATGGCCACCGTTTACCGTCGGGCAGCGAAGGTCGCAGGCAAGAGGCGACGCTCGCAGCCTGCACTGTCATGTTCAAGTTGAGCGGGCCCTTGGCGTCTTCCTTGAAGCCGGCAGCGCAGGGGGTCCCCTCGAGCAGGGCTGCAGAGCCCGCTGCCGCGCGGCCCACACCCGCGTACTCATACTTGGCCGCTTTGAGAGCAGCGGCCGCGGGGGCCAGGCTAGGCTCGGGGACGAAGGGCGGCCGCGCACGGCCACGGTCCTCCGGCCCGGCAGCCACATCGGGCGCGTAAAACTTGGCCTGCTCCTCGGGTCCGTCCTTGGCGCCCAGGGGCTGTAGGCCAAGCGGCCCGGAACCAGCCAGGTAGGGCTGCGAGAAGCTGCTGAAAGCCGTGGCACCGGCAGGCTGCGCTGGGGCGCAGGAGGCAGGCGTGGTGGCCCAGGGCAGCGCGCCTCGCGGGTATGAGATGGGGGGAGCGCGGCCAGCTGGCCGCCATTCGGCCGCAGGTTGGAGAAGTAGAAGGAGTCAGGCGACTGCAGATTCAGAAGCGAGCCCACATAGCCCGCCCTGTAGAGACTGCGCTCACACATCTCCAACAAAGGGCTTCGGCTGCGCTCGCAGCAGTATTTAGTTACAACCGGGAATAAGAGAACAGGCTCAGACGATTGGACGAAACTTTGCCTGCAGGTTCTTCAAAGCCGGTCATTTCAGCACCGCCTACATCCCCCGACCCGTTTCCCCCCCTTCAGGGTATTATGATAACACCCGCAATATTCGATGGTGAAGGGCGAGGCTGCCAGGCAGAAGCAAGGAACGTTGAGCGAGGGTGAAACCAACTGGGAGTTTCCAGGATCAGCTTCAGAAGCTGGGGACATTGGGTGTCTTTGCCCGAGTGTCCCTTGGGATCCTTCTTGGTCTTGATTAGCTTTGCACTCCCCTTTTCCACTGGCTACCTGGGCCCGGCTTGCTTCCACCCGCTTTAAGTGGCAGCTAAGGCCTTTTCCAGTACTGCGCACCTCTAGGCTTGCGCGGAGAGCCCAGGGTGTGGTGCGGCCACCAGCTCTAACCCCTAGGCCTGAGCAACGCTTCTCCCACCCCGATTTCCTCCCTGCCCTGTTCCTCTGGAGAGGATTCTGCACTAGTGGTCTAGCAGCGAAGACCCACACACTGCCTGAACCCGGCACAGTCCAAGAAATTTGCTGAAGGAGGAGAAATGCATCACAAACTCTGCCCAAGTTTGGCTCCCAGGAAGCTGGTTTCACACCAGTTCTGGTGTGCTTCTCCATGGCCAAGCCCTCTGCTCCCAGGGAAGTTGCGGCCATCCAGGTCCATGGAGAATGCTGGCCCAGGAAGGGGCAGCTGCGTTGGCCAGTCGTGGCCAAAGGCTACATTCCTTTTATCGCCTGGAGTCACCTTGGCGACTAGGTCCTGCCAACCAGAGCTCCAAGCTGTTCAACTCCTCTGCAGCGGGCAGAGCAAGACGAGCTCCCCCCAACCTGGTGTGGAAGGACAGAAGAGCCAGAGTCACTCGGCCAGGAACAGCGGGGCACACCGAGGCAGCAGGCTAGCAGCGATCCTCGGCTCAGCGCCTCCAAGGCGGCTGGCGGGGTCGGGGTTCTGGCGAACAGGGATGTGGGCCGGGCAGCTCTCCCTTGCCGGGAGCAGTGTGGCAGCCCCCCCCCCCCCCCCGGCCCGCAGGCCCTCCGATTTAGTTTGGCCAGAGGGCTCTGGGTCCTCCTCTGCTGCTTTGGTCCCAAGAACCCCAGCGACCGCGTGACTGGCGCCCGCCCCAACCTGCAGCCCGCCTCGCTGGTCCGCAAGCCAAGCTGGAATTGGTTAGACCGCCAGCTCCGGCACGGAGACCACACAGGCGCCGCCGGAGGGCAAGGCTGACCACCGCGCTGCGACTTTATTGTGTGAGTTATGGCGACCAATTGGGCGGCTCTGGGGAACGCAGTCGGTCTCTTCCTCTCGCTCTAGGGCGGGGGTAGGGGGTGGGGATGGGGATGTCCGGGACTCTTCAGGGTTCTGTCAGAGTTTCCTTAGGAGCTCAGACTTAGAGACAAGAACTCCACTCCCCGTCCTTTCCGGGGGTTGGGGTGGTGTAGGCATAAGCTGCAACCTCAGTTCCTAAGGACTTAGGGGATCCAGGCTCTCATTTTGGGAAACTCTCCCTGCTTTCCAGGAGCTACAGCCTCCCCAAGCCCGAAGCTCCAGCTCCAGAGATCCCTGCAGTCTCGTCTCCTCCGGTCTCAGCATACAGCGATGCACCGGTATTTCCAAGTCCAGGGGTGTCTTCTCCGGACCCTTAGGCAGCGGCACAGCTGCGGTTTACCCCTGGGGACTAAAGATATAAAGGGTCTAAGTGAGAAACAGAAAGACTAGAACAACTAGACTCCCTCCATTATCTCCTTGGCTCAGAATGGGGCCCCACCTCATCTCCTGGATTTATAATTTCCGAGGTCCAGCAAGCAAAGTTGTACGCTGGGAGCTGGGAGCTGCAGACTGCGCGGCGGGGGGCGGGGCAGGGCAGGAGGCTTGGCTGGTGAGCTGGGGAATGGGAGGGAGAGGATTTGGCCGTGGAGCTAAACCGTGAGCTCTGCCAATGCTGCCGACCGCCCAGGAGATGGCGAGCGAGCTCCACGCCTGGCGACGCGCCGCAGCACGGTCAAGATCAACAGTGAAGGGCGGCACCGCCGGCCTGGGGTCGCCCGCCGGTGCGGTCACGGCCCTCTGCCAGGCTCCGCCAAGTGTCTCGGAAAGCCGGAGATCGTGGCAGCAAGGCTGGCTGGGACAGCGGAGTCAGAGTCACCCAGCAGGCTGCCGGACACGGGGAAGCGTCGCGGCCGCGTCTTTGTCTGTGAGCCCCGGCTGCAAAGCGTCCTTCGCCTCTTGACTCACGCGTAGACGCGCGGGCCTTGAGTCTCCACCAGCGGCGCTCGAAACCTGCCAGGTTTCGGTGGCGTTGTCCCTGCGGCCTCTCAGTTTCCACCCGAAGGAAAGGCCTCTCTCCGAAGCTCCCTTCGCCCTGGCTCCCCGCGGGCCTCCCCATCCAGCGCTTCGGCCACCTACCGGCTCCTCTACTCCCTCCTCAAATCGGAATATAAAAGGAATGCATATAAATAGCAAAGTCTTCATCTGTTACTGATTTAGCCATCAATTCAAATTCCACCGGAGAGCATTTGAGCAGTTTTAATCTTCAGCAAACCTCCCATTTCTCTTAGGCGGAGGGAAACTGACCGGCCAACTACAGATGAAAGGAAAACCTCGTGGCAACCCCCCCATCCGACAGGAAACCTTAGAAATGGACCTGGGAATGGAGTGCGGCCCTGGAGTCTGGAATATACAAAAAAGGAGGGAAAACGACGATGGAAAAGAAGGGAAAACAGGCCCGTTTCACATGAAAGCACATCTTGTGAGGAAAACCGAGAAAACGTTAGAAACTCTTCCTGAAAGTGGAAGGTCGGGGTCGATGTGTCCCCATTTTCAAGGGTTATTTCTTCTCCGGTTTGAATCATAGTCCGTTCTCTCTCTCCCTCTCTCTCTTCTCTGTCTGTCTGTCTGTCTGTCTGTCTCTCTGTGTCAGTTAAAACGAAGTTGGCCGCCCACAGCCAACCATCGGTGCAAGATAGGAAAGAAATCAAGCGGGGCCAGAGAAAACGAAAGTAGCTTTGGACCCTGGGTCTCTGCGCTTTCTCTGGCAGATCCATAAGGGAGCGGTCCCGCCAGGAGAGGTTACATATTGTGTGAGGTTTTAAACATGTGTATTTAACTTCATACCAAAAAGTTAGCAACCACTAAATTGATTTGTGTCCGGGCGCTAACAACGGCGAGGCACCCAGTTCCTCAGCGGCCATTTCCCCGAGCGGCAAAAAGCCCTCTAAAAGAAAGTTCATACTGCCTAAAAATTGCGACTAGAGGTTTAGGGTGTACAATTATGGTTTCAGTCCTCAAATGCTGTTTGGAGGCTGCTCAGAGAAGGCGATAAGGGATCAGCTTGAAATGTTTCTTTTTCAATGGCCAAATATGGATATGTCTAACTTCAAGACCTTCGGAGAGTAGATATTTGTAACAGCCTTTCTAGGAAGAACACCTTCAAGTGAGCACGATTTCCTGTACCCAGACACAAACATACATATTGATTAAAAAAATAAAACTATTTGAATAAAGTGATAATATTGAAAGAGAAGTAAAATTTTTATTGGAGATGTTTTTTGTTTGGTAAAAAATACCATTTTAGACACCACAAAGTATATTCTCATTTAAAGACATCACTACTTATGTTAAAGCCACAGGGAAAAGGGCAGAGAGGGGTGGCGGAAGTAGAATGGAGGTTTCAGAGAGTAGAACTGGGGTTGAGTTTCCTTCATCTATAGGGAACATCGTAATGTTCAAGACAAGATTTTATAATAAATAAGAACACAAGAGGTAACACAAGCTTGGAAAAAGAAAACAAATATATAAAGACACAGAAGAAACAAGAGAGTTCTGTTTATTTGCATCTCCCTAGGAATAAAAAAGTGATTTTTAAATGCCTGAAGCGCTGCACACATATCCCAGCTCACAGACATTTGCATCTACAAAAATAATCTCTCAGTTGTATAAATATGCAGCACTTTAAAAGTAGTTACTTATCATCACTTTCAGAAACATCTTTTTTTTTTTTTAAATCTTGAACTATAGAGCTCCACATTTTTCGTATTTGTTAGATGTCTTAAAACTCCACGAGAGGCTCAATACATATGTTCAGACAGTCAAGTTCTTCACTGGGTTCTGGATAGAAGTTCCCACCCATGGCCACATTGATTCCGTCTCTTTCAGGGGACTGAGGAGATCACCTCATTTCTAGTCCCACAGACCCAAGGTCAAGGAGAAGGTGTGCATTTATACCATCCACGGATCACTCTCACAATTGCAGCCATTTAAATATTTGCATCTAGAGCTGGGGAAAATGAAGGCATCCAGGAGGACACACTATTTTCAAATTAGAGATTATAAAAGCACAAGTCGACAAGGTATACTAAACACATATAACTACAACAGCAAATGAAAGACCCAAAGTAGGGAAGATTGTCTTCATTCCAATATCGACACAAACCCTATTTAATAAGGTAGCTGCTTTTAAAGCCGTCACAGTACCTCCAGCCGCCTGTTTTTAGACTTTCCCAGTGACCCTAGAGCACCGTTTGCCCAGAGCTGTTTCCACTTGCCTCAGGGTGACTGCTGAGAGCTAATGATTAAATTGCCCAATCACAGGATATGAATGACTGCAAATCCTTCTACCCTAATAGATTATGAAGATAATCAGTGCTGGAAACAGGCATATGAAGTGATTTAGGAAAATAAAACCCTAAAATCATAATGGTACTTCTGAAATTCTTTTGGGAGGGATTATTAAAAAAATACTTCAAGTCCTTTATACTGGCCTGGAGGGAGAAACAGAACATTAAAAACATCTTAAAAAAAAAACTAGACAAGAACAAAATCAATAATAAACAAGTAAGAAACAGAACTACAGAGTCAGGTTGGGTAGCAAAAGGTTTTAGAGCCAGATAAGGGGAAGAGAGAAAAACAATTCACAAAATTTGCCATCATTGGCAGGGAAATGGGGCGAAATTAAATACATATTCAAGTCTTTCCGAAGGTCTTTTGGAGACAACTGAAAGCATTTAAACTCTCTTTGGCCAATCTGGTCCACATCAGGAGACAGTGTCTTTGAGCTTGGAGACGATTTTCTTGTCTTTCACTCTTCGGTTCTGAAACCAAATGGTCACTTGTCTCTCAGATAGGTTCGTGGCAGCCGAGATCCGCCGCCGCTTGTCCTTGTTAATGAACTTGTTAATGGCATACTCGTTCTCCAGTTCTTTGAGCTGCAGTTTGGTGTAGGGCACCCTCTTCTTCCTCCCCCGACGGTAGACACACATGTCTGGCTGATTTAGAGCCACATCCCCTGGTATAAAAAACAGCATGAAAAAAATTAGACCAGGGCTTCTGGAGCACCACTGGGGGCTGTGTGTGTATGTTTGGAAGGGGTATGGGGAATAAAGAAAACCAGGCTGTTTGCATTTTATTATTATTTACACAGACATATTATTTACACATTATTAAAGAAAGATTATTTACACTTCAAAGTGAAGGCCATTTGATGGATCATCATGGTTTCTCAAACCAGCATCTTAACAAGCCTTCAATTTTATGGCATGGTTACTGGGGACAGTTATAAGGATAGTTTCTGCAAATGCTGGTTGCACACATACAAACGTACGCAGACTTTAAAAAAAAATCCATGTTTTTTTGTTCAAGCTTTGATTTCTTGTGTTCCTGTGTTTGGAGTTTGTGAGCTCTTAGAAGCTTTAGTGGTGACCCTGGGGCAGTCATATCCTTCAAAAGTGGGACCCAACTCTGTGACACTTCTTCGGGGAGGAGGGGCCAAGGCCTGAGCAGAGGGCACGCAAAGACCCTCAACTGTGGGGGAAAAACAGGCTTATGCCCACACACAAGAAGAAACGGGTTGCGAGAGGGACAGTTTAAATCAAAGGAGAAATGTACAAATTTCAGGCAAACTATAGGAACTGTTCCATCAGGTTAACCTTGGCTGGGCGAGGAGGACAAGCGCAGCTCCCAAGTAGGGACCTACACTCCTAGTGCTTTCTTTCCGTACACTCTCTCCCTTCCCTGCCCCCACTCCCTCCCTCCTGGCCTCCCCGCCCCGCCCCCCCCCCCACTCCAACGCTCCTACCTGGAAAGGATGATTTCCAAAAGTGGGAGCCCTGTGGCTGGTCCTTGGCGCAGTACACCTGGCTGTTCCACCCGTTGGCCAGCGTCCAGGACTGGTAGCCCTCCATGGAGATGTACGCCTCATGCCGAGGCTCCCCGGAACCGAAGGTAGACACCATGTCGATGTAGCCAGGCACGTGCTGGTAGGGGCTCGTGTAGCCCTGGTAGAAGGACACTTCCTTGGCTCTCGCGGGCACCTCGTTGGCCGGTACGCTGCTGCTTGCCAGGCCCGACACGTCCATGTACTTCTCCACCGGGAAGCCTCCCAGCGAGGCGTGCGGCGACGACTTGAGAGCGTTTTGCTGTAAGCCCACGCCGTGTGACATGCGGCAGCTATAGTAGCCGTTGCCGAAGTGGTAGCCGTAGCCCAGAGCTGGGGCGCCCGGAGGCGCTGCAGCGGCCGCGCCGGGCGCCGGACACTCTTTGGCGGAGGGAGCCTCCGGACGCGCTGCGACCACAGCCGAAGATGACGACGACGAGGCGGAGCCCGCACGCTCAGAGGTCCCGGGGTATGCGAAGCCCGAGGCCGCTGCCGCCGCCGCCGCCGCCGCCGCCGCCGCAGCAGCCGCACGCCCGGAGTGTGTCCCGGCGAACACTGGCGCCGAGAGGAAGCCGCGACACTGGCCCGGCGCCGCCGCCGCCGCCACAGAGGACGAGGAGGAGGAGGCTGGGGCCGCCCCGGCGGCCCCACCGTCCGCCCGCAGCCCGTCCATGTCCCAGCTCCCCGCGCGGCTCATGGCCCGGCCCGGCCCGGCCCCGGCCCCGGCCCTGGCCCCGCGCAGGACACCATGGCGCGGCGCGCTTCCTCCCTCCTCTCCTTTCTCTCTCGTTCTCTCGCTCCCGCCCTCTTCCTTTCGCCCTCTCTCCCTCTGCGAGCCTCCCGCCTCCCGCCCGCCCGCCCTTCAACAGGTTAGCTCATCGCGGGACGTTTATAAAAACGAAGTTCAGGTTGGGAGGGGGCCTGGGCCGGTCGGGGGGCCTCCTCCCTCCCCGAGGGCTCCCGCTCGGGGCCGCGCCATTGGCTGCGCGGGGCCACGTGGGGGTGGGGGGCGCGGGAGAGCCTGGCTCCCGGCCAGGGCCCCGCTGGACCCACCCACCCCGGCCCCTACCCCTTCCAAGCCCCTAGCGCAGCCCACCGCCCCTTCCCGCCCTGCCCCGGACCCAGGCGTTTGCGCCGCAGCCAACCCCCGCGAGCTGATTGCGCGACCGCCCATCCTAGGCCCTGTCTGCGACTGAGACGGGCGCCGAGGCCTGCGCCTTGTTCCGGCCACGGCTGTTTTTGCCACCTCTCCTCGGATCCCCAAGCTGCACAACTAAACGAAGGCGAAGGACAGAGATGGTCAGAATGATGTGAAAACAGACTGATTTTGGATCCTGTTGCTCAGTCCCTTGGATTAGCTGACCTAGACCCCAAGCCCAAGGGAGCTTCTTTTCCCTACCTTGAACACTGCTTGGGGCAAAGGCATTTCACGCAGGTTATCATAGGGGATCCTCCGAATTAAGACCGATTGGAGCAGACCCTCCCTGCACACACACACACACACACACACACACACACACACACACACACACACACACAAAACGTCCACCAGGAAAATGCCCACGAAGCGCCCTTGGGGCTGGGACAGAGACTTACAAGTAAGTCAAGCAGAAGAAAAGACTCGGCCATGGCGCGGCGAACCTGACGATCTGCCCCAGCGACAAAACTGATGCCTGGTCCACATTATTCGCCTCTACGCTCAGGCCAACCGGAGTCGCCTCCCGAACTGGGCTCCCCAGCCCGGGCGCAGATTCCCCTGGCCAGCAGAAAGACCCTGTGGAGGGCATCTGGAGAAAGCCACTCTGCTGCCCGCCAGGAAACTTTGGTGCCTCCCCAGCAGCCCAACTGCCTCTTGCGTTTTGCAGCCACCACCCACCCCCGCCGATTACTCACACCAATTAATTGAAAACTTCACTTTCCCAGGGACCTTTGTTTCGCTTTCTTTTCCAAGCTGCCAACTGCAGAGAACTGAGAGGGGCGAATTAAGAGGGTGGTTTTTTTTTTCCAAGCAAAGTTGGGGCTTCAGATAGGAGCAGCCCTGAGCAACTGGTTCTGGCTTCCAGGGGATAGAGCGGGCTCTTGGTGTCAAGCATCACAGCCCTGACCAAATTCATCCCTTCATTCCATTTCTCACCCACGGAGCCCCAGCCCACCCCCCCCATCTTAGCCATTAGCGGGGAGCTGGTGTGTGTTCTGCGGTAAATTTAAGGCTCCTCCTTAGGAGCAACATTCCATCTGAGCAGTTGAAAGTGCTGGGGTGGGTGCAGGAGCCCTCAGAGTGAGTCTATTTGGTTCTGTAGCAACAACTATGCAGGCCAGCCCATCTCCAAGAAAATCGCTCCCCTGAGCCTGTGATTGGTGAAGCCGGCTTGTCACCCAGCCCTGCCATTCCTGAACCCAAGACGTGACTGGATGGGGCGAGTAAAAAAGCCAAGGAGGCCCTCCTGGGCCTGGCCTGGCATTGCAGGGTGGGCTGCTGGTGTTGGGAGTGTTGACACGCAAAACCCAGTAACCATAAAAGGCTCAAATAAAGGGGAAAGTTATGAGAGGGGCACTGGAAAGGAAAAGCAGGGGAATTTGACCTTTTTGAAGTCCTAGATGTGTTCATGATCAAATTTGAGTTGGAGGGGCTTGAGCCTTTGCAGAAAATCATAGGGAATAGAAGTTTGTTGGTGAGAACAATTTCGGCTACTTGAAAGACGGAGGCAAAAGTTAGTAACAGAAGCTGAATCGGCATTTTAAAACACCACCTGGGGCCAGGTGACAGAGTTGCTGATTTTTTGGAAGAGTTTGGATGGGTCCTCTTCACCCAACAATCTCGGAACCAAACCAGTCATGGAACGCCACCCCGAAACTCTCTTATTTTTCCTTTGTCTCCCTTGCTTTTCTCCCGTGACCTCAAAAAGCAAATTTGTTGAAGTAATTTCTGAGACATAACTGGAACCAATGAACTTTCAGTCTTTTAAAACTAAATATCCCTGTGATCCCCCGCCCACCAGAGACCTCTGTGCATTATTCTAACTGATAAATACATTTTAATAGCCAATTATATGCCAGAAAATGAAATCAAGCTGGGAAGGAAGAATTTGTCAAGTTTTGCCGATTTGAGACAGCCCTTCAATTTTGGCTTAATTTTCCATGCAGCAAATTAAGCTGTGCAGGACTGGGAGGATAGTCTGAATTAATGCTCTAGTTGAAAGACACTTCTCAATGATGGCCCTGCCTCCAGTTGTCTTGTGGGACTCTCACAGGACTTGGGGTTTCTCTGTCCATCCTAGCGGATGTTCAGAGACGAGGGAGGTTTTGAACAATAAGGAGCATTGCCTCTTGCTATCCTGCCGCTGAACCTGCTTCCAGCACAGCCTTCGAGGTCCTGGCCCTGGGGGAGGGAATTCTCCTTAGGAAAGAGGCTCAGACTGGACCCTGTGAGGGCCCTTAAACCCAGCACCCCAGGGCAGCTGCTGCTGTTGCATCGTAGGGCTGTGGCTGAGTACCAGGCAAAGTCAGGGCTGCTCTGTTTATGAACTAATACGACACATAGTTTACAAGCCAGGGGTGGTAGGTAGGGGAGAAATTTTGAGACCGAATTTGCGGAAACGTTTCATTTAGTTTGTGTACCCTGTGTCCGAGTTGATTTTAGGTTTAAACTCGGTGGGGAAAAAAAATAAACTCAATGGAAATAATTTTCTTTAACTGGTCAGGAGCACAAACTGAACCCTGTGTATGTGTGTGGGTGTATTATGTTGAGGCTTTAACAACAGACATAATCTTTGTTAAATGAAAATCTTTTGCAACCAGGCAGAAATGTCTCCAAACACTGATGTGTTATTCAGTGAAACCAGTTTTGTCACATTTCCTGATTTGGGAGAGAAATCCCTCATTGCCCAAAGTCTTATTGAGAAGGGGGGGCAGGGAGAGGGAGAGAGGGAGAGAGAGATCATCTCTGCTCTTTCCCATCACTTGCTCTCCTCTCTCACCATAGGCACCCTTTCTGGGAATCAATGATGTTCTGAAAATCACATCCTCTTTTGTCCTCCTTGTAGATGATTTTTCAAATCATGTCCTTGTCCTGGGTTGGACATGGGTGGATGGGTAGATGAAGTCTGAGATTTAGATTTATTGAAGAACATAAGTTCCTCAGCTTGCCAAAACAGCAATGAACTTGATTAACTACATAATCAGTGGCCATTACCGCCAGGCAACAATTACCAACTCCTATCAGAGTGGGGTGCTGGGAATTCCTTTGAAAGTATTTTCCTTGATGGCCACACCAGGAAGTGCAGGACACCCTCCTAATTAACTTGTAAGAAGCCAAAAATTAAGTGTAGAAATAAAGTCTTAATTCCAAAATAAAGCCTTAAATCCAGCAGGACTGGCTGGACAGTGTTGTTCTTAACCAAATCTGTGCCCTGCCAACTTTGAAGCTAATTTTCCCTCTGTAGGCAATACTCGGTTTTATTCAGGTTGGAAATATATATTAAAAAAAAAACAACAACCCTAAAAACAACAAACCTAGGGTAAAGAAAGGGGTCTTTAGCAAAAGCCAGACAGTGGAATCCTCAGTTTGGGCACTTTCTATGTCTGAGATGTATTCCATTTGGATTTGACAACACAATTAGGCTTTATTAAATGTAAATTGTTTGCAACAACAACAAAACTCTCTTTAAACCCAAAGTGCTATTTGGCGAACCAAGGTTTGCCTCCCACAGAGGAGCGGGCACTTGTTTGGGATGGAAAGAACTCCAGTCCTGGCAGGAATTAAACACAGCAAGGGTCTTCCCTCTTAGAGAAACACTAATCTCACTTCGAAGGGATGCTGGAGGGTGGGCCCAGAGCTGGAGGACATTAGTAACTTGTTGCTCCCCCCCCCCAAATAAACAAAAGCTGGGACTGCAAACAATTTTCTGCTGTTTTGTCTGGTGTCTCAAGGTGTGGGGTTGTCCTCGGTATACACTTCTCTAGCAATGTCATTGTTAACCGAAGTCCAGTAAGTGCTCACTCTGTTGGCCTTTGGAAATGAAAGAAAGTAAATGTTCCTCGTTCTCCCCACCTTCTCTCTCTCCCTCTCTCTGTCTCTCTCCATTCCGCAGAGCCCTGGGTCTCTATGAAAAATCCACATGTGGACACCAGCAGGAAGGGAGAAAGGATGAAGGTTAGGGAAATGCCTAACCACGAAGGTGGGCGGGGGTGGGGGTGGGGGCGGGGGTGGGGGTGGGGGCGGGGGCGGGGGCGGGCGGGGGGCGCGAAGGGAGTGAGGTGGTGAGGCAAGTGGTCAGGCTTAGTTTCCCAGCTGGGCGGCGCGCAGTTCCTCAGGCCTGGCACTAGATGTCCCTGCAAGTTTTCCTGTCGCGTCTGAGGGCGCACAAGCTTCAGGCAGGCAGTGGGTCTGGGTAGCCCTGGAGTCCAGGGAGAAAGTACCCCCCCCCCCCCACACACACCCAAGGCCATCCCTCCTAAGGCGCGCAATTGTAGCGGGAAGGAGGAGAACTAGAAGCAGCCAGAGGGACTAAGAGACAGCGCGAGGACCGCCAACCTAGGGATGGCTGCAAAAAGATGCCAGGAGGGAGTCAGGCCTGAGTCGCCAAAGCGGCGGCTCCTTCCCTTATAAACCGAAACCCCCAAGCCGTAAGCCGTGGGGACTGCATTTACCCTAAAGAAAATGCACCAGGGGTTCGAAGCCCAGGTTTTAGCGGTTCTGCTGTCCCACTACACCCAGGCAGCCCCAGTCCTCGAGCGAGCTTGCCTTCGGGTGAGGGTCCGCGTTGGTTTTGGGCCCGCTCGGCGGCAGCCTACCGCGCGGAAGACGGCAGCCAGGCCCAGGCGGACGCGGGGCTCCGTTACAACTCCGGCTTTACCCGAGACCCTCCCCTTGCGCAGCCTGGACACATTTTTATTACCTTCAGTCGAAAGCCAAAAGTGTTTACCACTTCACCTCGGAGGACCCTCTGCTGCTCAAGAAACAAATATTTAGTCTGGAGGCCTAACCAATAAATAAATAAATAAATAAAATAAAAATAAAAAAATTAGACCTCTTTCATGTAATTCTTCCTTTCGACCAAAAAGTGCTTTTCAGTCCATTTGGAGAAAGTCCTTCCTACACCCTCACCCCCAATGCACCTTAAAAATTCTTGCCAAACCACGGGGGCAGCCCATGCCCCCCCCCCTACTTTGAGTAATGGGTAGGAGTGAGTCCTGTACTTTGGTAGTGGGTAGGAGGTCCCGATATGGCCTGCAGGCTACGCTAAAAATTGGGAGCATCTGACAGGCCCGTTCCCAGTTTCAGCCTCCACAATCTGGGAGAGGTGCAAGGTTTGGGTATTTCATTAATAAACATCAACAGAACTGTTTGTTAATCTCACTATCCCCTATATGGGCTCCATGTTTTTGAGATAGGCCTGTATTCAAAGAAGACATATGCAAAATGAAAAAAAAAAATCAACCAAAAATGCTACCCCAAAGCTTTTAAATACCTTATAACGTGGATATTTTCAGAGATAAGTTTAAATCAGCAAGTCCTTCAACCCCTCTTTGTGGAAGGAGTCCATCTCTATAAAAGGGATAACAGAATCCATCTCTAGAATTGCTTCGAGCTTTAGAGGCGATAATATATGTAAAAAGCACTTGTAATCTTAGAGTAAAAGTTACATAAAAGTTGGCCAATATTACTATACTAGTACGTGTGGAATCTAAAATAAATTAAGGGACATTAAATATTGTAATGGGATGTTCACTGTCTCCCGTGAAACATTGTCTGTTAAACGCAGTTTAGTGAAAAATTATAGGTGTCTTTTACTGTGAGT
Source organism: Zalophus californianus (assembly GCF_009762305.2). NCBI lineage: Eukaryota > Metazoa > Chordata > Mammalia > Carnivora > Otariidae > Zalophus > Zalophus californianus. The sequence continues at coordinate 138,987,921 of NC_045597.1, read as the reverse complement.
AGTTTTCTTGACATGATCTCCAATGTACCTTTTAAAATAAACTTGCTAGAATACGAAATATTAGTGTTACTTAAAAGGTGCAAAATAGTTTTCAAAACCACTAATGAATGAAGGTGTCGCCTAGAAATGGTGTTTTACCTTTCCAACAGACTGAGGTTCTGTTTGGCGCAGGCTTTGGGACCAGAGGCGTGAGGTCCCAGAGGAAGGGAAGAAGCGTTGAGTGAGGGAGGAAGGGGCTGCGGTCTGCACCCCAGCCCCCAGCGGCGGCTTCTGCGATTCAAAGTAGCTCACAGCTGCCGAAACCGCGAATAAAACAGACGGGGGCGCCAAACGACAGCAATAAAGGCATCTGCGACTTCCGCCTGGGTCGCGCCTCGGCGGATCCCACCCCCCGCCAGGGCCTTGGCCACCCACGGACCTGAGCCTGGACCGAAGTGTCCCGTTCAGTTCCCTAAGCAAGTGGGGTTGGGCGGGGGGAGTACCCTTCCCAGGTTCCTGGGACAGCGAGTTCTCTTTGCCAGGCGACCCTACCAGGGGTGGTAGAGCTGGGGCCCTAGACTGTGGAGCTAGGAGGGAGAGGTGGGGGCACCCGCAAGGCTGATCTTTGACCCCGTTAATGGCCAGAAAGCCGCCTCGGGGAGGCCTCATAGTGCTGGGAGTCGAGTGGCCTCTGGGACAGGGTGGGAGGCAGGCGCCGAGGCAGGTCCTCTTCTGGGTTCCCGACACCTACTCCGCGTCCCCACTCTCACCTCTGCAGCTACCGCGTGCCTATCCAGCTTTGCATTTCTCACCTTGGGGGAGAATTTCGTTTATTAGCTAAAGAGGTGGAATTGATTTTCTAAGCAAAGCTCACGTTGTTGAAATAAGTTGGCGCTGAGGGGAACAGGAGAGAAACTTTTGGCATTGACTATGTGTATAAATGTATATAAATATACTTAACACCTCGTCTCTCCTTACATTCCTGACGCGCCCCCAACGGGTTCAAGGTTAAAAGGAAAGCGCCAACGGAGAGATGGGCAAAGAGATTCTGGGTTTGCCCCTAACACACCCCAACGTGCTGGGTGTGGCGGCAGGGAGGAAGGGGGGGCTGGGTTGGGGTCTGAGTTGGCGCTGAGAGGAGGATGCAGGACCCGCGCCCAGCGCCCAGATTGCCAGGGTCTCTCGGCCGCTTCGGAAGTTCGCAGGCCGACCTCTGTGTCCCGTCCCTGTCTTATGGTGTCCCCGCCTGTGGCCGCGGATCTCTCTTCTTTTGCTGCTGGCTGGCGGACCCGCACAGTGCACTGGGGGTCGGGACAGGGTGGGGCGCAAGCGCGGGAGGAGCTGTGCAACGGCCTTGAGTGAAGATTGATCTTCGTTAAAATGGTTGCCACCGGCGTCATTATGACCATCAAAGTTATCGCCAAGAGGCTCAGCCGCCAAGCTCAGGCCGCAAGAAGCAGCAGCAAGGCTGGTTCGCGACTCCCCGCGCCCAGACTTAGTACCGGACATACTCAGGGCCACAGGTAAGAGGTTGGGTTGGGGGAAGAGAGGAAGGAGAGAAGAAAGAAGAGCAGAGTGGAGAAGGGAGGGCAGCGGGTGGAAAGGGAAGGAGGCTAAGTCCCTTCTTTCCTTCTTTGACCTAGAGATTAGGCAACTTTGCCACAAATAATTCGATTTGAGGAGGGAGGGGGAAAGCTGGCAACGTAAAAAGTGGATCTGGGGCAGCCCATATGGCGTTGTAAATCGCGACTGTGTTTAAAGTTAGCTGTCGAATTCTACTATGAAATCGTCCAGCCGAGTTCATTTCCCCCAGGGAAAATGCGTAGGCGAGAAGCCTATCCATCAGCAGGGTTATAAAAGTAAAAAACCCAGGACTTCAAGTTCAGAACTCACCCTGCAAACGGTGTTAAAAAATCAGAGAGGACCTAATGATTTCCGTTTGGAGGCGCGGGCCCAACGCACCTCCCCAGGCCACGTAGCACTAAAGTGCTTTCAAAAACTCTACGATATTTCCTTTCCCTTTCTCTCTCTCCTCTCTCTCTCTCTCTCTCTCTCTCTCTCTCTCTCTCTCTCTCTCTCGGCTGGGGTGGGAGGAGAGCAGCCAGGCTGAGGCGAAGAAGTGGGGGAGAGAGAAAACTCGGCGCCCTATTTGTTAAATAAAATACATATTTGGTTCTGAAATTCAAAAGATAAGTAATCCAGACAGGAGCGCAAGGTCTCCTTACGCAACTCTTCCTATATCCTCCCTCTTGTCCCCTCCCTTATCCCCTCCCGCTTGTAAATGTTTTTTTTTTTTTAAAAAACAACCCTTCCCGACGATCTACTCTGGAAAATCAAAGCATTATCTATTATTTAACACGTATCTATGTCCGAGGAAAAATGAGGAAGGCGCTGCATGATTAGGACCTAAGGGGCAACCCAGCAAACTGAGAGCGTAATGATGCCCCTAAATGAAGGGGGAAATGTGCCGCGGCGCGCTCTATTAATCAGACTGTCAATTTCACCCCCGAGGCCAAACCCCCGGGCGAACAGAACCGGCTCTGAGCGGGCAAAGGACCGGAGCCTTCCTCCTCACTTCTTGTCTCTTCTCGCCTCCTACCTGGATCTATTTGTCTGCTCCGAAGCCGCCTTCATTACCCACTGACAGGAGCGTGTATTTATTTGCTTATAAACCTGTTACAATAAATGATTATTCGAACGGCGTCATTCGTACCTTAATGACGAGCGAGCGCTACTTTTTGATGAATGACATCTCGGGCTCGGAAGGATGTATGGGTCATTTTGACCAGTCATTCCCTCGCTCTGGCATCCCACAATTTTTCCGCCTCCCTCCAAAAGAGATAATAATATTTAGAGGCGTTCGCTGGGGCTGAATGAGAATTAGCCCTAGGCGCAGCCCATCATTAGGACGGGACAGCGGGCCACTGTGACATTTTTTAGAAAGCTGAGATGATGGAAAGAATAAGAAAAGAGATGATTCTGATGGAGAGAGGGCTACACAGCCCCACGGCCGGCAAGCGGTTCTCCAATTTGTCCGATTCGGCTGGCAATGCTGTGCTCGAGGCCCTGGAAAATTCGCAGCACCCGGCTCGCCTCAGCCCGCGCCTGCCGTCCGCCCCCCTGCACGGCGCTCTGGGAGACCTCCCTGCCAAGGGCAAATTCGAAATAGACACTTTGTTCAACCTGCAGCACCCGGGCAGCGAAAGCACCGTCTCCTCCGAAATTGCCTCCGCCGCCGAAGGCCGTAAAAAGCCGGGTCATTATTCAGAGGCGGCCGCCGAGGCGGACATGAGCAGCGACGTGGAGGTGGGCTGCTCCGCGCTGCGCTCCCCTGGCGGCCTTGCAGCCGCGCCGCTCAAGGAAAACAATGGCAAAGGTAACCGCGCCGCCCTTGCCGCGCTCTCTGGTCCCATCCTCCCCGTTCTTCCGCGGCTCCTGCTGGCCCTTCCTACTGCCTTTGCCCCTAACCGACCCTCCGCAAGCAAGCTGCACCCAGCGGGCTCGGGCGGGGGCGGGACGCATGCTGGGGACCCTGCACTCCTGCTTTGCTCCTTGAGCCTCCCAGCGAGGCACAGGCCTGGGGGGGTGCCAGGCCCGCCCGCCCGCCCGCTGTCGCCCGAGTCCTAGAAAATGCCTCTGCGGGTTGGTCTAAAAGCCTGTGCGAGCTGACCGACCCCTAGCCAGCGGCTGAGTCGCGCTACGGGAAGGGTGCCCTGGTAGCTGCTCTGAACTCCGTTACTCCTGGTTCCCCAAGGCCGAGTGGAGTGGAGGGGGCATCCTGAGTAAGTCGGAGGGAGCGTCGCCTGGAGCCTCTGGGAGACCCGCTTGGGTCAGCGGGAGAAAAGAGTTGAAAAGTAGAGCCCACCCCCTAATGGTTCCGGTTTGAGCTGCTGCTGTCTTTCTCATCTTAAAAATATTTTTAACCAAACCCAAAAGACTATCAAAGAAAGGTTGGAAGCCCTACAGAAAGCTGCCCTGCTGTCTCCAGACCACGGGAAACCCAGAGCTTACCAAACTGCGCCTAGATGTAGGCATTTTCCCCTGGCCAATTTTCCTCCTGAGTTGAAAATTTCAAATTAAGAAAAAACAAACAAACAAACAAACTTCCTAATTGAGTTCTTATTATTTGGTTATGAAGGGCTCCCCAAACTTTATTGATTCCATTAACGGCAGCAATCTGTAAGCATGACAGACCCTATCAATTCAGGCAGCCTCGCGCCTTCCTCTCCCGGCTTCCCCCATCCGCGCTCAGCCCCCGCGCGGGGATCTCGGCCCGACAGTGACTCTCGCACTGTCGGCCGTTTGTTTGCCAGGGTACGCGGAGAGCGGCTCTGCCGCGGGCACCACGACGTCTGCGTCGGGCTCTGGCCTTGGCAGCCTGCATGGAGGTGGCGGCAGCGGCGGCGGCGGGGGCGCGGCGCTGGGCGGCTCCGGCTCGGGCGCGGATCAGGTGCGGCGCTACCGCACGGCGTTCACCCGCGAACAGATCGCGCGCCTGGAGAAGGAGTTCTACAGGGAGAACTATGTGTCGCGGCCCCGCCGGTGTGAGCTGGCCGCTGCGCTCAACCTGCCTGAAACCACCATCAAGGTATTGATTCCAGCACGCGCCTTTTCTAGCCTCCCCATGGGTGTCTGGGTTGTTTTGTTTCTCCTTTCTCCTCCCTGGGTGGCCACATTTAGCTGTGGGCCTGAAAACCCGCGGGGTAGAGTCACCAAAGGAATTGGCATATTTATTTCTCAGCTGCCGAATCCGGAGGGTTGGCCGGCCCGGCCTGACCTGGGAAGGCCCGGGAATGGCGGAGCCGAGGCGGGAAACGCTGGCCGCTGCTCATTCTGCCCAGAGCCTGCCCAGGTGCCCCTCGCCCATGTCCATGGCCCCATTTTCCCCCTCGGTGGCAAAGCCGGCTGGTCTTTGTTCCTCTGGCACGAACCCTAGGCGAAACTTTTCATCTGCTCTTGATTTTGGAGATTTATTTTCCACATAAATCGTTGCAACACGGAGAAAAGAATACGGTATTTTGAAAATCGATTGGGTTGAGGAAGTAGTTTCCTAAACATTTTTCTCCTCGGCAGCAGGAAAAAAAAAAAAAAAAGCAAACTTCGGGGGCGGGGGAAGGATACAACGAAATTGTCCTTACTTCTGTGTCTCTAGGTGATTAATTTTATTAATCCGGAAGAGACAGCTGGGAGGTTGGGCGACTTGGCGAACACTTCACGGAGGATCCCACACTCTAGCAAAAGAAAAGAGTAAACTGCCAGGGATAAGGGAGGATGTGGAAGTCTCCCTTTGGTTTGATCGGGCTTTCTTTAATTTAGAGTTGTGACGAATGATGGATGTCTTCATTAGACCGTGTTGGGAGGGGTAGAAAAGTCCCCTCCCCAGTTTAAGAGGATGTTGCTCCCGCCACTCATTTGAGGCAAACGAGTCCAACAATCCTCTTCAATATCAAAATCGGACGTGTGCCCTTGGGGCAGGTCCTTGCAGCTCAGAGGACTCAAGAGCTCGAGCGGCGACCTTTTAGAAAAGCTGCCGCGGTAGCCCCTTCTTCAAAGGTGGCCTAGAATCCCGTGCAAACCCTGGGATTGAGAGAGGGGTGCTCAGCAAGGCTCGGCACTAGTGGGTGGCGGGAAGGAGAGGAAAGGTTGCGTTGGGACCTTGAACGCAGCAAAAAGCAAGGGCGTAGGAGCCCAGGGCAGAAGACCGTTTTCGCTGAGGAAGGTGTGCCCACGGCTCTTCCCACTGTCGCCCTCAGTGGGAGAGCGGAGGGGCCTCCAAGCGGGGCCCAGTCGGAGCGGAGCAGTAGGCCAGGCCGTTCGGAGGTCCGGGAAGGGTGGAGAGGTCCAGGGCGGGGGCTGAGGCCTCGGGGCACTGCTTAACTCGGGCCGCCGTGCGGCTCTCCCCTCAGGTGTGGTTCCAGAACCGGCGCATGAAGGACAAGCGGCAGCGCCTGGCTATGTCGTGGCCGCACCCGGCCGACCCCAGCTTCTACACCTACATGATGACGCACGCGGCCGCCACCGGAAGCCTGCCCTACCCCTTCCACTCGCACGTGCCGCTGCACTACTACCCGCACGTGGGTGTCACGGCTGCGGCCGCCGCGGCTGCGGCCTCTGGCGCAGCGGCCGCGGCCTCGTCGCCCTTCGCCACTTCCATCCGCCCGCTGGACACCTTCCGTGCCCTCTCGCACCCCTACTCGAGGCCGGAGCTGCTGTGCAGCTTCCGCCACCCGGGCCTCTACCAGACGCCAGCGGCCGCCGCGGGGCTCAACAGCGCGGCCTCGGCCGCGGCGGCTGCAGCAGCTGCAGCGGCTGCGGCCTCCTCGGCCGCGGCGGCCGGGGCGCCCCCCAGCGGCGGCTCCGCGCCCTGCTCGTGCCTCAGTTGCCACAGTAGTCAATCCGCCGCGGCGGCCGCAGCAGCAGCCGCCGCGGCCCTGGGCTCCAGGGGTGGTGGCGGGGGCGGTGGCGGCGGCGGCGGCGGCGGCGGCGCGGGGGCCGCGGGGGGCTCGGACTTCGGCTGCAGCGCCGCGGCGCCTCGCTCCGAGAGCGGTTTCCTGCCCTACTCAGCGGCTGTGCTTAGCAAGACCGCCGTGAGCCCGCCGGACCAGAGGGACGAGGCGCCGCTCACCAGATAACTACGTCGCCGCCGCCAGGGGGCTGTGCCCGCCACTCTGAGTGTGCCCGGGAGTCCCCTGAGCGCCCCCGGCGCCCTCCGTGCGCCCGCGTGCCCTCTGCGCTCTGCCCGCTGCCAAAGCTGCCGCCAGGGGGCGCCCCGGTGCGGGAGGCCGAAGGGAAGCTGCCCCGACCGAACTGGGGGAAAAGAACCGCGCCAAAACCCGGCCCGTGTGCCCACAAATTATTTCTATTTTTGTATTTGCTACCCAGCAGCTTCCTCGTGTTTCCCACCGCCCATGCCCCGTTTCCCGCCTCTGTCCCGAGCTCTGGGTCTTCCCGAAGACAATCCCCTTGCCCTCCAACTAGTCCTCTGGGGTATGGGGCCCCGGCTGCCAGCCCTCAGGCCCAGGTTCCTCTCCTGAACCACGTGGCCAGAAGCCACGGAGAACCACAACAAAGAGAGGGGAATGGTGTGCGCTAGTGCTTTGTGTCGGGGGGGGGGTGCGGGGGGGAGTCACCCCCGAGGTTCCTGCTGCTGCTCTTTTTCTTCCATCCTTTCTTTTCTTTAAACGAGGATGAGGGGAGGTGGCAATTTTTCTCTCAGCCTGAGCTTGTTAGGGGCCCTGTCGACGGAGAGCGGAAGAATGGAGGTCTGAGAAGGCCAGGAGGGCGGATGGAGAGCGCGGGCGGCCGCCGGGGTGTTTGCGAGACGGTTTGCCGCGTGCGGGAGCGA